>NC_064646.1:264518419-265143419 GCF_023864345.2 Schistocerca serialis cubense
TAACTAAATCCATTCGTTCCTGATGAATGAAAGTTTTAAAAAAAGAAAGGCGCGCACACACACACACACACACACACACACACACACACACACACACACACACACAAAATGGTTCCAGCAGTTCTTTGCAATTAACGTGATGGTGCTCCAGCCAACGATATTGTAAGACATATCTTTTGCCCCGAGAAGATTGTTTTTGCTGCACAGGACGGAATCTCTCGCCGCGGCTGTTTCCTTGAACACACAATGCAGCCCCGCCTGCTACAAGCAGTGAAAAATATGGCCGTTTTCCGAGGAGTCGGGGCGAGACGGGCGCAGCCGCGGGTAATGTCAACTCGACTGGAGCCATCTACCTGGCCGTGTTTACCCTCGGACAAGGCAAATAGCCGGCGAGGCCGCGCGGGCTAAGACAAACACCTTGTGTCTTCACGACGGCCGCCGGCCGCACCGCCCCGTGAAATGGACGCTCAAACACTCTCTGGCTGTCTTCCCGCTCCTCCGGCGTCATAGCTGCGTCCTACCAGAAGCGAAATATTTGCGATCGCCACTTCATCTCGAGTTTTCCTTCCCCCCTTGTGTACAATTTCGCGAGCGGTGCCGTTTTCTTTCGGGAAATTTTTTCGCATTCGGAATCTGGACTTTTCTTTTCCTCAGTGTGCCGTTTGTAAAGATGACTCTTCTCTGTTTTCCTACAGAAAACTGTTTCACATTCGGTAGTCTCTGGTAAGGTACTCAGAATAAGCGCTTGAAAACATCTGAAGAGCTGGGAAAACAAAACAAAACCAAAAAAATTGTTTCGGTCAGGGCAGTATACGAGTATTAGCTCTGTTCAGTATATACACCAGCGACCAGCCAACGCATCGAGGAAGCGGAGGAGAAATTAATTAGCAACCTTGAAACAGTGGGAGATTACTACCATCAATATCACCTTCCGCCGGACGCTCGAGTCCTCCCTCGGGCATGGGTGTGTGTGTTGTTCTTAGCATAAGTTAGTTTAAGTAGTGTGTGAGTCTAGGGACCGATGACCTAAGCAGTTTTTACCGAACGAGGTGGTGCAGTGGTAACTTTTTTTATTCGATGACTACTGCTAATAACACAGAAAATATAATAAAATGCAGAGACCGAGGAAGGTGGCGCTGTGGTTAGCACACTGGACTCGCATTCGGGAGGACGACGGTTCAATCCCGCGTCCGGCCATCCTGATTTAAGTTTTCCCTGATTTCCCTAAATCGCTCCAGGCAAATGCCAGGATGGTTCCTTTGAAAGGGCACGGCCGACATCCTTCTCCATCCTTCCCTAATCCAATGAGACCGATGACCTCGCTGTCTGGTCTCCTCCCCCAAACAACCCAACCCAACCTAAGCAGTTTCGTCCCTTAGAAATTCACACACATTTGAACATCACCTAAAACCAAATCCACCAAAGATATAAATTTGCACTCTCCACCTGAGGAATAAGGATGTCAAAAGAAAACTGCATGTGAGTTAGAAAGAGCAAGAGCCAGAGCACTGCTACACTCCCAGATACTTACGTATGAAGCTGGACAGAACTCTTGTCACTTAAACAGCACTGTTTGGACACTAAGAAAAGGCTCAGTGCTAGAAGTAAGAGTGCTGACCCACAAATGCATTCAGTTTGTTGCCCGCTGAACGTACCGCGCCTGTGTGGAAGAATTCATCACACGTGAAACACGTTGATGTGGCCGTAAATGCGTTATCCCGCATCATATCAGGATGTTTGAGGCCCACTCCGATAGAGAAGACGTACTCTCATAGGGATAGACCCCCCCCCCCCTCCACCCTCTCTCTCTCACGTTAAGTAGCTGCCGACATGGAGAGGAAAAAAACACACGATAGATAATCGTCACTCTTTACATGGGCACCAACAATAGTCCAGGCGGCTATGCTCAAGGAAGAGCTTAAAAAAAATGGTTCAAATAGCTCTGAGCAGTATGGAACTTAACTTCTGGGGTCATCAGTCCCCTAGAACTTAGAACTACTTAAACCTAACTAACCAAAGGATATCACATACATCCATGCCCGACTTAGGATTCGAACCTGGGACCATAGCGGTCGTGCGGTTCCAGACTGTAGCGCCTAGAACCGCTCGGCCACCCCGGCCGGCGGAAGAGCTTCCTTTGGACATCAGAGCAAATCAACGTAACCGTCGAAGAGGGGACCCTTCAGATATGGAAGGAGGCAACACCAAATCCTACCCTTAAACTGAAGGAGAACTTGTGGCTGGAAATAAGAAATCGTTCACAACCTGGAAGGCTCTCAGCAGGCTGAGAACTATTACAATGCCCGATGGGCCTATTTCAATGGGAAGTCACTATGTGCTTGTGGGAATATCCAAACGGACGACCACTTGCCTACATGTCGAAACCTCAGCACAGGCAATACCCTGCCAAATTTAAAGCTACCTAACGGGTTAAAGGCGCTACAGTCTGGAACCGCACGACCGCTACGGTCGCAGGTTCGAATCTTGCCTCGGGCATTGATGTGTGTGATGTCCTTAGGTTAGTTAGGTTGAAGTAGTTCTAAGTTCTAGGGGACTTATGACCACAGCAGTTGAGTCCCATAGTGCTCAGAGCCGCTACCTAACGATAAGGTCATCTTTGTAGCTGGTTATGGGGCAAACGATATGTATGGTGCTCTGGACTCGGAAATAAAGAAATAAAACTGAAGATTAACATTAAACGCATAAAGATCATTCACAGACGTTCACAACCCATCCAGGGACTAATCGCTGTGCTAACGAGCCCACTGATAGCACAATGATATTGTGTGCATTTTTTAAGAGGGCTAGTAAGTGAATAAGTGTCAAAAAATAGATTTTTTTAAATGTTTGTTTCTGAACAAGAAAAAGTTTACTTCGAGGAAATCGTACCGAAGAAAGCTCCAAAATTGAGGAACTTATAACTGTCTGCACACGTGACGACGCCCCCACGTCACGCAGACAGGTCTGTTAGAAACAGAATTTTGTTCTCACTTGTTTGCCTTTTATGGCTTTCTAGTTTCTAATGCCTTTAGTGATATAAGATTATTAGAGAAGTAATTACGTGGTAGGACTCAAAACCCAAATGAGAGCTTTAACAGTTGTATATGGTAACGGGTACCAAAAACTTTTCTGATAGAAGTAAATACTTGGAAAATAGGTGTGCTGGATGGTCTGCTACGTTTCAATGATGGTACTGTGTCGAGGTTCAAGGTTATGGAATTGATGGGAGTGCCTGGTGGAATAAATATGCGAAGAACTTTAATTTGCGTTTACCTCAGGAGACTCTTCGAAGCAGAGAAATCAGTGTCGGAAGCCATAGAAGCAACGAAAAAGAAGACGTCTGAATAAGAAAAGAGAAGGAGAACGACACCCGAAAACAGATGGATATGGACCTGGGACGCTTTAGTGTTATGCAGGGCAGATAAACAAGCTTTAACTTTAACTTGAATTTTCATCAAGTCCACCTTTTTGATGTTCTGGTACACACAAATAAAAGTTATTATACACAGAGCGCTGAAATTTTGTATACTGTTTTAAAACATACTTAACTAAAAAACACTATTCTTATGACTTAAATTTGAAAATTAAAGATTTTTAAAGAAGAACTCTGAGTTAGTTATTGAAATTATTGATAATCATTATTAAAAAGGAATTCAATCATAATTCATGACAATTTCATCTTCTTGAAATTCTACTTTTAATATAATAGATTAAAGAACTTACAGAAAAAAGTAAAGCTTCTACTTTGTTTTTATATCGAGGTAAGTGTACCAATGCTGTACACAAATACACTCCTGGAAATTGAAATAAGAACACCGTGAATTCATTGTCCCAGGAAGGGGAAACTTTATTGACACATTCCTGGGGTCAGATACATCACATGATCACACTGACAGAACCACAGGCACATAGACACAGGCAACAGAGCATGCACAATGTCGGCACTAGTACAGTGGATATCCACCTTTCGCAGCAATGCAGGCTGCTATTCTCCCATGGAGACGATCGTAGAGATGCTGGATGTAGTCCTGTGGAACGGCTTGCCATGTCATTTCCACCTGGCGCCTCAGTTGGACCAGCGTTCGTGCTGGACGTGCAGACCGCGTGAGACGACACTTCATCCAGTCCCAAACATGCTCAATGGGGGACAGATCCGGAGATCTTGCTGGCCAGGGTAGTTGACTTACACCTTCTAGAGCACGTTCGGTGGCACGGGATACATGCGGACGTGCATTGTCCTGTTGGAACAGCAAGTTCCCTTGCCGGTCTAGGAATGCTAGAACGATGGGTTCGATGACGGTTTGGATGTACCGTGCACTATTCAGTGTCCCCTCGACGATCACCAGTGGTGTACGGCCAGTGTAGGAGATCGCTCCCCACACCATGATGCCGGGTGTTGGCCCTGTGTGCCTCGGTCGTATGCAGTCCTGATTGTGGCGCTCACCTGCACGGCGCCAAACACGCATACGACCATCATTGGCACCAAGGCAGAAGCGACTCTCATCGCTGAAGACGACACGTCTCCATTCGTCCCTCCATTCACGCCTGTCGCGACACCACTGGAGGCGGGCTGCACGATGTTGGGGCGTGAGCGGAAGACGGCCTAACGGTGTGCGGGACCGTAGCCCAGCTTCATGGAGACGGTTGCGAATGGTCCTCGCCTATACCCCAGGAGCAACAGTGTCCCTAATTTGCTGGGAAGTGGCGGTGCGGTCCCCTACGGCACTGCGTAGGATCCTACGGTCTTGGCGTGCATCCGTGCGTCGCTGCGGTCCGGTCCCAGGTAGACAGGCACGTGCACCTTCCGCCGACCACTGGCGACAACATCGATGTACTGTGGAGACCTCACGCCCCACGTGTTGAGCAGTTCGGCGGTACGTCCACCCGGCCTCCCGCATGCCCACTATACGCCCTCGCTCAAAGTCCGTCAACTGCACATACGGTTCACGTCCACGCTGTCGCGGCATGCTACCAGTGTTAAAGACTGCGATGGAGCTCCGTATGCCACGGCAAACTGGCTGACACTGACGGCGGCGGTGCACAAATGCTGCGCAGCTAGCGCCATTCGACGGCCAATACCGCGGTTCCTGGTGTGTCCGCTGTGCCGTGCGTGTGATCATTGCTTGTGCAGCCCTCTCGCAGTGTCCGGAGCAAGTATGGTGGGTCTGACACACCGGTGTCAATGTGTTCTTTTTTCCATTTCCAGAAGTGTAATTAATTTGCTTAGTTTCACTTGCAACGCAATATGCAACTCAGAAAAAAGAGTGTAGCAAAAGCTGTGGTTCATACACCAAATCGGTCCAAAAGATCTGTTAAAAGACGGTAAGCATTGCGTGTGCTTACAACTCTTACTCTTTGAGCTACAGTATTTAGGTAACGGACAAATTGTTCAAGATTTCCACTTGTGTTCACGAACAAGCCCCTTAAGGGGCTCAATATTTTGATTATTGCGCAATGATATTGACCGTCTGGTACTGGTATTGACGGTTTGCACAATATGCTGAATAAGACTGCAGAGCTTTCAAAATAATGATAGCCGCTCAGTATATTGCACAAAATATTTTACCGTGTTAAAAGTGCGGTTGGTCCCGGCGGAGGTTCGAGTCCTCCCTTTGGGCATGGGTGTGTGTGTTTGTCCTTAGGATAATTTAGGTTAAGTAGTGTGTAAGCTTAGGGACTGATGACCTTAGCAGTTAAGTCTCATAAGATTTCACACACATCTGAACATCTGTTAAAAGTGATATTGTGCAATACACGGCAGTTCCTTTTAAGACTTCGTTATTTACAGTCATGCATGCAACTGATAACGCCGTATGAATACGAACACGGTACATCAGGCAAGACAGGTGAACGGAATCATCTTTAGGATTGCCTGCTTCCCATGTACTATTGCGTCGGTTTCCTGGCCATTTAAAACATGCCAATCCACTGACTTTGATAGATGCGTTCGCTTCGTTTGAGATACTCTTTACAGTTTTCAATCCCACACCGCACGCGTCAGCCGTTTTCGCCTGGCTCTTGGCAACATTGGAACGAGCACCACCTGATATTTCTTACTCGCAGCACTATATCTCTTGCCTGCGTTTAGGGGCGGTGGCAATGGGGGGGGGGGGCTATGGGGGTTATAGCCCCCCCCCCCCCCATGGAGCATCATATTACACTGGATAAAATGACTTCAGAAATCAGCGAATATATTACTCCAACAGATTCAATTTTTTTTTTTTTTTTTTTTTTTTTGTAATTATGTAGCAACATAGGTTGCAGTGTATTCCAAATACATTTTAACAAAAGAATAAGAGCGGCAAATAGCTTACTACCTCAACCAATAAATATCATTTAACTTAAAAAGGCCTCTTATTATTTATTAATACACATTTTTTATCCTGAACTCCAAAACAGTTACCAAAAACTACTTTAAGCAATGCCAAATTTTACCAATTTGTCTGTAGAGGACCCCCAACTCTCCTTTGGTAAAGCCATATTCCATTCGCCCAAACCCCCTTCCTCCCCCCCACCCCCCTTTGACCGACTTCTAGAATCGCCCCTGCTTGCGTGTGTAATGCTTAAAAAGATTCTTTATTCATCATATTTATAATATACATATGCAACCCACCATCAGACATGATTAGTGGGTCCTAGGATGTTACAATGTGTAACACTTGGCGCTTTTCTGATCCATCAGCCGTAACGAAAACTTCGCGAAGAATGTAACGGTCAACACACGTACATTGCAGAAGAAACTGTCGCGAATCTCTCCCAGCGCAAACTCCCAAGCGACTGGAAAAAAAGGCAGGTGACTCCTTTACATTAGGAGTGTAAAAGAATGGAAACACAAAATTACGGACCAATATTCTTAACAGCGGTTTGCTGAAGAATTCTTGAACATATTCTCAGTTCGAATATATATTTAATTTCGTAGAGACTGAAAAGATTATGTGCACGAAAGCAGCACGGGTTTAGAAAGCATCGTAAACTATGGATGAAGTGCAACAGACAAAATCCATACATTTTTGATTTCCGAAAAGCATTACACACGCTGCCCCACTTCAGACTGTCGCCGGCCGAGGTGGCCGAGCGGTTCTAGGCGCTAGTCTGGAACCGCGCGACCGATACGGTCGGAGGTTCGAATCCTGCTTCGGACATGGATGTGTGTGATGTCCTTAGGTTAGTTAGATTTAAGTAGTTCTAAGTTCTAGGGCACTGATGACCTCAGAAGTTAAGTCCCATAGTGCTCAGAGCCATTTTTTTGGAAAGAGCATGTGAGAATTGTGGTAGGAAAGGCGAGTGTTAGACTTCGGTTTATTGGGAGAATTCTTGGGAAAGTGTAGTTCATCTGTAAACGAGACCGCAAATAGGACGATGGTGCGTTCTATTCTTGAGTACTGCTTGAGTGTTATGAATCCGCACTGGGTCTGATTAAAGGAGCCACATGCTCGCTGAGCTGCCCCAGTTATCCAATTACTTGGGTGGTTATAACACGCCCGGAGGTACAAATGGCGGGGGTCCCTTAATTGGTATAAGTGCTTGCTGCTTCTTGACCGTGCGCCCTGTACCCACCACGTACCTGATAATCCCGTGGCGGTTGTATTGTTCTGCTCCACATTGCTGCTGGCTTGCCTGAAATTATGTATTTAAATATGCAAGCGGGTTAAGGGGAGCCACTCAACGTCAAACACAACACTGTCCTACGTCTGGTATGAACATCTATATTCTGAGACGATATGGAACTCACAGATTGCACTGTTTACACCTTACGTCACAAGTGTTTATGCCAATTTCTAGATAATTATCTGTACACAATATCACTTGGACGAGCGTACGCGTAACTGAACACGGCGCGGATGATTGTTAATGACGCGGAAGCCGAATGATCGAACGAAAGTTCTTACTCTCGCCACGCATACACAGATTTCTTTTGGCACCAGTCCTCCTTGACACTAGTAATCATATAACACTGCTCATAAAGTTAAATTATAGTTCACAGTTCACAATTGTACGAGCGTGCGCGTAACCGTCGCGGCGCGGCTGATTGTTGATGATGCGGAAACGCCATGACCGAACATACGTTCTCACGCTCGCTACAAGACACTGGCACTTGATTGTACTCTTTTATGGTAACTAATTTTTAATGATTCACATTAGTTCATTCTGAGAGACCCAAGACGGCGCGAATGACTGATGCTGTGTCACAAGCAACGAGAAGATACACAAATACGAGGGTAATCCCAAAAGTAAGGTCTCCTATTTATTTAGCTATTTTTCGACATAATCACCATTTCTGTCGATGCATTTTTGTAGACTCTGTGGCAGTTTTTGTATGCCCATATCATAGCAGCTCGCCGCCATGCTGTTCACAAAGTTATGAACCTCTTCTTTCACCTCGTCGTCGGAGCTAATCGCTTTCCGGCCAAACGTTCTTTTAACCTAGGGAACAGGTGATAGTCACTGGGCGCCAAGTCAGGACTATAGGGTGAGTGGGTGATTATGTTCTATTGAAATTGTTGCAGGAGGCCAACGGTTTACCGAGTGATATGTGGGCGAGCGTGGTCATGGAGAATGAGTACGCCCTTGATTAACACTCTTCTTCTCCGCTTCCGAATTGCCCGTTTGAGTTTTTCTCAGAGCCTCAAAGTACCTGTAAGCGTTAATTGTGGTCCCAGCGATTAAGCTCCGACGACGAGGCGAAAGAAGAGGTTCATAATTTTCTGAACAGCATGGCGGCGAGCTGGTATGACATGGGCATACAAAAACTGCCACAGCGTCTACAAAAATACATCGACAGAAATGGTGATTATGTCGAAACACAGCTAAATGTTCAAGCTGTAAACCACTGTAGAAATAAACAGGTCTATGTACTTATAAAAAATAGGAGATCTTACTTTTGGGATTACCCTCGAACTTTATCGGCGGCACTGCTCATTTTACATTTTATCTTTAAGTACTTCCCTCTGAATCACTTCCATATTTCATCACTTTACTGTAATAGCACTTGTAGCAACACTTGAACTTCCATAATAACAATGCCTCTCACATGCAGAGCTACCCACAACAACATAACAGTTCCGTGTCCCGTGCTCGACTCAGCAGACGCGGCTGCCCGCAAAGATACTCCGCAACCAATCCAGCGATATGACAGTACGCTTACATGGTCCAGTGTGTGCGGTAGCGTTCTCGCTTCCCACGCCCGGGTTCCCGGGTTCGATTCCCGGCGGGGTCAGTGATTTTCTCTGCCTCGTGATGGCTGGGTGTTGTGTGATGTCCTTAGGTTAGTTAGGTTTAAGTAGTTCTAAGTTCTAGGGGACTGATGACCTAAGATGTTAAGTCCCATAGTGCTCAGAGCCATTTGAATTTGATTTGGTCCAGTGTGGACCGTAATTATCGCATGACAGCGAAACGTGGTAGATATTCTAATGCGTTAACGGGGAACCGATATATGTTGCAAAAACAATTAGTTCCAGTTTCGGCCGCCAAGTGCAAATCTGGCGCTGTGAATGAGCACTGGTGACGCCGACGAGATGCTGTACAAAGCGAGATTTGCGCCTGGTGGCCTAAATTTGAACCAATTTTTTTCGGTGTAAATAGGTTCCGCATTAATGCATTAGAATATCTACCAAGTTTCGCTGCCACGCGACAATTACAGTCAACACTGGACCTCTGTGAGTAGCTGCACTTAGATTACAAGCAGCCAGATACTTTCAGAGCCTCGTCAAGCGTGGCTGGTTACACGCTTGCAGCTCTACTCCCGGCATGTAATCAATCACCGTATCATTTTAGTCGAACTATCGTAACACTTCAGGCATCTAATCACTTCCAAGGTTTCGCTGATTCTATCTGTAACCCGCTGAAGACTGATTGCGAATAGCTATCGCTATTATGATTAGCTATGAGACTCCAACAGAGTTTTCACCGTACGTTGGCAGCCGCAGTACACACTGATCTGGGGAAAGTTCACCCTTTTTCCTCAGACTGCTGACAAAGGCAGTGTCCTTCTGCGCACTTTGGAATGGCTTCCTAGAATCAACGCTGATGCTTGCGCCTACCTTAATGACTAAGACCGTCTCCCACATCACAATTAATGCATGTAAAAATACTGTTCAGGTGGAACTCCAAATCAGATGGTGGTTCGGATGGCTCCACGCACTATGGGACTTAACATCTGAGGTCATTAGTCTCCTAGAACTTCAGAACTACTTAACCCTGAGTAACGTAAGGACATCACACACATCCATGCCCGAGGCAGGGTTCGAACCTGCGACCGTAGCAGCCGCATGGTTCCGGACTGAAGCGCCTAGAACCGCTCGGTCACAGCGGCCGGCGAACTCCAAATCGAATAATTACTTTTCCAGTTTCACCTTACCGGCTAGGAAACGATACGTCACTACATTTAGGAAATAAAATGTCTCTACTCAGTGCTTTGTTTCATTAGTGAGCATGTTACGCACCAGTTGTCAAACGTGCGATATATTTACTGCAACATGTTCCAAAACTATTTTATCCCATTATCATGTACTATAAAACAAGGAAGCAAATCAATGCGTCGCAATACTACACATACTGACAACTTCGCAGATATTTATATTGTCACACAGTATAACCTACCCTAAAGTCTCTACTCCATTAGGTACCATCAGAAGTCAAAAGGCCAGCAGCAAGCATGCACCGTCATATATAAAACTTCCTTGAACTTCTCATGTTGGCCGCATTATACTCTCATAAAGCTCAGTTGTAAACTGAAGGCGGCTGCCTTCACCTACGAAAAATGGTTCTATCATATAGCACAACCCTCATTTCATGAGATACTGTGAAGAGGTTTCGAATTTAACCCAGGACATCGGCGCTAAGTTTGGTGGTTAGGAACTTTGCGCCACTACGGTTCCTATCCTTGCCAAGTAGAAATGGCAGTGAAACTTACACCTCCAGGATTTGAACCGGCTTGCCTCCAAGTCTAGCGCCATCGCAAAGCGATCTCAGGCTAACCATGCGGGCGAGACACCGCTGATTCTACTGTATTAATACAGTGGTCAAAATAAATGTTGCATATTGCTTGATAGGTAACAAAACTGATTTTTTCTGTCAGGTTACAGTCATAAGGAAACAAAAATAAAAAAAAAATATAAAACAATTGTGCTTGACAAATACGAATAAATAAAAGATTCCACTGTAAACATGATTGGAGACACTTTTGAATGCGGTTAGGCATACTCCTTACCAAACTGCCCAGAGAAGCCTATGGAATATTGTCCCATTCCTCCACAGCAACCACTATGATGACCTGTATGGTCTCTTGTGGGGCAGGATGATAGCAAACGGCTCGTATCAGAATGACCCGTGCATTCTCAATGCAACTGAGGTACTGGAAACATGGAGATCATTCCATCTGACTGATTCTATTCTCCACTAGGAAGCCGTTCACATGTTCTTGACGATGGGGGCAAGCGGGTATTGTCGTCAATCAGCGTGAATCCCGTTCCAATATGTTCACCAAATGCAGCCACAGTGCGTGGAAGACAGTCGTCCTGCTACTTCGTACCAGACATCCTTCGATGTTTCGGCACAAAGGGTGTTCGGTGACCATACATCATTCCGCCCCAAAACATGACTGAGCTGCCTTGGTAAGGGTGGCGGTCTGCAGTACAGTTGAGGTAAAATGGAAATGTCGTGTGGCTAGGGCCTCCCGTCGGGTAGACCGTTCGCCTGTTGCAGGTCTTTCGATTTGACGCCACTTCGGCGACCTGCATGTCGATGGGGATGAAATGATGATGATTAGGACAACACAACACCCAGTCCCTGAGCGGAGAAAATTTCCGACCCAGCCGGGAATCGAACCCGGGCCCTTAGGATTGACAGTCTGTCACGCTGACCACTCAGCTACCGGGGCGGACACAGTTGAGGTGTAAACATTGCCCTCATTGCCTTCATACACGAATATCAATGTTGTCGGGTGGAGTCTGATACGGGTCTCATCCGAAAGGAGCGTTGTGTCCCACAGCTGGCCAGCCCACAAAGAATTATTTGGTATCCATTCGACACGAGCCACTCTCCAAACCCTATTTAGAGGAGGAGACTTGAGTGATCTTCTGGAGGAGGAGGAGGATATTAGTGTTTAACGTCCCGTCGACAACGAGGTCATTAGAGACGGAGCGCAAGCTCGGGTAAGGGAAGGAAATCGGCCGTGCCCTTTCAAAGGAACCATCCCGGCATTTGCCTGAAGCGATTTAGGGAAATCACGGAAAACCTAAATCAGGATGGCCGGAGACGGGATTGAACCGTCGTCCTCCCGAATGCGAGTCCAGTGTGCTAACCACTGCGCCACCTCGCTCGGTGAGTGATCTTCTGGCATGAAGTCCCTGCTCATTGAGCCTATTTCGTATTGTCCCGCTTCGATTCCCGGCGGGCTCAGGGATTTTTCACCTGCCTCGAGATGACTGGGTGTTTGTGTTGTTCTCATCATTTCATCTTGATTCATGAAAGTGACGAGATTGGACTGAGAAAAGGTTGAGACTTTGTACGGGCGCTGATAGCCGCGCAGTTGAGCGCCCCACAAACCAAACATCATCATCATCATCATCATCATCATCGTATTGTCCCTGTTGACAAATACATCCTTGTAGACGTTTGGAGCTACCGCCGTAGACGTGTAGCGTTGTGCTGAGGTTTTATGCTTGCTGTTATAGACAGATATCGTTACTGCGCACATCTTCTTCTTCCTCTTCCGCGATCACTTTTGTGACTATCTACAACTCATCCTGTCACTAGAAACTTGTTCCAAATTCTAGACGCATCACATTGACTCACAGCGATATTCGCTGCGACGTCCACCTGTTTCATTCCGTTCTCCATTAGAACAAGACTTCCCAAACTTTTCCTCTGACGGAACACATTGAGGATCCTGGTACCTTGTTGGAACACGTTTATTTTAAAGGTTAGTAAAATTCCAAAAACTGAGAAAAAAATTTTTTATTCGATGATTACTGCTAATTACACAGAAAACATAATAAAATGCAGAGACCGAGGAAGGTGGCGCAGTGGTTAGCACACTGGACTCGCATTCGGGAGGACGACGGCTCAAACCCCTGTCCGGCCATTCTGATTTATGTTTTCCGTGTGTTGTGTCTAGACAAGACAGCCTAGACACAATAAGAGGAAGCCGAAAGGCACGCGCTACGCTCACGCAGATGGGCGCGAGGTCTGAAACAGGTTACGTAATCAATGCTATAAGGATAAGTACGTAGCTTCTGGAATACTTAACTTTAATCCATCCTTGTTGTATACATCGCTATTGACGATATAAGTGAGACTCCATAGATACATGCAATGTTACTAATGGCGCCTTGCTAGGTCATAGCCATGGACTTAGCTGAAGGCTATTCTAACTATCTGCTCGGCAAAGGAGCGAGGCTTCGTCAGTGTAGTCGCTAGCTACGTCGTCCGTACTACTGGGGCGAGTGCTATCCCGTATCTCGAGACCTGCCTTGTGGTGGCGCTCGGTCTGCGATCACACAGTGGCGACACGCGGGTCCGACATGTACTAATGGACCGCGGCCGATTTAAAGCTACCACCTAGCAAGTGTGGTGTCTGGCGCTGACACCACACCGTGATTTCCCTAAATCGCTTCAGGCAAATGCCGCGATGGTTACTTTGAAAGGGCACTGCCGATTTCGTACTCCATCCTCCCCTGATCTCGCTGTTTGGTCCCCTCCCCCAAATCAACCAACGAACCAAAATACGTTCTGACCGTAAGTTATCATTGTCCAAACCATCCTGAAGCAACAGGACTCTCGTAACGACATACAGAACAAGTATCGCAATGTTTCAAGGTGACACGGTTGCTATAGAATACACATAGTGCCCCTTCACGGACTGTTTCCGCTAGAATTACACAACGAATGAACCAGTGTATTGCCATCAAAACGTATTTCTAGATCACATCTTTCCATATTAAAGTTTCCGCAAAATTCAACATGTATTTAGACCGCTGTATTGAAAACAGCCGAAGGTTGCACAATATTCTATATTAACTCAAGAGCGACGTGTTTCGCCCGCGTAGGGCGTCATCAACTTGTCTCGAAATATAATGGAAGGACGACATTATAATTAACCCTATCCTGGACTACTACATCAGCAAAGTGACAGCGAGAAGATGCCCTACCTGGGTGAAGCGCATCGTTCTTGAGTTAACAAAGAACGCTGAGGAAGCTGCAACTATTTTTATTATTAACAGTAATAAGGTTGCTGTATGGCCACGCCATGACAAAATGGAATAATTTTTGATTATATTATTTACGCATGAACATTGTGGCTGCAAGCTGCGTATGTTTCATTTCGTTTTATTGTGAATTATAGGAGGAAATACGCTGACCTCGTGTGTTCCATTTCTCCTAGAAGCGTTCTGAAAAGCTGGGCAGCATTTTTATGACATTTTTCTTTTTATTATTATTAATTTCTTGGCAGTGGACACTTAGGCAGCTGCTGTCGCCCACGTTGAAAATCAGCCGCAAGTATGTTTTGATGTCGGCCTCTCAAGTCCCCCCTAATAACAGTGTTACCCCCTCTGTGAGACAGTCTGTCATTAATCACGGGCCTACCGCGGGCCCCGGCGACACCCATTACGACAGTCATTAGGGCCCAGTGGCCAGTCATTCCGGAGCCGGCGACACTCCCCCTGGACCTACTCCTACAATTACGAGGCAGTTGCGCTCGCCTGGACGGGACAGGTTTTTGCCTCCTCCAGCTTTTTTTGTCCCACTCGCCACGTTGCGTGTACCTCCACGCGCTCTGTTTGTTTACGTCTGCCGCGCCGCCGCCGCTAATGGAATAGCCTTGCGGCTGGAGAACAGGTAGCCAGGTGTCCGAGTCACGTGACCCGTCTGATATCCCCGGGCTGTCCAAGAAATCTCGGTCTTTTTGCCTTCCTAGTTGCTGCAGAAGCCGACAATGGTAAGAGGTAGTAGCGATGCTCGGGGAAGTTCTTGTATTTTCTTAATAGCTCTGCAACGGCATCGTTCAGGACAATATTTACATAAAGTACCAGAGTTAATTATTATTTTTATCATGTTACTTTTATTTGTCGTATGACTAGCTGCGCCCGGCAAGCTTTGCAGTACCTATTTTCTTTCTAATTAGGTACACATTTAAACGCACAAAATAAAGACAAAAACTTTTTGCAGATTATATTGAATTTGAAAAAGTTTATTCAAGTGCTTTCGGATATACGAAATTTTTGGTCTTTCCGTCTTTTGTAAAAAAACGAAGCTTTTTGCCTGGGGTTTCGCCTGCGTACGCATGTGTTACTTGCAGGATCTCTCTCCTAACAGTCATCAGGCAATTTTTCTCTGATGTTTCGGCAGATATGCGCAATATTGTTTTGCAAAGTGTAACTGGCGATAGCCCAAGTAAATACTGATCATTCCGTCATTCATGCGACGCCCAGCGTCGATGGAAAGCGTCGGTTTGATTCCCTTTACAAACAAAATGATTTTTGAAATGGAATTTTACGTGCCCAGAGCGGTTCCAACTTAGTCTAGTACGACATTCGTTTTACCGGTACGTATTAAAACACGAGGAATAATCAGTACTCCAGCAACAACACCGCCCTGTTCCGCGATGGCTGCTACTACCATGCACAAGTGTGCTGCTTCTGCTGTAGTACTGATTATTCCTTGTGTTTTACTGTTCCCGTTGATACACACTGCTAAAACGAATATCGCGCGAGACTAATCTGGTAGCGCTCTGTCGAATGGGCTCATAAAATTGTGATTTAAAAATCATTTTGTTTGCAACGGGAAACAAACCGACGCATTGTAATCTGCGCTAGGCATCGTATAAAAGATGTGACGAGTAGAACTTTTGTGGTCTGATACCAGCTACACACTGCAAAAACGAAATTAGAAATGTCTGCCGAAACACCAGAGAAAATGCGTCTGACGAACCGTAGGAGAGACACACGGTATACGTCACACACATACACACAGTGTATCAAAAAGGATCATCCGGTTTTTAAAAAAAATCATAATTGTTACGTTATTTGAGATATGTGCGTGAACGACGTACTGTTGGAAAGAGCAAACTCTCGAGTTTTACATCCTTCCCGATAAGTAACAGCAGTGTGCGCCCACTTCAGTTCTTGTTGAAATGGTGTCGGGACAACAGAAAGCGTTTTGTGTTCTACGTTTTGCGCAGCGCGGGTCAGTAATAACTGTTCAGCGTGACTTTTGTACCGGGTATGGTGAGGATCCGTTTGCAGCACAGAGCATTAGGCGACGGCATGAACAACTCCGAGAAACAGGTTGTTTGTGTAAAGGCAAATCGCTAGGCCGTCCGCGAGAGTCTGACACAGACATCGGACACATCCGCCATAGTTTCACAAGGAGGCCACAGAAATCCGTTCGCCGTGCAGCTCGACAGCTCAACATGCCCCCAATGTCCGTTTGGCATGTGTTGCGTCGACGGTTACACTTTAAACCATACAAAATTCAGCTACTGCAAGCTCTTCGTAATGGTGACAACAACGGGCGGAGTTCTGTTGGTTGGTTGGTTTGTTTGGGGAAGACCAGACAGCGTGGTCATCGGTCTCATCGGATTAGGGAAGGATGGGGAAGGAAGTCGGCCGTGCCCTTTCAGAGGAACCATCCCGGCATTTGCCCGGAGTGATTTAGGGAAATCACGGAAAACCTAAATCAGGATGGCCGGACGCGGGATTGAACCGTCGTCCTTCCGAATGCGAGTCCAGTGTCTAACCACTGCGCCACCTTGCTCGGTCGGAGTTCTGTACTTTCGTTCTTGGCAAGATGGAGGATGATAGTTTTCTTCCACGCTTTGTGTTTAGTGACGAGCCAACATTTCATTTAAATGGAAAGGTGGACCGTCATAATGTGAGAATGTGGAGTGCGGAACAACCACATGAAATTGTACAACATGAGAGGGATTCTCTAAAATTTAGGGTGGCGAACACCAACCAGGCGTAAGTGAAACTAAAGTAGTAAGTGACTAAGAGAGAAGGAAATCGGCGCCTTCCAGTCGACAGTATTCAATTAAGGAGTAAATTACTCCAGGAGTAAACTTTTCATATACTTCCGAAGTAAATCCAATTTTACGTTTCAGTTTGCTTGTTTGTTTCAAATAGGTGGAAAGTTTTTTGAGAAGTGTGTCGGAGAGAATTATGGTTCAAATGGTTCAAATGGCTCTGAGCACTATGGGACTCAACTTCTGAGGTCATTAGTCCCCTAGAACTTAGAACTAGTTAAACCTAAGGACATCACAAACATCCATGCCCGAGGCAGGATTCGAACCTGCGACCGTAGCGGTCCTGCGGTTCCAGACTGCAGCGCCTTTAACCGCACGGCCACTTCGGCCGGCAGAGAATTATGTTTGAAGTACTTACCCAACATCTTCAGGTCTGAAGATAATGTTTCTTCAGCTTTCCTAAAGTTTAGATACTGATCAATCAAAGGAATACGACAAGGGCAAATACAAGGGGTGTTCAATAAGTAACGCAACATATTGTTTTCTGGAAGCAGGTTGGTTTGATTCAGGATTCCAATACACCGTATTACTTACCACTCTTTGGGTTACAGAACCCTATTTTTCAAAGCGTGCTCCGTTCAATGGGACGGTCTTACGCCAACTTTACTGGAACGGCTTGCCCGATAATGCCACTCCACTGGTCGAAGTCGGAGCCAACACCTTTTTGCATCAATAACCCCCCATTCCTGCGGAGTGCATCCTTCAATGAGCCAAACAGATGCAAATCGAAAGGTGAGAGATCCGGGCTATAGGGTGGATGAGGAAGAACTGTCCAATGAAGTTTTGTGAGCTTCTCTCGGGAGCGGAGTCTTGTGTAAGGCTTTGCGCTGTGACAGAGAAGGAGAAGCTCGTTTGCGCTTTTTTGGCGACGAACACGCTGAAGCCAACATTGCAGGACTCACGCTGTAAGCTGTATGAGGCCGGTCGACATGGGGGACATCGGCCTGGTTTGAGCGCCCTTCATGTGATGATCACAGACGCCTCGCTCAACGACTCAGAGCGCTTTTGTTCAGTGCCAGGTCTCTGTGGATATTCTGCAAGGACCTACGAATATCTACGATGCTCTGGTTTTCCGCCAAAAGAAACTCAATGACAGTTCTCTGCTTGGAACGCACCTCCGTTGCGGACGCCATTTTCAAAGCTATACATAGCGCCGCTACATAACGGACCTTCATGAAACCATACAGGCCGAAGTCGTTAAATTAATCTTCTTCTCTCTGCCTCAGGTAAATTATGACCATACTTCGGACATGGATAATCAGTTATCCCATGGTGTTTCAACTGTGCATGAAAAGAATTCAGAATGCTGCATGGGAAATCTAGTCTTAGTGTCTCAGTAGATTACATACTCGTTTATGATGTGAGCTTCGTCTTGTATCATAAGGCATGGTCCAACAAACTGCAGAACTAACTCACTCCCATTTCATATGTGAAGGACCCATTTCATTCCATTTTTACGTGCTCCACACCATATCACTTCCACAGCCCACTTGAATTTGCATGGGACCATGTGCTTTGCATACACGTAAATAATTCCAACTTGTAACAAAACTAAATGCCTATTAACACGTGTCTTCCACCTTCTCTCACCAGTGGACAATATCGGGATCTACTGTCAGATCGTGTGCGCCCATTTGTTTGCGTACAGAGCCTTGTTTGTGAATTCACACCATCGCTCACGAATTATATGTCAAAATGATTTGATGAGCATACTACGAAAGTGTGTCCCTCCACGTGACCTGACCTCAATTTTGTACAGCGCATCTGGGATTCCACGTGCGCTCCTTGACCCAGCTCTGTTTAATCTGTGTGCGGAAGTTGTCCTATCACCAGCCAAGTTCCCTGTCTCTCACGGATACAAAGTCATGATGATGATGATGACGATGATATTGATTTCAGAGTGTTCAACGGCAAGATTATTAGCGCCCTTGTAAAATATGAACTAAATTCTTAAGGAAAATGTATTTTTTACTCGTAAACGATATCCTTGAGACAATAGCCAATGCGCCTGAAGAACTATCCGTTAATGACAGCACAAACAGTGATTTCTCAACAATGTAGCTGCCGGGGAAAAATTTGTACACTCATTTAGAGGTTTACTATTCGCTTAAGATTTACCCTACTGGACATTAAAACAGCTAAACCAAGAAGAAATGCAGATGATAAACGGGTATTCGTTGGATAAATATATTATACTAGAACTGACATGTGATTAAATTTTTACGCAATTTGGGTGCATAGATCCTGAGAAATCAGTACCCAGAACAACCACCTCTGGTCGTAATAACGGCCTTGATACTCCTGGGCATTGAGTCAAACAGAGCGTGGATGGCGTGTACAGGTACAGCTGCCCATGCAGCTTCAACACGATACCACAGTTCATCAAGAGTAGTGACTGACGTATTGTGATGATCCAGCTGCTCGGCCGCCATTGACCAGACATTTTCATTTGGTGAGAGATATCGAAAATGTGCTGGCCAGGGCAGCAGTCGAACATTTTCTGTATCCAGAAAGGCCCGTACAGGACCTGCAACATGTGGTTGTGCATTATCCTGCTGAAATGTAGGGTTTCGCAGGGATCGAATGGAGAGTAGAGCCACGGGTCGTAACACATCTGAAATGTAACGTCCACTGTTCAAAGTGCCGTCAATGAGAACAAGAGGTGACCGAAACGTGTAACCAATGGCACCCCATACCATCACGCCGGGTGATACACCAGTATGGCGATGACGAATACACGCTTCCCATACACGTTCACATCGATGTCGCCAAACACGGATGCGACCATCACGATGCTGTAAACAGAACCTGGATTCATCCGAAAAAATGACGTTTTGCCATTCGTGCACCCAGGTTCGTCGTTGAGTACACCATCGCAGGCGCTCCTGTCTCTGATGCAGCGTCGAGGGTAACCGCAGCCATGGTCTCCGAACTGATAGTCCATGCTGGTGCAAACGTCGTCGAATTGTTCGTGCAGATGGTTGACGTCCCCATCCGTTGACTCAGGGATCGAGACGTGGCTGCACGATCCGTTACAGCCATGCGGATAAGATGCCTGTCATCTCGACTGCTAGTGATACGAGGCCGTTGGGATCCAGCACGGCGTTCCGTATTACCCTCCTGAACCCACCGATTCGATATTCTGCTAACAGTCATTGGATCTCGACCAACGCGGGCAACAATGTCGCGATACGATAAACCGCAATCGCGATAGGCTACAATCCGACCTTTATCAAAGTCGGAAACGTGATGGTACACAACAACGTTTCACCAGGCAACGCCGGTCAACTGCTGTTTGTGTATGAGAAATCGGTTGGAAACTTTCCTGATGTCAGCACGTTGTAGGTGTCGCCACTGGCGTCAACCTTGTGTGAATGCTCTGACAAGGGAACATCCCCATCGCACCCACCTCAGATTTAGTTATAAGTTGGCACAGTGGATAGGCCTTGAAAAACTGAACACAGATCAATCGAGAAAACAGGAAGAAGTTTTGTTGAACTATGAAAAAAATTAGTAAAATATACAAACTGAGTAGTCCATGCGAAGATAAGCAACATCAATGACACTGGCAGTCAGGAAGCGCCGTGGTCCCGCGGTTAGCGTGAGTAGCTATGGAACGAGAGGTTCTACGTTCAAGACTTCCCTTAACTGAAAATTTTAATTTTTTATTTTCAGTTTATGTGACAAACTCTTATGTTTTCATCACTTTTTTGGGAGTGATTATCACATCCACAAGAAAACCTAAATCGGGCAAGGTAGAAGAATCTTTTTACCCATTCGCCAAGTGTACAAGTTAGGTGGGTCGACAACATATTCCTGTCATGTGACGCACATGCCGTCACCAGTGTCGTATAGAATATATCAGACGTGTTTACCCGTGGAGGAATCGGTTGACCTATGACCTTGCGATCAAATGTTTTCGGTTCCCATTGGAGAGGCACTTCCTTTCGTCTACTAATTGCACGGTTTTGCGGTGCGGTCGCAAAACACAGACACTAAACTTATTGCAGTGAACAGAGATGTCAGTGAACGAACGGACAGATAATAACTTTGGGAAAATAAAGATAGTAAAATTTATAGTCGAGGGAAGACTTGAACCAAGGACCTCTCATTCTGCAGCTACTCACGCTAACTACGGAACCACGGCGCTCCTGACCTCACCTTCTCCTTGATGTTGCATATGTTGTGCATGGACTACTGAGTTTCTATATTTTACTAATTTTTTTCATTGTTCCACACAATTTCTTCCTATTTTCTCGATTGATATGTGTTCAGTTTTTCAAGGCCTATCCACTGTGGCAACGTATAACTAAATCTGAGTGGGGTGCGACGGGGAGGTTCCCTTGTGAGAAGCTAATCATTTGCATATCACAACGTCATCTTCAAATGGTTCAAATGGCTCTGAGCACTATGGGACTTAACATCTGTGGTCATCAGTCCCCTAGAACTTAGAACTACTTAAACCTAACTAACCTAAGGACAGCACACAACACCCAGCCATCACGAGGCAGAGAAAATCCCTGACCCCGCCGGGAATCGAACCCAGGAACCCGGGCGTGGGAAGCGAGAACGCTACCGCACGACCACGAGATGCGGGCACAACGTCATCTTCCTGTCGGTTAAATTTCGCGCCTGTGGCACGTCATCTTCATGGTGTAGCAGTTTTAACGGCCAGAAGTGTATTATTGCCATAGTGGATATGGAGTACATGAAATGACCACATTGACAGATCTGTAGCACAAGCCATTTTGAGATGTCAGGTTTGATCCATGCTGAAACACCCATCTTAATACCTACAAAGGTGGAAATGCAGGCATGATTCTGGCGTCTGGTTAATCGTACAGATCGCGAATAGAGTCCTGGGATACGTTATGGCAAGCATGCCTGGGGTGTTCACGTATTTCTGTACGAGATGTTGGTTGACGAGTCATACTAGTCACTTCTGGTCCCAGCATATCCCACATGTGTTCAACTGGAGACAAATCTGCAGTTCGTGCTGGCCAGGGAAGTTTCTGCACGTCTTGCACAGCATGGTGGGTTTCACGAACAGTGTGTGGGCGAGTGTTATCCTGTTGGAACAACACAATACCTGTGTGTTGCAAGAACGGCTGCGGTAGCGTTCTCGCTTCCCACGCCCGGGTTCGCGGGTTCGATTCCCGGCGGGGTCAGGGATTTTCTCTGCCTCGTGATGGCTGGGTGTTGTGTGCTGTCCTTAGGTTAGTTAGGTTTAAGTAGTTCTAAGTTCTAGGGGACTTATGACCACAGCAGTTGAGTCCCATAGTGCTCAGAGCCGAGCCAAGAACGGCGAAAGAAATGGTCTAACAACAACGTACGGAGCGCTGGTTAGCCTGCCCTCCAGAACCACCAAAGGTGATCGAGAATTGTAGCGTATTCCTCTCCAGACCATAAGACCTGGGGTGGGACCAGTGTGTCTATGACGAATGCACTCTATGGAACACCAGTCACCAAGTCTGTGTGGTACACAAAATGTTTCAAATGGCTCTTAGCACTGTGGGACTTAACATCTTAGGTCATCGGTTCCCTAGAACTTATAACTACATAAACCTAACTAACCTAAGGACTTCACACACATGCCCGAGGCAGGATTCGAATCCGCGACCTTAGCAGCCGCGTGGTTCCGGACTGAAGCACCTAGAACCGCTCGACCACAGCGGCCGACGTGGTACCCATAAACGATCATTACTTGCATGCAGGCAGGATCTGCTTTCATCACTGAAGACGGCGTTGCGCCATTCCACCTTCCAGGTGATCCTTTGCGGCACTAGTTGAGCAGTGCACGTCGATGCTGTGCCGTGAATGGAAGACGAGCTAGAAGTGTGCATGCCCGTAACCTCCCTGCTAATAACTGGTTCACAACAGTTCGCGCTGACCCGTCCGGGCTCTCTCATCTGTGCTGTGGTATCTGTACGATCTGCTACCGCTGCCCTTACAATACGACGATCCTGGCGGGCATCTGTGCTGTGTGGACGTATAGAATCTTGTCTACGGGTGTGAGAATGTTCACGTGACCACTGATACCAGCATCGTTGCGCAACTGAAGCATCACATCCAACTTGTGTGGCAGTTCTCCGAAAGAACCGTCCTTCCACTCGCAGAGCGACAATTTGATCCCTTCCAAACTCGCCCAGTTGGCTGTAGGAAGCATGAGTGCGGTTGCCTTCTTGCTTCACATGTTTGCACTACGCAGCGTTCTGGGTGTGAGCACTCGCTATTAAAGGGTAGACACAGATGGCGCTCTGGTCGCTATGCCACTATCCTATCTGTTGGCGTATGACGTTGAAACCATTATCATACATATGCTATCCCCCAGGTGGCGTATGTGTCATCGGATCAAAATCTACGTCATCTTTCCAGGTGTACTAAATCTTTTTTTTGGCAGTGTATTTAAATGGATAATAAAATCATACACAGATGCATGCATTTCGACATATAGCGATGACAAAGCGAAAATTAGATGAAAAAGTGCTAAAAAGTATTTCCTGGAATATGCGGCTGGCGGACCACTGATAAAAACAAGGAACCTACTGTTAGAACGAGTAAGTGATGAGTATAACGATTTATCGCGTGATGAGGACGAAACAAGGATTGTGTCGCTAATTCAGTTCCTCATGTGTGAGAGTGATGTAGAAAATCTCCAGCTGATTATCTCTAGCACTATGAGAGGATTACTGTGTCTCTGCTTTTCTCCCTATTGCGTCCTGCTATTCTGATAATTTCAACAGCTAATCTTCTTTCGTTGCGAATATACATTACAGTATTAACCTGCACTGTCGACATTTCAAGATTCCAAAAAAGCTGCAAAGTATCACTCCTCTCACAGTTTGTCAGTCTATGTAAGTGGAGACTATATGAAAGATGAAAGGATCATTCCTTTGTTCATTTCTACGAGAGGTAGAAATTTATATAAGTAGCTTACCCGTAGCTCACGTATATATGATATATGGATGTAAACAGGTAAGGCTGCTCCCGGCGTATGCCTCTAATTCATACACGACGTGGCTGCAAGAGGGCAGCTCGCTTTGATCCCTCTGTAGAGGCTGTAATGCCACTCGGATCAGCTCTTCGTCTTTTGCTTGAAAAAGTAGTTGAGCCAACAGCAAAATAATCCCTGGGTTCGCCCTGCCATGCTAGTCCAGTAATGTTGTCACTTGCTTTTTGAAAAATGCGAGTTCATTCTGCTCCTCCTACCTTCCCACCATTGTTAATACGGCTGTAAAATGGCTGTTTCTAAAACGTATGCAGGATTAATTTTGCCTTTTTTGCTTCTATGCTGGGTCTGCCTGTACTGCAACTGGCTTGTATGCAAGCACGAAAAACATCGGATTGTCCGTCCATTAGTATGACCCACCATATCTGAAAGCTGGAAAGCTGCTGTCTCGCTTTAACTACTCTGTTTCCCAGATTAATATTCATATTTTAAGTGATGATCTCTGTGGTCCACGATACTACACTACTGGCCATTAAAATTGCTACACTAAGAAGAAATGCAGATGATAAAAGGGTATTCATTAGACAAATATATTATACTAGAACTGACATGTGATTGCATTTTCATGCAATTTCGGTGCATAAATCCCGAGAAATCAGTACCGACAACAACCACCTCTGGCTGTAATAACGGCCTTGATACGCCTGGGCGTTGAGTCAAACACAGCATGGATAGCGTGTACAGATACAGCTGCCCATGCAGCTTCAACACGATACCACAGTTCATCAAGAGTAGTGACTGGCGTATTGTGACGAGTCAGTTGCTCGGCCACCATTGACCAGACGTTTTCAATTGGTGAGAGATCTGGAGAATGTGCACCTGCAACATGCGGTCGTGCACTATCCTGCTGAAACGTAGGGTTTCGCAGGGATCCAATGAAGGGTAGAGCCACATCGGATATGTAACGTCCACTGTTCAGTTCCGTCAATGCGAACAAGAGGTGACCGAGATGTGTAACCAGTGGCACCCCATACCATCACGCCGGGTGATACGCCAGTATGGCGATGGCGAATGCACGCTTCCAATGTGCGTTCACCGCGATGTCGCCAAACACGGATGCGACCATCATGATGCTGTAAACAGAACCTGGATTCATCCGAAAATATGACGTTTTGCCATTCGTGCAACCAGATTCGTAGTCCGTCTGTGATGCAGCGTCAAGGGTAACCGCAGCCGTGGCCTCCGAGCTGATAGTCCATGATGCAGCAAACGTCGTCGAACTGTTCGTGCAGATGGTTGTTGTCTTGCAAACGACCCCATCTGTTGACTCAGTGATCGAGACGTGGTTGCACGATCGGTTACAGCCATGCGGATAAGATGCCTGTCATCTCGACTGCTAGTGATACGAGGCCGTTGGGATCCAGCACGGCGTTCCGTATTACCCTCCTGAACCCACCGATTCCATACTCTGCTAACAGTCACTCGATCTCGACAAACGCGAGCAGCAGTGTCGCGATACGATAAACCGCAATCGCGATAGGCTATAATCCGACCTTTATCAAAGTCGGAAACGGTACGTATGTCTCCTCCTTTCACGAGGCATCACAACAACGTTTCACCAGGCAACGCCGGTCAACTGCTGTTTGTGTATGAGAAATCGGTTCGAAACTTTGCTCATGTCAGCACGTTGTAGGTGTCGTCACCGGCGCCGACCTTGTGTGAATGCTCTGAAAAACTAATCATTTGCATATCACAGCATCTTCTTCCTGTCGGTTAATTTTCGCATCTGTAGCACGTCATTTTCGTGGTGTAGCAATTTTAATGGCCAGTAGTGTACATTTGGATTGTGGCTTATGACTTTTTTACATGAGGAAATTGTCAGCAAAACGTTCTTATAGATGCATGTGTAGCCCGTAGAGAACTCGTACCAAAGGAGCCATAGTGGAGATGGGCCATAGTGGAGGCGGCGCGATGGACTGGCTGTCCGAGTGTTTCGGAGAAGTAGCGCTTTGTGAATTGTACCTGGTGAGCGACCTCGCACCATGGCACTGAACTCCTCCCACTTACGATTCGAGCAGGAGGAAGTCGGTTAGCAAAACATTTTACCTGGACCAGGCAACAGTCCGTCTTCGAGGCGACCAGATGGAAAGTGGGTGGAGGAAGCCATTCAACAAAGACTGCTGTAATCTGAGCTTTCGTGAAAACAGTGGGACGGTCATAAAACTACACTACTGGCCATTAAAACTGCTACACAATGAAGATGACGTTCTACAGACGCGAACTTTAACTGACAGGAAGAAGATGCTGTGATATGCAAATGATTAGCTTTTCAGAGCATTCACACAACGTGCTGACATGAGGAAAGTTTCCAACCGATTTCTCATACACAAACAGCAGTTGAACGGCGTTGCCTGGTGAAACGTTGTTCTGATGCCTCGTGTAAGGAGGAGAAATGCGTACCATCACGTTTCCGACTTTGATAAAGTTCGGAGCAATCACGATTGCGGTTTATCGTATCGCGACATTGCTGCTCGCGTTAGTCGAGATCCAATGACTGTTAGCAGAATATGGAATTGGTGGGTTCAGGAGGGTAATACGGGACGCCGTGCTGGATCCCAATGCCCTCGTATCACTAGCAGTCGAGATGGCAAGCATCTTATCAGCATTCCTGTAACGGATCGTGCAGCCACGTCTCGATCACTGAGTCAACAGATGGGGACGTTTGCAAGACAACAACCATCTGCACGAACAGTTCGACGACGTTTGCACCAGCATGGACTATCAGCTCGGAGACAATGGCTGTGGTTACTCTTGACGCTGCATCACAGACAGGAGCGCCTGGGATGATGTACTCTACGACGAACCTGGGTGCACGAATGGCAAAACGTCATTTTTTCGGATGAATCCAGGTTCTGTTTACAGCATCATGATGATCGTATCCGTGTTTGACGACATCGCGGTGAACGCACATTGGAAGCGTGTATTCATCGTCGCCATATCGGCGTATCACCCAGCGTGGTGGTATGGGGTGCCATTGGTTACACGTCTCGGTCACCTCTTGTTCGCATTGATGGCTTTTTGAACAGTGGTCGTTACATGTCAGATGTGTTACGACCCGTGGCTCTACCCTTCATTCGATCCCTGCGAAACCCTACATTTCAGCAGGACAATGCACTACCGCATGTTGAAGGTCCTGTGCGGTCCTTTCTGGATACAGAAAATGTTCGACTGCTGCCCTGGCCAGCACATTCTCCAGATCTCTTACCAATTGAAAACGTCTGGTCAATGGTGGCCGAGTAGCTGACTCGTCACAATACGCCAGTCACTACTCTTGATGAACTGTGGTATCGTGTTGAAGCCGCATGGGCAGCTGTACTTGTACACGCCATCCAAGCTCTGTTTGACTCAGCGCCCAGGCATATCAATGCCGTTATTACCTCCAGAGGTGGTTGTTCTGGTTACTTATTTCTCAAGATCTATGCACCCAAATTGCGTGAAAATGTAATCACATGTCAGTTCTAGTATAATATATTTGTGCAATGAAAACCCGTTTATCATCTGCATTTCTTCTTGGTGTAGCAATGTTAATGGCCAGTAGTGTATAAGGATTCCCATGGTAACAGCCTTCTTTCAGAAATTGGAAATGGTCGGCCTGCAAAGATTAGATCTCTTCATAAATGAGGGACTGTGGTCCTGTCTTGGTAGACATCTTTCGCCGAAACATGGCCATGCTTACCGTGAGAACGACGCCTCCCTTGTCTAAAATCTTCAGACAGGAGAGATTTTGAGTCGCTGATTGGCTCCCCTCATGGTCTGCACAGCATGTTCCCCCAGTGAGCGAATCCTGGTGCTGTGTCTGGATTGGCTATCAGACCAGCTGAAAAGTCAATAGGGGAGGTTTATTGGGTGGAGGCCAGTTCGTTTGGTTTGTACCACCTGGAAGCGGGTTTTTCCTGCTAATTTGGCTCCTGTATGAGGCTTGGTGGAAAGTGATTGTGATTCTTTGCTCTCTTCGTCTTCCAATTCTCCTCTGGTTGACACGTTCAGCACTTCCCCTAATGTGGTAAGCAACTTGTGGTGGGCTAAGAGCCAGTGGCAGTTTTACCAACAGTGGCCCTGCATATCAACCCATCGTGTGTCACGAGGGTAAACTTATTCGTCCTGGGTCAGCCATCTGACGTTTTACAGTTACAGCATGTGCTGTCATGCCTGTCAGTCAAATTGGTTGGCCAGACCAGCGAACGGGTGCACCTCACACTGCAATCTGCCGAGATTTCAGGGCTCTGATAGGGAAGCTTCCCGCGTTCTGCCAATCAGAACGCCGGACCGCGGAATCTGCAAGTTTTCGTGGACGCGTCAGAATATGGCACGACGCTCCACCCCACTCCGCTCCACAGCGTGCCGTTTTCTGCTGCCGCCTGTACAAAGGTGAAAGGGTAAAGTATTGCTGCGCCGGCGTGGCGTTGTTAAAATGATATACGCAGCGCCCTGTTCTCCGTGAACCATAGTTCCATTTGAATAGCATTTGGCTTCACGGTGGGTTCGTGTAAATGAAGTCTGATTGCCTTATAAAAGGAATTAATTGAGGGCACAACCTGTATAGTTTCCACCCCAATGTATGCTTTGCTAATCAAGCACCATTCCTGTCCTGATTTATGTTTGTCATTTTTCTGTAAGATTTATCAGCTGGATTGTAATTATAAAATGACGAATAAAAACTTGTCATTAGTTTTGTAAACTTAAATACGCCACTGTTCTCGTTCATACTCCCCCAGCCATTCACTGTTGTTGTTTTATTGTGGCGATACCTCTGTTATATGCACTCCTATATTACATTCAAAATAATATTCACGACAGCATTGTATGTGGAATGTGACTGAAATTTGATTCTGTTCTCGTTACACTAATAAAAAGGACTTCATCGTTAATGAAATAATAAATGTTTATTGTCAACATAATTTTAATATTATGTAAAAAATTATATCTCAGACAATACCCATGTAGAAAAATAATGAATATCTTAATCCTCTGTTAGCTATGATTTTGTAGAAAAATCCTTCTTCTTCGTTATCGAACTATTGTTCTCATTGGATGTAACTGATGTCTCGTAACACAGAAGTCTGTAAAAAAAACTGTACTAAAATATTGTTATGTTGCTAACCGATATTTGAAGATAGAGTTTATGTGTTACTGAAATGAATCATCTTTGTTTGGAGTTTTATTTCATTGCAATTCTCGTCCTATATAAATGCTTAAGTTTTCTACTCAGCTACCAAGGAGCGCAGCCATTAGCGCTGTTGATCTACAGCGCGATTTATAGGTAAATGCTGAAAATTTATCTGTCTTGTAACATTGAGAAATATTTTCAAATGTTAACGCATATAGTGAAGGTGAGAAAAAATTTAATATATATTATTTATTACGAGTAAAACACAGCCTGAAGCAGAATCGATAAGTGATTGTCTTATGGTAGTCGCCATTTTGCCAGGCAAATACATTAAATTGTGACTAAAAGCGGTTTTTTTTTTTTAAATTCATACCTCGAGTGTATTGAGTACAGTCACGTTTGAAGCTGAAAAATATGGATAAAATTTTTAAAAAATTAGTTTTGTGTACATGTGGTATTGTGTGACAAAACTGTTGATTTTTGCTTAAAGAAAAGTGTTGCCACCTCGAGATAATAGTAGCGTTAATTTTGATAAACGATCTGTAACTAGCAAAGAGTCTTTTAAATAACAGCGCAGAAATTACTAGAAAGCATTAATCTTGTTTAGTTCCGATTACTTATCATACATTTAGCTTGTTTGTTGGTTATAAATGATTACTTTTGTGAATGCACTTCGTGGCATTTACACTGACTGACAGACAACATTGCTACACGTCCCCAGGTGGAGATTTCTTTAACATAATAACGTTCGTTAGACGAGAAAAGCAGTGATTAAATAAAACCTCATGTTACATTAATAATAAGTAACTAATTTTATGGTAATCTTGTTAAACTTGTACAACACAACACATGCACAATTACATCACACGTCACACGTTGATGCACCAGCAATTCAGGATGCAATCGTACTAAATTAGTTACTTTGATGATTAATTTGAATTCTGAAAGTGACCGCAAACAGAGGCAACAGAAGTGCCAGGAGTAAATTCAATAATTTCATATATAAAAATTAAGGGTGTAGCTCTCGATTTGTAGATTGTCGAGAAGATAATAGTTTTCTATAAGCAAAGATAATATGTAAATAAGTTATACACAACTGCAACCAGTCACTTTTTTCAATAATAATGCTTTATTACATGAACCGGTTTTCGAACCCTTTCGGGTTCATCTTCAGATGATTACATTCAATATACAGTCACTGTTCTAAAATATCCGTAATGGATAAGCATAATCTAAAGATAATATGATTCAAAACTTCCATTCGATCTCTCGTAGATCTGTCTAGTGTTGAAACTGCTGGCAAGACACAGAAATCAGAATTATTAAATCCCGTGTTACAACTGTACTTCCGCATGAGACTACTATACTAATCGCCGCTCTGGATGTTAGCAGCCGTGGTACGGCAAAGCAAATACTACTACATGAAGCGAACTAGGCAGCACGACCTGCCGGAATTCCAGTTAGGTTGTACACTGAATACACCTCAGAATCAGCTCCTTTCCTAGTTCAAATTTATCAAAAATCTCTTACGTAGTCGTTAGTCCCGTGTGACTGGAAAGGAGAATGAGTCACTCCCGTTTACCTAAAAGGGCCAACAATCGAAACCGCAGAACCACAGGCCAGATCGTTTACCTAAAAGGGCCAACAATCGAAACCGTAGAACCACAGGCCAGAACTTTGACGTCTGTCAGTTGCAGGACCGTACAGCATATTGTAGGCTCAAACATTAAAAAGTGCCTGGGAGAAAAGAATCTTTTCTCAGAGCATGGATTCACGAAAAACCACTCATGTGAAACACAACGTGCTTTATTGACACACGACATTTTGCAAACAATACATGCAGGCGAACAGGTAGATTTTCTCTTCTTAGATACGTGAAACACGTTCTAATTGCACTGTATTGTCGACTATTACACGGTGAAGTTCCACAGAAACAAAACATATGGCGTCCTCAACCAAGCGTAACAGGACCGCTAATGTCAAAACACACAAACGCTGTACACAACAGGATCAGAATAATTCCAAGATTGTGCGCTGACGATGCTCTTATCTACACTAGTAGTAAAGTATTGTCGTTGGACGATCCTAATAAGGAAATACAGAAAGTCTTTGACAAAATTTCCGCTTGATGTATAGAAAGGCAACTCTCTTTAAATGTGGACAAATGTAAGATACTTCATATTCATATAACAAAGAGAAAGAAACCGATAGTTTACGATTACAAGGTTAATGGTGAATATTGTGTGCACCTAATAGGTTATAAGTACTTGAATGAAAAATGCTCTTATCATAGTACAAAAAAGATGAATATGTCCTGGGCAGAGTAAGGGATATAAAAGAAGGGAACTAGCTTTTGGACTTATTTGGCAACTGCAATAACATTTAGATCAAAACATCTTAACTCGTTCGCACTCTTTTATGTATTAATATTATGTAACACAGGGTGTACATAAAGTCCAGGAACACTTTCAGTTATTTATTGCACAAGAACTAAACATTGTACAGATGCCATACATATTGCATTTTGGAGAGAAACTCTGAAAGTTTTTTTTTTTTTTTTTTTCAAACATTGGATATGAGGATCATGAGTGACACGGCAAACGTCAATACGGTAATCGAATTCTTGCCGTACCCGTCCCAGCATGGCATCGTCGACTGTGGCAGTTGGCCGGCCGTGTGGCCGAGCGGTTCTAGGCGCTTCAGTCTGGAACCGCGTGACCACTACGGTCGCAGGTTCGAATCCTGCCTCGGGCATGGATGTGTGTGATGTCCTTAGGTTAGTTAGGTTTAAGTAGTTCTAAGTTCTAGGGGACTGATGACCTCAGATGTTGAGTCCCATAGTGCTCAGAGCCATTTGAACCATTTGACTGGCAGTTGCTTCCCGTATTCTCTTCCGGATCTCTGCTACATCACGTGGTACAGGCGGTACATACACCAGATCTTTGTTGTTCCCCACAGAAAAAAGTCACACGGAGTGAGATCTGGTGATTGGGGAGGACATGAAACAGCTGTGCCCTCCAACACACGGAAAGTTCGCTCCGCACCTGAACTCATCATGTTTGCGACTAGCGCTATCGGCAAATTCCCAAACTACGCTGTGGCAGGATACATGAAAATAAAACTGTCACGGTTTCTCTTCAAAATGACATATGTATGATATCTGTACAATGTTTGGTTCTTGCGCAATAAATAATTGAAAGTGTCCCCAGACTTCATGTGCACCCTGTATAAGGGCGTCGTGTCTTTATGTCATGTTGTATAACACGACATATGTCATCACGTCATCTAATGTAGCATTTTTCATTTCGACCAAAATGACAAAACGTGTCATTAAAGTTTAGGACGCATGGATCCCCAGTCTGGGATATTTCCTATTGTACGGGGTGATTATAATTAAACTTTCCCTATTTAACACGTTATAACTAGACCACGGATTTTTAGGTAGTAAAAAAGTGTGTTTTAGGCACCTAAAATAGGCTCCTTCAGTAGTTCATTTAGGCTATACAAAACCTGAAATAGGCTCTAATAAAAATGATGCAGAGAAAATAAAAATAAATTAAAATACACAGTGTTGACAGTATGAACATCTTATTAGTCATTAAAACAAGGAGAATGAATATTTACACAGTTACAGAGCACAGCAATCTACAACATTAATGTTGAACATAACTCCAAATATTTTTGACTTCCTGCAAGATAAAGATCTCCGTAAAAAAGATGTGGCAATGGTTTAATTAATACATTCTTAGTTTCACATATTCTGACCATAGTTGGCTTCAAAATAAATAACCAAAATCTTTTCTAGGTTTTCTAGTGGAAAGCTGTGGCGCTCGTCAGTCAGAATCAATTTATACGCTGAAAAAGAACCTTCTTCATCAACAGATGCGACAGGGGCGTACTTCATTTTCGGCACATGTTGGACAGGATTGCTGCAGTCAGGAGTGCTGGATTTTCCACTAAGTATGTCGGCAACTGCACACAACTCCTTCAGGCCAGTGTTCTTCTGCAAAACCGTTCGCATTTTTGCCCGTACTTTTTCCCCTACTTCACCTGGCGCTTCAGTAATTTTCATTTTGACTTCTTCAAGCAAAGAAATATTGTCGTAGATAGGTCTCCCTGAGCCTTCTAATTGTGAAATTATTCTTCCCATAAATGTGTAGTGGGCTCTAATGTAAGATAAGTCCCGTATCAAAGAAGAATCTTTGCGTAACTCCATTGCTGCAGTTACGGATCAGCATCCTCCGGTATATTTTCAACCACCTTCTGGACAGCTGAGAGATGCGTACTATAGTATTCTGCTGCTATCAGCCAAGTGCCCCAGCGGGTGATAACAGGCTCTGGCGGCAATGGAACATCTGGAAGCTGTTCTTTGAATGCCTGTATTCTTGATGGTGCCTTAACAAAAATTTTCTTCACCATAGATATTACTTTATTTACTTTAGGAAATTGTAGCCTTACTTGCTGTGCTATGCGGTTGATCCCATGCACTACACAAACTACGTGCAGCATCAATGGGCAGAATACTTTTAATAGTTGAAACGCTGCGGTTCTAGGCGCTACAGTCTGGAACCGCGCGACCGCTACGGCCGCAGGTTCGAATCCTGCCTCGGGCATAGATGTGTGTGATCTCCTTAGTTAGGTTTAAGTAGTTCTAAGTTCTAGGGGACTGATGACCACAGCAGTTAAGTCCCATAGTGCTCAGAGCCATTTATATCATTTTTTTATCATATATGCAGCAGCATCAGTGACGGCCAGAAGCACCTAATTCTCGTCCACCCTGTTTGGGTATAGCACCTTAAGCCCATTGTTCACAAACTGTGCTATTGTTTGTTGGTTAGTTTTTGCAAGAGTAAATCAAATGAGCCCTGGATGGAGCATCTGGATCTAGCTTGCGAATAATCAGGTTTGCAGTGTAACGGCCAAGACTGTCAGTAGTTTCATCCACAGAAATCCATATACAAGATTCTCCAACATCTTCTCGGATTCTGTGCAGGAATAGATTGATGGCTGTACTTCTCAAGAAAACCTCTGAAAATAGGGTTTTCTAGTTTCCTAAAGGGGATGTTTGCTGCCACAAGTGCATGACACAAATCACTGCAGAACTTGTTTTTTTTTCGTAGGATTCACCAGATTTATTGGTTAAAAGAGTTTGCTTCAATTTTTACTTTCGTTCAACATTAGCTTTATGTGCGATTCCATCTGCATGCTGAGTTAAGTTACATTTCTCGACACTCGAAACCTAATACGAGAGAAAAGGGAAATGCAGTTTAGAATCGCATATAAAGAATATTTCGTATTACTAAAGGATAGCGATAAAAAAGAATCCTAAGTGACAGGAAAATAAGAAGTCTAAGAAAAACATCAACTAACCTTCTTGTTGCATGCTTGGCAGAAAATAATTTTCCCATCCGTTGTATAATGCGGAAAATCTTGCAGCCACTGCCTTATATTAGTAGACTTTGAACCAGCTGTTTTCGGCATGGCGTAGTATTCACACACAGAAACTAGAATTTATTTTGCACTTAGGACGTCAGTAACACTTAGCACGTCGGTCGCTACACAATGTACTGATTTGTTTTCGCTGGAAAAAAGTAAACGACGACCTGCTTTTTTTTCCCTTTTACTGCGGTGCATGGGAGCGGTAGGGGAAGTACCGTACTCGTTGTTGGACATATAGCACCTGACAGATGGCCGCCCCTTCTGAACAAGCGAATGGAATCTACGGGTGCTTCAGATGAAAACATCTCACTACTGGCAAATTATTATTCGAGCCGGAAAATTCACGTGTAACACCTTTCACGAAACAGAGTAGTTTGATAGGACTGCCTGCAGACAGCAGCGAGAAAATGCGCGAAGGGTAGTAATTTAGCTATAGAGGGCGTCTACGATTAACAGTGTGATTTTTTAATCCGTGCTCAGCTTAAGGCCTGTGAAACCGTTTCTCTGCGAAAATACACGGCTGGCCAGAATCCTACGAACGAAATATTTTCAAATATAACGTTTAGTACTCCCACGTCCGATTCTAATGTGTAACTCAAATCTTTGACCGGTTCCCATTCGCTCACCGAAACTAAGCACTGTCGCGCTCGGCGCGTACTTGGATGGATGACCATTCAACCCTGCCGAGTGCTGTTTGTAATAAGGCAAGCAAAGGAATTGTAAAGTCTCTAACGACCTTCGACGAGACGTAAAGCTCTAAGTTTACTTCCTTTTTCTAATCTTTGAAAACACAAGAACTCTATGTCAGATTAACGAAATAGGTACTTTTTAGGATTTTGATGCCGAAATAGGCAAAATTAGGCGTCAACGTCGAAATACGCAATTTTAGGTCCTATAGAACTAACGGTATTCAGTTTAGTTAGTCATGAGACGCGTAAGTACCAACTTATATGCAAATTGGAGCTTAGGAAAAAAAAATAGGTTTTAACCTAAAGATCCGTGATCTATTTATTACATATGAATAATAAAACACCTATAAAGAGTAATTGGTGTTAACAGGGATAGCGATATAAAAAAATAAAAAAGACCGAAGTGTTAGCCATATACGAAGCATGAGCGCATATGAACTAGCCACCTTGCTGCACGCTGGGCAAAAAATATTTTTTTCCATCTGTCGTACAGTGTGGAAAAACTTGGAGCCAGTGTCTTGTATGATGAAATAGGCACTTTTTAGGATATTAAAGCCGAAATAGGCAAAAATAGGCACTAACGTCGGAAAAGGTATTTTTAGGTCCTATAGAATTAACGCTATTAATTGTAAATAGTCATGAAACGCATAAGTACAAATTTTTGTGCAAATAGGAACTCAGGAACAAAATAGGTTTTTACCTAAAATCCGTGGTCTAGTTATAACATAGGAACTAATTACTGTACGAAGACCAAACTTGGTAGCATTAATGTCGAGGACATAGGAAAGAGAAATAATGCAGAATCAATTCAATTGAACCACTTTTAATGTGTTGCTACGGTACACCATATCATTACACAAAAGGAGCGCAATATTGGGCCCATCAGCATCCAGAAGAGTCCGAAAGCGCAGGATTGCATTCTGCACAGCAGAACGAAGGATGTCCGTAGGTACGCTGGCTACCGTTCTTGATATGCAGTCCTTCAGGCAGCCCCACAACCAGAAAACCCAGGGAGTGAGATAAGGTGATGGTGCCGACCAAGTATTCGGAAATGATCGGCTGATAATTCGATCATTTCCAAATGAATTTCGAAGAAGTGGATGAATTTCACGAGCGATGTTTGGTGGGGCCCCATCTTGCATGAAAACTGTTGACTTCAATGCGTCTCTCTCCTATAGGGCGGGTGAAGCATATCACAGTAACGCGCTGAGTCACACTGCACGTCTTTGGTCCCTCAGCTCCAACCTGCTCAAAAAAAAAAAAAAAAAAAAAAAAAAAAAAAAAAAAAAAAAAAAGAGAGGAAGAAATGGGGCAATGATGAACTTAGCCGTGAAGCCATACCATACGTTGACACATTCACCACACATAAGAACTTCAGTGCAGTAACTGCAGATGAAGATACCCACACTTGGCAGTTTTGTGTTTTCAAGTCACGCGTCAGAGAAATATGATCTTCGTCTGTTCATAGGATGGTCCAGGGCCATTCCTCGTCATTTTCAATCCCAGAGAGAAAGTGTAATCGCAGTCTACACCTCGTTGTGCATCCTGTGGTGCAAGTTGCTGTACAATATGGATCTTGTGCGAATACCATTTGAGAATGGTTCGAAGCACCTTCCGTACAGACGACCACAGGATGTTCAACTGTAGTAACAGAGTACGCGCACTGCCTAACGACTGGGAATTGCGCGTAGTGTTGTCTGCCATAGCAACAGCGATTTCATCATCACCTGCCGTGCAACCGGTCGTCGGTCCCTTTCCGGAGCGACGCCCAGTTCTCCAGTTGATTCGAACCACTTCATCATGCTCCGCACAGCAGATGGAGAAACAGGACCCTCCCGTAATCCTTTCAGCAGCGATAGTCTCGAAGGGCAGATGCAGCGTTACTATTGTTTCGATAATAGAGCTTCACCAGTAATGCCCTGCTCCTATTGTCCAAGCTCATGTTGGCACCTCAACAAGTGCACTGTGACTGGTCAGGTGTGTGTGACTATGAATCGGGATGACTGATCACGGTACCTGGTGCCCATAATAGAAACTGGACAGTGGCGCTGTGACTCATGGATATCATGCACCCCATACTCTTGACATTAATGCTACCAAGTTTGCTACTCGTTCGGTAATTACGTTCCGTGTTACAAGGTGTTAAACAGGGAAAGTTTAATTATAACCACCCAATAGTTGCACCACCACTCTCAGATACTTCCTATTGTAAAAGTATACCGCTCTCTAGAAGCACATAGATTTATGTCTGCTTATTCTTACACTCCTCACCCTACATGTAACAGGAGGCGACTCTAAGAGATCTCTCTGCGCTGGAGAAGTAGGATTAACTCATAAAAAAAGCGCGAATATGTCAAGATGTTTTTACTTAAATGTCTTTGTAGGTGTCAGATAAGTCTAAAAGCTAATTCCCTTCTTTTACGTCCTTAACTAAGCCCAGGACATATTCGCCTTTTTTGTCGTACGACAGGACACTCTTTCGTTCTGGTTCCCAACTTTGACGTTAGATCGGCATAGCTTGGCGACCGATGTAGATTTGTATTGACTCGAGCGACGACTGTTAGGGAATAAGTGTTTTTATCGTCTTTCGAACCACGTAAAGCTTTTACAAAACCACAGGACGACTATTAATTACATGTATTTGTCTACATTCTTACAAAATTTGAACCAATTCACACAAGTACTGAACACAGAAGTGGCGCGCGAAAAAAAAAAAAAAAAAAAAAAAAAAAAAAGACACCCGCACAGAAAACTTTTTTTTGTGGGTGAAATCTGAATGATTCTATATTTTTCAAATCGAGTTTTCAGTTTGTCGTAGAAACGCGTTTTTTCTTAAATTATTGATGCACTTTAAACGGTTTCTAAGCATTCAATTCACATAATAACGAGTTTTACGTGCTACATTTAGCTCGACTTTATACCATGGTATCTCGACAAAGGATAAAGATTATTGGAGAAAATAAATTTCGTTTTCACTTTATCCATTATTCAACCTTCGTGCAAAGTTTGAGCCGATACGTCAAAGTCTAAAGTATAGAAGTAGCGCACTTCAAAAACGTCCCAGAAAAACGTCCTTTTTTCTTTTTTCTTTTCTGGACGTAAAATCCAAACGAAGCGACATTTTTTCAGATGGTTAAAATTTATCTTAGTCCAAGGTCCCATAAACCAGTGGGCCAAATTTGAACCATCAGTCTCACTCCAGTCTGGAGTTATTTAGAGGTGACTGATTTTGCACCTAGAATCCGAACGAGAGTCATTTGTTTTTGCACGTACAATCCGAACGGTGCACATAGAAACGGTATCATTATTTCAGCGTTAATTACAGCCCAATTAAAATCTTTTGCAATAGGAATTAACTGATTCGCACAATTTGCCTGGGAGCCGCAAACATAGCTTAATATATTCTATCGTAGCTACTGTACGACAGATGTTCGAATGGGTATACGAGATGGTCGCTGGTCCGGACTAAACCAAAACTTTTTACTCCCCGTTCCCAGCTCAGGTAGGAACCGAGCACACAGCCCCCCCCCCCTCCCCCCACACCTCCACCTCCACCGCTACAACCACTGTCCTGAAGGCGATCTTTTCAGACATATTTCCTACAGCACTCACGCGTTGTAAGGATTTAGGAATAGCATTCAGAAACTACACGAAAGTAAACGAACACGTATAATCAGTATTTGGAAAGGCAAGTGGGAGCCTTAGATTTGTTGGTGTTCTGCGATAATACATTGCATCTGCGAACTAAAATGCATATACCACGCTAAGAACCGAAATATTGATGTAAATAACATCGTACTGTCTTCTTTATTACAAACGCAAAGTATAGAACATGTTTAAGTGCGGAAACCTAAATTAGGAGCACCGGAGAGTGGTGGACGGTGTAAGAAATCGATAGTTGTTTTTAAATATTTTGCTTATAACAGAGCTTTTATAATGTGCTGTTTTTCATCCAAATGACAACTTGGCGGGAGGTCTAACTTAAAATGAATACATTTCATAACAAACAGAATTTTTAAGACTTGAAGATGACAGCGAAATCTGTCGACACCGGTTGTTTTAAATAAATAAATTTGTAAGCGATCTTGGATTTGAATGTTTTTAGCAAGTAAAACAAATCGCTACTTCTCTCTCCTCAAAATGAGAAGATTCAATAAGGTCGATAGTAACTTACATATGACGAAACAGCTAGTCATTCGAATAGCTCTCAGCGACCAGTGAATTGTTGTGGCTGCAGTGGAGTGGGACAGTTGTCCATCTTGGTTCCAGTATGTCGACTGTCTATCGTAGTAGACGGTATCGAGCAGGAAATGAGAAGGTGTGTACGTGTGAGTCAAATACGATGCAGTGGTCGGTCATGGAACGGAAACGAAAACTACACTCAGCTCAGATCACTAAAGATAAGTAGTTTCTACAAATAGCTTTATACCCAGATGCACGGTTATTAGTACGCGATAAATATATGTAATTACAGCTACAATAGTTGCAGAAACCATATCAGTGACTTCAGTGATAATCTGTCATATCAGTAATTCCTGAACATGTTAATACTATAGCATAGCGTGAGAATTGAACAATTTAACCAGTGACCTAACGTTTTGAACACCAGGATTGTTCATAAATCGTATACTCGGGAAACATGGTTTGGATCACTGGCTTCAGGTCATGTAACAACTTGGTTGTGTTATTACAAAAGACTAACAAGTCTGTTCGGACTCTGTGGCCTGGAATTGCCTCCATAGGTTAAAGTGGACGTTAAAAGAGTTAACGTATGTGGTGAGCTGACTAGATTTCGTTACTTGTGATATAAAATCGCCAGCATTTGGATTGTATTGGTAAGGTAAATAATTTCGTAGAATCTGTTTGTCATCTAGATGACACTTCATTTGTTGGTGAACGCTTTCAGCTGTGAATAGATATCCTCTGACCGGTATTAAGTTCGTTACAAGTGTGAAGAGCTAAATTTAGATATCTGTAGCGATGTGCTTTGTTACATATTACGGCTAGGATAAACGCTCCTAACGTCTAAATTTGACGCATTACATGTGTAACTAACATAGCGCATTTCTGAAGACAGTTGTTCGCGGCCGAAATCAGTCGTAAATGAATTTGAAATTTCATTCCAGACGGATGATAAATTCCCGTAAAAGTGTTACTGGTTGCGGTAGTCTGGCACGCAATCACTTCATACAATTCTGCCCATAGCATGTTCCAGTATTTATGGAACGGTAACATTTATAGACAGCATTCCCTCAAACGTGTATTTAACTTCTATAATGTGACATTCGTTAACGTGTGACTGGACAGGAGCAGCATTTTTTCATTACACGCGAGTTAACAGAATGACAGAACAAAAAAAGGCACGTTTTTTGAATCCACGAGCCAGTCATAGTACAGAATTGGTGGCGTCAGGAATACCTCATTGTCACTCGCAGTTAAGGACACACATTAGTGTTAGTATCCTTCCTCGACAGTTTGTCTGGGGCGGACAGGTCTGTAATGCAGCTATTGGTCTACATTTGATTGAACGGTGACAATTCAGGTGAAGGAATGTGAATACGAAATGCGAAAACTGGTATTTGGTTCCTTTGTCAAAAACAACAAAAATATATTGTAATGTTTCCATAAGGTGAGGTTGAACAGCCGTAAGGTATTTTATAAAATGCGTTTTAACCATCAGTTGTATATTGTCCCATTAGTCATCAAAGAATGGGACAAGAAAAAGATAATGGTTAAAACGCGTTTTATTAAAATAAAGTTGTTTCAGCATTTTTGTAAATTCAGTCCCTAAAGGAGTGAAATAATGGATGAAAGTTTTTGAAAAAAATTATGACAGCACTCCTGAAGCGAAATCCATGAACATTTGTATTTGACTTGTCGGTGGGAAATACAAAACTACCTGTTTGCATTTTAGATATTTAACCCCCTTAGAGGGTGAAATAAGGGATGAAAATTTTTATAGAAATACTTAGTTGTATTAAAACCTTTTTAAAGCTAAATCTATGAAATCTAATGTTTGGAAATATAGAAGGTTTTAGGGAATGAAAGTTCATATGGAAACGTCTCCACAAGAACTCAAAAGACAGGATTAACAAAAACCTCCTACTCCAGCTACCAGAATGGCTTTCTTCTTAAATGTATTCGGAAAAGATCACGTTTCTATGCCTCAATTAGCGTGATAAGTTTAGGTGTTGCAATTTATGAAGTAAATCAAAGAAATCTGTCACCACGACAAATCAGGTTTGTCAGAATTGCATAGAAAAAGCGGATGTTTAACACACGTTTTCAGTAGGTCTAGTACGTTTTATTGTTAATACGCAAGTTACTGGTGGAAAAATGGATACCAATCTCAAATGCGATTCAGTGTACAGGTATATTTGTCTCAGACGATCGGCTACACTTCCTAAGTAATTCATTTGCAAATAAAGAAATTGCGTAAGAATACACACATTCAAATATTTTTTAAATTTGCGAATCTTATACGAATAATAGCATTATAAAATTTTAATACAAATTGATTTGCGTAGACTAGATATACTGTTTGCACGAAGTGCAGAGTTACACGTAAGCAGTGGGCGTATCAACATACAAAGGCGCTTAACTAGTATTCTTAATATAAAACGCACTTTTAGTTGTAAACTAACACTGTAAGGTATATTCAGGGAACCTGTTGACTAATAAACAAATCTGAGTATTACGGTGCGTTTTATTTATATGCAGGTTGTTTTATAATTAATACCAAACTGAAACAGGTGAAAGTATACTATCATAGAAGCAAAATCGTTGCAGCACATTGGATTCGCAAACAAAGCTTTTTCGAGATTACAGAAACTGTGTGTTTATAAGCCGCCAGTGTCTTCAGTATGAAATATTGTCAGCACAAATGTTCTTGAAAATATAACATTTTCGATTAAGCTCCAAACTGATAGAGCTCAGCTATCATTGGATCATGATTGACGAATGTGACACATGGGTGATGGGGCATCAGCATTTGTTATCGTATGTCATTGATAAATAGATCGAGCAAGGCGCGTACCTTGCGGCTAATACAACGTATTATAATTCTCTGAATTTTTTTGTCCGTGTTTATTTCAAAAGTGATGTGTACAGCGCCTCAGGTAATCGGTTCCCATCAGCTCAACGAAGTTTAGCGCTGTCGGGCTGGGCCATCACTTGGATGGGTGACCATCCGGTCTGCCGAGCGCTGTTGGCAAGCGGGGTGCACTCAGCCCTTGTGAGGCAAACTGAGGAGCTACTTGACGGAGAAGTAGCGGCTCCGGTCACGAAGACCCAACGGCCGGAAGAGCGGTTTCCCTACCATATGCCGCTCCATATTCGCATCCAGTGAAGTCTGTGGGCTGAGGATGACACGGCGGCCGGTCGGTACCGTTGGGCCTTCATGGTTTGTTCATCTACATCTACATTTATACTCCACAAGCCACCCAACGGTGTGTGGCGGAGGGCACTTCACGTGCCACTGTCATTACCTCCCTTTCCTGTTCCAGTCGCGTATGGTTCGCGGGAAGAACGACTGTCTGAAAGCCTCCGTGGGCGCTCTAATCTCTCTAATTTTACATTCGTGATCTCCTCGGGAGGTATAAGTAGGTGGAAGCAATATATTCGATACCTCATCCAGAAACGCACCCTCTCAAAACCTGGCGAGCAAGCTACACCGCGATGGAGAGCGCCTCTCTTGCAGAGTCTGCCACTTGAGTTTATTAAACATCTCCGTAACGCTATCACGGTTACCAAATAACCCTGTGACGAAACGCGCCGCTCTTCTTTGGATCTTCTCTATCTCCTCCGTCAAACCGATCTGGTACGGATCCCACACTGATGAGCAATAGCCGGCCGCGGTGGTCTAGTGGTTCTAGGCGCGCAGTCCGGAACCGCGGGACTGCTTCGGTCGCAGGTTCGAATCCTGCCTCGGGCATGGATGTGTGTGATGTCCTTAGGTTAGTTAGGTTTAAGTAGTTCTAAGTTCTAGGGGACTGATGACCACGGAAGTTAAGTCCCATAGTGCTCAGAGCCATTTGAACCATTTGATGAGCAATACTCAAGTATAGGTCGAACGAGTGTTTTGTAAGCCACCTCCTTTGTTGATGGACTACATTTTCTAAGCACTCTCCCAATGAATCTCAACCTGGTACCCGCCTTACCAACAATTAATTTTATATGATCATTCCACTTCAAATCGTTCCGCACGCATACTCCCAGATATTTTACAGAATAACTGCAACCAGTGTTTGTTCCGCTATCATATAATACACATTGAATCCACGAGCCAGTCATAGTACAGAATTGGTGGCGTCAGGAATACCTCATTGTCACTCGCCGCTCGTTAGTATGATCGTTGAAGTCACTAATTGCAGCGTATGCTGAGGTCCAGGTTCGTCGTTGCTCGTAAGCATATTAGCGACACCATGTTTCAGTTTTTACACTTCAACTGCATCTGTAGCAAAACAGTCATACTAATGTCAGCTGCGGCTGATAACCACAAATTCTCAGTTGTCTTACGAAGAGCTTGTTCGTGAACCCAAGACTGCTTGAACGTTTTTACTTGGGTTGCCGTATACCTTCAGCTGTTTTCGCTATAAGTGATGCACCTTGTATATCGTGTATCAGCCATGAAAAGGGCAGGGGAGAGGGGACGGGGGGCCGGCCGCGGTGGTCTAGCGGTTCTAGGCGCTCAGTCCGGGACCGCGCGACTGCTTCGGTCGCAGGTTCGAATCCTGCCTCGGGCATGGATGTGTGTGATGTCCTTAGGTTAGTTAGGTTTAAGTAGTTCTAAGTTCTAGGGGACTGATCACCACCGATGTTAAGTCCCATAGTGCTCAGAGCCATTTGAACCAGGGGACGGGGGAGAGGATAGTCCTACTTAACCGTTATCGGACATTAAACATGCCGAAGGAATATAATTTTTACTTTAAGAGAAAAACAAGTGCCGCTCGTTAGTATGATCGTTGAAGTCACTAATTGTAGCGTATGCTGAGGTCCAGGTTCGTCGTTGCTCGTAAGCATATTAGCGACACCATGTTATTCGCCTGATTTGCTCACAACCTTCTACATAAGATCCGAAATTCAGTGCGACGGGCTTCATGGAATAGGTCACGGGTGAGTTACGGACACAGTATCACTAACATAGATTTGGAGTAGGATTTTGGAACATTATTGTGTTCGAACATCACGAATTACCGCGAAGAAAACAGTTTGACAAATAGCCATCAGGGATTCGGAAAATATCGTTCTTGTGCAGTACAATTAGCTCTTCATTCTCACAAAGTTTTGAGTGCTATCGACAGGGACTGCCACATTGAACTCATATTTTTAGATTTGCAGAATGCTTTTGACGCGCCGTTCCTCACAAGAAGATATTGTAATCAAATTGTGTGCCTGGGGAATGTCGTCTGTGATTTCCTGTCGATTTCCTGTCAGATAGGTCACAGTTCACAGTAACTGGAATAAAATAGAAGTAAAATGGGGCATTCCGAAAGGAGGTTTTTCACCCTCAGCTGTTCCTAATGTATGAGGTTTGAGACATTCTGAGCAACCCTTAGATTGCTCGCAGACAGGTGAACCAAAGACTGTGAATAATTCTGTTATTTACCGTCTTGTACAGTCGTCAGATGTTTAAAATAACTGCAAAATGATTTCGCATCATATAAATATCTTGTCTAAAAGTGGCAATTGGCCCTAAATAATGAAAAGTGAGGTCATACAAATAAGAACTAAATGGAACCTGTTAAATTTCGGTTACACGATAAATGACACAGATCTAAAGGCTGTGAATTCGTTTAAATACTTAGGGATTACAGTTACGAATAACTTAAATTGGAACGGTCGCATAGATAATGTTGGTAAAGCGAACCAAAGACTGCGCTCTATTAGCAGAAGTCTTACAAAATGCAACAGGTCTGCTGAAGGGACTGCATACACTAAGACTGCCCGCCAACAGTTTCGCTGCGCGGTATGCGGTCCGCATAACATAAGACTGAAGACTGGCGGAAGACATCGAAAAAGCCCAGAAGGGCTGCTTCTTTTGTATTGTGGCGAAATAAGGGGGGTTTGGGTGCCACGGATATGACAGGCGAATTCGGTTGGCAACCACTAAAACTTTTTTTTTTTTTTTCTTCGTTGCAGGACAATCTTCTCATGCAATTTCAATCACCAACTTTCTCCTTCGAATGTGAAAATACAGGGTGTCCCAAAAAGAATGACCCGATTTTAACTTGTAATAACATCGAGACAAATGTCACTAGGTAACTGAAACAGCGCTAGATGTAAACGGCATGGTCCAGAGTTTCAGAAAAAAATCCGCTAGATGTCGCTACGAGCGCTGAACTGGAGCGTGCAGCCAGTCTCGCGCAATATGGCGTCCGCGCAACGGAAGGCGTGTTGTTACTGAATTTAGTCGTACTCAATCAGTGATCGCAGTTCAGCGGGTGTTTCATATTCGATTTCGTGCTAAACCACCATCACCAAAGAACATTCGACGGTAGTATAAACAGTTTGAAGAAACCGGGTCCCTCAGTTAAGGCAAAAGTCCTGGCCAGCCACGCGTTTCTGGACAGTGGAACAAATCCGACGAGCATTTGAGCGGAGCCGAGAATTTGCGTTACCGCGCTTGACAGTGTGGCGTGTGTTACGGCTTGGTTTAGCCTTCAAACCATACCGATTACAACTGGTACAAGCTCTTACAGATACTGCCCAAGTGAAGCGAGTGGACTTCAGCAACGCTTTTCTAGAGGACAAGGAAGATGACACGGTTGATATTCAGCAGTGAGGCAACTTTCCGTATTAGTGGTAGGGTTCACCGTCATAATGTGCATATATGGGGGCTCAAAAATCCTCATGAAACAGTTGAACACCAACGTCATTCACCAAATGTGAATGTTTTTTGTGCTGTTTCGCATAGCAAGGTTTATGGACTCTTCTTTTTTGCGGAAGAAACCGTAACAGGACAATCATATCTTGCAATGCTACGGAAGTGGTTATTCCCACAACTTGACTCTGACAATTTCACCTATCAGTAAGATGGAGCACCACCACACTGGCACAACAAGGTGCTCAGTTTTCCCAATGCCAACGTGCCTCAACGTTGGATAGGGCGCACAGGACCACGAGACCAGGCTTTACACTCTTGGCCTCCTAGGTCCCCTGACTTAACACCATGTTATTTCTTCCCGTGGGTATATGTTAAACAATGTGTTTACGTTCCTCCCTTACCTTGTGACACTGATGAACTAAAAACCAGAATATCAGCTGCTGTAGCTTCAGTGACAGAAGACGCCTTACACTCAGTTTGGGATGAATTCGGCTATCGGCTAGATATCGTGCGTGCAGCCAATGGAGGACATTGAGCATTTATGATGGATTTTTATAAACTTCTGAGTAATTTAGTATGCAATTTGTTTGTGTTAAGCTCTTCTTCCTAATATATAATTCTATTTAAAATCGAGTCATTCTTTTTGGGATACCCTGCATTTTGTTGTACTCCTGCAGATGAAGATAGTCACACGTACTCCTATAGAGCTTATGCAGTCTCTATGTCCTCATCGAATGACTTTCAACCTTTATCTTCCTCCTTCCTGTTCACCTCAAATTACTGAATGCAATTCTAGTCTCAAACGGTGCTCCACCGCGCTTTGCCAAGCGCAAGCAAGAAACGCGAGGGCGAGAAGAGCGTTGACTGTTACTGCGCAGCCGGCCGCGGTGGCCGTGCGGTTCTGGCGCTGCAGTTCGGAACCACGGGACTGCTACGGTCGCAGGTTCGAATCCTGCCTCGGGCATGGGTGTGTGTGATGTCCTTAGGTTAGTTAGGTTTAAGTAGTTCTAAGTTCTAGGGGACTTATGACCTAAGATGTTGAGTCCCATAGTGCTCAGAGCCATTTGAACCATTTTTTGTTACTGCGCAAACAGTTCGTAAGTGTAACAGAAAACCTGCTTCTGATGGCACCTGAGGTTTAAGAATATAAATTCAGCAACGCTGAATAATGCGTCTCCTTTCTGTAAATACTAACGGCCAAATTCAGTGTGTCGTTTTTCCTCCCGAATTTATAAGCTGTTGACGGAGACCTTGTTTACTCCCGTATTTTAGCATTTAGCGGATTAGCGTCGTAGGCTGTCAACTGGGCGATCTGCTGCTGCGACGCAGAACACAACGCTTCGGGTACGATTCTGCCAGGCGAAGGACGTTGAGTAATCCTTATATAAGGAAACCGTCTGAATATTAACATCGCGCTTTCCGAACAGGTACAGAAAAGGCTGCCGCAACGTTTTCCAGCTGAACGAGATTTTTACCAACAGCTGGGAAAAAAGCTTGACTGAATTTGAACCGACTGCTCAGTGCTGAAACGAAATGCCAAAATATCGATACATTTCGGCGATATTTCTTCCACCTATATATAGATATCGAAACGGCGGTATCGAGTGCCAATATTTTTATTTTACATTGTATTTTACATTTTTTCGAAATTTTCGGTAAATATTTGAAATCGTAGTAGGACTGTGAAGGAGTTTTCCTACGTTACGAGCTTTTATCGCGTCCAGTCTTTCCCATTGACTGTGTGAAGCAAGTATAGGTCGCACTCGGGGTGACAATGTGAATGGAATAACAAGAATTCTGATGTGAAGAAATAGCACGCCAGTTGCGTTCGAACAGTTTTCAACGCAACTGCTGCTATTTCTTCACATCGGCATTCTTCAAAAACAGTTGCTGAAAATGTAAGCGTAAGCGTCCGCGGTCGTTGCCACTGCCAATAAAACAGCTCAGGAGCTGTTAAAATAAAACAGGGCTCAGCTCAGCACGAGCAATGAGGACGGCCACCTGCAACAGTGGCCGAAACATCGGACAAGTCTATATATTCGCAATGCGGTCAACAGCCCAGAAAAATTTTGTTGACAGTTACTGAAAATGATGAATGAAATTATAAATGACTAGATTAGTCTTTGTGGTGGGCCGAGACGTGTGAGGGGAAACGCTGAAGTAATTTGCGCTCGGCGCTAACAGAAAATTTTTGGAACTTTAGGAAATTTGTGGTAAGGAAGGGCTTATGGGACCAAACTGCTGAGGTCAGCGGTTCCTAAGCTTACACACTATGTAATCTAACTTACGTTAAGGACGATACACACACCCTTGCCCACGGGAGGACTCGAACCTCCGACGGGGAGTGGGGGTGGGGGCTAACAGAAACGGCAACGTTTAACTTACCACGCAGTTTTGACATCACAATTGCTAGGTCGCTAACGTTGCAGAAATTAAAAATCAGGGTAATCCGTTACGTGATGAAACCGAACGCCGGACCCTTCAGACGCCTTTCACTGTGCCACTCACATGCAGTTACCATTGTTAGCAACGGGGTTACAGCCAAGCGTGAACTCGCTAGTTTTCCTTTAAATTCTGGTTCTAAGGGAGATACGCAGCTGCTAGCTTGTTGATGCACAGAATATCTAATAATACATCAATACTCAAATACACAACTCTAAAACTGGCCGTATATTTACAGCGTACAGGCGATATTTTTATAGGCCGCTACGTCGATCTTTTTTCATCGATATATTAGTACCTTTTCCGAAATACCGAGTGTCGATAATGACTTTTTAAATATACATATGTCGATTCCCGCTTTTTTTGAAAATGTCCTGTATGGTAGTAATCGTATAAAATAATTCCTTCGTGGAGAAATATGAAGTCCAGTATATCGGTCACAATTTCGTGTGCATCATCGAAAAGACCACTCCGTTTTCACTCCTGTTAAGACTATTTATTCACTGACGATAAACACACACGTTTCGTGGCCGGTTCGGGATAGCGCTCTTCACAATCACATTGATATTACACGTGTTTCGTAGGCGCTTACCAACAAGATTAACTGTGAAGCGCACCATCGTCGATATTTATTGCCGCAGTTTTCTATCTCTAATAATTGTCTCTGGTTGCGGAAATCGTAATGTATGTAAGAGTGCATTGTAATCTTCTGGCCGGCCGGAGTGGCCGACCTGTTCTAGGCGCTACAGTCCGGAACCGCGCTACCGCTACGGTCGCAGGTTTGAATCCTGCCTCGGGCATGGATGTCTGTGATGTCCTTAGGTTAGCTAGGTTTGAGTAGTTCTAAGTTCTAGGGGACTGATGACCTCAGCAGTTGAGTCCCATAGTGCTCAGAGCCATTTGAACCATTTTGAACCATTGTAATCTTCGAAGATTGTAACAGTTCAAATGTGACCTTCCAACTTAAATTGGAAAGAGTACATCGATAATATTGTGGGGAAGGCGAAACAAAGACTGCGCTTTGCTGGGAGAACACTTAGAAGATGCGACAAATCCACTGAAGAGATAGCCTACATTATACTTGTCCGTCCTCTGCTGGAATATTGCTGCTCGGTATTGTATCCTTACCAAGTAGGCTTGACGGAGAACATCGAAAAAGTGCAAAGAAGGGCACCTCGTTTCGTGTTATCGCGCAATAGGGGCGAGAGTGTCACCTAGAAGATACGCGAGTTGGGGTGGCAGTCACTGAAAGAAAGGCGGTTTTCTTTGCGGCGATATCTATTTACGAAATTTCAATATACCAACTTTCTCTTCCGAATTCGAAAATATCTTGTTGACACCCACCTACGTAGGGAGAAATGATCCTCATAATAAAATAAGAGAAGTCATAGCTCGAACTGAAAGATTTAGGTATTCCTTTTTCCCACTCGCCATTCGAGAGTGGAATGGTAGAGAAGTAGTATGAAAATGGTTCGATGAACTCTCTGCCAGGCACTTAAGTCTGAATTGCGGAGTAACCATGTAGATGTAGACCTGCGCAAGTGAGATTGTGCTTTCAGGAATCTGCAGAACGAGTTAAGTTGTCTTTGTCTAGCGTATTTTCAGAATTTATAATGAAAAGTAAGAGTACCTTATCGTATACCTAAAGTAGTATTCAAATACGTAAAGATGCAATGACTTCAAACGAGGAGCACAGTCTCGGAAATAGTGCGAACTACTGTATACCAGGAAACAAAAATTATCGGTTTCAAGGTAAGATGGGCGAATGAAGTGTGGTGTGATTACACTTCATATTACCTGTATGAATAGTAAATATGCAGGCGTAGTTAGAAACATTTTTACAGATGTGCACGTGCAGATTGGCGCTATACATGTCTGATTTAAACGCTAGGTAATGGATCACACACTCAGAATTGACGTTCCCTATATTTTGCTTTTGCAAAGTGTCTTCGGAATCTTCAACTGTTTGTCATATTTGCTTACCAGGTCTTTCCTAGCGTCAATAGGCAGATTAAAATCTAAAATGCTGTCTGGCGTCCGATTATTATGTATTCTATACCACATCAGCGTCTTTCTTCCTGCTGCCTTTCGGCCTTTGAGATCTGTCTCCCGCAGTCGCAATTTTACAAATAATACGGGAGTTAACTCAGTGTATTGAGGCTTTGATAGTCCTGTATGGACGGATGCAACTAGTTTTATTTAAAGCATCTTCAGTGTTCACTAACAACTGTAATTTTCTTTAAAATTTTCTTTCGTTTGAGATCATAAGTAATCCTCATGTTTCAAGCACTTCTTACTTTTTTTGCTACACAGTACATTCCGTAATACACTGACTCGCTCGTAATGATATCCGTGCACATTTTTTCCACACGCTGTTTGAGAGCTGAGCGACAGTGTATGAAAATTGGTCTACGCACCCTCCGCCAAACATTTCAGTTTGAATTTCAGAGTAACAATTGATATTTGAACATAGGGTTTAATGTGCTTTCGACCACGAGGTAGTTAGACTGAGCACTACGGGCCTAATACATACGGATCCGATAAGCGACGTGCGCGGTTCACGTAGTGTGCTGCTAGCAATTACCACTCAACTACAAATTTACGTAAATGGCACTAGGTGGCAGCACGCAGCAGCACTTTCATCGACGTTCGCTTGGCATAAATCCCGCCAGGCAGTAGCACACACCACAGATATGACAATTCACTCACTATATAGCAAAATTAGATCGTTCATCAGAATATTTTACGGTTACACTGACAGAAATAGTACATAAAGTTTCGGATTTCATCATACAGCAACCCATTTGAGGCGCTGAGGACCATAAAGCACACCATCGTCGATTGTGAGACTGTAACATTTATTCATACTTCAGACACCTGTTTCATATCGTACGTATATCTGAACATTCACGAAAAGCTGTCTCTCTGGTTTCTCTGATATCCTCTCATTTCCCACCTTCCCATCTAACCCACACTCCATCACACTGCTATATACTTACGTCCACTCATCATGGTTTCTCCTCCCAAAAAAAAATTCGAAAAAATCTCAATCGCTTTTCCTTTTCTATTCTTACACAGTATATAATACACAGAAACATACTTGAATAGAATTACACACATACAATAATCTAAATTAAAAAAGAATATTTGTAGGTCGAAGACAAAGTAGTGGAAAGGTTATGTTGGCAACACTACATAACACAAACATCAACACATACTTGAAGTACGAAAACAAACAGAATACAGTGGTGTGCATAAAAGTGTGTTGTGAGAAATGCATAGTGCTGCAGAACATCTAAAAACTAGACGAAAATGTCTAACACAGAAAAACAACGATGTGCTAGCTGACGGTATTTCACGATGAAGCGAGAAAGCCGAAAAATCACCGTTAAGTACAAATCAACCTATTCTTAACGAACTGTTTTTCAGATATAAAAAACAAATCAAATGTAAACAAACTTAATTACAGACCACTGATGAGTTACCTCAATAAAGCGAAACGCGTCTGGTGAAAAAATCACCCATTGTAGTCGCACAGACGGATCAAAAATACTCTCATGAAATATAAGGCAACTACTGACACTATGGCGATATAAATGAATTTAATGAAACCAGAATATATACCTACGAGCCGCCACAGACTGTGGAGGAGTGTATTTCGGAGGAGATCATGCACAATAAGTGAAAGGTAAACGTAGGAAAATTTTATGGCCAAAGTTACGGAATTTTTTGAACTGACCTCGTAACGTCGCGTGTAAAAACGTGAACCGTGAGGCGACGGACACGCTAGGGACCTGTGCTGTCCGCGCGCTGGTTGTGTCACGTGCTTGCTTGCGGTGGCCTTGACCAGGTGTGCGTCACGGTCCCAGCACTGGATAACGCTGCGAAGGCGAGCTTCACGGGAGTGGAGGTGTAGCGTAGTGTGCTGGACAGCTGCGTTTACGTGCGCGAACATCCTTGTAGTGGGTTCGAGTCCAGCACTGTGCAAAAATTTAAATTATTGCGGGGGCAATGATGAAATTTAACTCACATTGAATAAATGATAGTTGATCACCTCTTATGTACTGAGCCCTCACAAATTAATTTTGTGTTTGAAAATAAACAGATTAATTTTGTGTTTGAAAATAAACAGATCATGAAGAGAGGGAAAGGAACAAATTGCTGTATGCATCCTTGAGCGGATATTTCGTGCCGCACGCGGTAAGTTTTTTAAAGCATGTTTTGTGTACTGTAATACATGTTTCAGCAATAAAGTTGCGTTACATAGGGATTCAAGATAAGTTCCTATACTTCAGTGTTCACTTTTCTCTTACCAGATATGAAAAAATTTCTTTGTGCGCAAGTTTCGCAAACCAAAATTATTATTTGAATCTAAATACGATATTGTGATCTTATTATTCCATGTGTGTCGTCCTGAAGTTGTACTCAGTTGGCCTTCACCCCTCACTGTGTTAAACCGAAATGTGTTCGAAAACTCTGAAAGTAGGTCATCCTTTGGTTCCCGGGGAAATAACGTAAAACTCATGAACGACAGGTACGGAAAGTTACAAAATCGTAAACAGAACCGAATAATTTAACCTTACGAAACTTGTGCCCCAAAAAGTTTCATTTACTTTGTAGTGACAAGGTGAGAAACAGGGCGGTGGAAAACCGGAGGAATTAGCTTTGATGACGAATAAATTATCTTTCAGTAAAGAAAGGGCAGTTAAAAAAAGATGTTTGCTAAATCACAGCATACTATAAATAATCGATACTCAACCTCAACACATACTGTTAAATTTTTTAACTGAAGAGGCCTACAAGCGGTTTACAGTTTAAGCCTTAATCTTGTAAACAATATGACGCTATTTCAGACACGCAGTGATACTATACTGAATGAAGCACCACCTGGATGACAAACTAAAAATGGTGTCAAACATCGGTAAACAAGGGACCGAGTCTAGACATTACCGATTTCGTCCTAATTTTGGTGCATGCAGGGCTTTGTCAGAAATAAGGGGCAGAAGCAGAAGCTCCAGGTGGTAAGGCGTTCCAGAAATCCCTACTCCAAATTTTTCTTTGCTTTCCTTCACTCAGTATACAGATTGAATAACATCAGGGATGGGCTACCATCGCTGTCTCACTCTTTTCAGTCATTGCTTCTTTTTAATGCCCCTCATCTCTTACAATTTGCCGTCTGCTTTCTGTAAAAGTTGTACATAATCCTTCGCTACCTGTACTTTGCGCATGGTATCTTTAGAATTTCAAAGAGTGTATTCCAGTCGAATTTGTCAATCTTTCTCCAAACCTAAAAGACCTATAAACGTAGGTTTGTCTTTCCTTAACGTATGTTCAGACAGATCGTAGCGTCGGTATTGCCTCGCGTGTTCTTAAATTTTTTCGGAATCCGAACTGATCTTCCGCGAGGTCGGTTTCTACCAGCTCCTTCCAATATTCTAATAATTGATACATGTTCTTATTTTGTAATCATGACTTACCAAAATTAATAGTTCGGTAATATTCACACGTTATTTACACTGCAAATATCCCAAATAATGTTCAATATGTAGTATTAATTATTTTCATAAAAAGCACGAAAAGGGAAAGGTTGCAAATGTATATCCAGGAAGAGACTGTAAAGATGACAGGAGAACTTCATATGTTAGTATTTCTATTATTTTATTCTTTTATAGTGTTGGGGTAATATTTACCGTAAAACACATGTGCAGCAATGATTTTGTCGCAGTCTTGCTCACATTATAAACGCCACATCACTAAAATTACATTGTTCTTTTAAAGTTTGTGTAGGGAAAAACAATATTCTCGATGTGTTCCCACAATATTCTCGAAAAATTCACGCTACTCGTTAGAGAACTAGCAACGAATGAGCTACGATACATACAGTCGTCCCAAAACACCACGCATTTCCCTGTGAATGTCACTCGGCTTATGCTCTTCGGCCCAAAAATAACGAACTACACGACGCTGCTCTTTACAAGTTTACGACAGTAACATGTGCGCCATGTTTGTTTCATATTTCAGGCTTCTCTCGCTAGAGCTGCACATGAAAACAATGCCATCTGTAGCGTGAAATTTCAACTTTGTGGCTGAAATACCAGGGGAGGAAAAAAATGTGCGTTACTTCCTGATCCTCCCTCATACAATAAATTTGGGACGAAATCGACGATGTCTTCTTAAAAGTTCAGCATATTGTGACTTTCGAAGCACCTCTCATTGTGTTGTCCTGAATTCAAGCGAGTGGATTTATTCTGCGTATTCTCAGTCCCTGTTGCCTTATGGAATTAGCTCCTGGGGCAGAGCACCTAAAGTAAATGGTGTTTACTCAGCCGAAGTGGGCAGTAAGAACATTGGTTAAAGTAGGACGACCGTACATCTTGCGGAAGCCTTTTTTTAAGGGTGTTTTAATTCTTACTCGCTTCCCAATACGGTCACTTTTTAGTCGTTTTTGTTACTGGTAATAAAGATGGATGTTGAACTGAGATTGTCAAAAGAAGACAATGCAGTAATTCAGAATTAAGTTGTGTAAACTGGTAGCAAGGTATTCAGCAAGCAGGAATATAGGAATTCCTACCAGTTGAAAAGAAAATTAAAAACGCAAATCATTAACCACTATACAAATAATGAGTACCTGTATTTAGGGATTGGTAAGTTGTGCTACTACCTTGCAACTAGCAGTTTGCATTATACGCGTATATCTGCAAGACAGGAAGTAGTGTATTATAAACAGCATTTAGTATTCTTAGAAAAATACCATTGCAATTAAGTAAACATTAAACTAATAATATCAGAGAAACAGCAGCTATATGGTTCAATTGGGGAAGCAGCAGCTTTCCAGAAAGTAATTTCTTCAATTAAATTCAGTTTGCATAAGCGTGAATAGAATTAAGCAGAATAGTTACAGTTCATTGTTAACACCTAATACTAATTGTTTCTCTGATGTCATTATCTTTCGTTTATCTTCAGTCGTTACATATGCCAAAAGATTGCCCTTATTGATGGCATCTACGGAACTGGATGGATGGATGGATGGATGGATGGTAAAGCACACGCACACACACTAAAACTACAGTTTAGATTCCGGACTGCTGTGCAGCAAGGCGCTTTCCTTCCCTGTAATTGTATTCCATTGTAGCTCCTGCTGTTAACTCAAACGTGTTCATATTAATGCTAAACTATTGAAACACGAATAAATGTAGGCTTCCGTGAAAATTGTCAGTCAATAAAATTTTCCTGGGTTTGTGACAGCATTGTCACTATGTAAAATTACCGACGTTTCGGTCATTGTTGCAAGTGACCTCCTTCAGAGTGTTTCGTTTACTAAACCAAATACGCTGAAGGTCACTTGCAACAGTGACCGAAACGTCGGTAGTTTTACATAGTGACAATGCGGTCACAAACCCAGGAAAATTTTATTGGCTATTGAAACGCACTTTACCTGCTCTCTGTATAAATAACATTTGTATTACAGGTGATGTAAAATGGCCTCGACAGAAACCAATTAGTTCTTGAAGGCCACTTTTAACAGTAGCTTATGCCGCAGTGTGTAGTGTATAACTGCCGAGATTATCATATGCGCGGTCGAATAACTTCAAAGATATTGGAAAGAGGGAGTAATGTTGAATCGTGTCCTGATGATGGAAGGCTGATTATTAATTGGGTTTTTGAGTTCAAAATAGTTTTTATCCGCGAGAAGTGTGAAACGTAGTCTATGTACAAATTGCAGGAATTTACGTTCGTGAAATTGTCTGTAGCTTGCTTAAGAAAAAGCTTCGTTAGTCGCCTAACGACAAGCAGTTCACGCATGTGATAGAAGCGACAGGTGACAAGTACGTTGAAAAAGCGAACCTTTGTTATGTGGGTTTTGATGATCATTGACACACACACACACACACACACACAGACAGAGAGATATATATATATATATATATATATATATATATATATATATATATATATATATATATATATATGCTGTAAAGTGCATGACGGAGGATGCTTCATACCAATATTATCGATTCTCCCTCATTAAATTTACGTATTGAGCGAGGGGAAAAATTGGCTGAGTACGTCCCCTAGTATCTCTCACCTTATTCTCTTGGCCAATCTGCAACATGTACAGGGTGGCGAACGAAATGTGTTACCAATTGTTTCTTTCACAGTTTGCGGCGCACATTAGATATCCCGCTGGAATCTCTACAGCAGTACCAGCAGAGCTTGGAAAAACAAGAGAGTTACGAAATGACGTATAATTCACGATACTGCCGCTAGGAGACTAGTAAGCAGCAATGGCTAACAATGGAAAACTGACGACACAGCAACGAGCGGCAATTGTGTTACTTACGAAAAGCCTTGTTGTGACTCAGAGGCGTTTTCGACAACAGTTTAACACACGATGGGTCCCTTGCAAGAAGACCATCCACAGGTTGTACGATAAATTTGTACAGAAAGGAACAGTATTGGAAGCGAAGCGACCTCGGCCTAAGCCTGTTTGTTCGCCGGAGAATATTGAAGCGGTACGAGTTGCTGTACAGAGAAGTCACGGGAAATCGTGTAGAAAGGCAGCAGTGCAACTGGGAATATCCAGACGCTCCGTTCAACGCATTCTTAAAAGTGACCTCCATATGTACCCATACAAGATGACCTGTGCAGAGCAGCTCACTGAAGAACACAAGCAGCAGAGACTACCATTTGCTCAGTGGGCGGAGGATAGGGAAGAAACTCTCAACAACGTTTGGTTTTCAGACGAGACGCATTTTCATTTAGACTGTGTGGTTAACAAACAAAATGTACGCTTTTGGGCCACTGAAAACCCACAAGTGCTTCATGAACGACAACATTATGCTCCGAGGATTACAGCGTGGGCAGCAATTTCCAGTCACAGACTTTGCGGATCATTTCACTCAGGTTTCCAGGTCGCTTCAATGACGGACAAAATTGGCCCCCCAGTAGCCCCGACCTCAATCCATGTGACTTTTTTCTTTAGGGGTAGCTAAAGGAAAAAATTTTCCCGAAACGTCCACGTGATTTAAGGAGCTCTGAAGACTTATTCTTCAAGCTTGCACTGAAATTACCGAAGACATGTGCCGTAGGGTAATCGCTAACTTCAGTGTTCGTTTGAAGGAAGTTAGGAAAGGAAATGGACATATTGAGCATGTGCTGAGTTAGAACAAATCTCCATGGACGGCTCTTCATTGTAGTATATGTTCCTTTCAGATTGTATTGACAATAAAGTTTATATTCAAAAACAAAATGGTAACACATTTCGTGCGCCACCCTGTATTACGAAATTAGCAGAATGATCCCATAACCATCGGTTCTTTAAACTTACTCACGAGGCTTTCGCAAGAACATTGCTTATCTTCCAAAGATTCCCATGCAAATTCTCAGAGCATCTCCGTTCGCTCAGTCGGACTGAACACGTTAAGATTCTTTATCTGCTCGTTACTAAATTTATCCCAGGTGAGGTGCCGCGCTCCTCCATGGTTTAAAGTCTGGAGTAGCGCTTGAGAAGGTATCGCACAGCGCTGCGTATGCGATTTCGTTAGCAGATGCATTGAGATTTCTCAAAACCATTCCAACAAACTTGTCTCCATAACCTGGCCTTCCCGATTGATGACTCCATACGCTGGTCCACTTGTATATCGCTTCTTAGATAATTCAATGTCCTCAAGATATTCACCACTAATTTTGCAAACGGTTGTTATCCGGTTCCTTCACTTTGTAATAGGCATTCCCACAATTATCCCCTTTTAAAGAGAGCTTCCCTCCATTATACCAAAAAGTAATTTTCTATGTCTGCATTTTCTTAGCTCCGTCGACGGCAGTACTTCACTGTTCATAACGGTGTAATTACCAAAATTCTGATACTGCTGCTTACCCTGTCGGACTAATCGTTAATGTATATTGAGAACATTAGTAGTTCTAATTACCTTTCTTTGGGCAGATCGAATGTCACTTCAACGGAAGTTTAACATCCGCATTCACTATAGCTCTCACGGCTTCTTTACTCAAAAGTTAGTGTGGATCAACACCGTATGACCAACCTAGGTTGCTAATCGGAGATCAGGATAGTGTCGGACGCCTTCTAGAAATACGGCTTCTACCTGTTCACTTGCATCTGCTATTTGTAAGATAACTTGTGTGAATAATTTGGCGCTCTAGCCATAAAGCAGCCAGCTGTTAACAACTACAGGCTGAATCCAATGTATTGTTGCAAATTACGTTTTGATTTGTTTAGAAAAACTCGCACAGTAACAGCTCATTCCACCCACAACCTCCGCTTTTGGAAGAAGCAACACCACACTAAACAGCATGACGGATCGACGCTCGTGAAGTTCGTTCAGCGGAGGACACGGTGGTTCGAGAGTCTTTATCGAACGTAGTCACGAAAACTAAACAATGATATCGACATGTAAAGTCGTAATTACGCTTCGCTTCGCCTTGCTCTGGTCTTGGAATTACCCGCGTGGACCCTAATTTATTGTTACATGAGGCTGCAATTAAATTAAATCAAATTAAATCGGGTGATGCTGAGGGAATTAGATTAGGAAATGAGACACTTAAAGTAGTAAAGGAGTTTTGCTATTTAGGGAGTAAAATAACTGATGATGGTCGAAGTAGAGAGGATATAAAATGTAGACTGGCAATGGCAAGGAAATCGTTTCTGAAGAAGAGAAATTTGTTAACATCGCGTATAGATTTAAGTGTCAGGAAGTCGTTTCTGAAAGTATTTGTATGGAGTGTAGCCATGCATGGAAGTGAAACATGGACGATAACTAGTTTGGACAAGAAGAGAATAGAAGCTTTCGAAATGTGGTGCTACAGAAGAATGCTGAAGATAAGGTGGGTAGATCACGTAACTGATGAGGAGGTATTGAATAGGATTGGGGAGAAGAGAAGTTTGTGGCACAACTTGACTAGAAGAAGGGATCGGTTGGTAGGACATGTTCTGAGGCATCAAGGGATCACCAATTTAGTATTGGAGGGCAGCGTGGAGGGTAAAAAACGTAGAGGGAGACCGGGAGATGAATACACTAAACAGATTCAGAAGGATGTAGGTTGCAGTAGGCACTGGGAGATGAAGAAGCTTGCACAGGATAGAGTAGCATGGAGAGCTGCATCAAACCAGTCTCAGGACTGAAGACCACAACAACAAGAAGGCTGCAATGACACAATGTAGGTAACGAAGGGAAAATAATTTTTCCCGTCTTATGCACGGGAAACAGTAGGTATTTCTAGATTAGCCTTCATATGAAATGTATGTATGTAATCTGGAACGTTCGGTTGTGACAGCCTAACACAGGAACTGACCAGGAATAACAGCAGAGTTATTCCAAACCAGTACTTACACTGTGACCTACTGCCTGCACTGAATGCTTGCAGCGTTTCTTCACCTAATTTAAATAAAATGCTAAGACTCGACCCGCGTTTCTTGTGGAGCATCTTACACACGATGTCGTGAGCGCAGTCTTGTAAAAAGATGGTGGGCTCAGGAGTACTAGCCAGTATAAAGGCTCTCTAACAGGAAGCTGTGTGCGCCCTCTGTGTGTGTGTGTGTGTGTGTGTGTGTGTGTGTGTGTGTGTGTGTGTGTGTGTGTGTGTCGTGATCTTTGTCCTATGTGCTTTATTTCAGCCGGCCGGAGTGGCCGAACGGTTCTAGGCGCTACAGTCTGGAACCGCGTGACCGCTACGTTCGCAGGTTCGAATCCTGCCACGGGCGTGGATGTGTGTGATGTCCTTAGGTTAGTTAGGTTTAATTAGTTCTAGGTTCTACGCGACTGATGACCTCAGAAGTCGCATAGTGCTCAGAGCCATTTTTTGTTTTATTTCAACTGTTTGTATATCGTCTTTTCTGAGGTGGAATTTGGGCACCAACAAGACGTTTCCCTCAGAGAGAATCTTAAGACAGGTTACACGCAGCTATCCACACTACTCCGTCCTTTACACACCTCTTTATCTCCCAATGCAACAGAAATAGGTTATAACCCGCTTAATGTATTCATCTCTTGGTCTCCCTCAACAGTTTTTACCTACACCCTAACCGAGCGAGGTGGCGCAGTGGTTAGCACATTGGACTCTCATTCGGGAGGACGACGATTCGATCCCGCGTCCGATCATCCTGATTCAGGTTCCTTTGAAAGGACACGGCCGACTTCCTTCCCCATCCTTCTCTAATCCGATGAGACCGATGACCTCGCTGTCTGGTCTCCTCCCCCAAACAACCTAACCCCAACCCCACCTACACCCTCCCCCCCCCCCCCCTTGAATAGTGAGAGTACACGAAATGTCGCACAGACCTCACAGAAATGAAAACAGCAAATAAACGGGTGGCAACTATGTTAAAATAAAGGAATTAGTCAAAACTTCCAATAAGGAACACAAGAGTCGTAAAGTGTGGTACTTACGTAGAAGTAATAGATGCGTACTTCTGGAGGTCCACTCCTTACAGTTCGCTGTTGCAGACGGACGTTACATGACGACACAGACGCAAATCTGAACACAGCGAACAAAAACGTAAATTACCGGACGGGCAGTTCATAATGTTGTCAAAAATATACATGGGGCACGAGGGAGATATCTTTCGCACTCGAACATAGTGACTATATAACAACGACTCCGCAGCTAATCAAATCTGCTCGATGTTGCAAATCTTCATCTTGGACCGTTCACTGTTTAGATTTTGCTTCTTTTTTCACGGTTCAGTACACCTTCTTCCTGTTTCCACGCTTGATGTGTGTTCAGTTTTTGACGGATTATCTACTGGCCTATCTTATCACTAAAGCTAATGGGATGCGATGGGGGGTTTCCCTCGTATCACCGGTTCTATGGCCAGTGAGAACAATCGTAGTAATGTGCTCCATCTAATTTTCTTTCCTTCCCATATCCTAGTAAAACAACTAATTTTCCAACGTGAAATGGAACATTAACAACATCGAAAACTATTCCACATACATAGTTCGAGAAGGCTAGAGAGCACCACTTGCATTAACATTTTGAACTTCAGTGGTTTCTACTACAGTCCACCATTTTATTCATTTTCTTTGGAAGTACCAGTTCCTTCGGCACGAAGCCACCAATGTTATGGTCTTAGTAGCGTCGGTGTTTTGATGCTAGACACTGGTATTTCAAAACAAAATTAACAAAGTATTCGGCTGCGGCAGAAAACTGTAGAGGCTCAAAGGGTTAGGACAACCGCAAAATTAGTTTACGCAAAGGACTATTGAATGGACCATCTAGGGTGACGTTCACAAGCTGCGACATGGCCGCGAATTAAGTGGTCGGAAAAGTGTGAAACAAAAATTAATTTCCATCAATGATCACAAAACTTTTGATCCTTTAACTACAGGTTTCGGTCAGGATGACCCTCTTCAGATATGTTTTATAACATGTCCTTAAAAACAATAAAGCCGTAGTCGCACCATCACAAAATATGCACGAAATAAGCTTAATATCGTTGCCCATACGTAAAATATGGTGTAAACCAGACCACGGTGCCTGCGAAGTTACAATATGAATACCGTTACCGTTCAGAATAAATTTCACAAGGAAAACTCCCTATGGCACCCCTCCTCAAATTTGGTGGTAAGTCGACCCATAGGAGAGTCCGTAAAAAAAAGCACACACATTAAACATGAAAACGGGAAGGTGTACTGGACTGTGGAAAAAAGAAGAAAATAGAAACAGTGAACGTCACACTCTTGATATACGCAATACCGAGCAACATTGGCGAGATTTTTGTCATGGTCAAGTGGTTAGTGTTTGACTGCCAAAGAGCAGATCTGGGCTCAAATCTCCCTCGTGCTCGACTTTTTTTTTTTTCACAAAACTACGAACTGTCTGTGTGGTCATCAACGTTTCTCTGTATGCAAATTTGTGAATATGCCGTGGCGTGATGTCTCTTTGCAACAGCAAAGTGTAACGAAGAGACCTCCAGACGTATCTACCTACTGTTCGTTCTATACGGGTACCACACGTTATGCCTCTTGCGTTCCGTTTTAGAAGTTTTGACTCTGGTCCAGTGTTGTAACATAGTTCACAGTCTATTGTTGGTTGTTTATATTTCTGTGAGAGGTCGAAGCGGCGTCTCGCCTGCTCTCACTAGTCATCACAGAATGTAAGTCATGTGGTAAGAATATATTACCGTTGCAAGTAAATGTTACTCGGATTTTTTCCCACGTCAGGTTTTTATTCCAGTGACATACCCTGTCGTCATCGGCAGCCGATACCTTTTGTCCGTACAACGCTGCAGGAATTATATAAAGTGCTCCTCTGCTGCATAGCCATTGCCATAGCGTGTGTCACCTAGAGGAGCTACGAGTGGTGGAACAGTCAAAATTACGCAGCAATTTTCAATCCTCCAGCGTGGTAGTGACGATATAACTTGTCAGTAACGTCTGAGGAACTCGGTGACATTCAAATATGACACCACAAGAAATCAGAGAAAGCTATCTGAAAACAATGATTGCAGGTGGAAAATCATGTTTTCACCTTTGATAAGTTCGTTTATAACAGGAAACATAAAACGTCTTTTATAAAATATTCCTAAAACTTTCAAAGACAACTATATCGTTCAGGAAAATAGTTTCTTCTATTAAATGTTATTCATTCCATAAGTGTCAGAATTATTGTTCTGATACAGTGAAATACACACAATGTTTGAATTCTCTTTCCAGACAAAAACTGTGTCAATGTTGTTCAGCGGTACTGATCTATCGTATGAAACTCTTAATTCCTCTAGTTTCCAACAAATTTGAGTCAGTAAGGTACAGTATCCACTTAGTCCTTCATTCCTTGCCGAGAACGCATTTAACAGGAAAAACTGTTTTGATCGTTCTGAAACAGCGTGCAGATTTTCATAAACCACTCGGCCTAAGTACTGCATTTATTTATGCACCGCAACCCTTCCGAAGGGAGCCCAATCATCCGAAACTGTCAGGTAGAGAGACCCTATACAATTTAAGGGCCGGCTGCTGTGGCCGATCGGTTCTAGGCTCTTCAGTCCGGAACCGCGCGACTGCTACGGTTGCAGGATCGAATTCTGCCTCGTGCATGGATGTGTATGATGCCCTTATGTTAGTTAGGTTTAAGTAGTTCTAAGTTCTAGGGGACTGATGACCTCAGATGTTCAAAATGTTGAAATGTGTGTTAAATCTTATGGGACTTAACTGCTAACGTCATCAGTCCCTAAGCTTACACACTACTTAACCTAAATTATCCTAAGGACAAACACACACACACCCATGCCCGAGGGAGGACTCGAACCTCCGCCGGGACCAGCCGCACAGCCCATGACTGCAGCGCCTTAGACCGCTCGGCTAATCCTGCGCGGCGATGACCTCATATGTTAAGCCCCATAGTGCTCAGAGCCATGTGAACAATTGAAGTATATACTCAAAAGAATTTCTCCTATTATCGACAGACAACGTTTCAAGGTTTTTACTTGCGTTGCGCTAGTGTTCTTTCTACGGGCATTAGGGCGAGGTCCAACGCATCGTTCTTGAACTAGTGACTCGTCTTGCAATTCTGGACACTTCACCAGAGGCATCGAAGACTCAGAAAGCAGTTAGTCTGAAACAAGCACAGCAAACGGAACTGTTTGTATTTATGCACAGAACATTCGGTTCATGTCATCACACCACCGCCTAACATCGTGGATTCGCGCCACCGTATGCTATGCAGCTTGTAGTGGGTAAGCATTGAGCTGTTTGTTTTATTTAGCACCAAGACCACAACTTGTCTAAAAGAGGCATTAACAGTCGCCTTACGGAACACGAGAGCAGTTGTCTCCTGCCCAAGACGAATAAATTAGCAGCAGCACCAGCAGCAAGTCGTACAGTAGGACCAGGGACACTGCGATTTCAGCAAAATTATAATTACAACACTAGGGGCTACAGAGAGGCCATAGAAATTCAAAAGCACAAGAACAGCTTCTACAGAAAAGGACAAGGACTGAAATTACATAAGCATTCGCCTTACTGATAAATGAAAGAAACAGCGCCAACTCTTTCCCTCTGCAAGTTCTACAGCACACATCGGCGTGACTCCGCCATATTAGGCTGCGGTCTGATGTCACGAGCCGACCATTGCATGGATACAAATTGAAGTTCGGCTTGCTGAGCCCATTCTGCAGGTTCAATACCCCTTTTTTATGTTCAAAAACTGCGGTCAGTCATTAGAGATGTATCCAGCATTGGAAGACGAAACTTCAGGTATAGTATTACGCCTTGGGCGCTGCCCTGATACTCATTAAACAATTATTAGCAATAAAGATACTTCTGCTGTGAGTGCTTGGAGCTTTCCAGACTACAAAACATAAGCGCTATATTTTGTCGGACAGTGGCAGTGGTTCACGTGAAAGGCTTCCTATTCGAACAGGTATCTAGTTTAACTGGATATGAAAATGGGCCTAGGGGGAACACAGGCGTGAATGAGAACCGCTACAATGGGTACGAGGGAACTGTCACTGACGACCTAAAGATTTAGTTAAGGATGGTAAAATAGCCGACGACAAAGATCATCATTCCGCTTCCGGAAACCTCTGAGGTTTTTAAAGAGTAGGAACGATTACATGAGTATCCATGACAACACTGTTCTCTTCAGTCCAGAGACTGGTTTGATGCAGCTCTCCATGCTATCCTATCCTGTGGAAGCTTCATCTCCAAACAACGCCGAGCTTCCGTTAAACATTTTCTACACTAGGTTTAAATTAAATGTTCCAATAAAAAATCTTTTTCACCTCTCCCTTTTAAGGGTCATAAACGTTCAATCGGCCACTGCGTAAGTAGCCTGCAGCGAGATATTCGATTAGTGACGGGGAGGTGTCCATCGCCGTTATAGTTTAGTCATATTCAACATTTTCTTCTTAGAAGAAAACAGATGAAATTAGATTGAACTTCGAGCAAATGGAATTAAGAATGCGAACCAACATATTTTAACTAATGCATGATGAAACTGTACTCAACGTGGGGGTTCTATACCATTTGGAATTAAAATAGGTCGTAGATCCAAAATATGGAGAGCAAAAATAGGTCCCGGGTTGAAACTCTGAACACTAAGATTCCAAAATTCTGATGATCAGCATAAATTTCTTCAAATGGAGATAACTCAGAATAAGTAAACGAAATGTAGGATCTAAAAAGTACAGATGATACATACAAAAGGGGCAAATAGCCGTATTTTGTGAGGGCACTGAGGCAAACGGCAAAAATCTTGAAACTCCTAGAAAAAGTAAGTTTCCTCGATATTACTAGAGACAAAGGTATTTTCACAGCGGACGCCTTATAGGTTTACAGATAAAAGAAAATTAGTAATGTTATTTTTATCAAGAAAGCGTCTGCTTAAAGTGCAGATAAGCTCAGTGGACTGCTAGCTTTACTCACGCAAAAGCCACTCCTAGCCAGAGACGAGTTTAGTTCAGGCCTTTGGCAGATCTGATCCTCCGAAATCTGTCTGGTGTCGTCATGTCATGTAAAGAAAATGTGAAATGGGGCTTCTGTACTAAAACATTTTCTCTACGAGAGCCTCAGAGATGGAAAAAAGTTGGCAGTGTTGTTTTCCCTACAAAGAACGGAGCTCTTGTACAGTGAACGTCAGTGGTAGCAGGGCTCCTGCTACTACAGTGTTGAAAGCTCTCGTTCAAATGCGCGCAGGACAACGCCAGCAGCGTGCGTAATGAACGCTGTAGCAGATACGCGTTCGCTGCGTGTGACGACAGCCTAGCGTGTTTGGAGACGGAACACAAACCTGCAGGGCCAAGTGTCGTTGGTTCGCGTCCAGGAACGTGCAATAATTTTAAAATGGCGAGAGCGATGATGTGAAGTATAGGGACAATTTCTGATAACAAATGACAAAAACAGATGCACTGAGCTCTCTTACCTTTGCTTTATCGAAATAAAACAATACAAAAGGTTTCTGAAAGGAAACTGAACCAACAGCATGTACTCTGGTATGTTAATTTGTGCTGGTCGGAGCGCGAGGAGACGGGTATGAAACATGGTGAGACCAAACAGCCAGTTTTGTTTAATATCCAGCCCTATGAGAAGCATTTTATGAGTTCGCGTCTTGCAGTTTAGCTAGTTGTCGGCTAGGGTTACCATACCCTCCATTATTAACTGACTACACCGTCTTCCTGTCCCTCACCTTCAAATTTTCTCCCTCCATTTTTTACCTGGAGTGAAAAATTTTCCCGTTTTTGTATTCCAGTCTTACGAATTATGTTTGATGGAATATATATAATCTTGACACACCTTCTTGAAAAAAGACCCTTACAGTTTATGCTGAATTTCATGGATGTTGGGCCGCGCGGGATTAGCCGAGCGGCCGGCCGGAGTGGCCGAGCGGTCCTAGGCGCTACAGTCTGGAACCGCGCGACCGCTACGGTCGCAGGTTCGAATCCTGCCTCGGGCATGGATGTCTGTGATGTTCTTCGGTTAGTTAGGTTTAAGTAGCTCTAAGTTCTAGGGGACTGATGACCTCAGAAGTTAAGTCCCATAGTGCTCAGAGCCATTTGAACCATTTGATTAGCCGAGCGGTCTGGGCCGGTGCAGTCCATAGACTGTGCGGCTGGTCCCGGCGGAGGTTCGAGTCCTCCCTCGGGCATGGGTGTGTGTGTTGTCCGTAGGGTAATTTAGGTTAAGTAGTGTGTAAGCTTAGGGACTGACGACCTTAGCAGTTAAGTCCCATAAGATTTCACACACATTTGAACATCTGTGAAGTGCCTTCGCTCAGTTGAATATCCGCAAGATAGACAGGGTTTTGGATTGTAGCAGTAGCTTCACTTCCTGATTTACGTAATATATTCTTGAAATTCTAAAAATGTGGAATCTTCGCAACCAATTCTAAGCCTTAATCTTTTAGATCTTTAAATTCCTCTTGAAAAATTTGTAAAACAGGCAGAGTCATCTCTTCACTTATTCTCCCAACAGTTATCAGTTCGTTTTCCGATTTGCAAGTTTCGTCAGGTGGTTAGCTGTGATTGTGCCATTCGCAATTTTTGAAAGGCTGTTGAATTTAACTCGGGTCGGTATGCACGCACAACCAGTCCACACACTCATCACATTTCGCGTGCACAGAGTAGCGATCACTGCTTCCCCCTCGATATAATTATTTTGATTACTTAGTGTGTGCAAAATTTGAGTAACATGCGAAACAGCACAGAGCGAAGTTGCAGGTGAGGTCACTGACAACCAATCCGCTACTAGTTTCAGATGCGTAAATCAATAGGGGGGGGGGGGGGGGTGTATCTGGTCGGAAATGCCACGGTGCAAGACCGGTTGGTCAGAAGTTCCACGATGCCTGCGACATATACATAAAGGTCAGAAACGCTACGCCCAATCCATGTAGCATATCAATGTCCCGTCGCGCAGTTAATATGGAGTCTCTGGCGTTCGTCTAGTGTGTGCACGTGCTGCCAAGATTCTTTCGTTGATTGTTTGGACTACGCTACAGAAGTTTCGCCGGAGGAGCCGTTACACATCCTCCATACAGCCCTGATCCCTCCTCAAGCAATTCCCATATTTTTGGAGCCCTGAAAACCGAATCATCTGGTCGTAGATCTGCTTCGAACGGACGAAGAGTGGCACGCCTGGGTACAATCACGGTTTCAAAGGCAACCACAAATATTTTTGCATGAAGGCGTGAAATATTTCGTTTCACAGTGATATATATATATATATTTAAGTTAGGGTGATTCCTTTGAAAATAGTTAACAATTTACTTACTTTTGCATCTGTCTCTTTTTCATTTGACTGCCATCTATTGTTTCTGTAAATTCAGTCATAAGTGAAAAATTTTGTAATTGGCCGTCAGGAAATAAAGCAAAAGAACTTCCAGTTGGAGAAGTTTTAACACTTCTGTTCTTCTCAGAGCAACTCTACTCCTCACCAGTGCAGACACGCAATAGCCCTCAGCTCTTCTACCTGCTGGGCAACTTGCAAAGTTCGGACAGAAGGGGTAGTGGATCTTTCCTCAATCTTTCTTCATGCCTTTCTGGGTGCAGTTTACAGGACACCATTTCAGGTGGGCTCCCTGGACCGTACATGAATTGGTTTATAGATAAACTTGAGTCTGAAAGTTTACGCAGGCTCCTAAATTATTTATTTCGTAGTTCCGAGAGCAAATGGGGATGAAGACAAAAAAATTAGGGTGCAGGAGTGCGATCTTCAGGCCCAGGAAACAGTTACTGAGGCTGCTGTTACCAGCGTGATGGTTAACACGTGCGCTAAACTGCCAAACAACTTGAAAAAACCAATTTTTTTTTCACAGAAATAAATCACTGGGTGAACTCAAAGTATTTTGAACGTAATTAATGATGGTTTTATTACGATTATTATTCTATTTGGTTTTCAATTGCCTCTCCATTCTTCATAGGACAGACTACGAATACAAACGTGTTTGGTTCGGTCCCCAAATAGTGCTAGTGTGTTCATCTGGTCACTTATCACTTTCCAACTCTGGTAACGTTGATGTGACAGACGCAGAGTTGCGCTGTGATTCGGAATCGACTTTAAACTGTAGGACTTCCTATGTCTGGGTGGGTAAGTCATTTCAAAAGTCGGAGGAAGGTGACGACATTCCGCTTCCAACAGCACCGTGCCACGGGGAGCCCTGTGGTACTAAACCCAACCTTTAAGTTGACATCTAACACTTTTCTGTTGCGTCACTCTTTTGCCAGTCTCATTGTTTGTCATTGGAACCACATCTGGACGCGTGTGATCAGTATTCAAATGTCAAAGTAGGTCTATCCCATTTTAGTAGATGTTTGAAGTTGAAACAAACGCGGGTTTATGTTTACAATACTGTTAATCCCTTGCCATTAATTCGTCTAATATCCCCGACCTACTGTAGGTTGGAACATTGAAAAACACAATCAGAAACAATTATTTGCTACAACATACAGTCGGTTATTTTACTTTGCCTACTGGGCACTGGTTTCGGTACAAAGTGCTACTCTCAGGCTGTACCCTGGCTCACAGTCATGTTTGCTTCCCAAGTAGGTGTCATGTTTCCCGCTTTGACGTATTAATTTTATTGATATGGACGGCTCAAATACGTGGTTTCTGGACGAACGGGGCAGTCTGACATACATTCAATTAAATCGCATGTTATCTCGTATTTCTTGAATCTGTCACCTTTTCTTCTTCTGTTGTGTTCCGCGTCCGTCACTCCGTTCTGTAGTGCCAAGACAACCCGCTCTATCATTGTACAAAATTCCTCGCAAGGCCCAATGTATTGTCGACATATGCGGGAGTAGAATGTTATCCATATTAAATAAAATTTACATAGTCGATCAAGGAAAAATTTGGAGACAAAAAGATGACATTATAAAAGGAAAGTCTGGAGGCACAAGAAATAATAAAGTGAGAAACATTGGAATACAATCTATCGTAACGACTAAACGTTAGCATGGTAACATTTTCATCAGGTAAAGCACCGCCACATGGTACAGAGAAAGCATCTAGACAGTAGAGGTTAATTATTCCAGAAAAGGAGCTGCTTCTCTGCCAAACGTTTAGTTCGGGCCTCTTCCGAACGTGCGCCTGTCGACGACGAGGTTTTTTGGGGAAAGCTCTGCAGCGTGTAGAACACACCAGGTCGTGCGATAGCGTAGCACTTCTGGTGAGCCTATGGTGAAAGATGTCTGTAAGCGTCCTGGTAGCTGCCAAGATTTTAAAATGATGGTAGCCATGATGCTAACAAGGGAACCTCCCCATCGCACCCCCCTCAGATTTAGTTATAAGTTGGCACAGTGGATGGGCCTTGATAAACTGAACACAGATCTATTGAGAAAACAGGAAGAAGTTGTGTGGAACTGTGAAAAAATAAGCAAAATATACAAACTGAGTAGCCCATGGGCAACATAAGCAACATCATGGAAAAAGTGTGCTTAGAAGCGCCGTGGTCCCGTGGTAGCGCGAGCAGCTGCTGCACGAGAGATCCTTGGTGCAAGACTTCCCTCGACTGAAAATTTTACTTTCTTTATTTTTGCATAGTTATTATCTGTCCGTTCGTTCATTGACATCTCTGTTCACTGTAATAAGTTTAGTGTCTGTGTTTTGCGACCGCACTGCAAAACCGTGCGATTAGTAGACGAAAGGACGTGCCTCTCCAATGGGAACAGAAAACATTTGATCGTAAGGTCATAGGTCAACCGATTCCTCCACAGGAAAACACATCTGATATATTCTATACGACACTGGTGACGGCATGTGCGTCACATGACAGGAATATGTTGTCGACCCACCTATCTTGTACACTTGGCGAATGGGTAAAAATATTCTTCTACCTTGCCCGATTTAGGTTTTCTTGTGGATGTGATTATCACTCCCAAAAAAGTGATGAAAACATAAGTTTGTCACATAAACTGAAAATAAAAAATTAAAATTTACAGTTCATGGAAGATTTGAACTTACGACCTTTCGCTCCGCAGCTACTCACGTTACCACGAGACCACGGCACTCCTGCATTTAAACCGTCCTTATTGTTGCTTATCTTCCTTTGAACTACTCAGTTTGTATATTTTGCTTATTTTTTCACAGTTCTACACAACTTCTTCCTGTTTTCTCAATTGATCTGTGTTCAGTTTTTCAAGGCCTATCCACTGTGCCAACTTATAACTAAATCTGAGGGGGGTGCGATGGGGAGGTTCCCTTGTAAGCCTCATCAGTTCTATGCCCGCTGACGAACTCCCTTCAGTTGCCTTCATTTTCGTTCCAAATAAAACGGTTGATTTTTTTTCAACTTAAAATTGAAAATTTGTTTCTATCGTGTCAGTTGTCTAGCAGGAAACACACTCAGGAACTAATATACATTTATGGTTCGTAGAGACATAGTACATCACATCTATTAAGGTAACACCACAATTTATTTACACTAATCATAAACTAACGGAAAAAGATAGGTTAGTGTTCCAGTAAGAATAAACAACTGAACAGACAAGCTGCACATCATAATGGACAGGAAATAGAACTACATTCTGCTAACCGAAGAATAGCATGTACTAAAAAGCTATCATAATTAATATCAAGGTGTGACACAGTAATCAAACTTGAATAGTTCGATTCAAAATAACTGGCACTGACAACAACAAAAGCAGTGAAGATCTCTACTCATGATGTTACAACCCGGCGTGGGTCCTAGCCTCTTCCAACAGGTTTCCTCCATCTGCCATCTCCAACGCAGTTCTACACCATCCTCTATATCTTCTTCCAAATCGTCCATCCGCCGCTTTCATGGCCTTCCTCTCTTCTTTCAGTTGGCCTCCATTCAAAAACCTTTAGTTGTTCGTCCAGTATCCATCCTAAGGTCATGACTAAGCTAGGCTATTCTCCTACTTTTTAGTCTTATAAAGTCATCTCCTTGCGATCCAGCCCAGTGTTCGTTCCAGATCTCCATAAACTGTTATCCTCAGTTGCCCCATAGATCTTGCGTTCAAATATCCTGAGCTGCAGCTCATCAGCACTTGTTAGTGCCAATGTTTGACATCCGTAGATTACAATTGGCCTCATCATGACCTTATAAATTTGAAGTTTCACGTGTCTGTTTAATAACCTGGAGGCCAACAATTATTTAAACGTGTGGATGCACCATTATTCGCATTTTAAAAATGCGGTACATAAGTACTAAATCAACACGAAGACTTACGCTCTGGCGTGCGCCTCGTCTCCATGGACGCCGTGCATTTTTAAAATGTGACTACGCCTATTCAGGCTGTTTTAGTTTTATTTCTAGACCATGCCCTTTTAGACAAATCATAGATTCAGGTATAGCTTCTGAAGAAGGCTCAATTATTTGGGCTGAAACCTAGGTAAAGATTGGTTTCATTACCGCAATCGAGGCTGATAGTTTCTTATATATTATGAAAATAGATTTAACTTCGAGCAAATAAGAATACAATTATATTTTTGCCAACCTAGTGTGGAACTCTACTGGATGTGATGACCCTTTACCATTTGGCATTAAAATTGATCATAAACTGTACAGATGGAGATTAAAAGTAAATAACAAGCTCGATACTCTTCAAGCGTGAGGTGTTACTATCTCATGGTAGGTCACGTCTCAATCTACCAGTAGGTATATTAAGGATCAGAAGCTTAAAGACCCTTCTGGCAGAGCGTATCTTACGTAGCTCGTAGTAAGTTCCACTGCCTTCTTCAGAGATAGCGTCTAATCACGCCTCTATACATCCGAAGATTAGTAAAATAATTGAGACAGGTCAAATTGCCGTCCATTAGGAGTGTGGTACGTACTCAACGACTGTGGTACGCCTTTCAAAATGACAGGAGCACAGCAATCAGTCGTCCTTTCATTTCAGGCTGTATTAAAGCAAATCTAGATTTCGGTGAGTGCCTAGCCATTATCAGTGCACTATTTCATAGTTCATTACTTGTCCTAGTGTATCAGTCCCCTATTGTTCGGGCTTCTGTCACACTTCATTCAAGACTCGGTAGTCTTGAATGAATGAGCTGTGACAGTTCGCATGAATCTGTCTGGTGTCAGGACATAATACCATTAAAAGAAAATGTCAAACGAGTCGTCCGTACTAAAAATTGAGTATATTCTCCGTGAAAGCCTCATAGTGGTACAGATGCAAAAATACGAACATGCAGCATACGGAGTAGCTTTGGGTCAGCAACTACTGTTAATCAGTACAACGAAAAACCAGCACAAAGTTGGAAATTTTACTACTTTTGTTCACTCAGTGACTAGTTTTGCTTTGAGACCCATTTTCAAATCATCGTAACATAGTCAAATATAGTATTTCGGCGAATATGTGAAAACACATGTTACAAATGTGTAGCAAACATTACAGCGCATGCAGATAACGCTGCGCTGTAACTGTCCGTTGCATATTTTTGGCGTGGTTTTCACATCTTCGCAAATAGCATTTTTGCCTGTGTTACGATGATCTGAAAATGGGTCTCCGCCCGCAACTAGTAATAGAGTTAACAAAAAATAAAGTTTGCAACCTCGGACTGGTTTTTCGTTGCTCAGATGGAAAAATGTTGGCGGTGCTACAGTATTTTCCCCACAAACAATACAGCTCTTGTACACTGAAGGTAAGTAGTAGAGGATAGTTATATGAATTACCCTTCTATTCCGCCATACATCACATTGACACCGGCCCAAATGCACGCAGGCAAAGCCAAGGTTAGGTGAAGATCGCGGATAAGGGCCCGCGATCAACGCGGCACGCGGTAGCTGAACGTGTATGGTGACTGGCTGTGAATTGCTATCACAAAGTGGCGGCGGTTCGCGTCCCGATATATACGACCATTTTAAAATGGCGGGAGCGATGATGTGACATGTTGGGACACAATATGATACTAAATGATAAGAAGAATTCACGCTGAGCTCCCACAAATTTTATATAATATATAATTTTATAAATTTTATATATCGCAAGTCTAAACAAAACAGAGCAACACGTTTCTGAACAAAAATGGACATCGAACCTGCAGTACTGTGTCGGCAGTGTTACCATATGTTTCTGTGAGCGCGAGGAAACGGCTGACAAACATCTTGAAGCCAAACACGCAGTTTCTTTTACGTATAAGAAGCGTATTAGGTGTGCTTTGGTTTCTTTTCCTGTTTCTCTGCACTTGACCTTGGTTAAAATATGGTCTACCTCGCAATTAGTGACCCTGTTTTTTTCTTCTTTCAATTGGAACCACCTTAAGAAAATGGTGTTAGAATTGCATATTTTTAAAAAGGCATCAGCCTGTAATTAGGTGATTTTGAGTCCGTTACTGCCTCAGACTTTACATAATTCTAGCTGCACGAACTGACAGTAAAGGATTATCAGACGGTCATATAGTGCACTAGGCTTCTGAAAAAGTTTCATTTAGGGGCATCAGTCAATGACCCTTGCCTAGCGACGCGTGTGCTTTAGAAAATAAATCTTACAGATTCATTGACAGTACTGCACATCGTGTAATTCTACTAGCATTACTTTGTCAACGTATTCTCCACACCCAAAATAAATAGCAACATCAATAATGCTACACATACAGCAAGAGTGTGGACGCAAGACTAGCCCCAGTGAAGTGTGACGTTTATAATGAATTATATAGAAGATATATCACAAGAATAAACAGAATATCATCCATTCTCGACAACCGCACAACTCGAAATAAGAATCACATTTTCTGCGGATTTCCATTGCACGTAATCGCTTCTGCCAATTTAAACGTTACTTCCTAGTGATAGGACAGTTTTTTACTCAGCGATAGGAATTTCGGCATAATCGAAAGGAAACTGAAAAAAAACCGGATTGTTTATTGTGAATGATTTTTGTCAAGGTGATTATTTAAAGTTCGAAAACAAGTAAATTTCTTGTTACTGATGTTGCTGCTACTGAAACATTAGACTTCAAATCATAGTCGCAGGTGTACTACTAGAAGACCAGGAGTTCTGAAGAAACTCAAACTACTAGATGATGTGAAGTTCTGTCGTTTTCACACTTTGTTTTTTATGGCACACGAAACAGGTCGTTAACAGTTCCTTCAGTAGTCGATGAAGTAAGTCACCTCTCTTGCTGACCTCCAGCCTGGTCTGCTTACCAATATGGTCAGATTCGTTCAGATCCTATACAATCAAGAACTTGCAAAGATTTCAGTGTTACCTGGCTGAAGAACACCTACGTTTGTAACAGTAAAATTTGAAGTCGCCTGTAAAGAAAGAGCCAAGACGGCATATGAATGGACTGGCAAATATTGGTTATTGTTGTAGAATGATGCATTAGTATTGTGAAATGTGCAACAGTTTAATTTTCGGATTGAACAATTACGTGAAACTAGTTCATAATATCACACAGAAATTGTACTGTTTTCCGTGTTTTATTCGTGGAAACGCTGAGTGCGAAGTGACTTGTACGAGAAGAGGCGTTGACGATATAGGACATTTTTTACAGATGAAACCTGGCTGACTTAAATCATCCATGACGGCACAGCTAGAGCACAACACTTCAGGGGAACAATATTAGCCAACTGCACAGTGCTTACAGGCAGTCAATTGAGTCACAGTGATCACACTAGCAAAAATTGTTACTTACTCTCTAAAACTGTATCTTGTGCTACATTTTATAATCACCTTGCAAGTGATGAAGGCAGTGATTCATCAGATCGAGGAATTTTTTCGCTGTCTCGTAAATTTCACTGCTGAACTACATGCAACGCTTAGCGGTCAGCTTTCGAAGGCTATTAAAACTTCCTGGCAGATTAAAACTGTGTGCCCGACCGAGACTCGAACTCGGGACCTTTGCCTTTCGCGGGCAAGTGCTCTACCATCTGAGCTACCGAAGCACGACTCACGCCCGGTACTCACAGCTTTACTTCTGCCAGTATCTCGTCTCCTACATTCCAAACTTTACAGAAGCTCTCCCGCAAACCTTTGCCCGCGAAAGGCAAAGGTCCCGAGTTCGAGTCTCGGTCGGGCACACAGTTTTAATCTGCCAGGAAGTTTCATATCAGCGCACACTCCGCTGCAGAGTGAAAATCTCATTCATTTTCGAAGGCTATTGTTTGCAAAAGCCAATAAAATGGTTTAATTTTTTTGTATGCCGGTGGTTTTTCACCCAATAAGAAAGTGAATAATTGATGCTGATTTTGTCAGTTACCACAAATGAGACAATTGATACTCCAACACTTTCACAATTTCTCTGTTGGCCCATCATGGACAGGGGACATTGGCTAGTTAAGTAATTATCAATGTCTATGAAATTCACCGACAGCCGTGTAACTTACGATGCTATTTTATTTTATTTTGAAGGCCACCATTTTCAGCATTTCACTATGCCATCTTCATACCCCATATGATCTCCAAATAATAAACGAAAATGTCATTTAGTGCCATAAATCCCTGGATGTCATTGATTCAATCATTACATTAGTGCTTCATTCGAAGACCTGATAGCAACTGTTGCTATAAAGTCTTCGAATGGAGCACTAATGTCGCGATTGAATTCACAATATCCACGTATTAACAGCGTCCTAGGAAAGCAAATGAAAAAAAGATGTAATTCGTCAAGTATTCCTGTTGCTGTTATCGGCAACAGATGCATTAGGCGAGTGCAGGAAGACACGACACGTGCGTGGTCTTCTACAATAAAACCTATACAAAAGACAGTTAAAAATACACTCTCGATGCACAAAATTTCAAGAGACCTCAGTAGAAGCTCTAATCAGTATTTATCAGAACAACTCAGTTTTTTGTGTCTTCGTTCACACAATTTCAGATCTACATCTACGTGGATACTCCACAAATCGCACCTAACTACACGGCAGAGGGTTCTTCGAATCCCCTTTCCAATAATTCTCTATTATTACAATCTCGAACAGAGCGCCGAAAAAACGAACTACCTCTTTCAATGCGAGCTCTGATTTCCCTCATTTTATTATGATTCTCGTTTCTCCCTATATAGGTCGTCGTCAACAAATATTTTCGCATTGAGAGAGAAAGTTTTGTGACTGAAATTTCGGAGAAGTTTCGCCGCAACAACAAACGCCTTTATTTTAATGATGTCCATCCCAAATCCTGTATCACGTCAGTGACTCTCGTCTATTTCGCGATAATACAGAAAGTGCTGCCCTTCTTCGTACTTCCTCGATGTAATCCGTTAATCCTATCTGCGCGCAGAGGCACTCCAAAAGAGGGCGGACAAGCATAGTGTAGTCACTCTCTTTCGTAGATCTGTTCAATTTTCTAACCGTTCTGCCAATAAAACGCAGTCTCTTGTTTGCCTTCCCCGCTTCATTTTATGTGTGTGCTTTCCAATTTATTTGTAATTATAGTTTCTGGGTATATATTTGAATTTACTGCCTTTAGATTTGACTGATTTATCGTGTAAGCGGGTGTGGCCGAGCGGTTCTAGGTGCTTGTCAGGAGCCGCGAGACCGCTACGGTCGCAGCTTCGAATTCTGCCTCGGTCATGGTTGTGTGTGGTGTCCTTTCGTAGGTTAGGTTTAAGTAGTTCTAAATTCTAGGGGACTGCTGACCTCAGATGTTGAGTCCCACAGTGCTCAGAGCCATTTTTCGTGTAATCCAAGTTTAACGGGTTCCTTTAACACTCTTGGGGATGACCTCATACTTTAATTATTTATGGTCTATAACCAATTTTCCCACGATTCAGATATCTTTTCGTTTTGCAATTTGTTTTGATCTCTGATGCGTTTACTAGACGATAAACGACAGCATCATCTGTAAACAACCTAAGTCGGCTGTTCAGATGATCTCCTAAATTGTTTATATAGATAAGGAACAGCAGAGGGCCTATAAAACTACCTTGGAGAACGCCAGAAACCACTTCTATTATGCTCGATGACTTCCGTCAATTTTAAAAACGTTTTATCTCCCAGGACGCGAACTATTTCAGTAAGATTTTCAGCATGAACTCATTGACCGAACTACGCTACTGCCTGACGCAGGATGTCTACTATTGCAACGCGTCATCATCCACTCCCCAAGATCGATTCAAGCGCATCTGGACGAGGGCACGTGCAGATATCATGAAAGAGTAAAAGGGGGTTAAGTAACTAGGCTCTACTGTCTACACATCCTTACTGGACCGAACTCAGGCACAATGTGTGACAAGATTAGCGCAGATGATGCTTAGGGGTCAAAAGGTTCGGAGGCATTCTCAGTTGTCTGTTTTGCTATGGAGGCTTCATGCTACCATTTCCATTGATGCCGGTGGGATGCCGGAGCGATTTGCAGAAACCTACAGTACGTTCCAGAGTTATCATCTCGAAAATGATGCATATTAAGCCTTTTCCGGTGGACTGTGCTTTAGGTCAGGTATTAAGAGTGAATCTAACGTTGTCCATCACACTGCTGGAGACTGGAGCACGATGCTGGCTTTGCAACATTGACGGTTCTCGTGCCGGCAGATGCCACTACTGTCAGGAAAGATATCATGCATTAAGGTATGCAAAAGTTCCAATAATTGTCATTCAAAGGACGAAAATAAAAACCAAAATAACTCATATATGAAAATACCTTTATCTTGACAGGACCACAGGACCCAATCCATTCCATATAAACACAATCCACATCATTACGGAACCACCACCAGTTTGCACAGTGCCTTTTCGACAACTTGAGTCTGTGGCTTCTTGTGTTCTCATTAAGAGAAGGACTTTCATTAAGCTTTATTTTTATCCATCCAGTCAGTTCCTCAGAGGCGGTTTCGGTATCGATGAACCACTTACACGTACCACAAATCTTGGGAGCAAAATATTAAACTATGTATACTGCATGGGGGCTTAATTAAACATAATGCAAATATTTTTGGTAGCTGTAAGTCCGATTATGCTGTGTCTCGTAAACGGTAGGCCCTGACTAGTATTATTACGCAATCTGACTGCATAGAACAACAACAAAGAATGAAATGAAAATTTTCGTTAACACAATTAATTAAATAAGTCCCCAGCAACTATAAAACCAACGCAACAACAAGCACAAGAGTAACTGTTCTGTGTGTGGAAGTGTGATTCAACGTACACATCTGGCACGGTTCTTCTTCAATAAGACAAGAAATTTTAAATATCATTTATACTGACGTGATAAAAAAAAATTAGAAATACTATAATTGCGCAAGAAACCCAGAATTACACTCTAATACAAGAACACAAGCCAGATGCTTTGTTGACTGAACCTGTAATGACGCATTATTCAGGACATTGAAATAATGAGAAAAAAAAAGAAAAGTAGTTTGTTACCTTAATATATATTGATGAAAAGCACTCTAGACATTACAATCTCTCCACACCGACTCGCTACTACCACATCTCAACCAGAACTCTCCAATATCACATCTCAGCAAGCACTGCCTACTAGCACATCTCAACAAACACTCCTCACTACGACATCTCAGCACAGACTACCCCGAGTCCTCGACAGGCACTGACAACTACGAGCTCTCCCCAAGCACTGTGGAGGCGGCTTAATAATACTCTTTGGCGCAATCTCTGGCGCAGTGGCTCAGTGTAGCCACCTTTCAATACTTTACTGAAGGAATTTCAGAATTTGTCGTTCGAAATTCTGAAGCTTGTCCTCATTCCTTCAGTATGGAGCAGATCCCATTCGGTATCTGACACAACCCTCAGTTCGTTCTTAAAGCCATGGCAAAAGCGCATTTAATCAGGAAAATTTAAACGCAACGTGGATCGGTATTCCATCTAATTGTCATAATAATTCGACAACACCAACAAAAAGCATCAGATTTGTCGAGAACTGTATGATGCCGATTGGCTATTCTGGAAAAAACTGAAACGAACCTTCCTTGTTAACACCGGTGTGGTTATTTTCACTGCGAAGTCTTAAAACTACATAATAATTTCAGTTTTACACTTTTACACTCCTGGAAATTGAAATAAGAACACCGTGAATTCATTGTCCCAGGAAGGGGAAACTTTATTGACACATTCCTGGGGTCAGATACATCACATGATCACACTGACAGAACCACAGGCACGTAGACACAGGCAACAGAGCATGCACAATGTCGGCACTAGTACAGTGTATATCCACCTTTCGCAGCAATGCAGGCTGCTATTCTCCCATGGAGACGATCGTAGAGATGCTGGATGTAGTCCTGTGGAACGGCTTGCCATGCCATTTCCACCTGGCGCCTCAGTTGGACCAGCGTTCGTGCTGGACGTGCAGACCGCGTGAGACGACGCTTCATCCAGTCCCAAACATGCTCAATGGGGGACAGATCCGGAAATCTTGCTGGCCAGGGTAGTTGACTTACACCTTCTAGAGCACGTTGGGTGGCACGGGATACATGCGGACGTGCATTGTCCTGTTGGAACAGCAAGTTCCCTTGCCGGTCTAGGAATGGTAGAACGATGGGTTCGATGACGGTTTGGATGTACCGTGCACTATTCAGTGTCCCCTCGACGATCACCAGTGGTGTACGGCCAGTGTAGGAGATCGCTCCCCACACCATGATGCCGGGTGTTGGCCCTGTGTGCCTCGGTCGTATGCAGTCCTGATTGTGGCACTCACCTGCACGGCGCCAAACACGCCTTCGACCATCATTGGCACCAAGGCAGAAGCGACTCTCATCGCTGCAGGCGACACGTCTCCATTCGTCCCTCCATTCACGCCTGTCGCGACACCACTGGAGGCGGGCTGCATGATGTTGGGGCGTGAGCGGAAAACGGCCTAACGGTGTGCGGGACCGTAGCCCAGTTTCATGGAGACGGTTGCGAATGGTCCTCGCCGATACCCCAGGAGCAACAGTGTCCCTAATTTGCTGGGAAGTGGCGGTGCGGTCCCCTACGGCACTGCGTAGGATCCTACGGACTTGGCGTGCATCCGTGCGTCGCTGCGGTCCGGTCCCAGGTCGACGGGCACGTGCACCTTCTGCCGACCACTGGCGACAACATCGATGTACTGTGGAGACCTCACGCCCCACGTGTTGAGCAATTCGGCGGTACGTCCACCCGGCCTCCCGCATGCCCACAATACGCCCTCGCTCAAAGTCCGTCAGCTGCACATACGGTTCACGTCCACGCTGTCGCGGCATGCTACCAGTGTTAAAGACTGCGATGGAGCTCCGTATGCCACGGCAAACTGGCTGACACTGACGGCGGCGGTGCACAAATGCTGCGCAGCTAGCGCCATTCGACGGCCAACACCGCGGTTCCTGGTGTGTCCGCTGTGCCGTGCGTGTGATCATTGCTTGTACAGCCCTCTCGCAGTGTCCGGAGCAAGTATGGTGGGTCTGACACACCGGTGTCAATGTGTTCTTTTTTCCATTTCCAGGAGTGTATTTCTCAAGACACCATCTGCCATTAAATAATACGACAGTGTAAGGTCAGTCACCCGCATTTCTAGGCAGTCATAGATTTTGTCCAATACTTCGTGAAAATACGCTCAGGTTAGATAGCGGACGTTGAGTGAACGCCACTGCAGCCTCGACACAGGCTCCTGTGTTGTGGAAGAAGACAATAATACTCCTTTGTGTTACTGGAAAAATTAAATTCTTGTGGATATAAAAAATGTACTTTGCTGTTTATTGAAAATTCTTTATTTAATTGAAATAATATCAAGTATATGATGGCAATGCTTCAACTTTGTAGCAAAACTTGTGTATCACACTGTATTTCAACACAGTAAAAAGGTTCGTACGCATGTTGTAGATAGATAATGCGAAGGCCATCAGTTCACACCACACCACGCCACGATATTTGTCTATCGTTATGATGCAAGTGAAGCGGAGGATAAGGAGACAAGCAACAATAAATACAGAGCTTCCAAAAAATTTAACATACTTCAGGTCCCATGAAACAAAAGATGTAAAGTAGCGCACCCCAAGAACAGAGTGCAGCGGAATTAAGTCGCAATTTCCTCTGGTTATGATCAGTGATGTGCTGTCAGTTACACGTGAAGCGTTTGTTCTCCTCTCGTATTCCTTGACGACACGTGTTTCGCCGTTATCTATTGATTCTTAGATTATCCTTAAATATGTAAGCGATTCGACATGGTCGAGGAGAATATCGCTAGACTTGTAATCGGGCACTATCGCTTTCACTGGCATTTATCCCCATTTAAAGAGAGCTGCCATTCATTACACAAAGAGATAATTTGGTCTTTCCGCGTTTTCTTATCATTTTATGACAATACTGTCGACAACAGCAAAGTCATCAAAATTTTTTCATCATTTCCTATTACTGACCTCCCATACATAGCACAACACAAGCTTTCTCGTGAACTTCATCCATGTTTACCACAAGAAATGACCCAACCGACATGTCTCGGGCAACATAGCAGCAGGCGATTAGTACCGGGTAATGTGAACACGTAAGTGTACCATTTGAGGCCAGAGGTCGCTTATGGCTTATACGAGGATAAGTCAACCATTCTCCTCAAAGTAGTTACAAAATTTTATTGTAATCAAATAGGAAACTTGAAAGAACATCATTTTTCGACATAGTCTCCTTGCGTTTCAACGCACTTGGTCCATCGTTGTACAAGCTTCCTGATGCCCTCATAAAAGTAGATTCTCGGTTGAGCTGCGAACCAGGAATGCAGCTATTCTTTCTCTGCTTCGTCCGAGGCAAATCAACGGCCCCTTAATGCCCGTTTGAGTGGACCAAACAAGTGATACTCAGAAGGGGCAAGATTGGGGCTATATGGAGGATGATCCAGTATTTCAATAAGTGAGGGCAGCAGTACGCGGACGGGCATTGCCGTGCAACAACACAACACCTTTTGAAAGCAATCCTCGGAGTTTGCTTCGAACTGTAGGCTTTAGCCTGGCAGTAAGCATCTCACTGAAACATACACTGTTTATTGTTGTGCCCCTTTCCCCACAATGTTCCAGTATTGTACCTTGTGCGTCCCAAAAAACCGTAAGCATCAGTTTTCCTGCGGACGGTTGGGTCTTGAACTTTTTCTTGCACGGCGATTTCTCCTTTCCGTACTGTGCCGTTTACTCTCCGGCTCGTAATGATGAATCCATGTTTCGTCACCAGTAATGATCCTCTCTAAGAAGTTGTCCTCTTCGTTGCTATAGCGATCCAAATGATTTTTGCAGATGTCCAAGCGCGTTTTTTTTATGCAACTGTGTGAGTTGTTTTGGGACCCATCTTGTACAAACTTTATGAAACCCACGTCTGTTGTGGATGATTTCGTAGGCAAAAGCGTTACTAATTTGCAGACGATGTGCCACTTCGTTAACAGTTAATCGTCTGTCTAAGAGAATGATTTCACGTGAACGCTCAATGGTTTCTTCATTTGTGGCGGTAAACGGTCGTCCGGCTCCTTCATCGTGCGTAACACTTGTGCGACCATTTCGGAATTTTTCAATCCATTCGTAGACACTCCGTTGTGGCAGAACACTGTTCCCGTACTGCACCGAAAGTCTTCGATGAATTTCGGCCCCAGGTACGCCTTCCGACCACAAAAAACGAATCGGTGAACGTTTATCTTCTCTGGTGCAAATAGACAGCGGAGTAGCCTTGATTACCAGCACGGCAGCGATAATGAAACTAACCTAGAAGCTTGAAAATCACAAAGTTGTAACAACAAATAAACAAAGCGTGCATCATCAACGTAAAACGACAGTACTACCAAAATAAACAAAAGTATAACGAAACTGCGAATAATAGACTTACCCTCGTACATACCCGAAGTTTTGTAAAAACTAAAGCCGATCATCAGTGCGTCATATCACCATACGCCATTAATGCGGTCTCGAAAGTGCGATGATATGAATACAATTACGTATGTAAAAATTCTCTCGATAATGACAAATTCATTGTGCATTCTTTCCTCGTAAATTCATAACGAAGACAAATAAATGCAAGAACAGCTGTATCATCAGCTTGACAACACATGGATTAAAGTTACTGGCCAGAAAAATATACAAAAGTTCGAAAAATAAATTTAGTGATCTATTGGAGAGGATCATTTAGACTTCGTGGATAATACGGCCATCAGAAGCAAGTTTTCCGTTACGTTTCACAATAGTAACAAGATAACCATGTTGTCGATCAACCAAAAACGTTTGGCAATGTAAAGTATTGAAATGCGATAGAAAACGTAAGAAACCCTGGTACGTACTGTAGGGAACGGCAATTACCGAACATTAACAAGAAGCAAGACAGAACAATAAGGAAGACTAAAACAAACTCACTCGGATTAAAACATGGACGTGAAGTAGAGAACAATCTTTACTCCCTAATAGTGAACCTGTATGTAGAAGAAGCAAAAAATAGAGGTTCAGTAGTGGGATTAAAGCGGAAGAATATTAATGACAAATTTTCTGGTGATACTGCTGTCAGTGCAAGTGTAGAAGAATTAAACAAACTGTTAAGTGAAATAAAGGCTGAACACAGAAAATGCGTTGATAGTAAACCAATGAAAGATGATAACAACAAGTAGCAAAACTGAATTAGCCATGAACGCGACATCATAAATGGGGGCCACGCAGTACTCGAATTCTGGTACCTTGGAAACAAAATAACGCATAACTGACGAAGGAAGGACCTAAAAAGCAAGCGTAAACAGGCAAAGTCCAGTGGGCTCAGACATAGGTACTGATTTGAGTGAGAAACTTCTGATAATGTACATTTGGAGCACACCATTGTACAAAAATGAAAAATGGACTGCGGGGAAAATTGGAAAAGAGAAAGGGCCTGAAATGTTGCAGAAAGGTGCTGAAAACTGAGTGGACTGATACAAAAACAAGGAACTTCTCCGCAGAATGGACGGGTGAAAAATTTGGCAAATGCTAGATAATATTGTTCCTCTTAATTGTCATTTTGATTTGGGAGGCCGTGTGCAGTCTCCACTTTCCTCCACTTAGGTTTCTGTCTTTCGTGATCCAGTCTCCTTCTCTACGGCCCACCGTCTGTATCCTTGTTGATACTGTCCTCGCATCTAATCCGTGGCCTGCATCGGTCACTTGTGCCCTCCACTGATTGCTGTTCGTGGTGGCTTTTCCTCTTCCATCTTAATTATGCCTCCTGTTAACATCAGTCTTCTTTTCTCCATCTTTCGGCCAACATTAGTTTGTGCATAGTTCTGTTACTTCATCGCTTTTCAGTACCCTACAGTGATGTGGCTGAGGGGTCCCCCTTGGGAAAAATATTTTCATTAATACACTGAGGTGACAAAACTCAAGGGGTAGTGATAAACACATATACAGATGGCGGAAGTATCGCGTACGCAAGGCATAAAATGGTAGTGGATTATACTCAGGTAATCCCTGTGAAAGTGTTTCCGACGTGATTATGGCCGTACGACGTGAAATTGGCTGCGTACGCGGAATGACAGTTATGGCTAGACGTGTGGGACATCCCATTTCGGAAGTCGTTAGGGTATTAGATACTCAAAGATACGCAGTGTGAAGAGTGCACCGAGAATGCCAAATTCCAGGCGTTACCTCTCACCAAGGAGAAAGCAGTGGCCGACGGCCTTCACTTAACGACCGACAACAGCAGCGTTGTTGTAGAGTTGTCAGTGCTAACAAACAAGCAACACAGCGTGAAATAACCGCACAAATCAATGTGGGACGTACGATGAACGTATCCAGTGGGACAGTCCGGTGAAATTTGACGCTAATGGGCTATGGCAGCAGACGACTGACGCGAGTGCTTTTGCTAAAAGCCCGGCGTCTCATGCAGCGTCTCTCCTGCTCTCGTGACCATACTGGTTGGACTCCGGACGATCTGGTCAGATGAGTGCCGATTTCAGTTGGTAAGAGCTATAGTTCGGTTAGTGTTTGGTCCAACGAAGCCACGGACCCAATTTGTCAACAAGGCGCTGTGAAAGCTGGTGGAGGCTCCATGATGGTGTGGGCTGTGTTCACATGGAATGGACTGGGTCACCTGGTCCACCTGAACTGATCATTGACTGGAAATGCTTACCGTGGAGTAATTGCAGACCATTTACAGCCATTCATGCACCTCATGTTGCAAACGACGGACTGTTTATGGATAACAACTCGCCGTGTCATCAGGTGACAACTGTTTGTGATTAGTCCGAAAAACATTTTGGACAATTCTAGCGAACGATTTGGCTACCGAGATCACCCAACGTGTGTTCCATCGAACATTTAAAAGATGTAATAAAGAGGTCAGTTTGAGCACAAAATCCTGCGTCAGTAACACTTTCGCCATTATGGACTGGCATTGCTCAGTATTTTTTCACGGCCCTTCCAACGACTTGAGTCCATGGCAAGTAGAGTTGTTGTTCTACGTTTGGAGAAGAATTTCCAACACGATACTAGAAGATATCCTATAGCTTTTGTCATGTCAGTGTGTCTTCCTTTCGAACACTACCAGTTTTTGCTCATCTGATTTTCTTAAGATAAATGTTTCAGACCCAGACAGAGCTACAGAGAGAATTTCGGTGTGGTCCCAAAACGGCTCTACTGCGCATCACTGATAATTTTCTACCATACTAAGACACCAAAGAATAACTTTCATAGCTCTAGAGGTTTCTTAGAGGGGCCAAATTTGCTGGAGAAGACAGATAGAAATAGATCGAATAAATAATTGAGTACTTTCTGTGACAGTATTATTTTATCCCACACTTAGAAAAAACGCTTGTTAGTGGAGCGACCAGTTCATACATCTTTACAGTGCTAAGTGAGGTTTATGCTTTCATATCTCCCTTTCATTCTACCCCGTATACAGAGGCGCGCTAGCTGTATATCTACATTACTTTTACGTTATCCTGTTGTAAGTTTAATTCTTTCCTCTCTTTTGTTACAGGTACGTACAGCTTAGCATTCGCTCTCCACACGTTCGCTCTGAGATGAGTGAAGGCTCCCAAGGAAACAATGGTATGTGTCTTTTTCTTTGTATTATTATTTCATCTTTCTGTTTGCCCTGGTGACCTGCATACTAGAACCTGCAGCGGGTTTTACAAGCCGCAAGTACATATACTCGTAATGTGAGGCAGCATCATCTCCAAACTGGCACAGGCTTGATGCCGAATAAGTAGTGTGATTAACAGTGAATGTTCGTTGATTTATGTCAAGTATCCCATAGTGATCGCTGTAACCTTAAGTCGATACGACTTCAATATTTCTGCCAGTGGAGGTGTGTATTTAAACTGTGAATAACTACTGATATGAAATGCGCAGATGAGCAAAACAAGAAAGAACTTGAGGATTGTGGAAAACGGTAAAGGCCAAGTTATTAGTTTGTGTCCTTCAGATTACGTTTCAGATGTCAAAAGCAGTTGTACAGAAGCAATTTTGACATATTTGCTGACTACGTGTGTTGTAATCGTTCATAGCGCGCACAGAAAAATTTTCTTAGTAACAGTCCTTACCGTTTTGGCACACACATTGTGCGAAAAATTTTAGTCTGCTAGAGATGACCATGAATGCCTTCTGGTGCTAATAACGTAATGCTAGTCAGGTGATACTGATGGCACACTCTATGCAAAAAGCTGCCATGTTCGTTCCTCTACTGTGTACGCTCGTGTGTTGAGAGGGAGGAAGGGAGGCTATAGAACTACTTCCCGTTCGTTGCGGAATTTGGTAGTGCTTAGGATCGTTAAAACTGCGTAGATTCTGTTTCAGGACATGGCTTAAAAACACTTAACCCTACTATCCACAGGTACACTCCTTGGTGCCATTAGCTGAAAGAATTTCTTACACATACGTACATTGCACTGTTCAACTTCCTTTTAATGCTCCACAGGTTCTCTAAAAGGAATGTCATATTTCAAGAAGGTTACTTCCAGAAGAACATGAAGATTTTCTACCCTGCTTTTGTCCAGTTTACGCCTTTATTCCATCTCATGACTTCGTTGTTCACGGAAACTTCGTCTGAAAGCGTTAGAGCATACAACATTTGTAGCGTTACACTTCCGCTGCACGTGCAGTCTGGTTGTATCACAGTGTAAGTCACCAGTATTGATTAGTTATGTAAAGCGCTGGCTGCCTTCTGTAGTAACAAAAATTAATTGAAGCACACCATGATGAACTTGAGTGGATGTCACAAGACGTCCGTCCAGTCCAACTGCAACGAACAATAAAACGAATTTTAAAAAAATGCGTTTAGTGACGAGATGGAAGTCACCACTGATAAATATCAGCGGTTCGCTCCAACATGTGTGTGAATATTTTAATTTCATGGGTGCGATGTGGTCACTTGAGCCCTTTGATCTGACCATTAACAACAAGAACGTCAAAACTGCGCTTCATTCAAATTTTGGTTTCCGCGACGAAATAAAATTGGTGGATATTCAATCCGCTGTCATACAACTCTGCATCTGGTGCGACGTATCGTCAGCTAGACAGCAGATATTGTTTCAGAAACAATCACTTGTGTTAAAGAAAATCTGAAATTTATGTTTAAATACTGTGGCGTGAAAGATAAGGATAGTCAGCTGTCTAACCGTGATGTTATTAAAATTGATTAGATTAGACAAAGGCTAAAACCGTGAAGTAGTATCACTCGCTCTCTCTCTCTCTCTCTCTCTCTCTCTCTCTCTCTCTCTCTCTCTCTCTCCCCCCCCCTCTCTCTCTTTCTCTCTGGAAATATTTAAAGTGTGTGAGGTCAACAAGAAGTGATCGGCCAATCACACGTCAGTGAAGATTGTTTTATTGAAATAATTTTCGTACGTAATTCTAAATAGGAACGTAGCTTTTCGCGACTGCATTCTTCGAGAAATGAGTCTCAGAGGTGGCATGAGCCCCCTCTCATATTTCTGTCTTACTCTGAGTAATTCGATTTTCCTCTCTAATTGCATGCAGTGAAAAGTTGCTATTCCTTCACACGCGGACTTCCCATGCAGCGTCTCTCGTCACTCGGGTGGTCCGGTGACAGGCGAGTTCTGCTGATCTTGAAAGGGTTAAGCCGACGGGTGTGAGGGAGTCGAGTGGATGCTTTCCAGACGCCGACATTGTCATAAGAGTGGGAGCGACACGCCCAGAGGGGCCAGAAGGAGCGGCTGGGCTAGAGATTCCGTTACTTCGCAGAAACTTAGTGAAAACACTTTCTGGCGGGCTACCAGCGAGGCGTGGGAATGACTTGTGTACCCAAGCAGTTGTGGCGGGCAAATTCCCGCGTTTTCTGCAAAATCGTTACTGTGATTGGCTTGCTCAGGGCACAGCTCCGTGACGTAGCAAAATCGGCGCAGAAATTGGCGCCAAGAATCTCCATTGGTGGAATGGTGGTGCTCCGGCAATAGAGTAGAATTTTCCGCCGGTTTTCGAGTTGCTGATTGGAACGTTTAACCACGGCCACTGTCGTGGGGGCGGGAATGTTCTGTGTTCGGCTTGTACGGGTGCTCTTGAGAGAATCGGCTCTCGCCTTTCGATCGGAGTAGGTTACAAGACTGAGCTCTCGCTGCTCCGGACAGCCTGCCTTCCGTTGGCTGTCTAGTATACTGTCATTTAATTGTAACTGTTTGACGAAGTTGCTGAAGTTTAGACTTCAACGTAACTTTCCGAGTACAGTTGTCAATTGAGCGTTCTGCGTACAAGCAGCGTATGTTGTCCGTCTTGAGCAGTTTTGGCTAAAGTTGACTGTTCCGGAGGTAATGTGTGACTTTTCTTGTTAAAGTCACTCACTGTACCGTCCGTGAATGTGTAGCGAGCCTTCTTCGTCTCCCTCAGAGGCGTATTTGTGTTGCAAGGAAGTCTTTTGTCTGGAACAACCAGGCGAGGAGAATTTGTTTCGGGCTATACTCACGACATTATCATCACCACGACGGGACGTCGAAGCAACCAGCCATCGCCTCCGGTATGCCAGATCGTGTCCCTGCAGTTAAGAAGACAGCTTGGTAATGTACGTCCGCAGCACCGGCAAATAAGGGAATTTTGCTAGGTGATATCAGAGCTCTGCAGAGCGCGCCTGTTCATCTTTTCTAACTTTGTTCTACCTTGGGCGTTCATTGTCTGAGTTCTCACTAATGTAGCAGCAATTAATGTTGAGTTGGCTGGGTGTTTCTCTTAAGATTTGAGTTGAAGGAATTGGCTCCACATACCACTTGGTCATAAATGCCACAATCTAGTTTATGGACAACTTCACCTTCACAGCATTTATTTGAGTATCCAGTTTGATGTATTGTAAATGTTTCGTGTGTTTCGTTTATTATTTTGAGTTTAGTCATAATAAATCAAATTGCTATTTTGGACAGAACTTTCATTCTGTTAATCGGTAGAGCAACCCTTTCATTTCTCACTACCTTACGAAACTTTCCTTAATTTCTATCCAATTAAATTATTGCAGGTGCCAAACTCTTTTCTACTCCACTTGCAGGGTCAATTACAGTGAGTTCGCGTTTCTTCTTAATCCATGTGCAACAGCAAAAGTAGGAGTTAGAAAAGGGCGAGCTTAGAGCATCATTTCCATATGAAGATTCGAGAAGAATTTAGTGTTAAATACACTGCTAGCCCCGGCAAGTCTACGTCAGATTTGTCACTTACTTGTTCTGTCGTCATCGCCAGAATGCTGCAGGAATGATGAATTGTTCCTATACGGAGAGTATCCTGCAGACAGCGATACCATATATATATATATATATATATATATATATATATATATATATATATACACTAGTTGACGACAGATAGTCTCTGATAACGACAGAGAATGTTGTTACACACAAACCTGTCGTGGCAACAAATCAGAGACTTATTTATCAAAAAACAATGTTTTCTCGTTGAAAAATGAGTCTTTTACTGTCGAAATGTGTATCTTTGTAATAGATTTGTAAGAACGCCTTCTCTTTCCTAAAATGTTCGAAACGATATTAATGACACCACGTTGCAATGCATCCCAGGTATGCTCAATAACGTTCATGTCTGGGGAGTTTGGTGATCAGCGGAAGTGTTTAAATTCAGCAGTGTGTCCCTGGAGCCACTCTGTAGCAATTCTGGACGTGTCGGGTGTCACATTGTCCTACTGGAATTGCCCAAGTCCGTCGGAATGCACAATGGACATGAATGGAAGCACGTGAGCAGAAAGGATGCTTACGTACGTGTCATCTGTCACACTCGAATCTAGACGTATCAGGGATCCCATATCACTCTGCATATAACTGCACACGCAACACTCCATTATAGACCCTCCACCCGCTTGAACAGTCCCCTGCTGACATGTAGCGTCCATGGATTCATGAGGTTGTCTCCATATCCGTACACGTCCATCCGCTCGATACAATTTGAAACGAGACTTGCCGACGACGCAACATGTTTAGTCATCAGCAGTCCAGTATCGGTGTCGACGGGCCCAGGCAAGGCGTAAAGCTTTGTGTGGTGCAGTCTTCAAGGGTACACGAGTGGGCATTCGGCTCCGAAAGCCCATATCAATGATGTTTCGTTGAATGGTTCGCACGCTGACAGTTTTTGATGGCTCAGCGCTGAAATCTGTAGCAGTTTGCGGAAGGGTTGCACTTTTGTCACGTTGAACGATTATCTTCAGTGTTCGTTGGACGCGTTCTTGCAGGATCTTTTTCCGGCCGCAGCGGTCGGAGATTTGATGTTTTACAGGATTCCTGATATTCACGGTACGCTCATGATATGGTCGTAGGGGAAACTCCCCACTTCATCGCTACCTCGGAGGTGCTCTATCCCTTGTCTCGTGCGCCGACTGTCACACGACGTTCATCTAGATGACCTGCCATTGTAGCAGCAGTAACCGATCTAACAACTGCGCCAGACACTTGCTGTCTTATATGGGTGTTACCGACCGCAGCACCATATTCTGCCTGTTTACATATCTCTGAGTGCGCATGCCTATACCAGTTCCTTTGGCGCTTCAGAGTATAACTAGAGCTGTAAAAGACAGACACTGGGCCATTAGTGGTAGATGATAACCAGGCAGTGAACGTCCGATGCAACGGTCTCTCCCTCGGGACGCCCGCAGCAGTGTCCTTTCAGAGCGGGGCCTTGAATGCTCAGCAGGGAGAAAGCTGCAGTTTGGGCTTTTGTGCCAGCACTCACCAACAGACAATGTGGTCAAATCGGCCTGTGTTGGTAAAAGTACGACCCCTCCGCCCTGTGTTTCCGTCAGCCCAGCCCGTAGAAGACACGGACCGTTTGCATGTGGACGTGGAAAAACACGCGTGTAGCGTGTGTGAGTTATTAGGCCGAGGCCGTACAGAAATACAGATTACGGAAGGAGATAACATCTTCGAAAGTTGGCCAAAAAAACACCACAGTCTGTATCGTTATAATGGTACAGGTCTTACGGCAATGCTAAAAGAGAACCAATTTTTTCCCTTTCGTTTTCTTACAGTGGCGAAAAAGCGCAGGTGGAAAGAACACACCTTGTTATTTTTGGATGGGCTGTGCCTTCCGTCTTACAATCCACTTTTTGAGCAGAGAAATGCAACAAAGAAGAGGACTGGAAGGAGTTTGTATGGAATAGATGGAGGAAAGGAAGAAGTCTTACAGATTTATACTGTTAGCCAATGTTGGTGGCAAAGTGGGAGACTGGAGAGAAGTATGCACAGGCTGTGGACGGATACAAGAGTACATTTCATACGACAGGGCAGGGGAGTCAGTCATAGGACATGGAAGAAAGAAAATAGGGTCAGATGACGAGGAAAAAATTGATCACAGGAGCTGCAGAGTAGAACAGACTAACGTTCAGATCGTGGGCGCCGAGATACTCGCGTACGGGCACACGCACACGCAGTGGTGGAGGCCTACCTCGAATACTAAGATACGACAGCAGTCGACCCATTTCGCATTAAGAATAAACTGCTGCAGCAGACTGCCCAGGATAGAGGAGGATAACGACTCGTTCGTTTCGCTAGCAGATACTTGGTCTCTTCCCCCAAACAAACCAACCCAGATCCCTACCCATCTCCAGACCTCGCCAGCATACAATAATTCTCAGTGTGAACTGTTGCATATTGAGATGAAATTGTGAACCGTAATTACTAATCCTTGTAAACTATGAAGTCACTTGTGGAATAAATTGTAGATATTATAATAGATTACTGGCTTTCGCAGCTAATACATCCCATGCCATAGTAAAAAGTTAGTGGAGATTTAGAGAGGCCCCGCTCAGGATACATTGTTCAGGGCCCATTACACCAGATAACGTCATCCAAAAGTTGCATAACTTCGTTAGTTAGCCTTGTAACCTGAGGAGATCTGCTTCTGAGAACAGACCAGTCGGGTCCGACTGCGGAAGCACAACTACGGTCGACCTTTACAAGAAAAGGCTCCGCAATGGATTTAGTTAGCAGCAAACGAAATAAAGAAATGTAATTATATTTTCACCAACTGACAATGAAATTGTCTGGATGTGATGCCTCTAAACTGTTTGGAATTAAAAACAATACACTCGGAACATGCGGAGTAAAATTAGACAGAAAACTAGAAACTCATGAGTGTCAATTCAGGAATACTTGACACAATCACATCGGTTAAACACTGAGTGGAAGGTTGCAAAGTCATGTGAAATGCAATGAGCAGGTCAGGGCGGCAGTAGGAAGGAGAATGGTCGACTACGGTTTATTCGGAGAGCACAGTTATAGAATTTGGGATTAAAACAATACGTCGAAGCAACTCAGAGAAGAGCTCTTAGATTTGTTCACAGTAGCTTTACGCGGAGATTACTTAGGTAGTTCGTGAACTCGAATGGGAACCCCTGAAGAGAAGACGACGTTCTTCTTGCAATACACTATAGACACAATTCAGAGAACAAATATTTTCAGCTAATTGCAGAATGAGTCTACTACCGCCGGCGTACATTTCGCATAAGAACCGCGAAGACAAGATAAATTAGGGCTAGTAAGGAACCACATAAACAGTCGTTTCTCTCTAACTCCATTTTCGGGAAAGGATGAAATACTAGGGTTCAAAGTCCCGTCCATATGGAGGTCGTTAAAAACTGAGCACAAGTTCAGAATATTTTAAGGATGGGAAAGGAATTCAGCCGTGCCCTTTCAAAGGAACCCGGAGCGATTTGAGAAATCACGGAAAACTTACATGTGGATGGCGGGATGCATTCGGAAGGATGATGGTTCAAATCTGCAAGTTCAGTGAGCTAACCACTGCCCAACCTTCCCTCCTCCCCCCCCCCCCCCCCTCTTTATGAAGAAATGACTAGTTGCGGTGAAGATACCCTCCACCATGCACGGTATGGTGGGTTTCGGAATATTTATGTGGACGTAGATGTGAAGGTAGAAAGTAATTATGAAGATTTAAGAACATGGACGTATATCAGACTAAATTAAAAATAATGGAGGATCTGAGAGAATGATTCTACTCACACAAAGGGTAAAGATAAATAGAATGTGAAGTAACTGAGACAAACGAAATGGAAGAAGTAAACGACGCATTGACACTGCTGCAAACGTATTTTCATTGCGAATGCTTCATATGTTTACACAAACGGCAGAACATAGCGATGTTACTCGATCGTCAAAGGGAGTAAAAGTATAACGTGTCTCAAAGTACCTGATAGTGTTAGACTATCTCACAAAGCTTCAAGCCATTCCGTACTCTCAACATCTGCGCCTTCGGTGGCAGATCAAAGCTCTATCCACACTCGGCGTAACATATTCGCATCAACTTTGACAACGACAGCAAGGATTCGGTTCCTAAAATCACTAATGCTGTTGATAAACGTTTGCTAGATACTTCGCTTGACATAGCCTCAGCATAAGTTAGTCGGTGTAATGTCAGGTGAGCTACGAGACAAGGGAACTGGGTCACACCTACCAATCCAGCGATCTGTAACGTTAGGTTTAGAACATCTCGCGCTTTCTAAGCCCAAAGTGGTACTGCACCATTTTGTTTCAAAACGACTGTCTCTTGGTGGTCAGCCAGTTATAGTAAGGCAAACAGCTCCAGCATATCAAGGTACCTGTTAGAATTATTTTTCCAGAGAAAAAACAGTGGTCCCACATTGCGATCAACCATAGAGCACCACACCCACTCTTTCTGTAACTTACCTCTTCCGTCACAGTATGTGGATTGGCTGTGCAACAGATGCGAACGTTGTATTTGCTTTGCCATACACGTGGAATGTTGCTTCGTTAGAAAATGGTAGGTTGTTTCGAAAATTTTCACCCTTCTCTCAAGGGTGAAGAGCATCCACAGCGAATTCCGTACGTTGTGCATTTGAGTTTGGTTTCTGTGCGTGTAGAAGCTGCAGTCGGTATGGATACATCGGAAACGCTTACTGAAGTACCCGGTGCGTAGTCGATTTGCAGCTCCTGCGATGCTATCTGCATAGACTTCCGCGTTGACCATTAAAATACAACCGTAACCCCTTTTTATGTTGGTTTGCTTGCTCCAGTTCGTCGCGTATGCTGCTTCACATCAGTGCATGCTGTCTGCATAAAATTCGTCGACATCCGCGAGGGTGGTTGCTTCCTATACCGTCTTTGGAAATTTTTTGGAACCTGCGTGTCAGATTTGGTCTGAGTAAACCACTCCATATATTGTGCATTTCCTCGAACCATTGTGTATGATTCGCTCAGTATTGCTTCGAACACAACTTTGAGTGCTTGTCACATACGCTAAACAAAGTGCGGCTATTTTAATTGAAATGCTGTAACACGTTGAAGTTTTAGCGTAGCTTTCGTGACAGCTTTTACAGTACTCACGAGATCGTAGGATTTACTTTCATGGAAGGCACTTCCACTTTCTTTCAGGCTGATAGGAGACCGTTTTATTTGCCATGACAATTTTCAGTTAGTTTTGCCATAAATGTGAGTGAAACTGTGAATTTGATAAATGTACTCAACCTCCATAGTAGCGATATAACTATGTTCTCTGGAAGTCTGTTCCTGAGATCACAGATGGTCAGAGAGGTTAGTTTTACTTTGTCAGAGTAGCAGTCAGTGAATGTGTGACAGTCTAGCGACGTAATTGCTTTGAGAAGGATGGAAGATGGCCTGCCTTGTAGTGGAGGCAGCATTATTTGAGAAGGGTTTTGTGTTAATTTATTCTGAGAAAAATTTTGAGGGACTGAGATGATATGAACGCAAGAATGTCAGAAGGGAAGTTTTCTAAGGTAATATAGTTTTTTTTATGTGTTCGTGGCTGATTGTGAGTAGTTTCTCATTGTTGCAACACTGTAAATTTTACTGGAAGAAGTTTTAAAGTGAAGCACATGGATTTGTCTTACAATTGAAATATGTGTCAGGGAAAGTATCAAGGAAAATTTATAAGACAGATTTTTGTTAACTTGTGTAGTTGTGAGAACTTTGTGAAAGGGTGTATTGTTGTTAATGAAGCATAGGTTAATTTGGAATCTTTGCTCTCATTTACAAGTCGCTAGGTTCAGTTCCTCATTTTTCACTAATTATCTTTATGAATGTGTTTTGTATACTCGCGCTGCGCATCGCGAGTTATGTGCTTAAGAAGCATTTTTATGAAAAGTGATATGATACCAACTTGCACTGCACATTGCAAGTAGAGTAAACGAAATTTTATTTTGACAGTTTCATCAATATCTCAGTAGTAACAGGTTGCAGAACAGACGAGCCTTAACAGCAAAATTCATGTCCACTGTAAAGTACAGTGATTGACAGAATGTGTTACATTTTATGTTCATTTGCTGTGTTACTACATTTGCAGTTTTGGTATACTCATTAGTTCCAAGACTAAAGATGTTCAATAATATTTAGGGCCAATATTTTAACCTCAGTCATTTGTTTCGCAGTCAAATAGCATATATAAATTTCATTGAAAACGGACTGCACTCTCGCAGTCGAATTGTTTGATGCACTGGCTAGACGGGATTTCGCATCGTGTAGCGAGACCTCCGCATATTTCCATTCAAAATGTAATTTTTAACACGGTTCTGTTGCCGTACATCGACCAACCAGACGAATTTAAGCATTTACACATTTCTGTCAAGACCATAGCACAAATACGTGTAAATCTGATTCGCCCCAGTTTATCTTGTCGAGAGATGATTCCATTTATGGAAAACGTGAAACGAGGGTTTCGTACTAAAACCATAAACTAAATTCTCAGCAGAACGGCCCGGCTTTCCAGATAACAAAAAATTTGCAGCGTTATTGGACAAAGCACTAGCATCAGTGCTAAAAGGTATCCATTAAACTTCGGTTACACGATAAATCGATCAAATCTAAGGCCGTAAATTGAACTAAAGACCTAGGAATTACTATTACGAACAGCTTAAACTGGAAAGAACACCTAGAAAATGTTGAGGGAAGGCTAACCAAAGACTGCGTTCTATTGGCAGAACACTCAGAAAATGTAACAGATCTAGTTAAGAGACTGCCTACACTACGCTTGTCCGTCCTCTTTTGGAATACTGCTGCACGGTCTGAGAACCTTACCAGATGTACCAACAGAGTACATCGAGAAAGTTCAAAGAAGGGCAGCACGTTTTGTATTACCGCGAAATAGGGAAGAGAGTGTCACGGGCATGATACAGAATTTGGGGCGGACATCATTAAAACAAAGGCTTTTTTTGTGCGTCGGGGTCTTGTCAAGAAATTTCAATCAACAACTTTCTCCTCCGAATGCCAAAATTTTTTACTGAGGCAGGCGTACATGGGGAGGAACGATCATAATAAAATCATGGAAATCAGTGCTTGCACGGAAAGATGCGCTATAGGTGTTCGTTTTTTCCGCGCGCTGTTAGTGTTTTTGTGAAGGTGGTTCGATGAACCCTCTGCCAGGCACTTATTATGTGTGATTTGCAGAGTATCGTTGCAGATGTAGACGTAGACATGTAGTGCAGTGAAAGTCAATACTACAGGTTAAATGCAACAATGGAACTTCTTCGCCATGCGTCTACTTGATGCCTCATTTCAAGACGCCCAGGACACAGGCGCTTGTGTGTGTGTGTGTGTGTATGTGTGTGTGTGCGCCAGGCGTCATTGATTGAAGTCGTGGTTCACGTAACGATTTTAAAATGGCGTAAGGAGTAATGTTAAGTAGATGGTGTTATGGCTCTCCGATGAACAACTTTAGGCCTACTGAGATCTCTTTAAAACTTTATCCATCGCAAATTCGTGAACAAAATAATGGACTTTCAATCTGTCGTTTAGAACTCGGTTCCCTTAGCGCGCCGACATGCTGCTGCGAGCGCGAGGTCATGAAAGTCAAATTTAGATAGCGACAAACAGAGAGGTTGTGTTCAGATGCCTTTTGTGGATATTTTGTTTCTTGCATTCTTTAAAACTTCCTCTATTGCGATACAGGCAACTTGATATTCCCTTTTGATCGAAACGGTGTTAACACAAGTGCGTGCATACCTTTACTTCGCATTAATGGAAAAAGATAAACTGCATACGCCAGCATCAGTGTACATTTTGTATTTGATAGACTTCTTTAAAAAGTCCCAACTTCTTTTTATAAGAGTCAATTAAAAAGTCTCCGTTGGAGGACCATACGGCCCAAAATCGTTAAGCCAGTCAGGCAAACTTGCCTTGAGCATCGAGGCAATCATTCCACCGACGCACCGGGTTCAAATATCTGATCGGTAAAACACCGCGTCCTGCTGCATTAAGTATCCATAACTGCATGCTGCACCCCCGCCTCCTCCCCCCGTCCGATTGGAAACTGTTTCATACACAGCATCGTGGTTTGTTGTAAAGTATTTAGCAGCTCAAGAGTTTTTCTGTTATGTCCGAATTTCAATGTGTCCCATTCGTCCCTAGTAGAACATCGAGATGACAGTCGAATTCTGCCCAGAAATGGGTCAGCCTGGGACCATAAACAGTTCAGACGGCTTCATTGATTCGTACACAAAGGGAAGCAATGTCACCGACTGCTGCTTTGCGCACGCGATTCTTACGTACCACCCCAAAAGGAAATCTAATGACGTGACAACGGAAGAACGCGAGGGCCATGCCATAGGACCGTCACTATCCATCGACGTGTCACGAAATTCAGCACATCCTGCGTGATCGAACTTCAGTGTGGGAGTTGCATACACACCGGGCACACGAAGAGCTGTGTCGTCTTTAACAGGGCGCAGTATATCTGTTTATCTTGGGAGCGGGCCGGAACACTGGTCTGTGTAGCGCACGTCCTAATTCGCTGCTCCTTGCATCACAGTATGGCGGGAAACCAGGCGGCTTGTCTTCTGTCGATTCACAAGGCATCTTTCTCCCGTAGCGCCTGAAAACGTCCGTAGTATCTCTTTCTGTAACTATTCTCTCAAAGGCCACTGTTTCGGCCCGTCCCGAGATACGAGCTGTGCTGCGACCAGGTTGCAGTCCTGCCTACATAAGCAGATAACCGTGCTAGACCCGGCAGTCAGTGGTTTTTACTCCTGATGACGATGACGCACATAGCCATCCAACACTACAGAATTTTATTCGAACTGACACGGCTTGAAACAATGAAGATTTTACAATGAAATGAAAACCCTTAGCTGCTTACAGGCGTTGACATACGTCAACGGAGACAGATGAAAATGTGTGCCCTGACCGGGACTCGAACCCAGGATCTCCTGCTTACATGGCAGACGCTCTATCCATGTGAGCCACCGAGGACACACAGAGGATAGTGCGACTGCATGGATTTATCTCTGGCACGCATTCCGCGAAACCCACATTCTCAACATATTGCCCCGCACTACATTCGTAGTGCCCCCGCCCATTATACTCATTACATGCGGCGCGTTGGCGATTCCCGTAAGAGTTCGGGCACTGTTTGCGCATCTGCACAGAAGAAGATGGTAAAGTGGCCGGTGAGCCTTAACTATACATATACTAAGATGGTATCTGTTCTTTCGGACATGTCCGAAAGAACAGATACCATCTTAGTATATATAAAGAAGATTTTATTCAGATAAGCCGCCGCGAAAGACTGAGAAGACACCTTGTATACGGTTAGAATATCTTAATTCCAGTTCAGCATGCAAATAACTAGGTGTATGAGCAAGGAGATAAAATACTGGAACGATACTAGAAACTATGCCTTCCACAATGTCAGGTCCATTTCAGTATACTAAGCGTATTGTTATAAAGTGTTTATTATTACTATTTGTGGATGCTACGCATTTGCCGCGTATTTAGACAACCGAGAATGTGTACCGTCTGTAATTCGCCGCAACACATCCTGTCAGCAATAGTGGCTGCACGCGGTAAGTACTCAGCGTACATATGCTGCGGCTGAAAAAATTTTACAGTTGTTTCGGATTGTCACGGGCTTGTTTCACAGGCGAGTGTGTCTGTAAAAAAAAAAACACGAAAAATTTTAACTGTCATACGCCAGAGGAAAGACGCCGTAAAAGTCGTCAGAAAATACTGTTACATGAACTGGCTTATAAAACAAAAAAATACGAATGTTCGTCAGCCGTCTTGCTTCCATCCAGCTGAGACGGTTGAGATAAAATCTGGCCAATAACAAAGCTGCCTTCCATTCGCATTTTCTAATACTGATTTTACTTGGTGGTTCAATTTCATGTAGAGGAACTCGGGAGCGGAAGGGATGTGTAATTTTCAAAAATGTTTGTAAAATAAGGGAACACAAAAAACAGTACTTAAAGGTACAAAAATCACTTTGCAGTGTAACCTAACGTACCTACCTTCAAAATGACCTGAAACTACTTCGTATTCTTCCATTTTTCAAAATAAATACCTGCATATTTCCCGGTTTGCGCCACTCATGGGGTGGAGTGGGATAAGGTAATTTTTTGTGAATCATTGCACACGCAATCCTTGAAATTGTTGCACATTGGTTGAAATTGTTGCACATTGGTTGAAATTGTTGCACATTGGTTGAAATTGTTGCACATTGGTTGAAATTGTTGCACATTGGTTGAAATTGTTGCACATTGGTTGAAATTGTTGCACATTGGTTGAAATTGTTGCACATTGGTTGAAATTGTTGCACATTGGTTGAAATTACTAGGAACATCGTCTTAAGTCTAAGATTTGAAGTTGTTTAATGAGTAATTTAGACTGAGGAATATGGAATCTTCAAAAAAAAAAAAATGTGGTGTCACCGCCAGCCACCACACTTGCTAGGTGGTAGCCTTTAATCGGCCGCGGTCCATTAGTATACGTCGGACCCGCGTGTCCCCACTGTCAGTGATTGCAGACCGAGCGCCACCACACGGCAGGTCTAGAGAGACTTCCTAACACTCGTCCCAGTTGTACAGCCGACTTTGCCAGAGATGGATGACTGACAACTACGCTCTCATTTGCCGAGACGATAGTTAGCATAGCCTTCAGTTACGTCATTTGCTACGACCTAGCAAGGCGCCATAGCATTTGATATTATTTGATATTGTGGTTATAACATGTACAATCAAGAGCAATGTTCTACAATTATGGATTAAAGTTAAGTATTACAGCAACTGCGTCCGTTTTTCTAAGTTCTCATTTCCTTGTAATGTTCCAGACCTCACGCCAGCCTGCGTGAGCTTAAACGCTTGCCTTTCGGCTTCCTCTCATTGTGACTTGGCTGTCTTGCCAAGTCACAACAAAAAGTCACTAAGAACAAGGAAATATCGAGCCATATGAAAAATGGAAAATTGTTTTAATGCTTAATAACCTGCAAACTAATAACCAGTGGTCTTTATGACAACATTCGTACATCGGAATTTCTTCACCCTCAGTGTCTGTCAGCACGTGAATTGTGTCCCCACTTGAAACACTGTCACACGAGCCAGTTTACATTAGAAATGTAATAAAAGTTCCCGCAGTAGAGATACTCTACATCCGCTCACTCTCTCACCCTCCTTCACATACTTTTGTTCTGGTTAAGGCCCAAAATCTCTTTGGCATTCTTTGGTGTACTTATTTTTCGTTTTAATTTATTCGGAATTTTTTTACAACTCACTTCTTTGTCCTGGCATTGTTGACCGTTTTGTACTGTTTTTCTTTGCTTGCGACAGCATACTGTCGCTCATTCCTTGAAAGAGAATTTCGTAATATGACAGTCTTCCTTTTGACCTGGGAGACCGCGTTGTATTTTGAGTGATTAGTGCAGTTGACATGGCAGCCTCCGGCGATATCGGGAAAGCTGCGTTTTTCTGCAAATGTAGCACGTTTGGAAGATATGTCATCCATGAGCATCTAGGCTAGGAGTCGACATTGTGCTTTGGTTGATTTTCTTCGGGGGAGATTCAGCGGACACTGGAAAGTCAGTTGTCAATTTGTGGGATTTTCCATCTGTTGAGTTTTTCCAAACGAACATCAGGAGGTAGTCTTGAGTAAGGAAACGCACACAGATCAGATAGCGATGTTTTTTGAGAGAGTTGAATGTCCATCGACAAAAAGGGCACGTGAATGTTTGTGGTCTTAGAATATTACAAAAGCTGCCTAAACCATGTAAGCAACATCTCAGTAGTGACCTATTCCGAAGAGCGAACTTCAGACCATCTCTCTGAAGGCATCGAGGCTCTCACCCTTTTTCTTCGTCATTGGAAAGAAAGGCCTTGGCGGCATCTATAGTCCAGATGCAGACTTCGAGTCGATTGTTTTAACTCTTCTTCCCCGTTCTGAATGTGTTACCCCTCCTGCTTAACTTTCTCTTACCTGCTATAATTTTCGACTTACTTTCAGGATTCATCACAGTTGAATATTTTGTCAGCAGTCAGCCTGTTGTTATTGACAATATTATAAAGAAGAGTTAAAGCAGTGAAACTACAACTTCGTTGAATCCCAACCCTTGTGCACCGGATGTATTTACTGGCTTTCGAATAGACAACATAGTATGCATAGTAATACATCCTTTAACTCAGTTATGCCCATATAGACAAGTTCGTAAAGTCTGTGTGTAAGCCATTTATTTCCTCTGGTTTATATGCTAATGATCTGAGATCTTTCATCGTTAGACCAAAGAGTCTGCTCTGCATTGACTTGAAGTATGCGATCAGCTCGTCGCCTTATTCTGTAGTGAGCACCTGATTTGAAAACTCTGTAGTCAGTATTTTCCTTAGCTTCACGAAGGTATCTTTCCAACATTGATGTGGGTACGGCATACTCCTTGGATGCTACTAACAAGGGAACCTCCCCATCGCACCCCCTCAGATTTAGTTAAAAGTTGGCACAGTGGATAGGCCTTGAAAAACTGAACACAGATCAATCGAGAAAACAAGAAGTTGTGTGGAACTATTAAAAAAAAAACAACAAAATATACAAACTGAGTAGTCCATGTGGAAGATAGGCAACATCAAGGACTACTTGAGCACAGCAGTGCCGTGGTCCCGTGGTTAGCGTGAGCAGCTGCGCAACGAGAGGTCCTTGGTTCAAGTCTTCCCTTGAGCGAAAAGTTTAATTTTTTATATTCAGACAATTATCAAAGTTCAGGCACTCACACATAATCAACTTCGCTCTCCAAAATTCCAGGACATGTTCAGATTTGCTTGGACATATACAGGATTTGACGGTCTACATACGGAAAATATTGAAAACGTTAAAAACATATGTTTTGACAGAGCACAGGAAAAACTGTGCGACTGTGAAACTATTGCATTCATTTGTTGCAGTTTATGTGACAAACTCTTATGTTTTCATCACTTTTTTGGGAGTGATTATCACATCCACAAGAAAACCTAAATCGGGCAAGGTAGAAGAATCTATTTACCCATTCGCCAAGTGTAAAAGATAGGTGAGTCGATAACATATTCCTGTCATGTGACGCACATGCCGTCACCAGTGTCGTATAGAATATATCAGACGTGTTTTCCTGTGGACGAATCGGTTGACCTACGACCATGCGACCAAATGTTTTCGGTTCCCATTGGAGAGACACGTCCTTTCGTCTACTAATCGCACGGTTTTGCGATGAGGTTGCAAAACACAGACACTAAACTTATTACAATAAACAGAGACGTCAATGAACGAACGGACAGATCATAACTTTGCGAAAATATAGACAATAAATTTTTCACTTGAGGGAAGACTTGAACCAAGGACCTCTATTTCAGCAGCTGCTCACGCTAACCACGGGACCGCGGCGCTGCTCAGCTCACGCTCTCCTTGATGTGGCCTATCTTGCGCATGGACTACTCAGTCTGTATATTTTGCTTATTTTTTTCATAGTTCCACATAACTTCTTTTTGTTTTCTCGATTGATCTGTGTTTAGTTTTTCAAGGCCTATCCACTGTACCAAATTATAACTAAATCTGAGGGGGGTGCGATGGGGAGGTTCCCTTGTAAGGATCCCATTTCAGAAGATAAAACAGCTGAAATTTGCCATTTCCACTGATTCAGCATCCTATTGTTGTCCATCAGCCTTTTTAATGTAAGTTCACACCATCTGGAAAAGCAACGGAAAGAAGAGAAATACATAGTTTGAAACCTACTTGAAGGGCACACTCTTATTCCGCCCCGTCTCATTCTGCCCCAAGAGGACATTTCAGATTAACAACTTTTATTGAGCATAGTAACTGACGGTTTCAAACATACACTCCTGGAAATTGAAATAAGAACACCGTGAATTCATTGTCCCAGGAAGGGGAAACTTTATTGACACATTCCTGGGGTCAGATACATCACATGATCACACTGACAGAACCACAGGCACATAGACACAGGCAACAGAGCATGCACAATGTCAGCACTAGTACAGTGTATATCCACCTTTCGCAGCAATGCAGGCTGCTATTCTCCCATGGAGACGATCGTAGAGATGCTGGATGTAGTCCTGTGGAACGGCTTGCCATGCCATTTCCACCTGGCGCCTCAGTTGGACCAGCGTTCGTGCTGGACGTGCAGACCGCGTGAGACGACGCTTCATCCAGTCCCAAACATGCTCAATGGGGGACAGATCCGGAGATCTTGCTGACCTGGGTAGTTGACTTACACCTTCTAGAGCACGTTGGGTGGCACGGGATACATGCGGACGTGCATTGTCCTGTTGGAACAGCAAGTTCCCTTGCCGGTCTAGGAATGGTAGAACGATGGGTTCGATGACGGTTTGGATGTACCGTGCACTATTCAGTGTCCCCTCGACGATCACCAGTGGTGTACGGCCAGTGTAGGAGATCGCTCCCCACACCATGATGCCGGGTGTTGGCCCTGTGTGCCTCGGTCGTATGCAGTCCTGATTGTGGCGCTCACCTGCACGGCGCCAAACACGCATACGACCATCATTGGCACCAAGGCAGAAGCGACTCTCATCGCTGAAGACGACACGTCTCCATTCGTCCCTCCATTCACGCCTGTCGCGACACCACTGGAGGCGGGCTGCACGATGTTGGGGCGTGAGCGGAAGACGGCCTAACGGTGTGCGGGACCGTAGCCCAGCTTCATAGAGACGGTTGCGAATGGTCCTCGCCGATACGCCAGGAGCAACAGTGTCCCTAATTTGCTGGGAAGTGGCGGTGCGGTCCCCTACGGCACTGCGTAGGATCCTACGGTCTTGGCGTGCATCCGTGCGTCGCTGCGGTCCGGTCCCAGGTCGACGGGCACGTGCACCTTCCGCCGACCACTGGCGACAACATCGATGTACTGTGGAGACCTCACGCCCCACGTGTTGAGCAATTCGGCGGTACGTCCACCCGGCCTCCCGCATGCCCACTATACGCCCTCGCTCAAAGTCCGTCAACTGCACATACGGTTCACGTCCACGCTGTCGCGGCATGCTACCAGTGTTAAAGACTGCGATGGAGCTCCGTATGCCACGGCAAACTGGCTGACACTGACGGCGGCGGTGCACAAATGCTGCGCAGCTAGCGCCATTCGACGGCCAACACCGCGGTTCCTGGTGTGTCCACTGTGCCGTGCGTGTGATCATTGCTTATACAGCCCTCTCGCAGTGTCCGGAGCAAGTATGGTGGGTCTGACACACCGGTGTCAATGTGTTCTTTTTTCCATTTCCAGGAGTGTATTATGTAAGTAACGTACAGCGAATGGCATGCCCTTCAAGATTACATGTCCTCTAAGTTTTAAAATTAACTATTTACGGCTAAAATTGAACTGAAATTCAGAAAAAAATGTTAAAACCCAACAGGAAACGGAACAATCGTTCAATTAAGTCACACTCGAAACGAATTCAAAATGTCTGTCGGGGCTTTCCTTCTATTCAGAAACGTAGCTACATGTCAAAAGGTTGTAGTGCTCACTAGCATAGAAAACAGCATAGTCCTGTCGTGCCCCGTTACCGGATACTGCCCTGAGTTTACCTGCACGTTTTGTGTTGCCCGTAAATAGTTGTAAGACATCGCGTGCTCTGTACGTTCGCCTACAATCTTATAAGGAGATATTTCTGCTGTCTCTCTCTCTCTCTCTCTCTCTCTCTCTCTCTCTCTCTCTCTCTCTCTCCGTTGCAAGCATTACTCACATTGTCTTATTTATATTGGCACAATCGATCCTTGAACCAAGAAAAAGCGATCATAAAGTTTTTAAGAAATAACGGCCCAAATTCAGCACACAGCAGTCAAGATTTATGCATAACGTGTGATAAAATATCTCACGCTTTGATGAGTGCCTAGATGAAACTAAATTCGGTCCTCTTCTCACAGTTTGTCGAACTGGTAAAGTATTTAAAATGCACATGAGCACCAAGAAATGACCGGCCAGGCATCTAAGTGGCTGGAGCAACTACTTTTTCCATTGAAATAATCTTGAGCAAAATTTTCCGTCCTAAAAAATTTATTTTAGAAATATTTTTATTTTTAAACAGAAAGTCCTCACAGGTATTTTTCATTTTCAAAATATTCAAAGGGCAGCCGTTATGTAACAAAACCAGATACATAGATTTGATACCCTGAAATGTGCACTACGTATGAAATTACTTTCCAGCCAAAAAGACTTCGTGTGGAATCTGTTTATCGGTATCGTTCTGTTTGAATTTTTAAAGCGTTTATAGTTTTACTCTAGTCTCCAAGAGGTTGTGGCCTATGTGATATGGAGCATTAGGTTCTTGCTTCATGTCGTGCATGAAACGTATTTCACCCGAAAAAGCTTGAAAGTATCTTTTTCGAGTGACGTGGTAGGTCTGGAAGACGCCTTAGATTTCCGCAAAGCAATCACCGTGGATACCACGTTAATTCATAGTCCCGCCGTCTATGGAGCGAAAGGTGACTCCTCCGAATTTGTATTGTGTCGACACCTTGTCCCGTCAAAGGGAAAAGTAAAACGAAGCTTACATACTAAAACCAAAAATATTTTCGCCGCGGATGCCTTGTCGTTCCAAGCAGCAAAAGTAGGGCGGCGTCACTCCTTTATTGAACCTCGGCCCAGCGTCCCTCACAGTGAAGACGAGTAGGCAGTACAGGTTGTTACTAAATACCTTTCCACTCTTCCATGCGCTCTGCGGGTTCCCGCGACCCAACACTCCTACGTCCTTGCTACAGGAGTGGGCGATCCGTCGTAGCAGGCAGTGAAAAACTCGCAGGCCTGTAGCGCAGAGCGTTACGTCACTGTGTTCACGCTGCAGTTCCAACAGTAGCTGGTTCGGGTCCTACTGTATGCAAAAACTTTAAAATTGTAGGAGCTGTGATGTCATTCTCTAGAGTATCTGATAAATATTGAAGCTAATAATAACTGAGCTCTCTTAAAATTTTGAATATTGCAAGAGTAACACACAGTCGGTAAATTTTAAATTATGCTTTGTGTAGAATTTATTACGTAAGAACACGAACGTGTTGCATCTATTTGTATCTTGGGCACCCTGAAGCACCTATTGCAAAAAGTAGCAACTGGCAGGCTCCACAAATTCAGTCTTCCATATGCTGTCGTTAATACGTCGTTTCCTTGTCTAAATTGAACAGTGAATTCCTTCCTTAAATTCTTTATTTTTATTTCCATAGTGAAATCTAGGAAGATGGTTCTGGTATCGTCGAATCACTTCAGTGTACCAAGAAACTTCATAGGAAAATTTTAAATTCCACGAAGCAAATGCTGTTAGTCATTCTCAATCACCCACTTCTTTCTACGAACAGTTTCTGGCAATTTCAATTGCCTGTAACGAAACGGCTTCCTTTCTTCGATTAAACAGTCTCTGAGGTGATTATATTGACTGAGTTCACGAAGTTCTTTGATAATAACTCACACTGCATAATGTGTGTTTAACACACCGCAGATAAATTTCATTTTAATTGTAAATTTCTCTGTTTCTTGCCTTACAAGGGCACCGCGCCTACTATCATCGATTTTGTCTAAATTTATCGAGTATGGAGGCCTTCGCCTGAAATGAAAGTGACAAGAGTGGGAGTTCCAGATGGCCATAGCAAATATTTCACTTTAGACGCGGCGAAGCATGTGAAGTTTGTTAGCGTAGCTCATTGACAACAGTCGCTATAGCGGAAAGATTACAGAACTGTAATGAGAGAGTCGTGATGATCCAGTCCTAATACGGAATATTTTTGTTTCCAGTTTTTACGTTACTTACACTGCAAATAAACCTAAATAACGCGCAGTGTATTGTATTTATTAATATTTTCGTAAGTCGTGAAAAGTAAAGGCAAAGGAAAATTTGGAACTGCAAATAAATTTACCGGACAGGATTGTAATGTATACACCAAAATACTTCGTATGTAAAACTGTTTCGTTATTTTAGTTGATGGTATGCACGCGTTAGGGAGGTGATCATCTTAAAAACAGGGGAAGCAGTAATTTTCTCAGTATTTTCACAGGTTGTAAAGGCGGCTTTCTTGCAGTTACATTGTTGTTCCAGAGCGCCGATAGGAAAAATAGTTTACATTGTGGCAGTAAACCACGCCCAACGCACAATTTCGCCCGATATTGGCGAGAATAGCTGGTGGTGTAATATGGAATGTATTTTGATGCAGTCTTCCCAAAGGTCAAAATGAAACTAACGGAGTGAGAAGTCCTGTATGCTTAAATAACAATCCTTTGTTGAAATGTTATTTTGAGTATTCGTGGACGCTTCAAGTGAATCCCTTCGTCGAATATTTATTTGAAACGTCAAATTTTCCTTGCCCTTCCGTTTTCCTATTCATGACTTTTACGAAAATATTGGGCAATACAACATATTGAGCAATACTTCGGTTATGTGCAGTGTAAGTAACATAGAAACTGAAAATAGACTCCGTATGAGGACTGGACCCCCCGCCCCTTCGATTACCGTTCTGTACTCCTTCCGCTGCGCCAACCGCTGCCCGGAAACTGTGCTAATCTATTGTGGTCAACGCTCAGATAGTTTCTATTCTATAGAAGTATGCATATATTTGAAATGTGGTGATAGTCCTTCCCCATTTATCCATGTCTAACTCCCACTTTCTAAGATACCACTTTTATTGAGTCTGAAGTATGTGTATCTGGAACAGCAGGATAATCGGAAGTCAAATGTTCTAGTAATTCAAATCGCAATAGACATGTTCTGCGGCTGTCGAGGTTCCATCTTCAGGATACGTTTCCCGAGGTCTATGTCTGATCACTCTGTCCCGCATTTTGAACCCACACAGCCGCAGGACACAACACCGTATAATAAGTACGAATGAATTCGGTCTACATTCGCGAGGAACTGCTAATTTCTCCGATTTACTTGATCTGAGATGGAACATTTTGTAAATTTTAAATCAATACCACATAACCGATGGACGTAAAATTTGGATAGTTAAATGTATTTTTACACTACTGGCCATTAAAATTCCTACACCAAGAAGAAATGCAGATGATAAACAGGTATTCATTGCACAAATATATTATACTAGAACTGACATGTGATTACATTTTCACGCAATTTGGGTGTATAGATCCTGAGAAATCAGTACCCAGAACAACTTCCTCTGGCCGTAATAACGGCCTTCATACGCCTGGACATTGAGTCAAACAGGTCTTGGATGGCGTGTACAGGCACAGCTGCCCATGCAACTTCAACACGATACCACACTTCATCACGAGTAGTGACTAGCGTATTGTGACGAGCCAGTTGCTCGGCCACCATTGACCAGCTGTTTTCAATTGGTGAGATATCTGGAGAAAGTGCTGGCCAGGGCAGCAGTCGAGCATTTTCCGTATCCAGAAAAGGCCCGTACAGGACCTGCAACATGCGGTCGTGAATTATCCTGCTGAAATGTAGGGTTTCGCAGGGATCGAATGAAGGGTAGAGCCACGGGTCGTAACACATCTGAAATGTAACGTCCATTGTTGAAAGTGCCATCAATGCGAACAAGAGGTGACCGAGAGGTGTAACCAATGGCACCCCAAACCATCACGCCGGGTGATACGCCAGTATGGCGATGACGAATACACGCTTCCAATGTGCGTTCACCACGATGTCGCCAAACACGGATGCGACCATCATGATGCTGTTAACAGAAGTTGGATTCATCCGAAAAAATGACGTTTTGCCATTCGTGCACCTAGGTTCATCGTTGAGTACACCATCGCAGGCGCTCATATGTGTGATGCAGCGTTAAGGGTAACCGCAGCCATGGTCTCCGAGCTGATAGTCCATGCTGCTGCAGACGTCGTCGAACTGTTCGTGTGGATGGTTGTTGCCTTGCAAACGTCCCCATCTGTTGACTCAGGGATCGAGACATGGCTGCACGATCCGTTACAGTCATGCGGATAAGATGCCTGTCATCTCGACTTCTAGTGATACGAGGCCGTTTTGATCCAGCACGGCGTTCCGTATTACCCTCCTGAACCCACCGATTCCATATTCTGCTAACAGTCATTGGATCTCGACCAACGCGAGTAGCAATGTCGCGATACGATAAACCGCAATCGCGATAGGCTACAATCCGACCTTTATCAAAGTCAGAAACGTGTTGGTACACATTTCTCCTCTTTACACGAGGCATCACAACAACGTTTCACCAGGCAACGCCGGTCAACTGCTGTTTGTGTGTGAGAAATCGGTTAGAAACTTCCCTCATGTCAGCACGTTGTAGGTGTCCCCACCGGCGCCAGCCGTGTGTGAATGCTCTGAAAAGCTAATCATTTGCATATCACAGCATCTTCTTCCTGTCGGTTAAATTTCGCGTCTGTAGCACGTCACTTTCGTGGTGTAGCAATTTTGATGTCCAGTAGTGTAATTTTTGTCGTAAAGTCTTCCAAAAATTGTGTTAAGCGCGTAGCTGCTAATACTCTTTCATTGCGATAATGAATGGCATCCTCAGGATAAATTTACATTCGAATTAGAGGTCTGGGAGCGATTTTACAAATGAGATTTGCAACTTCTGCCACTCTATCGCGTTCTTCCGCTTATCTGTCCTTTTTTTCAGGTCAGAATTACAATGTACCTCAGTGACGACATGCAGTTATCCTAGATTATAGATGGAGCTTCAAACAGCCATTCCATTTGATGATGTCAGGACATGTGCCTTAAATAACGTTGGGATTTCGTATTGGTTTAATACCCTCCACCTCTACACCCTTCATCTCCTTTCCCAAGGTGGCTGCCATCGACTCCCCCTCCCGGATGATGCCCTCTCTCCCTCCATTTATCCCTCCTATCAACTCTGATCCTCACCTCACCTCACCCTCCCTTCCTCTGTCCTTCCCTGGGCTCTTTCATCCCCCCCCCTCCCATCCTGATTTTCCCCCTCTTCCCCTCCTACACTCTCTTTGACTACCTTCTCTCCCCAGAGTCCTTTTGCATTCCCCTCCTCTGCCTTTCCCCACTCACACTCCCTCTCGCGTCTGCCCTGCCCCCCCCCCCCCTTATTAGTCCTCTCCCTCCGTCGGCACCCTCCCCCCAACACTTCGTTTTTCCTCTCCTCCCCCTCTTTTCCCCTCATCTGTCCAGGTCCCCCCCCCCCCGCCCCAACCCCACATCTGCCTTTGGCTGTGGTGTATCATCTTTGTGCCAACTTTTTAGTGCAGTGTTTTAAGTCAGTGTTAAGTGTTGTACGTCTTTTCTAAAGTGTTGCGAACAAAAGTCATACTGTTGCTGGGTGTGATTTTTTTTTTTTTATATCTCTTGCGAACAGAAACCAGAATCTCCCCGTGTTTTTTTAAATTGCCTGTTACTATTTTACCTGTCTCTTTCTGTGTATTTTATCAGCATCGCCAACTCTTTGTTTTATGTTTCAACTTCCACAATTTTCCGCCGTTTTACTATTTAAGTCACCGTTTTTATCGGCTGCTTTTATTGTTTATTAGCTTCTTCCTATGTTTTAAAAATTCTGTAGATTGAAGAGCGGCGAAACTCAATAAAGGAAAATGGTTTAATGGCTTAATGAAATCCACCTAAGTGAGTACTGTCTCTTTCGTAGCAGGCACTATTAGTTTTTACGTGTAGCTCCTTCTAATTCGTATGTTGTTGTAAATTTAACCTGACGACGCGATTCATTATCGCGAAGCCGGTTGCATCTTGGTTCCGCAATAAACGAGAAGTAGCAACTAGAAGCAGGTCCACAATTTTTTAGATCTCACCACGAAAATTAAGAAAAAAATTAACTATCCATACTTTATGCTGCAGTTGTCCACACAGAAAATTCATGTGTCAAATTTGAGCCTGATGGGTGTAGTAAGGAAAAGTTTGGTGCCACAAAAATAATAAAGTAACAGAAAAATTAAACTAAAATCTCTGTGTTATTAGACGTTACCAGTGTAATAATTCTATAGGGTGCAGCACCTCCGTGTAGTACAGTGGAAGTATGGTAGAGTTACGCAGAAGAGCCACATCTTTCGAGATTAGGGTTGAAGACGAACTATAGTCGAATGCGCCCAGGAAACGGCAGCGTTTTGGGTGAAAACCTCTGTAGCAGATAGAACGACTCAATGTCATGTGATGGCGTAGTGTGGTTGCTAAATGTGTTAAAACTGTCGATGGCGAAGGCTGTGGTTCGCGTCCTGTTACTAGCTATGATTTCAAAATGATGGCTGGGGCTCGGCTGCCTTAGCTTGCGGACATACGTGAGCGTTAGGACGTGGATGTCGAGTTTGGCTAGCGACAAACAGCCGGATTCGTTTCTTATAAGCTTAGAGGCATTCTGTGAAAGCTTTCGGTGCTTGTACTTCTTTAAAACGTTCTGTGTTACGAGACAAGACATACTGATGTTTTTATTTATCGAAACCATGTCAATGAAATTACATACTTAAATTAACTGCTTCTTAATGCAGAAAGGAAAAATATGTGTGGAACATCATCAGTGTAGAGCCTTCACGTTCTACTTATGAAATAGGTTTCTTTTTAAACCTCAAAGTCCCAATGTTGTTACACAATAGCAACAATTCCGGCATCTGGTAGTTTCATAGTCACACTGTCAGTAACTCGGTTGACTAGGAATATCTACAGTCGGATTCTTTGAAGTCATACGTGATTAGGGAGAAGAGTGGAAGCTGTCTTACGTAGAAAAAGCATATTCCATCTTTCAGAATCTTTATCAGCCGTTCATTGTCTTTTTGATATAATTTTGTTACTTGCTGTATTTAACAAACAATTGAGAATTTGTGCCATCTGTAAATCGCAGAATTATCACGTTCCCTGGGGCAGGTACACACGATAAACATATCACTTAGATATCCCGCCACTGGAGTCTTAACAGTTCTTGTAAAGGCTGAACTTCATCAACGTGGTGTTGTTGTGGTCTTCAGTCCAGAGACTGGTTTGATGCAGCTCTCCATGCCACTCTATCCTGTGCAAGCTTCTTAATCTCCTAGTAACTACTGCAACCTATACCCTTCTGAATGTGTTTAGTCCATTCATGCCTTGGTCTCCCTCTACGATTTTTACCCCCCCGTGCTTCTCTCCAGTACTGAATTGATGATCCCTTGATGCCTCAGAACACGTCCTACCAACCTATCGCTTCTTCTAGTCAGGTTGTGCCACAGATTCCTCTTCTCTATTCTATTCAGTATCTCCTCATTAGTTACGTGATCAACCCATCTAATCTTCAGCATTCCTCTGTAGCACCACATTTCTAAAGCTTCCATTATCTTCTTGCGTAAACTGTTTATCGTCTATGTTCAACTTCCATACAAGGCCGCAATCCATACAAATACTTTCAGAAACGACTTGCTGACACTTAAGTCTATACTCGTGTTCACAAACTTCTCTTCTTCAGAACGCTTTCCTTGCCATCGCCATTCTACATCTTATATCCTTTCTACTTCGACCATCATCAGTTATTTTGCTCCTCAAATAGCAAAACTCATCTACTACTCTGTGTCTCATTTCCTAATCTAATTCCCTCAGCATCACCTGATTTAATTCGATTCATCGACGTACAGGGGTCGAAACCGAAAATTAGACAAATTCTGGAGATGGTAAGAAACTTCTCAGACTTGTTTCACTGGCGAGAGAGTGTATTAAAAATATGGAAAAAAAAATTTAACTAGAATACTCAGGAGGAAAGACGGCATACAACTCAAGAGAAGATACTCCGAAAATTCCGAGAACAGTTCTGCAGAGTAAAAACTATGTATACGAGGTATTTTTGAGCACTCTTGTGTACATATAATAGAGATCGAGCAGATAAAATGTGGCAGGTAATAAATCAGTCTCTCTTTCATCTTCCCTAATACTCAGTTTACACAGTCATCCCATTTCAGAAATAGGTAGTTTTATTATGCACTTAAATAGTTCAACGACATGGTATGTTCCAGATGTTCGCCACTAACGTCTCTATTAGGTAATTCCGGGCTCTTCCTTTTTGTTGTAGGTATTACAGATATCATCTTAAATTTACATCGCGCCATTCAATCCTCGGGCCAGGAAACAGTTACCACACAGCTACCATGAGCTACACACATCAAAAAAAGTTTTGCGTCACCTCGGTTCCTAGAGGTGCGGAACATTTACAGAAAATTGGAATAGAGGTCAACATAAACATCATTTCCGTCCTTTTTATTGCTCTTGAAAACCACACACTGCATGTTGTACCATCATACGACGAGATCTTCAGAGATGGTGATCCAGATTGTTGTACACACCCTTGCATTGATGCTTGCCTGTATTCGTCGTAGCATGCTACCAACAAGCTCATCAAGGCACTGTTGATCCAAATTGTCCCACTCCTCAACGGCGATTCGGCGTAAACCTGAGTGGTTGCTAGGTCACGTCGACCATAAACAGCTGTTTTCAGTCTATCCCAGGCATTTTAAATAGGGTTCATGTCTGGAGAACATGCTGGCCACTCTAGTGGAGCGACGTCGTTATACTGAAGGAAGTTATTCACAAGATGTGCATGATGGGGGCGCCAATTGTTGTTCATGAAGACGAATGCCTCGCCAATATGCTGCCGATATGGTTTTACTATCGCTCAGAGGATGGCATTCCCGTATCGTGGAGCCGTTACGGCGCCTTCCATGACCACCAGCGGCGTACGTCGGCTCCACATAATGTCACCCCAAAACAGCAGGGAGCCTCCACCTTGCTGCACTCGCTGGACAGTGTTCTAAGGCGTTCAGCCTGACTGGGTTGCCTCCAAACACGTCTCCGACAACTGTCTGGTTGAAGGCATATGCAACACTCGACGGTGAAGAGAACTAGATGCCAATCCTGAGCGGTCCATTCGGCATGTTGTTGGGCCCATTTGTACCAAGCTGTATGGTGTCGTGGTTGCAAAGACGGACTTCGCCGTGGACGTTGGGAGTGAAGTTGTTTATCATGCAGCCTATTGCGTACAGTTTGAGTCAACACGACATTCTGTGGCTGTACGAAAAGCATTATTCAACATGGTGGTGTTGCTGTCAGGGTTCCTCCGAAAAAAATGGTTCAAATGGCTCTGAGCACTATGGGACTCAACTTCTGAGGTCATTAGTCCTCTAGAACTTAGAACTAGTTAAACCTAACTAACCTAAGGACATCAAAAACGTCCATGCCAGAGGCAGGATTCGAACCTGCGACCGTAGCGGTCTTGCGGTTCCAGACTGCAGCGCCTTTAACCGCACGGCCACTTCGGCCGGCGGTTCCTCCGAGCCATAATCCGTAGGTAGCGGTCATCCACCTTGGGCGGCCTGAGCGGGGCATGTCATCGACGGTTCCTGTCTCTGTGTATCTCCTCCATGTCCGAAAAACATCGCTTTGGTTCACTCCTACACGCCTGGACACTTCCCTTGTTGAGAGCCCTTCCTGGCATAAAGTAACATGCAGACGCGCTCGAACCGCGGTTGACCGTCTAGGCATGGTTGAATTATAGACAACACGAGCCGTGGTCCTCCTCCTTGGTGGAATGACTGAAACTGATCGGCTGTCGGACCCCCTCCGTGTAATAGGCGCTGCTCGTGCGTGGTTGTTTACATCTTTGGGCGGGTTTAGTGACATCTATGAACAGTCAAAGGGACTGTGTCTATGATACAATATCTACAGTCAACGTCTACCTTCGGTAGTTCTGGGAATCGGGGTGATGCAAACCTTTCTTTGATGTGTGTATATAACGATTACAGATCACACGACACGTTGATGAATACATAGATAAAATTAAGCCTGCTCTTGTTCTCAGTCTGTCGCTCTGGAAATGCTCTATTTAAAGTCCGTATGCCCATCCAGAAATGATTAACCAGGTATGTCGTAGGCAGAACAGACTGTTACTTCTGTTGTAACACTCTTCAACAAAACATACCTGATGCCACTACACAGTTTTCTAAAAGACAGATCATGCTCGGACTGTTCATTCACCATGATAGAAAAATGCCCCGAATTTAATTTACCATCGTTTATTTCCTTCGTTGATTACGAAGGGTCGTCTGATGAAGTCGATTGAAACAAACTGTGAGAAATTTTAAGAAACAGAGAACGCTGTATTGTTCTGGGAAACAAGAGAGCTTCTGTGAAGTTTGGAAGGTAGGACATTGGATACAGTCAGAATTAAAGCCGTGAGGACAATTCGCTGGTCATGCTTGGGTAATTCAGTTGGCAGAGCACTTGTCCACGAAAGGCAAAGTTAGCACGCTCCAGTCTTCGCCCGGCACGCAGTTATGATCTGCCAGCAGGTTTCGTCTCAGTGCACACTCTGCTGCGGAATGAATTTTTCGTTTGGAAGACGTGTGAAGTGTGGCTGCGAATTTTTTCTTAAATAATGGCCCTTCATGGTCTGTTCGGGTGGAGTTTAGTTTTTATTGTTATTTCCTGTTTGCTTGCCGTGAAGGTGAAGTCTGGTATGAAACAAGAGCGTATCGCTGAGTGCTTTGGCGTGTTCCGTGTAACGTTTTTGGAGAGATCGTTTTTGTTGTTACATTTAGAGTACTTCCATGTGGGGGGATTTTACTGTGTCAACCGAGCTGCTAGTACATATTTAACGAGAAGTTGCGTTCAGCAGGTGCTGCATTAATGGTTCAGCAGACTAACGCCAAGGTTTCCGAATCTCAGTTTAAATCAAGGCAGAAAGTGTAGAGATTTCAGTCTTCTCGCTAAGTGATTAGTGAAGGGGCTCCAATTTGTTGTTCTATAATTTGGCCGTTTCACGGTAACAACTCTGCTTTTTGAATAATGTCACATGGGCAAGAGCAGGTAGATTAGTATGACTGGCCGGACACAGGGGTCAAGATAACTATCAGTTCATAAACATCAACCAGAAATAGTTATAAAATGTAATACTCAGCATTTATAAATGTGAAAATAATGTGTATCACTAGAAATATAATGTTTAGCCAGAAAAAAGCGCTCTTTGAAGTGCCCAGCACTAGTAACCACTTTTGGTGGGTAGGCTGCTGAGGGCAGAGGCCGCCTTAATGTAGGTGGCGTTGGTAAAGTCGCAGCAGCAGGAAGGTGATGGTCAAGTGAGGTGTTGAAATTGCCGATGGAAAAGGCCATCTGTTCGCGTCCTGACCACTGCAACGATTTTTAAGTCGTGGGAGCGATGATGCCAAGAATGCCTCCGTTCGATAACCAATGACAATAATAATACTGAGCTCCCTTCTAATTTTACGTGTTTAAAGTCCGAAAAAAGTAATAGATTTTGCACCATAAAAACTGTAAGTTAGTTTACCAATCTCGTCGCTTAAATGGAAGGTGAGAGCCTCGAAAACTAGCCTGCCGATATCGTTTCTAAAAACAAACTGCAATACGTGATTGTAAAATGAAACGGCGTATCAGGAACAATGGAAATCTAGACTCTTGCGTTAAAAGTTCAGTAGTATTTCATAGCGCATAGTGTATTGCCCTTTCTGTGAATCTGTGGAGGGCTAGCGACAAACGAACAAAAAATGTTTGTGATCCTAAAAGCGCTTTTTGTATTAGAACTTTAATTATCGACTTCATTTCGGAGAACTGATTGATTCGAGGAAGAACAGTAGCCACAGGAATATTAAATCTTAACTGGGATTAAAGGAACACTGAATTCATTTTTTTCAAAAAATAGATGAATAGACAAAGGTGATAAGTTAAAAGTATTTCTGACATCATGCAACCGAATTGATAAAGAAAAATTTACACAACACGAGTGAAAACTTGGTATTCGACAAAACGATGATAAGCTATGAGACAGCGGTCTCAGTTACGATTACGTGAAGACGATCGGTAATTGAATAGTGCCCGCACTATTCAGAATGACTGTTACCAGCGACAAGACACGTAAAAGGTAGAAGAGTATCAGAAGTCCCTAACAAAACTCCATGGATTAAGAAATAGGGGCAATACACAGGCTCCCAACTATGAACTATACTAGACATGCGATAAAATCAGACAGTTTGATGTCTCTAAAAAAAATTAACTAGGTTTCGTTGTATTTGAAGTGCGCCTGGTCACCCGCATATAATAGATTCACCGGACACATTGTGGCCGAAGACTATGTGTTGTACTTTAATAATTTCCAAACAAAAACTTACTTCCATTACGACAGTCATGATATTGTTACTGGTGGAATGTCATAATTAAAACTGAAAGTTAGTGTCTTTTCCTCTTTACAATATTACGAAGAAATTTTAAGCAGTCATTTTCTTTAAAAATGTTTCCTTCCTGTGAGTGTTTCGCAAGCCCCCTGTGTCTGAATATTTGTTGCGATATTAGCGTACCATAGGAAAAAATCTTTCGAAGCAAATGTTTCATGATCTGTTCAACGGTACTAATTTATCGCTTGAATTTTAAAGCTCGTCTAGTTTTTGTCTAGTGTACAGTTCCTTCACGAAATTGAAATCAGAAACTCACTGCGAAACTCTCGTCGCTGTCAATGGCGGCGGGAGAAAGTTTAGGCACAAGCACGGTCTAGGTAGCGATGTCGAAGTTTCGTACGATAGTCACGGCGCACAGTGGGTCAGAATCCCAAAAAGCTGGTCAAAATATAAGTAGTTGTTCAATTTGTACCAAACTTAGTGTGTAAGGGTTTACGGAGTTTCTGATTAAGAATATGATATCAAAAAGTGAAAAAAACAAAATGGCGGACCCAAGATGGCAGGCTCTATGTACACTATCATTTTTTACGTATAAAAGTAATTTTTAGGTAATTATCGAGGTTACTGATGATGACAGAGTTCAAAAAATTTAAAAATGGTGGATCCAAGATGGCGGTCAAAATCTACGTCTTTTTATTTATTTATATTTATATATTTTTATTCATATAAAAGACAGTATTTAGGGGTTATTGTAGTTAATGCTTAAAAAATAAACCAAAAAAGTGGAAAACTCGAAGAAAGGACCAAATATAGGTTACAAGATGGTGTAAAATATTACAAAAAATTATTTCATTTTAATTACAATTATTTATTTTGTAAATTTTTTATAACTTAATTTACAAGTTTTCATTTTCTTATTCTTTTTCATCTTCTGCTTCAACTGAATCGTCATCATCCTCAAACACTGTTTCCTCATTATCTGCATCTGCATCTTCATAGTCTTCCGCCACAGGAACTAAGAGGGCAACGGCTTCTGGCGACAAACTCTTCAGTTTCTTCAGCGAAGATTTGCGTAAGGAAGAAACGTAGGGGTCTGTCGTTGCCAACAATGTCCTGAACACGTCTTCCATAGTCTTAACTCTTGAAAACTTACGAGAAAAACTCAGGCGATATTGCTTTATCAACTTATTGGTTGATTCATGAGCATCCTCCAATAGTTGACCGATGGGTAAAATGGCCGAAGAAATAATGTCTGGACCGTGAATCAACAATCTATGGACTGCTGTTGGCATGTTGTACCAGAGGTATTCTTTCACGTAGTGCCTGGCAGTTGCTAAGGCGTATGCTCGAAACTTTTCAACGTCGATCTGACGTCCGCTCGAAATCGTCTGCAAAATTATATGGAAACGGTGGATTAGTTCTTCGGAAACTCCAGTTATCAGCGCTGATGTTGGAGTGTTTTCAGAAAAACGTCGAGCGGTGTTTCCGTCATTCGTACTGCCAAACCTTTGTTTCGGCATGTCAATTACAATTCCAAGCTGCTCTTTGAAAGCTTTTTGAATGTTGGCTTTCAGTATTGCTTTTTCCTCTTTATCTTCTACTTTACGTGCCTGCCACTTTTTTGTTTTCATTTGGTATGCCAAATGAATACAACATTCGAAACATCGAATCCAGGCGTGAAGAGTTGATAGTCCGTACTGCAGATAATCGGTGGTAACTTGTTTTTTCAAAACATCGTCAATGTTATTAAATTGGGCAGACGTAGCCTTGCAGAGATAGCACCGTTGCGCAGATTTCGTGTTGGTGATAGCATTGCACACTTTACCATCTACCATGGTCATGCTTAAATTGTATTGAATGGAAATGTCTTTCCCATGAATAACTGTTTCGAATGACGAGTTGTTCGATCTGTTTGTCGTAATACGCTTTCTCATTTAAAGACGTTTGCTTTGTTTCCTTTGTAAATTCTAACTTCAGTGGTCTGCAAAAGAGGGTTGAAGACGGCTTCGGATTAATCCATAAGATCTTTTCTTCTTCAGTTTCTTCATTTACACCTGCAAGTTTCAGTGGAACAAGCGAAGTGAAAAATAAAGTTGCATCTGAAATACCTGAATCTGAAAACTTCATTTTATACATGCTTTGCCCGGAGGCTCCGTCAAAGCCCCACTTACAAATAAGGGCCATATTAGACATTTCCAAATCACTCATATGTAAATTATCGTTTCGTTTCAGCAGTAGAACACGTTGAACAGTGTGGTCTAACAAAACTTGCAACCGTACCTCAGCTTTTGATTCGGTAAAAGTGGGGGTTACGTCTGGAGGGCAGCAAGCTTTTTTTGCTACCAAAACAGCTGAATACGGTGGATATAGTGTGTTTAAGCCTTTTCCTTTAGCCCCATTTCTCAAATGCTGGTAAGATCCTTTTGACACTTTAAAGTCGAAAAGGAGTGCTAGACCTTCATTTGCATCATATGAGGATGGCGATGATGTTGAAAATCGCAAGCCTGCCTTGTATTTTTTCACCTAGGATGGACTTGAGAGTGTGACGTCTTTCACAATCTTCGCAGCATCTGGGTGCCCCGAAGATCGAAGACTCATTTGCGCGGCGAACGATAATTCGACAGGACTGAACCTCGTACGAATCTCCTCAGTTCTCCTTCTTTTAGACCTATCAGATAATGTTTCAAATTTTGTGGCAGGTCGGCCTGTTGATTTAGTCACACTTGCAGGTTTCGAATCAATCGGAATATATACTATTGTATTTAACCAGGTTTCGTTCTTCTTGAAAAAATATCCCTGTCGCCGAGTTGCTTCCTTATACTTGCTTCTTAACTTTGTTAACAAAATCGAAATGGTAGGCCTCATATCATAGGGAATTTTAATTGTATGTCCACTTTTTTCTGTCAACGACCTTTCCAAATGTTCTATGACCCCTTCCAAATCATTTGACAAATACTCTTTTGTTATTAGAAAAATATATTTCCTCGAAAATCCGATTCTGGAATACGCTGGATCGGATGAAACTGAAATTTTAAAAAAATCTGTGTTGCACTTTTCGTCATTTTTCTAATTATTATATTCTTTACAATGCTTCTACTTGTCGATTGTAATTTAAATTGTACAAATAAAACTCATAATTAATTGATTCTACTGTCATTTTTGAAGATGTCTGAACAATGGCATTTTGCAAGTGTCGCTTAAAACGTGGCTCAAAGCCAGAGTCGCAACTAGTCGCAGGATTTGAAGCTTAATTTACAAAGGTAATAATATATACTTGCGTACACAGCGCAAAAGAAAGCGGAATGTCGTGAAATTCGTAACTTATCTCTATTCTTTAAGCGCATTTTACGATTTTGTCATTCATTTCCCTGTAGTACGTTAATTGAAATGTGAACGTGCATAATTGATGATTTAATAGTGATATAAGTGTTTTTACACTAGTACATACCTCCTGGAATACATTCCGTATTGAAAGTATTGGTTTCACTTGCACAAAACATAAATAACTTCCTTCAACAACACGACTATTTTTGTAGCCTGGCCAGCTGCGCGCACGCTAACAATGAACTGCCGCATTTGACCTGAGATATTACCGAACAAATGAACATCTGGTCGTCCGCACAGCCGGCATTCAGTTGTCCCAGCATTGCTGCTGCCAACCTGACAGTCAAAAATCCCCATCTTTAAACTTTTTTTTCCTGTTTGGCCACGTTTTCAAGATTCTGGCTCACTGTGCGGCGTTAGAAACAAAAAAACCGTGTAACTTACCCTTTGAAATTCCTAACGAGGAAGTAGCACTCTGTTTCAGACTCCAGTATTGGTGCTCGGTCCCTATTCGATCTAGGGACATCGGGTAAAAAGTTTTTGGTTTAGCCCGGACCAGCGGCCATGTGTACAGCCATTCCAACATTTGTCTTACTTCATCAGTGTTATAGTATATTAAGCAACGTTTGAATGAGGAACTGTAGGCTGGCGCCCAGGCAAACTGTGCGAATCGATTACCTCCTCTTGCAAAAGATTTCAATTTGGCTGCATTTCTCAGCTAATGGCATGATTTTTACACGTACAGTTAGGATTTATCGTCCAAAAAGTCATCCTTAAATAATTACAGCCTGTTTTGTCCACCGTTGTATCAGACCTTGGTCTAAGATACTTTTTACCCAAGTGAAAAACCCCTTACTTCGTTTGAATCATGCGTCAAAAAAAATCAAGATTTTCTGGGAGGTTTCTGAAGCGAGCCGCTTCTGTACTTAAGTGTTACGACTCAGTTCAAGCTCTGCATGAAGGTACGTAAATGGATAAAAAATTTGGTTTTTATTTTATCCAGTCTCAGTTTAAGAGATATGATGGTTTCAAGCGAAACAAATAAAAAATACCTCCAACGACAAAAATTAAAACTCGCTTTAAAAAACCTAACATCATTCGGATTTTATGCGCAAAAAACTATTTTTGAGAGTTTACGCCGGCCGATGTGGCCGAGTGGTTCTAGGCGCTCCAGTATGGAACCGCGCGACCGCTACGGTCGCAGGTTCGAATCCTGCCTCGGGCATGGATGTGTGTGATGTCCTTAGGTTAGTTAGGTTTAAGTAGTTCTAAGTTGTAAGGGACTGGTGACCTCAGATGTTAAGTCCCATAATGCTTAGAGCTTTTTTTTATTTTTTTTATTTTTGAGAGTTTACGCGCGCCCGTTCTGTTTTTAAGACTTGCGCTAATTGTTTCGAATTTTGTAAGAAGGTAGACAAGTAAATGTAATAAATGCGCATTCTGTTGTTCATCCTTTCACACGATACAAGCAACATGGTTCGAAAGACAAAAAACTGTAGTGGATCAGTCGTCGCCCGAGGTAATAAAAATCTATATCTGTCGCCAAGCTATTGAGATTTAATTTGAAAATAATGGTAGGATTAAAACTGGGAACCAGAATGACAAATCTTACCAAAAAAAAAGGCGACTATGTCGTGGACAGAGTTAAGGATGTAAAAGAAGGGAACTAACTAACTTTTTGACGTACTGGCAGCTTTAAAGAGATTAAAAACACATCATCTTGACATACTTGCGCTTTTTTACGCTTTAACTATACTTTCTTAGCGCAATGAGCTCTTAGCTGTAGTGTGTTGGCACATTTGTGTCTTGCAGTTTACAGGCTAAAATTCATGAACCTGTGCCCAAAATACAGAAGATTTGCCAGCCATAGTAAGAACATATATTATATGGCTGAAGACATTCATGTTATAGCTAAAGTTTTCCTGAGGGAGGGGGGGGGGGGGGGCGGCGGCGGCGGGCACTTTCTGGTGGTGGATTTGTTCGTTGGGGGGGGGGGGGGAGGGAGGGGGGGACCCTAAAACAAATTCCAGACATCTCGATGGGGAGGAGGTTGACAGTTTTCCCCGAGCGGACCATTTATCTCACAAAATCATCTCCTTTCACATGTATAGGTGTGCGGACGAGTACACAAATTTATATGCTGCTAAAGTGAGGTGCATTTGCAGTAGGAAGTATCAGAGAATGGGGCTGCATCTGTACTGGAAAGTATCCCAGAGTGGGGCCGCATCTACAATGGGAAGTATCGTAGAGTGGGGCTGGCATACATCCTAAATTTTAATGATACACTGTCATATTGCAATACATGACAAATGCCGTGTCGGATCACATGATGGCAAGTGTCATGTTATACAACATGACATAATGTATTATGTTAAAGGACACGATGCATTACATTAAATAACAGGGGTACGCATACTAACAAGTAAAAAAAAAGAAAAAAACGCGAGTATTTCGATATTTTGATTCAAATGTATTTGAAGCTGCCAGACAAGTGAAGAAGGTAGTTCCCTTCTTCTACATCCATGGCACCGCCCAGGGCATAGTACCAGGTGTAGACGTATGAAACCGGAATTTCGTTGCGATAATTACACGTCTGTTTGAAACTGATCAATAATATTTTATTCAAAATAATCTGCATTGCTGTTTATACATTCTTACCACCTCTTCGGCAGGATATGAATACCACTCCAAAAAATACTGCTTTTGAGGCGAACCAGTCAGCGAGCTATTTTCGTGCATTTCCGTACGAACTGAAGCGTTGTTCAGTCTTAGTGATGCAAATAGATGATAATCGGATGGAGTTAAGTCTGGAGAATAAGCCGCATGCCGTAGTATTCCCCAACTGAACGCCTCGATCGTTTCCCTGACCAGTTTTGTCGTGTGTGATGGAGCAATATGACTGTGTTGCCTTTTTCTATATTCCGGTCGTTTTTTACGTAATGCTGGATTTAAATCGATCATTTGCTGTTCGTAGCGACCAGTGTTAACGGTTTCAGCAGGTTTTAGCATCTCATAATACACTCCTGGATATGGAAAAAAGAACACATTGACACCGGTGTGTCAGACCCACCATACTTGCTCCGGACACTGCGAGAGGGCTGTACAAGCAATGATCACACGCACGGCACAGCGGACACACCAGGAACCGCGGTGTTGGCCGTCGAATGGCGCTAGCTGCGCAGCATTTGTGCACCGCCGCCGTCAGTGTCAGCCAGTTTGCCGTGGCATACGGAGCTCCATCGCAGTCTTTAACACTGGTAGCATGCCGCGACAGCGTGGACGTGAACCGTATGTGCAGTTGACGGACTTTGAGCGAGGGCGTTTGTGGGCATGCGGGAGGCCGGGTGGACGTACCGCCGAATTGCTCAACACGTGGGGCGTGAGGTCTCCACAGTACATCGATGTTGTCGCCAGTGGTCGGCGGAAGGTGCACGTGCCCGTCGACCTGGGACCGGACCGCAGCGACGCACGGATGCACGCCAAGACCGTAGGATCCTACGCAGTGCCGTAGGGGACCGCACCGCCACTTCCCAGCAAATTAGGGACACTGTTGCTCCTGGCGTATCGGCGAGGACCATTCGCAACCGTCTCCATGAAGCTGGGCTACGGTCCCGCACACCGTTAGGCCGTCTTCCGCTCACGCCCCAACATCGTGCAGCCCGCCTCCAGTGGTGTCGCGACAGGCGTGAATGGAGGGACGAATGGAGACGTGTCGTCTTCAGCGATGAGAGTCGCTTCTGCCTTGGTGCCAATGATGGTCGTATGCGTGTTTGGCGCCGTGCAGGTGAGCGCCACAATCAGGACTGCATACGACCGAGGCACACAGGGCCAACATCCGGCATCATGGTGTGGGGAGCGATCTCCTACACTGGCCGTACACCACTGGTGATCGTCGAGGGGACACTGAATAGTGCACGGTACATCCAAACCGTCATCGAACCCATCGTTCTACCATTCCTAGACCGGCAAGGGAACTTGCTGTTCCAACAGGACAATGCACGTCCACATGTATCCCGTGCCACCCAGCGTGCTCTAGAAGGTGTAAGTCAACTACCCTGGCCAGCAAGATCTCCGGATCTGTCCCCCATTGAGCATGTTTGGGACTGGATGAAGCGTCGTCTCACGCGGTCTGCACGTCCAGCACGAACGCTGGTCCAACTGAGGCGCCAGGTGGAAATGGCATGGCAAGCCGATCCACAGGACTACATCCAGCATCTCTACGATCGTCTCCATGGGAGAATAGCAGCCTGCATTGCTGCGAAAGGTGGATATACACTGTACTAGTGCCGACATTGTGCATGCTCTGTTGCCTGTGTCTATGTGCCTGTGGTTCTGTCAGTGTGATCATGTGATGTATCTGACCCCAGGAATGTGTCAATAAAGTTTCCCCTTCCTGGGACAATGAATTCACGGTGTTCTTATTTCAATTTCCAGGAGTGTAGATGACACCCTTCTGATCCCACCAAACACAGAGAATTGCCTTGTTTCCAAAGCGATTTAGTCTTGCTGTGGATGTCGATGGTTTGCCTCGATTCACTCATGATTTACGACGCTTAGCATTCTCCAAATACATCCATTTTTCAGCACCTGTCACTAATCGATGGAGAAACGATTTTATTTTATATCGGGCGAGCAGCATTTCTTAGGTGGTCTTTCGATTTGCTTGCTGTCAACCATTCAGTCCACGCGGAACCCATTTTCCCACTTCCTGCACCTTTCACATAGCTTTCAACCTAAGAGAAACCGCTTTCTGCGTCACATTGTTCTGCGAGTTCCTGTTGAGTTTGAGTATCACCATCCAGTAAGGCGTGCGATTCGTTGTCTTGGAACTTCTTCGGTGGTTTCCCGCGCTCATTGTTCCTCACGTCAAAATCACAAGTTCTGAATTTTTTGAACCCCTCGAAACACTGTTTTCCCAAGAGCATGTTCGCTGAAAGCTTCAACAATCATTCGACGCGATTCTGCAGCAGTTTCCTTCAAACGATAACAGAAAACAAATGTTGTCCGCAAATCTTAGTTCCTAATCACAAAACTCTACATGTTTACGGATTTGAAACAGATACAGATGTATGGAACTTGGGTTACCGTGTGTTGACATTCGTCGTCAACCGTTACAGGAAGCAGACGGCGCTGTAGAGGCGGTCTCATGGACCTTACACTGACGGCTAGCACCATCCTCAGGGAAATTCAGGTTTCATACTTCTACACCTGATAGTTTTTTTTGTGCTACGATTGCTTATTTTGTGGTATATACTTCAGCTGAAGTAGTTCCTGTTCGAAGAAACCCCCCTCAATTAAGTAGCTTGCACATAGTCTTAGTCTCAAACGTCTTAAGTATGAGTTACTTTTCATTTACTTTTAAAATATTTCAGTATTTTAATTTTGACTGGTTGGTTGGTTTAGAAGATAATAAAAATGTTTTGAAAAATTTGTTGGCATATTCGTCTTTCATGGTTAATTTATAAATTATTGACAGTTACAAGTCCTGTGTACATAATATCGAATATTGCAAACATACATTTGAATTACTAAAAAGTGCCAGAATCTTTTAGAAAAGCGAAGGTAAAAAAATCTTGGAAGCAGCAGGATTCGAAATACGCACATTTCGAAAATATACACTTTTTATTTAAATTTTTTTACAACTCTGTCCATTACGCTACTGTGAACACTCACAACTTGTCACCATGTCCGTCTTAAATATCCTGAAGGCTTTAATCTCCGATCTGTCAATAACTCAAAAGTAATCACAACATATCGTACCAATACCGACGTGTGTTACGAGAAGCCCTCAATGTATCGGTGTTTCCTTATACCGTATATTCGTAGGACATACAATAGAAAACCCATCAAATACGAGCTTCAAGAACGATATGGCGTCGCCCACTTCTCAGAACTTAGTACGATCTCGAAAGTCGAGAGCAGCCCGCATCTCGTGGTCGTGCGGTAGCGTTCTCGCTTCCCACGCCCGGGTTCCCGGGTTCGATACCCGGCGGGGTCAGGGATTTTCTCTGCCTCGTGATGGCTGGGTGTTGTGTGCTGTCCTTAGGTTAGTTAGGTTTAAGTAGTTCTAAGTTCTAGGGGACTGATGACCATAGATGTTAAGTCCCATAGTGCTCATAGCCATTTGAACCATTTGAAAGTCGAGAGCACATCCCCAACGGTCGAAACTGGGCAGGGGCACGTCGTTGACATCACGGCGAGGAATCACCAGGGTAACGTCTTCCAAATCGAGGCTGCCCAGCTGGTCACTTCGGCCGGTTGAGGGGAGGAACTGCAGCTCTAACACAGCTCAGACAGCGAGAAGAGAGCAGACGGCAAACCGGCCCCCAGCAACGCTGGCTACAAAGGCTGGCATTGGGAGGGGAGATCGTGAGACAGCGTAACGCCTTCGGTGAGCCGATGGCGAAGGCTGTCAGGCTGCCCGTTTGCGTCATGGTGCCTGCTGTGGCGTCTCCTTCAGAATCTTTCAGCAATTTAAGGAAGATTCTCATTTTTAAAGTAATTTTACGTATGTATGAATAAAATCAATATTCCTTACAGCGTTAATAATTTATGGAAACTGTCAATGTTTGTCCAAGAATAAGCATACAGTGTGGAACTAGACTTCTGGTTTCATCTTCTAGTATATACACAATTACACTACAGCGAGTCGTCCATTATCACGTGTTATCCTATCTGGCATGACCTTCTGTTAGTTTGTAAAATTGTCGTCTATGTTCTCATGAAAGTAAACGTAACTTCTGATTGAAATAATGATTATTGTTAATATTCAGCAGACCAGCCTTACGTAAGTTCCAACCCTTTAGTCCGATTTTGTCGGTTATAAATGGTTTTTCGAAATACTGCGACTGTGAAAACAATGGGTTTGTTTATAAATAATTTCCTGCTACCAGTCACGATTTTCTTTTATTTATGTTTTAGTCCACCTGTTTCGGGAAATGATTGCCATTTTCAAGTGTGTGTTTCTTTGTATTATGATTCTTTTGCAAAAAATTTTTGATACGATATTCTGGTTTGTTTTGTTGACTTTACCGCAGTATATAAAAATGCTCAATTTTTAGTTAGTCATCGATTTTTATATGTAGTAAGTGGCGAAATCTGGAAGAACTTGAACGTAGTTTTCTTATGGTACATTTATGCAGTGTCTCGCACATTTTAAGCTTCACTCACAAATTTCAGTTCGCGAGTGCTGTTTAACATGCGTGAGACTCTGCAGAAATGAACCATAAGAAAACCGTAAGTACAAGTTCTTCTAGACTTTGCCACTAACTACATATAAAAATCGATAAAACTAAAAATTGAGCATTTTTATATACTGTAGTAAAGTCAACAAAACAAACCACAATCTTACACATCAAAAATGTTACAAAAAATAGCATAATACAAAGAAACACACATTTGAAAATAGGAATCATTTCCCGAAAGGCGTCGTGTAAAACGTAAATAAAAGAAAATAGACTGGTAGCAGGAAGTTATTTATTAACAAACCCATCCTATCCTTAACTATACTGATTTCCAGTTTGATTTATCTGTACCCCATTTCAGTTCCTCATATTCCAATAGGTCTGATGTATTGTGAAGTATGGCATGTATTTTATCCTCAAAGCAGTGCCTAAACCGTATTTTACTCTGAAGAGTGAAAGTAACTTCATCGAGGAGAGTACCGGTTTCGGTGGATATGAAAGAGCCTGTAGCATTCCGTAAATCGCTCCACCTGTATATCATGTTTAGTTTCAGTCCGACGCCCCTTGTGAAAAGTGTCATTCACTTCGTCTGAATACGGACGAGACGCTATTGTATTCCTGGAAAGAGTGAAAAACACTCCATGGCATCAGCAAGATAATTTTTCAGAGAAACCATCAGTGCTTTTCAGACCGCAAAACTTGATGAACGTAACACATTCATCGCACAAAATCGACTGTGTCCAGTACACTACAGGTCAACAGAAGCTATTGACTTGAAAGGCAGTTCTTCTCGCCCGAGCATCTTCAGCTTTTCGTGGATATGGGCATAATAATAATAATAATAATAATAATAATAACGCTGTATTACCTGTACATTTTACCAATTCCACTACGAACAAAAAATTTAAAAAAAGTCGTGTAGCGATGTTCTCTGACAGTGTGTGATTATGTGAAAAATGTCAACGCGCGTCATGGTACAGAGACCACGCTAAACTGTAGGTCCTTTTATAACTGGCGCCGTAAATCAGTTCAAAGATCGAAGGAAGGTACGAGCATACGTCGTCCTATAGAGCCATGCCAGGTAAAGCAATTCGAAGGTTATAAGCCGTCTGACTTGCCCCATTCCATTTATATAAAATCTATCTGCCTCCTGTTACCACTGGCGTTAGGTTCAAATGGTTCTGAGCACTATGCGGCTTAACTTCTGAGGTCATCAGTAGCCTAGAACTTAGAACTAATTAAACCCAACTAACCTAAGGACATCACACACATCCATACCCGAGGCAGGATTCGAACTTCCGACCATAGCGGTCGCTCGATTCCAGACTGTAGCGCCTAGAACCTCATGGCCACTCCGGCCGGCCTGGCGTTAGGAAGGACACTTCAGTTGCATCTGCTTAAAATCTCATTAGATTGATTTATTATGGGGAAACTTATTTTATAAAATTTCAATGGTCGTCGGTAAAGGGTCTAATACGCTGAAGTGCCGAACAAACTGGTGTAGGCAGGCGTATATACACTCCTGGAAATGGAAAAAAGAACACATTGACACCGGTGTGTCAGACCCACCATACTTGCTCCGGACACTGCGAGAGGGCTGTACAAGCAATGATCACACGCACGGCACAGCGGACACACCAGGAACCGCGGTGTTGGCCGTCGAATGGCGCTAGCTGCGCAGCATTTGTGCACCGCCGCCGTCAGTGTCTGCCAGTTTGCCGTGGCATACGGAGCTCCATCGCAGTCTTTAACACTGGTAGCATGCCGCGACAGCGTGGACGTGAACCGTATGTGCAGTTGACGGACTTTGAGCGAGGGCGTGTAGTGGGCATGCGGGAGGCCGGGTGGACGTACCGCCGAATTGCTCAACACGTGGGGCGTGAGGTCTCCACAGTACATCGATGTTGTCGCCAGTGGTCGGCGGAAGGTGCACGTGCCCGTCGACTTGGGACCGGACCGCAGCGACGCACGGATGCACGCCAAGACCGTAGGATCCTACGCAGTGCCGTAGGGGACCGCACCGCCACTTCCCAGCAAATTAGGGACACTGTTGCTCCTGGGGTATCGGCGAGGACCATTCGCAACCGTCTCCATGAAGCTGGGCTACGGTCCCGCACACCGTTAGGCCGTCTTCCGCTCACGCCCCAACATCGTGCAGCCCGCCTCCAGTGGTGTCGCGACAGGCGTGAATGGAGGGACGAATGGAGACGTGTCGTCTTCAGCGATGAGAGTCGCTTCTGCCTTGGTGCCAATGATGGTCGTATGCGTGTTTGGCGCCGTGCAGGTGAGCGCCACAATCAGGACTGCATACGACTGAGGCACACAGGGCCAACACCCGGCATCATGGTGTGGGGAGCGATCTCCTACACTGGCCGTACACCACTGGTGATCGTCGAGGGGACACTGAATAGTGCACGGTACATCCAAACCGTCATCGAACCCATCGTTCTACCATTCCTAGACCGGCAAGGGAACTTGCTGTTCCAACAGGACAATGCACGTCCGCATGTATCCCGTGCCACCCAACGTGCTCTAGAAGGTGTAAGTCAACTACCCTGGCCAGCAAGATCTCCGGATCTGTCCCCTATTGAGCATGTTTGGGACTGGATGAAGCGTCGTCTCACGCGGTCTGCACGTCCAGCACGAACGCTGGTCCAACTGAGGCGCCAGGTGGAAATGGCATGGCAAGCCGTTCCACAGGACTACATCCAGCATCTCTACGATCGTCTCCATGAGAGAATAGCAGCCTGCATTGCTGCGAAAGGTGGATATACACTGTACTAGTGCCGACATTGTGCATGCTCTGTTGCCTGTGTCTATGTGCCTGTGGTTCTGTCAGTGTGATCATGTGATGTATCTGACCCCAGGAATGTGTCAATAAAGTTTCCCCTTCCTGGGACAATGAATTCACGGTGTTCTTATTTCAATTTCCAGGAGTGTAAATACAGAGAAACGTAAACAGGCAGAATAGGACGCTGCGGCAACGTCTATATAAGACAAGTGTCTGACGCAGTTGTTAGATTTGTTACTGCTGCTGCAATGGCAGGTTATAAAGATGACTACGAACGTGGTGTTAGTCAGCACAGGAGCGATGGGGCACAGTATCTCCGAGGTAGCAATGAAGTGGGGATTTTCCCGTACGACCGTTCCACGAGAGCACTGTGAATATCAGGAATACGGTAAAACATCAAATCTCCGACATCGCTGCGGCCAGAAAAAGACCCTGCAGGAACGGGACCAACGACACTACAGATTTCAGTGCTGGGACGTCAACAAGTGTCGGCTTGCGAATCATTCAACGAAACATCATCGATATGGGCTCTCGGAGTTGAAGGCCCACTCGTGTACCCTTGATGAATTCATAACTCAAAGCTTTACTCCTCGCCTAGGCCTGCAACACAGACATTGAACTTTTGATGAGTGGAAACGTGTTGCCTGGTCGGACGAGTCTAGTTCCAAATTGTACCGAGTGGATGTACGTGAACGGGTATGGAGACCACCTCATGAATCCATGGACCTTGCATGTCAGCAGAAGACCGTTCAAGCTGGTGGATGCTCTGTAATGGCGAGGGCCATGTCCAGTTGGATATGGGACCCCTGATACGTCTGGATACGACTCTGAGAGGTGACAAGTATGTAAGCATCCTGTCTGCTCCCCTGGATCCATTCATATCCATTGTGTTTTCCGACGGACTTCAGCAATTCCAGCAGGACAATGCGACACGCCACACGTCCAAAATCACTACAGAGTGGCTCGAAAAACACTCCTCTGAGTTTAAACACTTCCGCTGGCCACCAAACTCCCCAAACATGAACATTATTGAGCATATTTGGAATGCTTTGCAACGTGCTGTTCAGAATAGATCTCCACCCCCTCATACTCTTACAGATTTATGGACAGCGAGAAGGATTCATGGTGTCAATTCCCTCCACCACTACAGACATTAGTCGAGTCCATGCCACATCGTGTTGCGCACTTCGGTTTGGGGGGGGGGGGGGGGCGCTACACGATATTAGGCAGTTGTACCAGTTTCTTTGGCTCTTCGGTGTAGTACAACTGTCAGTAGTACTGATTACTCACTCAAAGCACTTCTGCTGCACCACAAAAATACGTTCAGGCTCTTGCCCAAATGTGCACAGGATGAGGGCAGGGGTCTGGGTGACAACTGCTGAGGCAGGTAACAAGACTTTGGGATTCGCGATACCATAGCGCGCGCGGCGACTGTATTGAGATTGCAAACACCGAGTATCTGCTCCTCGCATAGCAGCATATTCAAAGATTTTTCAAATGATGGGAACGATGATGCAGAATAACTCACTCTTAGATAACTAATGACAATAAAAACAGTACTGAGTTCCCATCAATTTTTAGGTACTGAAAGTCGAAATAAAATAAAGCGTTTCATTAAAAAAAAAAAAAAAAAAAAAAAAAAAAAAAAAAAAAAAACATTATGCCTAAGCTTGCTTGATGTGATGAAGTTCGTTCACATGATTGCGAGAATACAGTCGTCGGGCATTTTGAACGCGAAGCAATAAGTTGTCGTTCGTAATTAGTGGCTTTCAAGACATTTTTTAATTTTTTCCCCATTTCTGTGCTGAAACGTATTATAAATCTCGGAGATTGCAGAGCAAATCACTCTGTCCTTTCTGACTGGAAATATGTTAATCCAAGTCCATATGTGATTCGCTGCTTGTTGACTGAGGAAGTGTGAAAGGGTGGGTCATAAATTAATGTCCTTGACTATGTGGTAGAGCGTGTGCGCTCATGCTGCTTCTACTGCCACAAGTAAGGGATCATGGTCCTAACATCTAATATGGTTACTGCACACGAAGGACGAAACGGACACAGGGAAGAACTGAATAGTGCATTAGGTTATGTTAATCCTATCGAAAAAGGAAACCTAGGAGAACTAGTTACACACATTACAATGGAAGTCGGATATGCTTTTAAAAAATTTATATTTTCTAAAGTTGGACAAGGTCAGTCAAGTTAATTGCTTTTAACAGAATTCTTAATTCGTTACATTAACTGAAAATAGGGTACATATAAATTTATTTTAGCAGAAGCCTGTCTGTTAGAAAGTGAACATAACAAACGTAAACAGTAAAACTGTCAACTCGTCGTTGAATTAGGTTGAGTTGGTGGGGGTAGGCGAGTTGGTGGGGGTTACACTGTGGGAAGCACCCTATGGAAGGAAGACTGCATTGAAGCTGTAGCAACAAGGTATCTTTATCTATGTAAGTCGCTGATAAAAGATTAAAGAACCTAAATTCAAACTGGACTTACGTCAACAACTGAAATATTCTACATTCAAATATATGTTCAAACGCCACCAGAGATGCGTTTCAAAATCATATGAATAATCGATAAAGCAACGTGCGCTGGATGCTATGCGCCTTGTGAAACAAGTTTTTTTTTTTTTTTTTTTTTTTTTTTTTTTTTTTTTTTTCTTCAACAATATGGTTTTGGTACGTCCTGAAATTGCCGCCTGGGGCAGATACCCCAGTTTGGCCCTCCCCCCTCTACCCTTGCCCCCCCCCCCTCCCTCCGAAGACGCGGGCCTGTCCACATTCGGTATGTCAGCGTTAGTGCTATGAACAGAGTGGGGTATTTCGGATCTTCTCCCTTCCCTTCAGAGTACTATTCATGGAGTTGGGCTGAATGCGCGACAAGAGACATGGGCAGGCACTTCGTGTTAACACACTCTTTTTGTTGTAGTTGAAAACACTAATTTTCTTGACCAAATAATTGTAACTGTTGGGCTTAGTCATGTGTAACTGGCTGTGCTTAAATAATAAAACCTTAGTTCTCAGGCCTTGTTATATTCGTCTTCTAACATCTAGAAATATTATGAGGGGGAGATTATTTATATTCACGCTGTGTCGCAGCCCCCCCCCCCTCCCTCCCTCCCTTTCTTTCATCATAAACTTCGTATTAACGTTAAATGTCACTCGTATAAAGAATTCCTTCGCCTGGCTACAGAGGCTCTCTGTGGTTTAGTTTAAGGCAGTATCTTTAAACTAACCTCCTGTCGAGATCACAGTAGTTTAAGTTTCAACACCCACACTTCAACTTGAATTACTAATTACTTGTTCTTCGCTGATGTCTTAATTTTTATTTTCGTATGTTGGTGTCAACGTAGCTGCAGTATCGATGGCTTAACCATTCTTACTGACATTTATCGTTGGAGCTACATCTCATCTGATATTAATGTTATGTCAAACTGGTCGATGACATTAAAGCAGACGATTGAATTCGAAATTAAAACCAGGGGAAGCAGGTCGCGGTGGCAGAGCGGTTCTAGGCGCTACACTCTGGAACCGCGCGACCGCTACGGTCGCAGGTTCGAATCCTGCCTCGGGCATGGATGTGTGTGATCTCCTTAGTTAGGTTTAAGTAGTTCTAAGTTCTAGGGGACTGATGACGTCAGAAGTTAAGTCCCATAGTGCTCAGAGCCATTTTAAAAGCAGGGGTGTATGGGTAAAAATGACACATTCTCATTGAGGATTGTGATTAACTACTTAATCTTCGTGGGACAACCAACTTTAAAACGTTTCAAAATGTACTAACTAGATTCCATCTGCCAGTATGCATGATCTGTTTGTCTAAATGCACTTGCTGCTGTCGTTAACATAAGGTTCCTATAGCGTTGTCAACTTACGTATGGGCGCATATTTAATTTGACGACATAACGGAATCACAGGTCGCAATTTGCATCATGTACACGTAGACACACTATGTCCAGAGGATGATAGCTCGTTACTACATTTCAATTTTTAAATGTTTTAAGATGTTTATCGCAAGAAATTTAAAGGTAAGAGTTCATTTTCAAGACGTTGATAGTACTTTATCAGTAATCTAGTAAATGTAGTGTCAGTACTTTTAGTTTTTCGACGGTAAATAAATCCAGTCTGTTGTAATAAATCGGGTCGAGGCCAGTAAACCGGAAGTGTTAATCCAAGTATAAAACAAGAAAGTATCTATAACAAGGTGGGTGTGTTGTTCACCAATAGTTCTTGCTTTATCATCCGGAAACTAATATATATTGATTCTGCTGACTGACTGCTGCAGTTACAGAAACCACATTCTTCGCCGGCCGCTGTGGCTGAGCCGTTGTAGGCGCTTGTCCGGAACCGCGCTGCTGCTACGGTCGCAGGTTCGAATCCTGCCTCGGGCAGTGTGATGTCCTTGGGTTAGTTAGGTTTAAGGAGTTCCAAGTTCGAGGGGACTGATGACCTCAGATGTTAAGTCCCATGGAGCTTTGAGCCATTTTTTGAACCACATTTCTTCCAGTAACGCTCACTCGGCTAGCATAAAAGTTGTGAACTGTCGTAGCAAAATAATGTCTCATGGTACAAAATATCATCTTGAAGCTAGGGAATTAAGTAGACATTAGCGAGAAACTGAACATATTTCAAATTCATATTAGACGAAAATGTTAACAGTTTTAAATAAGCCTTGTATAGCCGACGAACTTGAAAGGTGGAGACAGAGGTTGGGCTGGAAAAGGAAACTTGGGAGAAAAAAGAAATAATTAAAATAAAATCTTTCCCAACCATAAAACGTTAACAATGTGACACTTTCATAGGACAATGGTCAGTCAACAGCACAAACCAGGTATTCCATGGAAGGCACTCCTTGTCCCAGTATTCAGTTCAGGCCTCCGCCGAATGCGCGCGAGATGACGTCGGGGTTTCGTTGGGAAAACTCTGTAGAAGGGAGAAACCTCCATGTTGTGCGGTAGCGTACTGCATTTGGTGAGAGTTTTCGAATTGCCGCTAGCGAAAGCTGGCTGTTCAAAGTACCTGCTAAGATTTTAAAATAGTGGGAGCGATGATGGTAAGACTTCTCGGTTCGATAACCAATGAGAATAAACTATAAAATAATTCTGAGCTCCCTTAAATTTTTTCTTTCCTCCTGTCGAAGTGTCATATTCCAACCAAATGATACTGATGTAATCATTACGTCAGTTATCTCTAAGAAGCCTCGAAAACGAGCCTTCATGTATCGCTTCAGAAGACTACGTCACCTGCATCATGGTAACATAAAAATTAACTGCGCAAGGGATAATTGAATAGACAGCATAAGTTAGGGTTTCCATGATACCAAACGAACTGAACAGAAAACGAAAAAAGTGCAGATCTTGATGGGCAGGAAAATGGATCAGGCATTGCGCCAAACGAAGAACTGTACATCCCATAAAAATGGGATCACAGTTAAGGACATCTCACCCAGTAATCACACATAAATCGCATCCTTCAAATACCTGACATTCGTAACAGAAGCGGGACTGAAGATCTGTAGGTGAAGCTGCTAAGAACATCCTATAGACCAGAGTTAAGATATTAGCTGGTCGCACAGAAACATAGAACTGATGTTTTTGAAGCGACCACTAAAAAAAGTATGTTTTGTTCGCCCGATCTGTCTCCCAGGCAATATTTTAATTACAGTTTGTGTGGCCATTAATTGGGGATCGGTCTACATAGCGTAGCGAAAACAGGGCTCTAATATGGTAACTTCGTAACAAAAACTGTTTCCAGACTGAAATAGTTTCTTTTTACTGTCTAAATATGTATTTTTATTTACAATGGGAAATGAAACACCATTTCCTGTCGATAGTAATATACAGGGACTTTTTGAACAGCCATTACGTCGAAAAAAAATTTTTTTGGTACGTTTGTTCAGTCAGGGCTAAAGAATCTTATTTCAAATTATGCTATCACATACTAAACTCTTTCAGACAAATGAGGTGTGTGTTAAAATGGTTCAAATGGCTCTAAGCACTATTGGACTTAACATCTGAGGTCATCAGTCCCCTAGACTTATAACTACTTAAACCCTACTAACCAAGGACATCACACACATCCATGCCCGAGGCAGGATTCGAACCTGCGACCGTAGCAGCAGCACGGTTCCGGACTGAAGCCCCTAGAACCACTTGGCCACAGCGGCCGGCTCTTCTCGTTTCCTCAGATTGCAGTAAATTTGGAGTACTGCGATGTACAACACTCATTCCGCCCATGGAGCGTTGCCTAAACTATATTTTAACAGAAAAAGTCTGAACGTAATATTTTCGAGACAATTACCTGTTTAGATGGGTATGAAACAGCGTATCTCCAACCGAATATAATGTCTATTTACAATCATGTAGTACTTGTAAACATTGTGATTCGCTTCGTCTGAATCCGACGCAATCGCGTTCATGGACAATGTGAAACATACTCCATAGTAACAACGGCAAAGACACTTATGCAGCGAATACCTTCGAGCTTTCCGGGCCACAAGATGTGATCAGCGTTACACTTTCATCGCGCAAAATCTCCTGCATCCACTAGATTGTCAGTGGAAGCTGTTTACGTGAAAGGCACTTTGTCGTCTTCTTTGGCCCATATCCACAAAGGACTGAAGATGCTTGGCCGAGTGCAGAGGCGTGAATGAAAACCACTGCAGGAGACAGAGGGAGGCTGTGTCGAACGATGACGTTGCGCTTTTGTTACAGATGACAGTCGCCAGTGGCTTCGCTTCTGGATATATCTTACGATTTTAAAATGAGAGAAGCGATGACAAGACTAATCATTACAGGGCTAATGCTAACCTTAATAAAACACTAACTGTAATTTATATTCACTCCAGGTCGAACAAAAACAAGATAAAAAAATTGGCGGAGCATTGTTGAAGTGCTATAGTGCCGATCCAAAGGTGCCCGGCTCAATTCATGGTCAGTCCTAAGAGTTTTTTTACATGTCCCGTATCATTTTTCGTCTCTGACAGCTGCATTGCGGTTCTCAGTCCGTGTTGAACTGCAGGCCCCATTACACCTGTTTAAAAAAATGGTTCAAATGGCTCTGAGCACTATGGGACTTAACATCTTAGGTCATCAGTCCCCTAGAACTTAGAACTACCTAAACCTAACTAACCTAAGGACATCACACACAACCATGCCCGAGGCAGGATTCGAACCTGCGACCGTAGCAGTCCCGTGGTTCCGGACTGAAGCGCCTAGAACCGCACGGCCACCGCGGCCGGCACACCTGTCTCCGAAAGTCAGTTCAAATATCGGGGAAATAAAAGGTTACGTCCCGGCCAACAATACCATACCATCATTTCATGTTAGTAAACATGAAGATTCCGAAGAAACTGAACTGTCACGCATTAAAATGTTGTCGCTAATTATCACGTGAAAGCTTACCTACGAAGTTTCAAGCGCCAGCTTCAAGTGAGAAATCTAGGAACGTATCGCCCCGTATGGATTACAAGGTCAAGATAAGAGTTACTAAAGCGCGCACGGAGACTTCCAAACAATCATTCTTCCCACGCTCCATTCGTGAATGATACGGGAAGGGAACCTAATAACAAGTACAATGAGAAGTACCATCTGGCATGCACTTTAGTGATTTAAGAGTAAGGACGTAGACGTAGAAACGCCTTTCTACTCGGGCAGGCGCAATGTTCGACTCATATTGCAAGCAAAGATTTTTAATTTGCAGGAGCGATGATGTCAGTTACGAATGTGCCTCTGGTCAATATTGACGAGAATGCTTAGTGAGCTCCTATGATGATGTATAAAATACAATAGCTGGGGCTTGAATCACGTTTTGTGTAAAACATTACATACGAATCATAGTATGAAGGCTTTCACGACCGGATGACATATCTTCTGGTAAACCTTCCGGGATGTAAGGTCGTGGTCCATGAAACTCTTCAGCTCCTAACGTTTCGTCCAGAGCTTCGCTGGACATCTTCAGAGGGGTGTTTCTCCTCCGGTGAGTCTTGCCGACTGACGGGTCGGACGTCTGAGAGCGACTTATGTATCGTAGAAAGTGGGCGTGACCAGAGTTACACGTGATATGCAGAGATAACCTTTGTCAGAGATAAAACTTAACTATCGATCGTAATCTCGTCACGGATAAAACTGTCTAGCAATTCTGTAGTGCTACTGTCCAAATATCACTAAGTTTCATGGTCTCTTCTTTCCGATTAAAATTATCCCTATGTTTATATATAAAATAACGCACACAGACAGATACTTACATAAAAACTCTAACCACCATCCAAAACAAAAAAGAAGTGTGATTACAAGTCTCGTTGACAGAGCCAGACGGATTTGCACGCCGGAGTATCTAGACGACGAATTAAAACATCTGAAGCACGCTTTTGAGAAAAATGGCTACTCAAAGAAATAAGTAAGCAGAATTCTGTACCAAAACAACAAAAAGCTTAAGGACAAGTCCGAAAAACGATGGAAGAATACAGTCTCTCTCCCTTTTATAAAGAAAGTAACGGATCAGATTGGAAAGATTTTAAGTAAACATGATATTAGACCTGTTTTTAGACCAACGAAGAAAATTTGTCATGTTCTTCGGTCTGTAAAAGATAAACGCGCTCCTCTATCAGCCAGTGGCGTATATAAAATCCCGTGTACATGTGGTAAAGTTTATGTTGGAACAGCAAAAAGAAGCGTAAATACACGGTTAAAAGAACACAGAAGTCTTTGCCGATTAGGAAAAACAGATAAATCGGCTGTAGCAGAACACGCTTTTCAGCCAGGAAATCATCAAGTGAAGTTTTCCGAAACAAAAATTTTATCTACGACGACGAACTATTACCCACGGATTTGTAGAGAAGCAATTGAAATATATAAACATAGGGATAATTTTAATCGGAAAGAAGAGACCATGAAACTTAGTGATATTTGGACAGTAGCACTACAGAATTGCTAGACAGTTTTATCCGTGACGAGATTACGATCGATAGTTAAGTTTTATCTCTGACAAAGGTTATCTTTGCATATCACGTGTAACTCTGGTCACGCCCACTTTCTACGATACATAAGTCGCTCTCAGACGTCCGACCCGTCAGTCGGCAAGACTCACCGGAGGAGAAACACCCCTCTGAAGATGTCCAGCGCAGCTCTGGACGAAACGTTAGGAGCTGAAGAGTTTCATGGACCACGACCTTACATCCCGGAAGGTTTACCAGAAGATATTACATACGAACACGTTCACCTGTTTCTTACAGCACATTTTCAGGTGGTGGATCCCCAAACTTGTGGATACTTAAAAATTGTCATTACCATCTTGAGGTGCTTCTAAAAGTCTCATCAGTTTCGGTAGACTGGCCATTATCGGCGTCCAATATACAAAGTAAAATACGTAACATTCCAGGCTTAAGTTGTCACGAATCTGTCAACTAACGAAAATGTTAACACCACCACACATTAATGAAATGTCACGTACCTATGCAGAAGTATTCGTAGTTTCATGTTAGGCGAAATACAAAATTATAATTGCGTATAATAGAACCATGACTTACTCTGAAAAGTATACCATAACACAGTTATGTAATTTCTAATTCACGGTTTTATCATTTGTATTAATAACTTTATACTTTACCTAACATGAAGGTGTGAATACTTCTGTAAGAGTACATCACAGTTTATGTGCGTGTCGTTGTCAACATTTTCATCATTTAACAGATTCACGTGAACTGTTACTTACATATTTTGTTTGGTGTACAGGTCCCTGATGATGGTCGGTCGACCAAAAGTAGTTACGTAAATAAAGAATTCTACCAGCAGCTCAAGGGGACAATAATAATTTTCAAACTTCCCACAGTAATAAATGTCAAATTGAAGTGGGTTACTCCACACTAAGTAGGTGTACCGTCTTTCTGCACTAGGCCTAATATAAATCATGTGCGAAGTTAATAGGGTATACCCGGTATGTTCCAATAATTTAGTCTGTCATTCCATTTTATGTTGGACGCGTCTTAAAATGTTATCTTTCCCCACAAATCGTTGAAAAGTAATTTCTAAACACAATCATCTCATTAAGAAAGTTTCTTTCGTTAAGCTTTCTCTTTTTGCTTGTCCCAGTCAGTTCCAGGAAAATGCTTTTGGTGTCATTGAATCACTTCAGTCTTCCGAGGAAAAGTATTAAACTATCTAAACTGTGTTCAAAGATATTAATTTCCCGTTTGAAATTATGAAACTGTTTGTTTCCTGCTACATCTGCAGCAATTTGAACAGCAGTTAGCACCACAGTAACAAAACGAACTGTTACAAATCGGTTACTTCAAGGAGAGCTCCGAGCCAGACGCCCTGTAGCGTGCATTCCACTGAGCCCAAATCACCACCAGTCGCGACGTGGTGTAGAGCGAGAGCTCTGTTGTGTTTTCCTAAGAAATCTGGTTGTGCCTCGGCGCCAGTGATAGTTGTGTGTTGGTTGGAAGGAGTTCGGTTGAGTGCTTGCAATCAACCTGTCTGCGTGCTAGGCACATTGGACCTACAACTTGAATTACGGTCTGGGGTGCGATTTCGTATGACAGCAGGGGTACTCTCATCATCTGACTAAAAATCTGTTAGCGTCTGGTGATTCCACCGGTTTTGCTGCCATTGGTGAAAAGCATTCCAGGACTTGTTTCCTAGCAGGGTAGCGCTCACCACATACCCAACATGTTCTACAGTGTGTCATGTCCGGTGGCGTGCTCGACAAGCAGGTCTCCAATCAAATACGTATGGGACATCATCGCACTAAAACTCCAGCGTCATCCATAACCAGCATTAACGGTCTCCTTATTGACCGCGCAAGTGCGACGTTCATGGGACTCCATCCCACGAACTGACATCCTTGAACTGTACAATACAATGCATGCACGTTCGCATGCTTGGATTAAATACTTTTGCGGTTAAACCGGTTATTCATATACCAGCATTTAACATTTGCAATAGCTTATCTCGCGCTTACATTAATCTGTGACCCTGAAATGTTAATCACTTCAGTATGTTACCCAGACAAGCGTATTCCCGAAATTTCATTACCATACATTAATTTTTGGTGTTGCGATTTCTTTTCCATCAGTGTAGTTAAGATAGATATGAAATAAAGGGTACAACTCAAATACTGGCTGAGGCTGAACTAACTGTCCAGTTTACTGCTGAAATTTCCCAGTAATAGTGCTGTCAGTTCTCTGAAGTATGTCGGATCTCGTGCCTTCGGTTTCCAGTGCCGGTCGTGTTGCTGAATTGAATTTGCGACAACTCATTTTATGCTCTGCGTATTTGGTCATAGCACCAGGTTTCGTGGTTAAATGGTCATTGTGTTGAGACTTTAGATGCGCAATATTGACTGTGCTCTATAGGTCTCTCCTTGAAAGCAAAACTCCCAGCAGTGAAGTGGACGGTTACGCGGGGTGGGTATCATCGTAGTCGTTGCAGGAGTCGTAACGGTCTGTGTGAAGAGGAAATGCAACTTGTCCTACCCGTTCTCATTTCTTTCTTGTAATATTTTCTAATACCGTTATCTGCTTTCAATAAAACTGCTTCATTTTCTTGGCTAATAGAAGTACCAGCCATCGACAGATGTAGAGGCAACTTCAGACATGCCCCCGAGCAAGTGTTTAGGGCACTCGATGGTAATTTTGCATGTTTATGAGCCGGCAGATAACATAAGTAGTAACCTCAGAATTTTCGTAGCACTTACAGTAACGTGTATGATAAGATGGACAGATACTCACTCAAATTTTGATAAGAGTTCGAAGTGATGCGAAGATTGGCAACACTCTTAACGTGGTCAGAAATGTGAAATTGTACGCCTGGAAAAAAGGGGAAAAAACAAAGCATTGAGTGATTACAATATCAGTGAGTTACATATTGGAATCAGTCGCCTGTTTTACTGGCTTTTGCTCTGGCGTTTAGTCTATTGTTTTTTGCAAGTGGGGCAGAAAACACCACATGCAAACATCACGAAGCATATTCATGTTAACAAATGCCGAAATCTGTCATGAAAATAAGAATAAATTCTTGAAGCTCGTTGTTCTAAGCATAAAAAAAACTCTTGCATGTTTCAACACTCAAATCATATATTGATTTTGTAGGTTGTACTACATTTTTTTCTATTAATGGATCCATGTCAATACTGTTCGATCCCAGAGCAGCAGGTGTGTGAAAATCAAATGTTAAGCAGGAGAACATTTATAATATAGTGGTGTGCCCTTTACCAATAAGCCATATTTATATGTAGTTGCTGTTGCATTAAGTTGTTAACTGATAAACGGCTGAGGTCCGCAGCTTCTGTAAATGAAGGCCAAATACGCATTATAGGTTAAACTGATTCACCTAGAGACAAATTTTTTGCATCTGGCAGCCACTTGCACCTTCATTGTGTGGATTCCGTTGTTACGTGCCCTGCATCTGCAAGAATACCCTGCAAACACATTTTAGTGCCTGTCAGACGGTTCATCGAACTACCTTCACAATGAGATTTTCACTCTGCAGCGGAGTGCGCGCTGTTACGAAACTTTCCTGGCAGAGACTCGAACTCGGGACCTCTGCCTTCCGTGGAGAAGTGCTCTACCATTTGAACTACCCAAGCACGACTCACGCCCCGTCCTCACAGCTGACAATGGCTGTGAGGACGGGGCGTGAGCCGTGCTTGGGTAGCTCAGATGGTAGAGCAGTTGCCCGCGAAAGGCGAAGGTCCCGAGTTCGAGTCTCGGTCTGCACACAGTTTCAATCTGCCAGGTAAGATTCACCTTCATAATAATTCTCTTTATTATTCCAATATTGAACAGTGCGCGGAAGAAACAAGCACTTATATATTTTCGTGTGAGCTCTGATTTCCCTTGTTTTATTATGATGTAGTTTCTCCCCATATAGGTCGGAGTCGACAAAATGTGTTCACATTCGGAGGAGAAAATTAGTGACTGAAATTTCGTGAGAAAATTCCGCCTCAACGAAAAACGCCTTTGTTTTAATGATGTCCACCACAAGTCCTGTATCATTTCAGTGACTCTTTCTCCCCTGTTTCGCGATAATACAAAACGCGCTGCCCTGCTTTGAACTTTCTCGATGTACTCCGTCGATCCCGTCTGGTAAGGTCCCACACCGCGCAGCAGTACTCCAAAACACGACGGACAAGCGTAGTGTAGGCAGTCTGTTTAGCAGATGTTGCATTTTCTAAATGTCCTGCCAATAAAACGTAGTCTTTGGTTTGCTTCCCCACGACATTTTCTGTGGGTTCTTTCCAGTTTGTTGTTCGTAATTGTCATTCCTAGGTATTTAGTTGAATTTACGGCCTTTAGATTTGACTGACTTATCGTGTAATCGTTGTTAAACGAAGCCCTTTTAGCACTCACGTTGACGACCTCGCACTTTCCGTTATTTAGGCTCAAATGGTTCAAATGGCTCTGAGCACTATGGGACTTAACATCTGAGGTCATCAGTCCCCTAGAACTACTTAAACGTAACTAACCTAAGAACATCACACACATCCATGCCCGAGGCAGGATTCGAACCTGCGACCGTAGCAGTTGCACGGTTCCGGACTGAAGCGCCAATAACTGCTCGGCCACCACGGCCGGCTATGTAGGGTCAACTGCCAATTTTTGCACCATAGAGATATCTTTTATAAACCGTTATGCAATTTGTTTTGATCTTCTGGTGACTTTACTAATCATTAAACGACAGCGTCATCTGCAAAAAACCTATGATGGCTGCTCAGATTGTCTCACTAGTCGTTTATATACACTCCTGGAAATTGAAATAAGAACACCGTGAATTCATTGTCCCAGGAAGGGGAAACTTTATTGACACATTCCTGGGGTCAGATACATCACATGATCACACTGACAGAACCACAGGCACATAGACACAGGCAACAGAGCATGCACAATGTCGGCACTAGTACAGGGTATATCCACCTTTCGCAGCAATGCAGGCTGCTATTCTCCCATGGAGACGATCGTAGAGATGCTGGATGTAGTCCTGTGGAACGGCTTGCCATGCCATTTCCACCTTGCGCCTCAGTTGGACCAGCGTTCGTGCTGGACGTGCAGACCGCGTGAGACGACGCTTCATCCAGTCCCAAACATGCTCAATGGGGGACAGATCCGGAGATCTTGCTGGCCAGGGTAGTTGACTTACACCTTCTAGAGCACGTTGGGTGGCACGGGATACATGCGGACGTGCATTGTCCTGTTGGAACAGCAAGTTCCCTTGCCGGTCTAGGAATGGTAGAACGATGGGTTCGATGACGGTTTGGATGTACCGTGCACTATTCAGTGTCCCCTCGACGATCACCAGTGGTGTACGGCCAGTGTAGGAGATCGCTCCCCACACCATGATGCCGGGTGTTGGCCCTGTGTGCCTCGGTCGTATGCAGTCCTGATTGTGGCGCTCACCTGCACGGCGCCAAACACGCATACGACCATCATTGGCACCAAGGCAGAAGCGACTCTCATCGCTGAAGACGACACGTCTCCATTCGTCCCTCCATTCACGCCTGTCGCGACACCACTGGAGGCGGGCTGCACGATGTTGGGGCGTGAGCGGACGACGACCTAACGGTGTGCGGGACCGTAGCCCAGCTTCATGGAGACGGTTGCGAATGTTCCTCGCCGATACCCCAGGAGCAACAGTGTCCCTAATTTGCTGGGAAGTGGTGGTGCGGTCCCCTACGGCACCGCGTAGGATCCTACGGTCTTGGCGTGCATCCGTGCGTCGCTGCGGTCCGGTCCCAGGTCGACGGGCACGTGCACCTTCCGCCGACCACTGGCGACAACATCGATGTACTGTGGAGACCTCACGCCCCACGTGTTGAGCAATTCGGCGGTACGTCCACCCGGCCTCCCGCATGCCCACTATACGCCCTCGCTCAAAGTCCGTCAACTGCACATACGGTTCACGTCCACGCTGTCGCGGCATGCTACCAGTGTTAAAGACTGCGATGGAGCTCCGTATGCCACGGCAAACTGGCTGACACTGACGGCGGCGGTGCACAAATGCTGCGCAGCTAGCGCCATTCGATGGCCAACACCGCGGTTCCTGGTGTGTCCGCTGTGCCGTGCGTGTGATCATTGCTTGTACAGCCCTCTCGCAGTGTCCGGAGCAAGTATGGTGGGTCTGACACACCGGTGTCAATGTGTTCTTTTTTCCATTTCCAGGAGTGTAGATAAGAAACACGTACCTTGGGGGACGCCAAAAATCACTTCCGTTTTACTCGATGACTTTCGGTTAATTACTACGAACTGTGATATCTGTCTGACAGGAAATCACGAATCCAGTCACCTAACTGAGATGATATTTCATTAAGTACGCTTTCCTTTATTTAAAATGACAACACACTTAGTTTCGTGGTGCAAAATAGCATTCAGGAGCGAGGGTATTGTCAAAAATGCTTCAGTTCCAAATTTTCTTGCGGTGAATTAAATCTTCTAAAATTTTTAAATGTGCCTGACAAAGCTGGCGGGTGAACGTAAAATTTGGAGAGAATAAGGTTGGAAACGAAAACAAGAATTTATAAAAATAAAGCTATTGAATCGACTAAGCACTAAAATGGTTTAGAACAGCATCGCACAAAGCGCATTTGAGGGGAATGTATGTCAGTAGGTCAGTAGTAGTTACAGTCGCTCAAAAGAACGGCATCTCAGTCCGGCCTCGCTTTGTGTTCGGTCCTTTGTCCAGATGAGCCGCGGGCGACAGCAGGGTACGAGGCAAACCTGCTACACAGGTAGCCAGACACTGCGAACACTATGGTCTAGTGGGCTTCGTCAGGGTGTTGGAATCAACAACGTTGACGATCGTGGGTTCGCATCCCGGTATGTCCGATGATATTAAAAGTGCTGGGAGCAATGATGCAAAAAATATCTCTCATTTCGATAATTTATGACAGTAACAGTATCACTGAGCTCCCTTCTAATTTTACCGATACCCGTCGGAATAATGTTTTGCAACAAATAACTGTACGTACATTTCACCATTGCGCCCGTTATCTGCAACGAAATAGCCTCAAAATTAGCCTCCAGATATCAGTGTAAACGTTTCTCAGAATCTAATTGCTAAATCAAGACGCACGTTGGTAACAGACGCAATCTAGAAATTCAGTGTTGCAACTTTGGTAGTATTTCGTAGGACACAGTATGTTCTGCTCCTTGTGAATCTTTGTGGGGGTTGGATGACAGACGATCAAAGAAAATGTTTGTGATTCTAATTACAAGTGCTTTTGTATTACAATCTGCGTAATGCCATTAATTTTACAGATGTCATTGGTTTGACGAACAATAGCTACAGAAATAGTACGTTACAAGTTGTAGTAAGGAAAGCCAGAAATAAGTTTCCAGTTACCTCGCCATTGCAGTCGCACACTGTAATGCACCTGTTGCCCATACCGCAACACAACTGTTTCTGCAGGAAATTCAGAACATGTATCCTTTTCTGACAAGGCACCATCTAATTTAACACCAACCGCAGTTCTGGCTAAAATACTTCTCATTACGAGAGATTCGTCGTCGTCTGAGAGTGACGCAGTTTTTGCAGTGGAATGCTTAGCTCTGAACTGTCGAATACCCTCCACCAGTAAAGTCCATTGGGGGGGGGGGGGGGGGGGGGGGACATTTAGGGCAGATTTGCCTGGACTTCGGACATGATGATTTTCCAACACAGATGAATACTTTTAACAGCACATGTATTTTCCGTAAGCATTTACAAAGATGTTTACACATGACTGACAGAACAGCAGCTGTTCCAGACTTTGCGTCATTTCATTGGCCAAACTGAAATTGACTTAGTGCTTTGCACCGCTCAGTATATACCCTATGTTAACCATGTTCTTTAGCCTATTGTCAAAACAATTACATTTAGCGATTTATAATGAAACGCTAATGATTTACAACAAACTGTTAGTACGTTTTTAAAGACAATAAATGATGGTTCGTTTTGAATAAATACCTAAGTATGGTTCCTTTCACTTTTGTATGGAAATATAGTTGCGAAGTTGCAATAACAGTACCTAACGTAATATCGCTGATTACATCTTGATTTCAAGTTGGATTTTGTTCCTAAGATTGAAGTAGAATACAAAATGCAAAACCGGAATTTCAGGTTCAAATTCTGTGGGATAATTTCTTCGTATGAAAATGACTGAAAATGAATAGTGTTTAACGATTCTCGAACATTCAAATGTAATGATCAAGTTGGTTACAGCTGATTTAATTGGTTTTTCGTTATTGACATGATACACAAAGTGCACAAATCACGTTAAATACATCAGATGACTGATAAATGTCCCAAAAGTCTGTTTTTAGATAAGTCGAATTTACGAATTTTGCTAATTCCTGCTGTAATTACAAAGAAATATTTCTGCCAACATTTCTATGGGAATGTAATAACGCAGTTAGGAGAACGAGACGATAAATTTTGCTGAAATTTACGACATATGTTAATTCACAGCATCGCGTTTTATAACTAATTATAAGTTTATAAATTTGTCTGTTAAAGTTAAATTATCCGAAATAATGTTAATAATGCGGATCAGGTAATATACAATGTGCTACACTTGGAGTGATACCAAAGCATTCATTAACTATCATATAACAAACCCAATTACAACCACCCTTCTTGCTTAATGGCCTTCGTGCGGGACAACATGTGTAACGCATTTTCGAAGCCCCGTTGTATAGTATAATCAGTGTTACGTAAGAAAAATTTTCCAGACCTAAACAGTTTAGGTCAGATCTGATCAATGGCACGAATTTCCTGTTCCGAACTTTGAAGCTCGCTCGTTCTTCTGGTTTCCAGCAGATCAGAGGATCTTTGTTACATTTTTGTAAATGTGAATTTTTATTTATCGTAGGATAGTTGACCAGTAAATCCGTCCTTCATATGTGTCGACGAAAGCATGAAAGTTGTCTGACGATGAATTGTAAAAATTTGAAACTGGTAATGGTACTTTTTTGAATAAAACAAATTTTTGTCTAGTTGCTATACGCCACCATCAAATCATGCTTAATTCCTTGCCAAGAAAAAGAATATTTTACGGGAAAAAGCTTTCCGAGAAAAGTGGCTGATTAAGTACGCCTGGATCAATCCGTATTTTTCCTTTAACTGCTCCACATGAATAGCAGGTGTTTTTTTTTTTTTTTGTAATTCTACAATCCGTGTCAAAAGTGCTATCCGTTTCGTCTTTAAAAGAGAGAGAGAATGAAAAAAAGCTGCCGTAGTAGAACGCTTATGACTCAGATTTACAGACTGCAAATCGTTCACGGCGTTACATTCAGTTCAGTGAAGGTCAGTAAGTAGAGGTTATTCAATAATGCGAGGGGCGTTTGAAAAGTGTGTGCAAAAAACTACTTACGTGTTTGTGGTAAACCTTTTTTATTTTTCCACATAGTCTCCTTTTAGACTTACACACTTCGCCCAAAGCTGTTCTAAATTGTTGATCTATTCCGATTACTAGGAATCGTCAAAATGTGCAAAATAGCTATTAGTTGTTGCAATCACCTCCTAGTTTGAATAAATTCTTTGTCCCGCCAGCCATTTCTTCAAATTGGGAACAAATAGTAGTCCGAGGGAGCCAAGTCTGGAGAATAGGGGATGTGAAACAAGTTGGAATCTTATTTCCATTAATTTTGCGACCACAACTGCTGAGGTGTGTGCTGGTGCATTGCCGTGATAGCAAAGGACTTTTTTGCGGTCCAATCGCCGCCGTTTTTCTTGCAGCTCGTTTTTCAAACGGTCCAATAACGATGAATAATATGCACCTGTAATAGTTTTACCCTTTTCCAGATAGTCGATGAGGATTATCCCTGGCGAATCCCAAAAGACAGTCGCCAGAACCTTTCCGGCCGAAGGACTGGTCTTCACCTTCTTTGGTGCAGATTCTCCCTTGGTAACCCATTGTTTAGATTGTTGTTTGGTCTCAGGAGTATAGCAATGTATCCATGTTTCATCCACAGCGACGAAACGACGCTTAAAGTCCTGCCATTCTTCCTGAACAGCTGCAAACCATCCTTGCAACACTTCACACTATTCCGTTTTTGCTCAAGCGTGAGCAATTGCGGAACCCATCTTGCGGCTAGCTTTCTCATGTCGAAATGTTTATGCAAAATATTATGTACCCGTTCATTCGAGATGACCACAGCACTAGCAACTCACGCACCTTAGCCGGCCGAAGTGGCCGTGCGGTTAAAGGCGCTGCAGTCTGGAACCGCAAGACCGCTACGGTCGCGGGTTCGAATCCTGCCTCGGGCATGGATGTTTGTGATGTCCTTAGGTTAGTTAGGTTTAACTAGTTCTAAGTTCTAGGGGACTAATGACCTCAGCAGTTGAGTCCCATAGTGCTCAGAGCCATTTGAACCATTTCACGCACCTTAACTCCTCTGTCATCCATCACCATATCATAGAGTTTATCAATGATTTCTGGAGTCGTAACCTTCACAGGGCGTCCAGAACGGTCAGCATCACTTGTGCCCATATGGCCACTCCGAAAATTTTGAAACCACTTGTAAACTTTTCTAATCGAAGGTGCAGATTCACCGTAATGTTTATCAAGCTTCTCTTTGGTCTCCTGAGGCGTTTTTCGTTTCATAAAGTTTGGTTAATCAGCACACGAAAGTTTTTTCGTCCATTTTTTTTTACCATCACACGACTTCCTTGATTCACACGAATGCCAAACACAAAGAAATAGACCAATACGGCTGAAGCTTGTTGTGCGTTCTTTCCAAAGATGCTACTAACTAAACATGATCTCGATACATGCCGGTGGTGCCATCTCTCGGACTTTGCACGGACTTTCCGAACGCTCCTCGTATGATAATCCCTTATACCCAACCGTGCTGTTGGCGGACTTCAAGCCGCCTTTTGCTATCGAAGTCCGTTCGCGCCCCAGTACGTGCAAAGCTTTTAAAAATGGAGGTAGCGTTGATGGAAAACTGGGCTGTCGTCGGTTTGATAATTAATGACAAGAAAAACTATACGGAGCTCCTTTACAATTTTGTCTACAGCAAGTCGTATTGACAAACAAATGGAAATGGTTTTGTCAGTATGGCCTTAGCCTTCTGGCGTGCGCACCTGTGCAGTACTAAGAGCATGTCATCACATGTATTTTGCCCCTTTTTACATCTACATCTACATCAATACTCCGCAAGCCACCTGACGGTGTGTGGCGGAGGGTACCTTGAGTACCTCTATCGGTTCTCCCTTCTATTCCAGTCTCGTATTGTTCGTGGAAAGAAGGGTTGTCGGTATGCCTCTGTGTCGGCTCTAATCTCTCTGATTTTCTCCTCATCGTCTCTTCGCGAGATACACGTAGGACTCCTCGGTGAAGGTATGTTCTCGCTACTTCAACAAAAGCCCGTACCGAGCTACTGAGCGTCTCTCCTGCAAAGTCTCCTACTGCAGTTTGTCATCTCCGTAGCGCTTTCGCGATTAATAAATGATCCTGTAACGAAGCGCGCTGCTCTCCGTTGGATCTTCTCTCTCTCTTCTATCAACCCCATCTGGTACGGATCCCACACTGGTGAGCAATATTCAAACGGTAGGCGAACAAGCGTACTGTAACCTACTTCCTTTGTTTTCGGATTGCATTTCCTTAGGATTCTTCCAATGAATCTGAGTCTGGCGTCTGCTTTACCGACGATCAACTTTTTATGATCATTCCATTTTAAATCTCTCCTAATGCCTACTCCCAGATAATTTATGGAATTAACTGCTTCCATTTGCTGACCTGCTATATTGTACCTAAATGATAAAGGATCTTTCTTTCTATGTATTCGCAGCACATTACACTTGTCTACATTGAGATTCAATTGCCATTCCCTGCACCATGTGTCAATTCGTTGCAGATCCTCCTGCATTTCAGTACAATTTTCCATTGTTACGACCTCTCGGTATACAACAGGGTCATCCGCAAAAAGCGTCAGTGAACTTCCGATGTTATCCACAAGGTCATTTATGTATATTGTGAATACCAACGGTCCTACGACACTCCCCTGCGGCACACCTGAAATCACTCTTATTTCGGAAGACTTCTCTCCATTGAGAATGACATGCTGCGTTGTGTTATCTAGGAACTCTTAAATCCAATGACACAAGTGGTCTGATAGTCCATATGCTCTCACTTTGTTCATTAAACGACTGTGGGGTACTGTATCGAAAGCCTTGCGGAAGTCAAGAAACATGACATCTACCCGGGAACCCGAGCCTATGGCCCTCTGGCCCTCGTGGACGAATAGCGCGAGCTGGGTTTTACACGATCGTCTTTTCCGAAACCCATGCTGATCCTGCAGAGTAGATTTCTAGTCTCCAGAAAAGTCATTATACTCGAACATAATACATGTTCCAAAATTGATCAACGTGTAGTATGTCGAAATTTAATTTGCTTAAATTTATTACTCACACGTATACCTTTCTTTTATGTATGTCATTATGTTAAAAAATACAGCCTACAAATATGTCGCTCATCTTAAATCAGTAAAGAGTGACAACAGATAAGTAGACCTAAGACATGTAAAACCGTAAATACCTCGTTACACAAAAAAACTGACTAAACGAACCATATAGCACAAAACAAGGAAACTCAACCAATTTTGAAGGACAACCGATAAAAAACTGCAAAATCACATCAAACGACAGATTTCTTTTCTTTGAAACATAATAAAATTCATCAAACAAATTTAACTGTTAAAATTTGCAAATAAAAAATTTACAAAAAGCTCGAGGTAACGACGGAGGAAGAATTTTGTGAACGGGATACAGCTATGAAACTTCCTGGCAGATTAAGACTGTGTGCCCGACCGAGACTCGAACTCGGGACCTTTGCCTTTCGCGGGCAAGGTTCGTAGGAGAGCTTCTGTAAAGTTTGGAAGGTAGGAGACGAGATACTGGCAGAAGTGAAGCTGTGAGACCGGGCGTGAGTCGTGCTTCGGGAGCTCAGATGGTTGAGCACTTGCCCGCGAAAGGCAAAGGTCCCGAGTTCGAGTCTCGGTCGGGCACACAGTTTTAATCTGCCAGGAAGTTTCATATCAGCGCACACTTCGCTGCAGAGTGAAAATCTCATTCGGGACACAGCTAGTTTCGTTGTTTACTTTAGCGATTTCTGAAGCATCTTGTGGGTGCTTCAGTTTCCCGTAGTTCGGAATGATTCCAAGTGGTGTTGATTGCGGAACGAGACAGTTCGAATTTTTTGGTTTGAACAGGACAACGATAAGCCTAGGAAGGATAGGATCATAGCAGTCAGTCGCAGTCCCAAAGGTTTTTATTATTCGTGTACATTCAGAATTCAGCTACAGACAGCCATTTTCAGTGCATTTGAGAGAGAAACTGGAAGGGCCATGCTTTCATTCCCTGATAAATACCAGAGGAATGAATTCAACAAGCATTTTAGAATTGCAGTAAATGAAAGGTAATCTATAATCGACCCTCACTCACTCTGATAGTACCACTCCTCTGTATATACATCGGAAATTAGACTTGTCGTATCGAGGAATTAAGTACGCTGAGTGAAAAAGAATGAAACACGAGGCTGTCCAATAATTATTGTTCTACTTGAGGCACTGGCGTATAGACTTTAGTGACAGAGTTACACTTTCAAGAATATAAGTTGTACGCTGTTACTAGTCCCCCCCCCCCCTCTCTCTCTCTCTCTCTCTCTCTCTCTCTCTCTCTCTCTCTCTCTCTCTCTCTCTCTGGAGTAAGTTCGACGGTGTTGCTACCCTGATCAGATCTACAGTTAGCTTTGTCGGTTAATACATGTCCAACTTTGCCTTATTAATATTATTGCCATAATCATCATCACAGTAACCATCCTTAAATATACATTGTCACAGGTTTTTTACTGATTGGGAAAGTCTCCGTAGCTTCCAGTAGCAGAAAACGTAAAGGAATCTTGTTCAGCTGGAAACAGTTTCTTCAAAATCTTGCATGTACGGCATACAGTAGCCTTCTACCCTTGGTTAAATAGCCTTCTCAGGCGTTTGTAAGGACTTTCCGCCTTGATGTAAGGTCATTTAAGACACTGCTACAGCCGAAATCTCCTGTGTATGTTTGAAAAACCTGCAGGTGTCACATCAATATGCTCAGCTGGCAATTTCTCGGTTTTTCGATGTCTGTATTACGTAAATTGTATGTTAGACGAATCGAACGTAGGAACAAGCGAGGCAATACTGACCCTGCGACTTACCTTAGAAGATAGGTTAAGGAAATGCAAACCTACCTTTATAGCATTTTTAGACTTAAGAGAATGCTTTCGACAATGATGAGTAGAGTACTTCTTCAGATTCTGAATGAATGTAGCGAGCGTAAAATACAAGGAGCGAAGGGCTATTTGCAACTTGTACAGAAGCCAGATGGCAGATAATGGCAGTTAAGAGCCGAGGCGCATTAAAGAGAACCATTGGTTGAAAAGGGAGTGAGGCAGGGGAACCAAAGAACGATTTGAAATAGGCATTAAAGTTCAGGAAGGTCTGGGAAGAGCATTTGAACGGAATGCATAGTGTCTTGAAAGAAGGATATAAGATGAACATCAGGAATCAGATTACGAAACGAGACACTTAAAAATTAGTAGATGAGTTTTGCTATTTGAGCAGCAAAATAAACTGATTATGGCCGAATTAGAGAGGATATAAAATGTAGACTAGCAATGCCAAGAAAAACGTTTCTGAAGAACAGAAATTCGTTAACATCAAATATGGATTTGTCAGGAAGCCATTTATGAAATTGTCAGGTATGTAGACACGTATGGCAGTGAAACATGAAAGATACACAGTTTAGATAAAAACAAAAGCTTTCGTAATGTGCTGCTACAGAAGAATGCTGAAGAGTATATCACGCTACTGAGGAAGTACTGAATAGAATTGGGGAGAAAAGAAATTTGTGGCTTAACTTGATCAAAAGAAAGTATAGGAGGAGACAAGTTGTACTGTGTTGTCAGTAGACAAGCAGGAAACGCAATGCGTCATTCAGGAGAACTCAGTCAAGAGTGTCATTCAGGAGAACTCAGTTACTTCGAATGCGGATTAGTCACTGAATGTCACAGGACTTACAAATCCATCCAACAGCTCTGGAGTTGCCCAAGTCGACTGTTATTGTCCCGCAATAATCTTTGCCTCTTGAGCGTTTGCTGGGTTACCTTGATAGGGCAGGCTGGTTTGTAAAAAAAATCTAGACAAGAAGTCAGTAAAGATTCAATTGATAGCCCGCTGACCGATCATTTGCCTCTGGCACTACACTCACTAGATGTGCTTCTTGTAGATACGTGTCTTTTGAACTTCCTCGACGACCCCTCGCCCTCTGATAACAAAATACCGTCCAGGCGTCGCTCTCTGTAAGGAAGCATTCGTGCACACGCGGGATTCTTAAAGACTGAGGGACTTCACAAGCAGAGTTTTCTTCATGCCGCTGCTGGTCTGTATTGGACAGTAAAAGGCTTGCTAAAAATATTATCAGCAATAAAACTCTCTTCAGCACAGTTATGTTTAACTGGTCGATTTGGTATGGGAGAGGGTTTCAAATGAGTACACAAAATACTGCCGTGAATTTGGTAACAGGAATGATTTTGCCCATTTGTTGAAAACTCTGAGCGGTGGACCTCAATTATTGTGACTAGATGACGTAAACATAATACATTTTGGATGTTCTGAAGAAAAATATGTTCGTTACTGTTAACTGGAGGCAGCGTTCCAGCACTCTCTCTCCATTGGACTTACTGTAAAACAAATTGTTGCCGCCATTTTGGGGGAAAAGTAGTTAGTATATGTTACTTAGTAGCAGTGTAGACAGAGTATGTCGAGAGGAAAACTTATCACATAACACTGCGAGCCTGACGATCAACCGCGCGTCGCTTGTTTGTCAACCCACATGCAACTAATACGACATCACATCTTGTGGCTTTCAGTTGTGGCATCGTGAGGTACCTTTGAGGACGCAACAAATTCTATGTAGTTGCACGGCTCTCAACATGGCGTCAACTGAAATCACACAGGCAGGTGTTAGTACAGTGGAGGTTATTACATGAGGGCTGTGACAAGACTCAAATACAAGCATGAACAGGCCCGAACCTTACATCCGAAAACATATTTTGCACAAGGATAAAGCAGGGGCCACAAACACATTTTATGAAAGAAGTGCTCGAAGATGAAAATGCTACGGCAAACTAACGAACAGCTGTCATGTAAATACCATTTGCTGACACGCTACACTTCAAAGATTTTATCATCTTATTGTATTTGTTCACGTAGGCATTTCGAATAATTAATTTTTATTTCAACAACTGCCACTATCACACTCGGGGGCTATATCCTGCATGTAATCAACAACTTACACACTGCTTGGTCTCACAAATTGTAATGTTCATACAATTTTTTTGTGTTAATATATTAACTTTATTTATTCATTCATTCATTCATCCATCCAATAATCTTTCAAGATTGTCGGATAGACGTACGCGTTGGTTTGGAAATATTGTGCGCGCGCGCGCGCGCGCGCGCACACACACACACACACACACACACACACACACACACACACACACACACACTGCAACTTAAGCATAGGTTGTTCTTTTTGTAGTTCTAGAAACTGCGAAAGTGTGCCTGCCGACCACTGATACGACTTTCTTCAGTAATAAAATGAAAACACACTGGCCGCCGGAAAGGATCTAAATACTCGGATATAAAACTAACCCAAGCATTGGCAAGGGACTTGCAAAATTTGAAAACTGAGATGATGGTCCGTGCATCCTTAAACCTTCTAATAGGAGAATTCTATAGTGTGGCTCACTATATGAGCAGAGAGTGCGACAATTTATACCGTGAGTGGTAAATGTTATATAAAATATTAGGAGAAGCTAGAACTACAAATTAGCGTAAGGAACTAAAGTAGAATTAATACAACTCATGTACAATATAAGATTAACAAAAATGTATCTTTAACTCTGATGTAAATCATTTAGCATTATGTACTACACACTGTGCAGACTATTGTATGGTTTTACTGTGTAACTTGTTGGAGGTATATTGCCTAGATGCAAGCGAAATTCCTTGTCCTATAAGTAATACCCGTACGAAAGGTAATTTACGGGATTAAAAAAATCACAATTACAGTGAGCGGTGGTGGAAGGAAAGACGTTACAAAGTAAATACATTCAAGCTGAACTTTTTTCGCATGAGAAAATGTGCGTCTCAGAAGTTACGCCACAGAAAAGTGGGAGTTCATACACGCAATTGTGGTACGCCACTACATGTGACGCCATTGTTGCTTGTGTGAAGACGACTTTAATATCCAATGGTTACTACATGTTAAATTACCTATTACGATCTGTCCGTGTGTGGAGAGATATAACTGTTGTAACATCTTTGTGTTGAAAGGTAGCAGTGGCGTAATGAGTAGCGCCATGGATTGGGGATGGAGTGTAACATGTATCACAGGTTCGCGCCTGCCAAGGCATAAACATTTTAAAACCCAGGAGCGATGATGTTAATGGAGTTTACCACAATGAGATGTGAGTAATGATTCCAACTATCAAACTGAGCTCCTAACTATTTATTTTTGACACACGTGTTGTAATTGAATGACGGGCAATGTGGACGATACATAGTTCGTCATGTTTTTAACCATATCTATACACGTAACTCAGGAGGACATGTTCCTGACGGAGTAAAGGTGTGTCGTACTATAACCTCTGCTTGTCATTGAAGTGACATAGAAACGATATAAACATATCAGTACTACCGTGAATTTCGTCATGATGTTAAAATTGGATTGCTATTTCCAACACTTTGAGGTTGTTTTTGAATGGGCTTCGCAGGGTTTTGTTAACGCTAACGATATTTGCAATCTAGTTCTCTCACTTTATAATTGTGTGTAATCAACATACAGCAAACAGCGTAGTTTCAGTTTAACCACTGATATAAGTGGCTCCCGCAGTTACAAGAAAGAAATGTGGTGTGCGCATCATTGGCAGTTATCTTGACTTTCCCCGTATTTTAGACAAAAATTTACTAATGAACGTAAACAGAAATATACGTACTTATTACGCACATCTATTAAACTGGGAGTAGACTATGTTCAGCGAACAACATACTTTAAAGGACGCCGTGATATTCCTGGATGTGGCTGCCAATATTTTATTTTGCTAGAAGCTCGCCTTGATGCAGCTTGATACACGTGAAGTAGCATATGGTGCAAAAGTGGAGTGAGGTACAAGCGACAGATGGTACGGTATGCACCAGTCCCGTGACTGAGTCTGCCAATTGTACTGAATTTGCTTCTGATTCGTCGGCACATTCGGGTGCTAAGCACCAAAAGTCTAATTATCTCTTATTAATTATTTATATACTTTTCATGTATTTAAACCAGTTTTTAGTATGACAGTCTCTCGTGGTTACCCTACGAGTCTATCATTTTTGTTTAATAAATTTCCCTTATTTTGAGAAACATAAGAGTAACGGTATTGCAACCGAAGTGCTTCGGACACTGTGGCGGAACCGGTTTATAGTATTTCGTGGCTTTACTTATAAATCATATTTCAGATAGATCAAAAAAATATAAAACCAGTTACCTATTGTCAGCGTAACAATTCGTTTGTTATCAGAAATGATTATCCCGACTAATATTTGTCACTCTGATAAAGAACTCTCCACTTAACGTTGTGTAGAAATGTTGTCTGTAAAGTCGTGTGAGTGGCACTAAATTTTATATAATTTATCAGATTTTACACAACTGTTACTTAAGATGGAAGCACTTTTTCTCTAGCAAAGGAAACATTTAGTCACAAAATACTACCCGCGCACAACACTGACTTATGTCTCCTATTTAAATATTTCATGTAAATCGTCCGAAATAATTAGGCTTCATACATCAGCAAATAAGAAATTGATATTACGTAACGTGCTGTGAACACTGTATTTAAGGATTCAATCCGAGTTGAATTCTGTCTTTTAAAGTAGATTCGGGACCACCAGTGCACGTTTACTTCCATTCATTTATATCTAACCACATTTATGTTTGTTAAAATTTTCGATTCAAAACTGCCGCGGAGATATTTTTGCTAAGATGGCGGCAGACAGACGATAGTCAATTTTTCATTTGTTATTCTGGATTTATTTTTATATCAAGGTAATATATTTAGATAAAACTCTTTAAGCCTTTTATCTCTGCTTCAGCATTTAAAATCATTTTCAATGATAAATACTGACATATTTTTTTATACCAGCTACTAGTAAACTCCGCTGTAAGTTACTAGCGCTAATGGCTGCGCTCCTAATTGCGGAGCTGAAAATTAACACTTAAAAACATTAATTAGGTTGCATTACAATTGAAATAAATACAAATCCACGTCTAGACAATAGCGACTCTATTTTTCAAATAATAATTAACAATATATATTTACAGGTTTTCTCTTTACAAACCTCACACGTCTCACGTCCGAACAGTTCATCGGTTAGCACAGGAAGAACAACTGACCACAATCATCACAGATAATAAAAAAAAAAGATTATAATTGTCGTTGTCCATGAGTGTATTTCTCTGGTAATAGTTTTAATTCACACAGAAATAAAACTATTACAGCATTAATGAAATAATTATCGTCATTTTTACACGATACAGTCCTTTTATACGTAGTATGCATAATATTTGTTGAAGTTTGTTCACTTAGTTCATTTTAACATCTTCTGGCTAGAACATGGTGTCGTGGATATTACAACACTTTCGGGTCGCTTTGGCGCACCTAGAAGACAAGTACTTGGGCTGCGCTAGTCGCTCTGTCTCGGGCGTTCTAGACGGACGGACACGTAACTCTGTTCCGGGTGTTCTTCAGGGCGGACATATCGTACTCTATATTGGAGGTTTGAGGGAAAGGTTACCATACAATTAAGAAAGCTATGTCGAGTGTTGTAAAAGACAATGTAAAATGAGTGAATATTTAAATAATAACTAAACAGGATAGATTAATGAGAAGTGTCGCCTACCATCATTGTCAGTACTATAGATCTTGCCCTCTGTAGATACAGAGACTAACCTGTGCAAGTGGCATTCGATAAAAAAGCTCAATGACAGGTTCGCTATGACAGCATAGCAGCCTCCGCCGAAGAAAATCACACGAACGACGAGCTGTCTTCTGCGCTGGGGACACAACTTTAGAAGACGACAGGTTGGTGGAAAGAACGGTTAGCGACTCTTATTCAATCTTTCCAGATCTCTTCAGCTTCCACATCTGACTTCCAAGGATACACAATTTATAGCGCATCTCTTCATTTATAAATTTGCCATTGATAATTTTTAATGAAAATGCTTTCACTGTTAGGACTGCTGTACCATTAGCGTAACTGTAATCCATATTGTAAGCAACTATAATCACAACCTTGTCAAGGCATAGCCATTGTCTCACTACGGTTCCCAATACTGTTTTTTGTTTATTTCTGTCAGAGCGTGTAGATAGCCCTAGGTTGAATCGCCATCACCTGAGTATACTCAGTTTGAAGCTGTTACATACCGTCTTATGAAACTTGTGTTCTGTGTTAAGCATATCTTTTGCTTTTAAATTGCATGTTACCTGCCAATTTTAAAAGTAGTCTCATATGTGCTTGTGATACACTTCGATTGAATCATTCGTTGGAGGTCTGTAACACTCTCCCCTCGCACTTACATCGAGACAGCATTCGCAGTGGTTCATCGCTTCATGTCTTCCATGTATCTGACGTAGTGTCAAGTAAAGTTTCTTTCGCCCACATTCTTTGGTATCCTTTTGCATTCGCTGCTTTCCAACAGAAACATGTAGGGTATGAACCCTCCTTCAGTGGATTTGGTCGCACTGTTGCGGGTACAATTACACATTTTCACCTAATGAACAACTTGTGACCTTACGAATATCGAAATAACTTTTTGTTTTCAAGACTTGCTAGAAGAAATGAGAAACAGCAGTTACATGTGGAAGTGACTTCGGGAGAACTCCGGTCTCAACTGAAGGCAGTTTTTTATTTTTTTTATAGACTGGTTTCGTGTTTATTCACATTATTTTCGTGTGATTACATTCAGGGTGCAAAGACGAAACTGAATGTAATCAACCTGAAGATAAGCATAAGCACGAAACCCGTCTTGTTTTAAATGAGTCTTCTTCAGTTGTGACTGGTAGCGGATGTGTGTTCCAGGCCCTTTGCTGTTGACAATATATAAACATCGGAAGCCTCACGGTGTTGGTTTGAACCTAAACATAAATAAAATGCATTGTGCATAAACAAGCAGAAAAACTAGTTGTGACTTAGTAGGGTTTCCTGGCATATTAGTCTCGAAAGTCTCTTCGGGTTTGCTGCTGGATCACAAGATCAACATGATTCAATATTTCGGCAACTGTCCACCATCTTCAGGAAAAAGTTGCTGCTACTTCTCCTCCTCCTTCAACAACACTGAGCTGGTGGCGGCGCACTGTAACGTGGCAAATTATTACGAGTTGTCACCTTGCATTGAAAGCGCAGCTTGCTGTGGAGCCGCAAGGAGAGCGGATTTTGGTTCTCATGCTTGCACAGCTGACGCTGGCTACTGTTCCGAGCGAGATACACTACTGGTCATCAAAATTGCTACACAACGAAGATGACGTGCTACAGACGCGAAATTTAACAGATAGGATGAAGATGCTGTGATATGCAAATGATTAGATCTTCAAGGCATTCACACTAGGTTGGCGCCGGTGGCAACACCTACGACGTGATGACATGAGGAAAGTTTCCATCCGATTTCTCATAGACAAACAGCAGTTGCCTGGTGAAACGTTGTTGTGATGCCTCGTGTAAGGAGGAGAAATGCGTACCATCACGTTTCCCACTTTGATAAAGGTCGGATTGTAGCCTATCGCGATTGCGGTTTATCGTATCGCGACATTGCTGCCCGCGTTGGTCGAGATCCAATGACTGTTTGCAGCATATTGAATCGGTCGGTTCTGGAGGGTAATACGGAACGCCGTGCTGGATCCCAACGGCCTCGTATCACTAGCAGTCGAGAGAACAGGCACCTTATCCGCATGGCTGTAACAGATCGCGCAGCCACGTCTCGATCCCTGAGTCAACAGATGGGGACGTTTGCAAGACGACAACCATCTGCACGAACAGTTCGACGACGTTTGCGGCAGCATGGACTATCAGCTCGGAGACCATGGCTGCGGCTACCCTTGACGCTGCATCACAGACAGGAACGCCTGCGATGGTGTACTCAACGACGAACCTGGGTGCACGAATGGCAAAACGTCATTTTTTCGGATGAATCAAGGTTCTGTTTACAGCATCAAGTGGTCGCATCCGTGTTTGGCGACATCGCGGTGAACGCACATTGGAACTGTGTATTTATCGCCATACTGGCGTATCACCCGGCGTGATGATATGGGGTGCCATTGGTTACGCGTCTCGGTCACCTCTTGTTCGCATTGCGGCACTTTGAATAGTGGACGTTACATTTCAGATGTGTTACGACCCGTGGTCCTCCCCTTCATTCGATTCCTGCGAAACCCTACATTTGAGCAGGATAATGCACGACCGCATGTTCCAGGTCCCTTACAGGCCTTTCTGGATACAGAAAATGTTCGACTGCTGCCCTGGCCAGCACATTCTCCAGATATCTCACCAATTGAAAACGTCTGGTCAATGATGGCCGAGCAACTGGCTCGTCACAATGCGCCAGTCACTACTCTTGATGAAGTGTGGTATCGTGTTGAAGCTGCATGGGCAGCTGTACCTGTACACGCCATCCAAGCTCTGTTTGACTCAATGCCCAGGCGTATGAAGGCCGTTATTACGGCCAGAGGTGCTTGTTGTGGGTACTGGTTTCTTAGGATCTATGCATCCAAATTAAGTGAATATGTAATCACATGTCAGTTACAGTATAGTATATTTGTTCGATGAAGCAATTTTAATGGCCAGTAGTGTATAAATGACGAGACATTACGGCGAGCACTTCTGTTCAAGAAGACTACAGAACGAACGTTAACTCGCAAGTGGTCATGGGTGAGTAACTATGTAGGACATTTAAAATATCGGGTCGGACGAAATATCGACTGGCTGCTTTTGTATGTGAACTTGTTACGAAGACAGCCAGTAACATTGTATAATTAATGATGGGATGTTAAAAACTGACTTCATAGCTATTTTCCTTGTTTTAGGAACAATAACCCAACTAAAAGGAAATTTCAGACTTTTTTTTCACACGATTCAAAACTCGATCACTCAATAGTTTAACCAACTTTCAGCTACTGCCCATTGAATGGGTGGAGTTACGTGGCCTTTGCGTGGTAGGTATTTAGTCGAATTTTCGTCAACAGTGCTTTTGTCGCCTAAACCGGTATCTACCATCGCAGAGTGAAGGGGCAGACAACCTGAAGCCTACAGGTAGGTGGGCAGACTGCGAGAGCCGCGACCCATGTCCCCGCAGCAATCGGCAGAAAACCGGCGGCACCGAGGGACGTTCCGTTTTGATGTGAGATAGTACAGGGTTCCACATAGAGGAGAACCATTGTTATTAATCAAATTGTTTGCCAGCCTAATTTTAATTGCCTCTATGAACACAGTTGCAAAAACCTAGAAGCGGTGGCAACTATATCACAGTCTCATTAAATTTCATCTTGTGTCCCCTCCTTTAAGCAATGACCGCCTATTTTTCCGGCTGTGTGGCTGGATTGAAGAGTTTTTAGCAAACAGAACACAGCATGTTGTTATCAATGGAGAGACGTCTACAGACGTTAAAGTAACCTCTGGCGTGCCACAGGGGAGTGTTATGGGACCATTGCTTTTCACAAAATATATAAATGACCTAGTAGATAGTGTCGGAAGTTCCATGCGGCTTTTCGCGGATGATGCTGTAGTATACAGAGAAGTTGCAGCATTAGAAAATTGTAGCGAAATGCAGGAAGATCTGCAGCGGATAGGCACTTGGTGCAGGGAGTGGCAACTGACCCTTAACATAGACAAATGTAATGTAATGCGAATACATAGAAAGAAGGATCCTTTATTGTAGGATTATACGATAGCGGAACAAACACTGGTAGCAGTTACTTCTGTAAAATATCTGGGAGTATGCATGCGGAACGATTTGAAGTGGAATGATCATATAAAATTAATTGTTGGTAAGGCGGGTACCAGGTTGAGATTCATTGGGAGAGTGTTTAGAAAATGTAGTCCATCAACAAAGGAGGTGGCTTACAAAACACTCGTTCGACCTATACTTGAGTATTGCTCATCAGTGTGGGATCCGTACCAGATCGGTTTGACGGAGGAGATAGAGAAGATCCAAAGAAGAGCGGCGCGTTTCGTCACAGGGTTACTTGGTAACCGTGATAGCGTTACGGAGATGTTTAATAAACTCAAGTGGCAGACTCTGCAAGAGAGGCGCTCTGCATCGCGGTGTAGCTTGCTCGCCAGGTTTCGAGAGGGTGCGTTTCTGGATGAGGTATCGAATATATTGCTTCCCCCTGCTTATACCTCCCGAGGAGATCACGAATGTAAAATTAGAGAGATTAGAGCGCGCACGGAGGCTTTCAGACAGTCGTTCTTCCCGCGAACCATACGCGACTGGAACAGGAAAGGGAGGTAATGACAGTGGCACGTAAAGTGCCCTCCGCCACACACCGTTGGGTGGCTTGCGGAGTATAAATGTAGATGTAGATGTATTGTTGGCTCGTAGGACGGCGATGTTCCCACGCACCTATTCTGAACAGTGCGACTCGAACGACCGATGTAAGGCTTCCCACACTTAAGTTCCATGCCTTCTTTTGCATGTCGCCTCTCATTTTCGTCTGTTTTATTAATTTTTTATATCATTTCACTGTGGGAACTGTCCGAATAAGGTTATTCTGATAAGGGTATTACTACTGAGAGCTCAAATTACTTTTCACTTGATGGCTATGCATGTTGGGAACTGTATGTGGTCTTGTTTCTAGTTTCCTCTGTGACTTCCCTGTATGGTATGTTGGGAGGCGAGCACCGGAGGATTCGCCAAAATGTGTTTTTGTGGGGGGTCTGCACTTGGTCGAATACGGAGAGGGTCGTACATCAATGAGCTTGAGCGCCTGTTGGGGCGACTGACATCGGTCGAGTTTCGCCTATTGTATGGAGGGCGAAATGACCTGCGAGCCGTCTGAGTGTCGCCACAGTGTGTGTGTTTACCATTCTGCTGCATCTGGCGCCGACTGACTGTATTTTCATGATTTTGAGAATACTTGTAGACCGTGCCCTGCTAGGTGCGACTGCCAGGAGCCGGTGTTCTGTTTCCGTATCCGGTCAAACGGCAAGTTCAGTACCCCCAGCTAAATAGCAGAGCCATTTCTCCAGTCACACCAATACCCAAAAAGGGAAGTAGGAGTAATCCGCTGAATTACTGTCCTGTATCACTAACGTCGATATGCAGTAGGGTTTTAGAACATATACTGTATTCGAACATTATGCAGTACCTCGAAGAAAACGATTTATTGACATATAGTCAGCACGGATTCAGAAAATATCGTTCTTGCGAAACACAACTAGCTCTTTATACTCATGAAGTAATGTGTGCTATCCACAGGGAATGTCAGATTGATTCCATATTTTTAGATTTTCAGAAGGCTTTCGACACCGTTCCTCACAAGCGTCTTCTAATCAAACTGCGTGCCTATGGAATATCGCCTCAGTTGTGCGACTGGATTCGTGATTTCCTGTCAGAAAGGTCACGGTTCGTAGTAACAGACGGAAAGTCATCGAGTAAAACAGAAGTAATATCCGGCACTCACCAAGGAAGTGTTAGAGGCCCTTTATTGTTCCTGATCTACGTTAACGACATAGGAGACAATCTGAGTAGCCGTCTGAGATTGTATGCAGATGATGCTGTCATTTACTGTCTTGTAAAGTCATCAGATGACCAAAACGACTTGCAAAATGATTTAGATAAGATATCTGTAAGGGGGGGAAAGTGGCAGTTGACCCTGAATAAAGAAAAGTGCGAAGTTATTCACATGAGTATTAAAAGAAATCAGCTAAATTTCGTTTGCGCGATAAGTCACACAAATCTGAGGGCTGTAAATTCAATTAAATACTTCGGAATTACAATTACACATACCCTAAATTGGAATGATCACATAGATAATATCGTGGGTAGAGCAAACCAAAGACTGCGATTCATTGGCAGAACACTTAGAAGGTGCAACAGGTCTATTAAAGAGACTGCTTTCACTACGCTTGGTCGCCCTATTCTGGACTACTGCTGTGCGGTGTGGGATCCGCATCAGGTGGGGCTGACGGATGACATCGAAAAAGTACAAAGAAGGGCAGCTAGTTTCGTATTATCGCGAAATAGGGGAGACAGTGTCACAGACATGATACGTGAATTGGAATGGCTATCATTAAAACAAAAGCGTTTTTCGTTGCGACGGGATCTTCTCATGAAATTTCCATCACTAGTTTTCTTCGCCGATTGCGAAAACTTTCTGTTGTCACCCACCTACATAGGGAGAAATGATCATCACGATAAAATAAGAGAAATCAGGGCTCGCACGGAAAAATTTAAGTGCTCGTTTTTCGCGCGTGCCGTTAGAGAGTGCAACGGTAGAGAGACAGTTTGAAGGTGGTTCATTGAACCCTCTGCCAGGCACTTTATTGTGAATAGCAGAGTAATCATGTAGATGTAGACATCATTGGTCGACTTAAGCTGAGGCCAGGTGTCGTCCTAAAGCCTTGAACGAAATTGGAGGGAACGGTCTCTATTGGCGCGAATGATGTTCTGAGAGAGTGTAGGGGAATTTTGGAATCAGCACTGAATGCTGATTCGCGGCTTTTCGAGAGTAAAGGGGGAGTTGAACGACGTTTTACGCTCTTGCGTTTCGCGGGCACAGTGATTCGGGATCTGATCTTCGTCGGAATCGGACGGTCTTAGCGACTTAGTCGCGCTTTTTCGGAATTGTGGAGCATGACTCCTGTCATACTAAAGTTTCATTCTGCAACTTAAGACACAGGTTCTTACTACGGGTTTTCGCACCTGTACTGACAGGGCGAGTTCAGACGGTTTTTCTGTGTTTCTTCCTGGAGATACAGTCCCGTGCATCCAGGAGTTTCCTTGCTTCGGTCTCAAGAGCAGAAAGAATTCTCGGACTGCATTCGAGGCCACGTGTTGAAACAGAGTTGCTGCACAGCAGGAGTCGGCTGTTACATCATCAGAATGCCGCCTACCGACGACGTGCTGCAGGTTTCAGGACTGGTGAAGTATATTGTGGCTCCGGCATTGTAGGACCTATCATTTTTATACAGAAGTCCTCAGCAGCACGCACGTTCGCTTTGCTAAAATTCCACCTTGTTTGTTTCTCCATGTGTTCCCATTTGAGCTCTCACTACTAATTAAGATACTGCACTATAGTTGGGGGAGTAATATGTGATTCCTTAGAACCTCCAGTCGCTATCGTCAATCTATCGCATCACAGACAGTAGGAGCCCCTTGTTCTCTAGCCAACTCCTACTCTCATAATGGTTCAGTCAGTATACCCTATCCTTTAGCCTACTGTTTTTATCGACAATCGACTACCTTTGTGTTCTGATTTATAATAAATCTCATTGTAATATTTAATTCGCATATCATTTCGTAGATAGATGCAGAATCTCATTTCCTGCTTAGTAGATAACGATTTTTATTAAGTTATTGTGAGTGTGCACTCCTAATTTTACCAACTAGCAGGATCCACCATCAATTCCTTTCGTTACCGTTGTGCACATAATCAATTAGATGGTAGGTACGGAGAGGGTACAGTGCATGTCTGGTTCTCATGCAAAATTCGCCAGAATTAGACAGCTAGAAACTCTTCTCCACTCAGACACCTCGCACACTTACACTGAATTTTATACGAGTATAAGCCAGGCTTCCTAGGCCTCAAATCGTCTTTCACTGAGCTGAGCAGTAGCCTTATCTAGGAAGGTGAATGGAACACAGTCTTAATATTAAAGCTCCTTAAAATTCTTCCAGTTGAACGATATGCTCCCAGCATAAGGAGTAAAGGCCACAGATCGAAGCGCCTCTCCATGCACCTCCATGGGTGGTCCAAACACTTTACTCCGACGAATCAGTTTCTCAGTATCGTTTTCCTTAAAAACAGATACCAAATAAGCAAGTTCTTCGGTTAAATTGTCCGTGTCTGAAATGGCATGTGCTTTGCGCACCAGAGTCCTAAGGACGGCTTGCAACTTTCAGAAATCGGGTACCGATTGGGGTGTGGGTGGGTGGGTGGGTGTCGGCTGTAGGTCCCAGAGTAACATCTTGTTTTTTGTAAACCATGACGTTAAAAAATGGTAGCCTGCCATCACTTTCAACATCCATCGTATATTTCATGCAGGGGCTGAAGACAGTTGAAGTCGTCCAAAAAATCTGTTTCGTCTGGCATCATGGAAGAGATGTTCGTGTCTGCTTAACAGCGGATACGAAGGTTGAGAATCAGTGGAACACTCCTAGGAAAATCTAATCCACCTGCATGAGAAGCAGCTTTCGAAGCTTTCATTCGTCTAGGGTTAATGGAGAGAGAGAAGATAATACCAAGAACAATGGACTATTTCCTCAGCATTTGTTTCAGCAGCCACAAAACCATCATAGTTGGTTGGGTTCCTGCACTTAACTTAGGATTTACTTAGCAACGAATAAATACACGAAACCCTCCGTTGCCAAATTAACGTGGAAGCCATAAAACACCTAACATGGAGGCAAAATGTACGCATCTAAAAGCTACTTAAAAAAGGAATAAAATCACTTACATTTGTTTCCACAAGAGGAGAATACAACGTCCCAATTCGGACGTCGCTATCACTTACATTTTACTGACATTAAATACAACAACTTAAATAATCATACATGAGACGAGAACAAATGAATAACCCTATCAATCTTTACACATGAGAATACGACTATATCCACGAAGGTTCGCGCCATGGCAAGGGAGATACTTAACTTCAACATATAAGGTGATTACAGTAAGCCCTAATTCCACTCGACAAACGTAGTAACGATATAAGCGAGACAAATGTACTGGAGGAGGGTAGCCAGATGTGCCGTAGTAAAAAGAGCCACTATCAACCCCGTCGGGACGCGACCCCGGTGAACGTCAATTTCAGCTACCTGCAACATACAGTCATTTGTAGCTTCTTAAAAACAATTAACATGAAAAGGCACAACGCGTAACACACTAATGAAATACAAAAGACTACTTCACAGAACTAGCTCCTCTTTAGACAAAGCAAACAGCAGAATATTAATAACACGTAAAATACTTCTAACGTATAACAAACTATGGAACCACGTAATAGAATATCGTCTTGAGCTCCTAGAATACTTAGTTTGACTTGGTTTATAGATCTCACAACTCAAGTGTCAGCTTAAGCAAACCCGCGAATACAAAACTCGAAATATGACAGGAATAATGACAATGCTAGGCTGCCACACAGATGAGACAATAGTAATTTACAGCGACACACAACCGACCTTAAATCTCCAATTTAGTATAATCAGAATAAACAATTTTGTGTATAACAATTACTTACAGTACCATGACAACCTCCGAATAACACTTATTACCCAAGGTAGGTGTTGGTATCGAAAGGCACCTTTAGTAATACAGAGTTAGAGTGTATTCACTTATTGGAACGGTTTCAACTTTACATCCCTTTCTACATAGCTCTCTGTTTACACACTTCTATAACTTCTGCAACTGAAGAAGGGCATATAAATGCACATATAACCGACACAGAGTCAAGCAGAATAAAACAGTACCTTAGTATGGCGCAAATGGCTTCATTTGCTTTACACGTGGGATATCTTCACCATTCAGTAATTCCGAAATATATTCAACAACGCGTGAGAGCAAGACGTCGCCGTGGTATATTTACTTAACATAATTTCCTGCACAGACACAAGGCAGACGAAGCGTTTTCACTTGCAACAGCGGCGAGCATCACACATTTCCTTCGTCACGCCATAGACACAACTCAATTTCAATGGCCAGTAACAAGAACCTATACGTGCCCTCGCAGCAGAAAATCCCCAAAACACAACAGTGCACCACCGCGATAGCAAACCCGAGGTACCATAAAGTCACTGCCGGGATCTCTCGCTGATCATGCCCATAGCGTGCAGGCATCGTACCACAGGCCTGACGGTAAACGTCAACAACCCACCTCCGGCCCTGTAAATTTCCACTCCACTGTCTCTCTTTCTCTCTGCGTTAACCTCCCGACCACCGGCGTGAATCGCAGAAGGCAAAGATGGTGACCCTATAATCGATGGCAGCGATGCCATTTTACGTGCGAGAACGCTGGCGCCAGCCGCGCCACGGCTCAATAATGGTGCTCATTGGACTCCAGTGTCAGACGCTGCAAGAGGTATTACGTATCACAGTAAGGTCAAATTACGAGAGCATACATTCCAATAAGTGAAAACCAAGAAAATAAATTTGAAATACTGGAGTCTATACGGAAGTTAATGGGAAGTAGAACTGGTCATGGGCCTTATGCGAATGATGAATCCGAAGTATCCTTTGCTCACACACACGAAACTACTGTACCTTGCAGTGTATCGCTTACATATAAAGAATGAACAGGATCCTCACCGACATAGTTTCAGAGGCTATTCAGAAGTGTTTTCTGTTCGTTCCAGTGTCGGATTCGTGATAAAACTTGTCAACCGCCATCCCTCACTATTTCTATCTCGTCAGTGTCTGTCGAGTCCTCCATTGAATGCCCATTCTTTCTAACAGCTGTTGCCACTATTGCATCAGTTGCATGCTCTTCCATGATGCTGTCGGATTCTGAAGATAATAAACATTCCTCCAAATCTGGTACACTAAAAGATATTATCCTTAATGCCTATTTATTATTATTATTGCCAGTTGGAGGTGGTTATTACAACTATTCTCATAAAAATCTCTGTATTTACACTTCATTGTGAAGACTGCATGCCTGCCGGTGTGGCCGTGCGGTTCTAGGCGCTTCAGTCTGAAACTGCGTGACCGCTACGGTCGCAGGTTCGAATCCTGCCTCGGGCATGGATTTGTGTGAGGTCCTTGCGTTAGTTATGTTTAAGTAGTTCTAAGGTCTAGGGGACTGATGACCTCAGATGTTAAGTCCCATAGTGCTCAGAGCCATTTTTTTGAAGACTGCATGGGCTCACGGCGATGATGATTGATGCGTTGTCCTGAGTGCATAAAATTTAGTGTCTCAAACAAGTTGTCTATGCTCAGTTTCGATCGGTGTCTACGTCTGTACGTAGCCTAGCACTGTACAGTGCGCGGCGAAATTTATTTACCATTTTTTCTTTAGCATTTAATTAAAGCGTTAGTTGGCAGAGTCTTTCGATCACCTCTTTCCTTGACTTCAGTTCCACACAGTTCTTACACCAGTAAATAGTTTTCCCAAATTTCTCCATGGATAATCCCTTGAAAGAGCTATTAAAACAGCTGTGTATGGAGTAGAATCAGTATGAGCTTCGACAATAAGTATGAAGTATTATCGAGAAGCTGGTATTGTATGAATAATTAAATTTTGAATTGGTTTTGTCGGCCGGAGTGGCCGAGCGGTTCTAGGCGCTTCAGTCTGGAACCGCGCGACCGCTACGGTCGCAGGTTCGAATCCTGCCTCGGGCATGGATGTGTGTGATGTCGTTAGGTTAGTTAGGTTTAAGTAGTTCTAAATTCTAGGGGACATGACCTCATCTGTTAAGTCCTATAGTGCTCAGCCATTTGAACCATTTGAATTGGTTTGGATAAACGGGATGTCACTCGCTTTTTATTAGCAGAATATGAGAAACTGCACAATTGTAGTCCACCTCATGAATCTTTAATAATTGTCGTTCCTCACATTTTCACAGAGACTAAACGAAATAGTGAAATGAGTGTTTGCGTAGTTGCTGTCAAACTAGTTCTCAATTACTTGTCCAAATGCCAGAGATTGCTTATTAAGTTCTTAACCAAGGCCGAGCGTGGCAGAGAACATGTCTGTCCTCTTAAACTGCCGATCGAGCTCTTACATATACAAACTAGCGATCTACCCTGAAGCGCCAAAGAAACTGGTATAGGCATGCGTATTCAAATACAGAGATAGGTAAACGGGCAGAATACGGCGCTAATGTCGGCAACGCCTGTATAAGACAAGTGTCTGGCGCAATTGTTAGATCGGTTACTGCTGCTACAATGGCAGGTTACCAACATTTAAGTGTGTTTGAACGTGGTGTTAGTCGGGGCACGAGCGGTGGGATACGGCATCTCTGAGGTAGCGATGAAGAGGGGAATTTTCCCGTGCGACCATTTCACGAGTGTACCGTGAATATCAGGAATTCGGTAGAACATTAGATGTCAGACATCGCTACGGCCGGAAAAAGATCCTGTAAAAACGGAACCAACGACGACTGAAGAGACTCGTTCAACGTGACAGAAGTGCAACTCTTCCGCAAATTGTTAAACAGATTTCAATGCTGGGCGTGTCAGCATGCGAACCATTCAACGGAACATGATCGATATGGGCTTTCGGAGCAATAGAGCCATTCGTGTACCATTGATGACTGCAAGACACAAAGCTTTACGCCTCGCTTGGGTTCGTGAGCACCGACATTGGACAATGCGAAACCCCACACGTCCAGAATTGCTGCAGAGTGGCTCCAGCAACACACTTCCGAGTTTAAACACTTCCACTGACCACTAAACTCCCCCTCCCCCCGTCCCCGGTCATGAACATTATTGAACCTATCTGGGATGCCTTACAAAGTGCTGTTCAGAAAAGATCTCCATTACCTCGTACTCTTACAGATTTATGGACTGCCCTGCAGGGTTCATGGTGTCAGTTTGCCTCCAGTATTACTTCAAGACATTAGTCGAGTCCATGCCACGTCGTAATGCGGCACTTGTGCGTGCTCGCGGGGGCCCTACACGATACTAGGCAGGTGTATCAGTTTCTTTGGCTCTTCAGTGTATATACAACCTGAATCTCTTCTGAGCATAAAACTGCAGCATGTCTGCAAGTTCATTTGCTTTGCATAGTCCGACTTGGTAGTTTGGCAAACAAATTTTCATCGTTCTGTGCCTGACAAAGAACTGCAGACGGAGTTCTCGGTTTGGAACTTTGTCAACGGTGATGCTATAGGCTGATATGGGAGCGGAATCGAAAAGTATTTAGTTTTCGTGTTCTAACGACTTCCCTAGGAGCCATGTTGTAGTTTAGCAAGAAACGAAATATGATCACCGGTGACCGGCGCGACCAGACAGCTGAAGTCCAACATCCAGATAGTACACTCCTGGAAATGGAAAAAAGAACACATTGACACCGGTGTGTCAGACCCACCATACTTGCTCCGGACACTGCGAGAGGGCTGTACAAGCAATGATCACACGCACGGCACAGCGGACACACCAGGAACCGCGGTATTGGCCGTCGAATGGCGCTAGCTGCGCAGCCTTTGTGTACCGCCGCCGTCAGTGTCAGCCAGTTTGCCGTGGCATACGGAGCTCCATCGCAGTCTTTAACACTGGTAGCATGCCGCGACAGCGTGGACGTGAACCGTATGTGCAGTTGACGGACTTTGAGCGAGGGCGTATAGTGGGCATGCGGGAGGCCGGGTGGACGTACCGCCGAATTGCTCAACACGTGGAGCATGAGGTCTCCACAGTACATCGATGTTGTCGCCAGTGGTCGGCGGAAGGTGCACGTGCCCGTCGGCCTGGGACCGGACCGCAGCGACGCACGGATGCACGCCAAGACCGTAGGATCCTACGCAGTGCCGTAGGGGACCGCACCGCCACTTCCCAGCAAATTAGGGACACTGTTGCTCCTGGGGTATCGGCGAGGACCATTCGCAACCGTCTCCATGAAGCTGGGCTACGGTCCCGCACACCGTTAGGCCGTCTTCCGCTCACGCCCCAACATCGTGCAGCCCGCCTCCAGTGGTGTCGCGACAGGCGTGAATGGAGGGACGAAAGGAGACGTGTCGTCTTCAGCGATGAGAGTCGCTTCTGCCTTGGTGCCAATGATGGTCGTATGCGTGTTTGGCGCCGTGCAGGTGAGCGCCACAATCAGGACTGCATACGACAGAGGCACACAGGGCCAACACCCGGCATCATGGTGTGGGGAGCGATCTCCTACACTGGCCGTACACCACTGGTGATCGTCGAGGGGACACTGAATAGTGCACGGTACATCCAAACCGTCATCGAACCCATCGTTCTACCATTCCTAGACCGGCAAGGGAACTTGCTGTTCCAACAGGACAATGCACGTCCGCATGTATCCCGTGCCACCCAACGTGCTCTAGAAGGTGTAAGTCAACTACCCTGGCCAGCAAGATCTCCGGATCTGTCCCCCATTGAGCATGTTTGGGACTAGATGAAGCGTCGTCTCACGCGGTCTGCACGTCCAGCACGAACGCTGGTCCAACTGAGGCGCCAGGTGGAAATGGCATGGCAAGCCGTTCCACAGGACTACATCCAGCATCTCTACGATCGTCTCCATGGGAGAATAGCAGCCTGCATTGCTGCGAAAGGTGGATATACACTGTACTAGTGCCGACATTGTGCATGCTCTGTTGCCTGTGTCTATGTGCCTGTGGTTCTGTCAGTGTGATCATGTGATGTATCTGACCCCAGGAATGTGTCAATAAAGTTTCCCCTTCCTGGGACAATGAATTCACGGTGTTCTTATTTCAATTTCCAGGAGTGTATGTAGATCACTGTTCTTAACTGACCGCTGCAGACACGTCTATCCTTAGAGACTTTCGTCCGTCCTCTGATCCGACAGGCGAACCTCCTCGCCCGCGATCCATGTTTAGGCGCTACCCGAGGTTGTCCAAAGTGCTTCCCCAGCCTTTTGGTTTAGCAGTTACTTATTATTCTGCTGGTAATTAACACTTTTGAAATAACGGAATGATAGCTTGCAATTGAGAGATGCTTTTATATGATATGCAAGTAAATTCACTGTTTATTTTTTCTAATATTAGTAACAGACGTTTATCATGTAGGTGCGCTGCTTCCGAACATACCAGCCAATCGCGAAGAAGGACCACAATCTAGGCGGTCTTTCTCACGAGACGAGTTCGGAATAAACAATCTCACCGGTACCTCCCACCACTTCTCATCTTCCAACTGCTGCCTTCGCAGTTGCTCTAAGAATAGCTTCTTTTAGCTGAATATGATGGCTGTAAACTACGAAATATTACAGTCATGTCAACGTTTTTGGTGCACTTTCCCCTTCGTTTCGGGACAGCAACTCTTTTGTTATTTAATAGTTTCCATAACGCAGCTGATCGTATAGTGTACTAAGGATGTTCGCACTATAAAACTTTTCCCATACACACAAAAATTAATTGCAGCTAGATTCGTAAAACTCTGTGGCTAACGACCTTGATTTCATGGTGTATGTAGCAACCCACAAATGTCTAATTTAGCTTAAGTCCCTTCTCAAAATCCAGAGCTCACAGGCCACGCTGAGTTTTAAAAACAAAAAAATCTCTTGCCATAGCGTTATTAACTTATGACTGAAGACTTGAATCTCGTAAAAATATTTCGATAAGGCCATACAAAACTAACACCAGAACGACACAATACATTTACAGAGAAGCTAGACTCAGATTCCGAGGACAATGTTATCTCAAGTTTAATCCTGTCATCAATATGATTCATGCATAATGTTGATGCAAAGACGACTGAAAGTAGTGTTACCAGTAAAGAGTTTCAGTGAATTTCGTTCATCGTGGAATTATACGCCGACAATTCTATCACATCGATTTTAAGGATGTGCAGACGTCCAGAAAAGCGGCTTCAACTGCTGGAAGCTTACGCAGCTTTGTCGAATCTGGACACACGTCTAGGAAAGGCATATTCGGTCGTTAGATGATCAGCAACGAAAGGGTTTGTCGGATATTCAAAGTGTCGGAGCGATGATGACAAGGAAAAACCTTCTCCAAATGATCAACTGATGATATCAGCAAATTGTCTGAGCTCTGTTTTACTATAAATTCTTACATTTACACAGATTTCAGGAAAAAGCATTGTTAGAAATACACGCGCAGTACTGATTTCTCTATTACGGATATTGCAACGATATTATTTTCGCAGCCTACCGATCACTGATACGCCAGCGAACATGGGTGCTGCTTTCATTAGTTTCCAGCATTGATGCCATTGACAGCGGATCTTAAAAGTTGTACTAAAACGTAGCTCGCTACAGGAATTGCTGCAGATAACTGTCTAGTTGAAATGAAATTATCGTATGGCACTGCTGCCTGGGAGGCCCCGAGGCCCCGTCCAGGGAAGTTCGGCCGCCGGGTGCAATTCTTATTTCAGTCGGCGCCACAATGGGCGACTTGCGTGCCGGTGATGAAAATGAAATGATGAGGTCAACACAAGACCCAGTCCACGAGCGGAGAAAATCTGCAACCCGGTATAATGGATTATACTGTAAATGATGAAAGTATGTGAATGCAGCTTGCCGCTAACTTGGTGTAATGTCTCTCACACATAAACCTGTACAGTAAAGTAAGGGCCTCCTGTTTTATCTTTAGGCTGATCCGTGATAAGACAGGCAAACAATTATACTAATAGAGGATTCTGCGTATTTTCTCTAATTTCATTCGCTCTCTCTCTCTCTCTCTCTCTCTCTCTCTCTCTCTCTCTCTCTCTCTCTCTGTCCTTTATCTATATACAGTTTTGAATATAATATTTCATTACGTGAACTCAGCCCAATAGAATCTCTGGTGGAGCCCTTCGTCTTAATATTCAGCGGCTGGCTTGCTGTAAAAGATCTTTATATCTATTATTATTGTTAAGCGCTGCATTCAGTTGGGAAAATCGATCGTTTGAACAATTCGTTCATTTTACGACAGATTTAGAATTTCAGATGTGTCCGAAGCCTTTTTGCACGATTTTATAAAATCTCGGTGATTGCAGGCTCTCTTCGTCACAACTGAAACTTCCCCACTAATTACAGGGCCAAGACAATCATCAATGATTCAGACAGAGAACTCATTCGTCATTCACTCTAGAATAAAAGGGTCACAAACCTTATTTCTGAGGAAAACTGTATATTCAATCCATCTCCATTACATGTTCCGTTTTCTGTTGATTCCCAGTCTTACTTAATTTGCGTTTACAATTTTTCTCTCTCTTCAAATAACCCGCTAGTGGCACAAACGTTAATAGCTCGCTTTAGCGAGAAGAAGAGCAAATATGTCTCTTTTAGCAACCCGACAATCTTCCAACAGATACTTCCGAAGCTGTCCTAGTTATCCGTCTATAATAATCATGGAGAATACATATATGTATCTCTGTTATTCCAAAGAATAAACGTACTAGAAAAATACCTTGGCGTCGACGAGCTGTCGGCGCATATATTACTAGAAAATCCGATCAGATACTTTTCAAAAGTGAATAAATGTGGATGATTTGATTGACCATTATTAATTATTGCGTGGTAGAGGGTAATTTTCCGTGTGGAGATTACACCGGCCGCATGGTAGGTAAGCACGTAACCACTCAGCTAAGCAGGCGGAATCTGTCTAGTTCATATAAACGAACTCAAAACCGAACCATCGCAAGTTGGAAGACATGATGGGTGTCCCATCTTCCTGTACTCAAGTTTATCTTGGATCTGAAATGCCAGTTCTACACCCTCATCTGCGTACATAATCCACAAGCCCCCGTACGGTGCGTGGCGGAGAGCATCCTGTACAACTACTAGTTGTTCCCTTTTGTTCTCTTTTGACGACAGTAGGATCGTTCCGCAGTCAGCATGAAATGCAGGTCCTCTAAATTTTCTGAATAGTGCTCCACGAAAGTAACATCGTCTTGTCTCCAGGGATTCCCGTTAGAGTTTCCGAAGCATCTCCGTAAATACTTGCGTGTTGTTGGAGCCTACCGCTACCAAATCTAGCAGGCCGCCTCTGAACTGCTTCGATGTCTTCCTTCAACCTGGTATGGATCCCAAACACTCGAACAGCACTCAAGAATAGGTCGCACGTACTTTCTAAATGCGGTCTCCTTCACGGATGAAACACTCTTAAATATAACTTTCCCAATAAACCGACGTCGACCAATTGTCTTTCCTACCACTATTCTCATATGCTCGTTCCATTTCATATCTCTTGGCAACGTTGTGCCCAGACATTTAAACGACGTGATTATGTCAGGCAGGACACTATCAATGCTGTATCAGAAAATTACGGATTTGTTTTTCCCACTTATCCGCGTTAACCTACATTTTTCATTTAGAGCTATCTATTATTCATCACACCAGCTAGAAATTTTCTCCAAGTCACTTTGTATCACTCCACAAGCACTCATTTTCGACACCCTCCCCTACACAACAGCATAGATCATTTATGTATACAGGGTGAATATTAATAAAACCGACATCCCGCAGGGATGGGGTCCTGACTGGACATGGAGGTAAAAAGGTCCTATGAACATGTGTCCGGAAATGCATCGTTGCCACGATGGATGGCACTGACGGATGATGGTTCCTCTAACCACCTGCCGTGTGTTCCTTGTGTGTTGCAGACTGTTTGAACGACGGAGCGTACTGTAAGTGGTATAATGGTCCGGTATTCATGTCGGGAACAATCCGAGATCGTGTTCGTGTACGGCCAAACGGAAGTAAACGGCCGAGAGACAGCACGGATATATCAAAACAAGTACCCTCACATATACCAACCACATCACATAACATGTCAAGCCGTTTTTGGGAGTTAGTGTGATTATGGGTCCTTTCAGACAGACGAACGTGCAGGGAGGCGGCGGGCTGTGCGTACACCAGATATAGAGGACCGCGTTCGACAGAGTATTGAGACGAGCCCTAGTACAGGCTTCAGGCAAGTGGCCTGCTAACGATGCAACGATATATTTCCGGGTACACGTACATAGGACCTTGTTGCCTCAATTTCCGTTCAGTAATCCTCCCGTTAGTTTGTTGTTTTTATTAACGTTCACCCTCTATAGAAAATAACACTTCTCTGGGTTGCTCCTGGTGATACCTTTGACTCTGATGATCACTCGCCGCCCAGAACAACTACTGGGTTCTATCACTTAAAAAGTCTTCGACTCACTGCGGCGTTCGCTGTGTTATTCAGTGGTTTGGTACTTAACTAATTTGTAAATGAAAATGATAATCTTATTTCATTACAGTGAGTAATTACTAAATAATTTTTTCTCCCGACTAAAGATTCGGTCAAGTTGCTAAAGAACTCCCAAGTTAACGTTGTGTTAAAGTGTTGTCTGTAAGTTGTGTAAGTATCACTAAATCACATTTCATACAACAGATTCTATAAAACTATTGATAATGATAGAAACGGTTATCTTCAGCAAAATGATCATTAAAACCACCGAATATAAGCCACGCACAACACTAACGTATGTTACCTGAAACAATATTCTTCGCAACTCGTGCGTAATTAATTTCGGCTTCATACATCAGCAATAAAAGTTTGTTATATGGATTGTGTCATGAGCACTGTTTTTAAAGAACCAATCTGATTCGAATTATTTTCATTAAAATGAGTTGGGGACCACCGGTGCACATTTATTTTTACACATTTTTATTACCTTCGGCATTTATATCTGCAGAGTTGCGTTATTTGAATTTGCCGCTGAGATAATTGTTAAGATGGCGGCAGACAATTGATAGAGACTTTCTATTGTTAGAGCAAATTTCCTTTTAAAAGGATAAGTATTTTAAATGCTTATTAAACTTTACTTTCATATTGTGCACTATTTAGACTGATTTTCAACAAGCAAATCTTTGATACTTTCGTAAGAAACACAGATAAAAACGCGATACAAATCGCTATCATCAATGGCTGCGCTCCTTGCAGCGGAAAGAAATAATTAACACAGATAATGCTTATTGAGAGAGAAATCAAAGTTACAAATAATTATTCACTCATATTTATAATAATAAAGAACTCTATTCTCAAGTAATAATTAACAATTACAATTTCTTAACAGACTCCAGTTTGATATGCGTCTTGCGTCCCCAACCTACAAACGCCAGCCAACAAAAGGTAAAAACAAAGAAAGCAAACGCAGATCATAAAGGAATTTACAATCATCATAGTCTTTGTATGATACACATCGATATGTCCAAGTACATCATAAAATATTATATAAATAATTATTATTTATCATCGTTTTATTTCACTGTTTTTTCAAATGTCGGATAGATAATGTTGATAACTGTTAGAGGCATAATTTCCTCTCGTCGCACCGTGGCTAAAATTGATCTCGTGGATGTTACATCACTCATACATAGTGGCCAGTGGTTAGCACACTGGACTCGCATTCGGGAGAACGACGGTTTAAATCCACATCCAGCCATCCTGATTTAGGTGATTTCCCTAAATGGCTGCAGGCACATGCCGGGATGGCACGGCCGATATCATTCCCCATCCTTCACTAATCCGGTGGGATCGATGACCTCGCTGTCTGGTCCCCTTCTCCAAATTAACCAACCAACCACTGATTCATCTGGGAGCCTAATCCGTATGCTCCTACTTCCGTTAACAGTCTGCAGTGGGAGACTGTGTCAAATGATTTTCGGAAACATAGGAATATGAACTCTACCTTTGCCCTTCATCCGTAATTCGCAGTACGTCAGGTGAGAGTGCCGGCCGGAGCGGCCGAGCGGTTCTATGCACTTCAGTCTGGAACCGCACGACGGCTACGGTCGGAGGTTCGAATCCTGCTTCGGGCATGGATATGCGTGATGTCCTTGGGTTAGTTAGGTTTAAGTAGTTCAAAGTCTAGGGGACTGATGACCTCAGATGTTAAGTCCTATAGTGCTCAGAGCCATTTGAACGTCATGTGAGAAAAGGGCAACCTGACTTTCACATGAACGTTGCTTTGTAAAACCGTTCTCATTCGTAGACAGACTTTTCGGTCTCTAGGAAATTCATTAGATCCAGAGCGATGGTGTAATTTAAGTAACCCTTAAATCTCCGAACAGCAGATCGTGGGACAAAAGACCAGAAAAATCACTTTTTAACCCTGTCGCAACACACATCCATCCTTACTATTGGAGGAAAAAGGCATGAGTAGCACACAGTAATTGTAATCCTAAGGTCAAAGAACTTATCAAGGCTGCAGTATCAGTAATTCTTTCTCCCGAGTTAAAGCTCTTTCTACGCATTCGCTCATTCATATTTTTTCGATCTTCCATATTTTTACTTACAGAAAAGATGCATCATGAAAACAGTTTTTGGCATGTCGAGTGACGATGATGAAAAAAAGAAGGGAGGAAGGCTGGAAGAAAGAAAGAAAGATAGAATGTAGCTTAACAGCGTCGACGGCGCTTCATTATACACGGAGCGCGAGCTCTGAATGGGGAACAATATACTCCATCTCCTTTTAGAAGGACCCAGCCTAGGATTTGCCCTAAGCGACGTATAAAAACCACCGAGCGTGCAAATGTGAACGGCCAGAGAACCTCTGCCCTCCCAAACAGGCGATCAGAATCTTAACACTCTGCAGCCAAGAAGAGGTCGTTCACAGCCATCGAAATAGGTTGTAAAGTACGTGATTTAGCAGACGGTGACCGCTTAGGCCTATAAAGCAATGTCCGTCTTTGACTGTAATGTAACTATAGTATACTGAAGAGCCAAAGAAACTGAAAAACCTGCCTAATATCGTGTAGGGCCCCCGCGAGCACGCAGAAGTGCCGCAACACGACGTGGCACGGACTCGGCTAATGACTCAAGTAGTGCTGGAGGGAACTGACACCATGAATGCTGCAGGGCTGTCGACGATCAATAATTTTCATGTCTGGGGAGTTTGGTGGCCAGCGGATGTAATTAAACTCAGAAGAGTTTTCCTGGAGCCGCTCTGTTGCAATTCTGGACGTGTGGGGTGTCGCATTGTCATGCTGGAAATGCCCAAGTCTGTTAGAATGCACAGTAGACATGTATGGATCAGGTGATCAGATACGATGCTTACGTACGTGTCACCTGTCAGAGTCGTATCTAGACGTATCAGGGATCCCATGTCACTCCAGCTGCACACGCCACACACCATTACAGTGTGTCCACCAGCTTGAACAGTCTCCTGCTTGCATACAGGGTCCATGGATTCATGAGTTCAACTCCATACCGGTGCACGTCCATCCTCTGCATACAATTTGAGACGAGACTCGTCCGACCAGGCAACATGTTTCCAGTCATCAACAGCTTTGCGTCGTGCAGTCATCAAGTAAACACGAGAGATCCTTCGGTTTCGAAAGCCCTTAATGTTTCGTTGAATGGTTCGCAAGCTGACACTTACTAATGGCCCAGCATTGAAATCTGCAGCAATTTGCGGAAGGTTGCACTTTTTGGCACGTTGAACGATTCTGTTCACTCGTCGTTGGTCCCGTTCTTGAAGGACCTTTTCTGGCCGCAGCGATGTCGGAGACTTGATGTTTTACCAGATTTCTGATATTCACGATGTATCCTGAAATGGTCGCACGGGAAAAATCCCCACTTCATCGGTACCTCGGAGCTGCTGTGTTCCATCGCTCGTGCGCCAGCTGTAACACCATGTTCAAGCTCACTTGAATCTTGATAACCTGCCATTGTAGCAGCAGTAACCGATCTAACAACTGCGCCAGACAACAATTGTCTTATGCAGTGCCATATTCTGCCTGCTTACGTACCTCTGTATTTGAATACGCATGCCTATACCAGTTTCTTTGGCGCTTCAGTGTATTTTTTATTTTCTTAAATATAATTTTTTTGTTGCGAAATGCGCCATTCGCCAGAGCATGGGGTCGTACTCCTGTTCGAACATCCTGATTCATATTACCCTCGGTGCAGACGAATCACTTCAACAAATCTTGATACTTTTTGTTCTAAGCGACAATGGCGTTCTTTCCTCCTCCATTCTTTTCTAACTGAAAGAGTGCAGCATTCTGATCATGGTGCCTCCCCCATGCGGTTTATACCGTAGTAAGAATTTGGGTGAAGTCATTTATAAAAGATCAACGATAACGTGCAAAACGAAAAAAGACATAAAATTATTTAAACTCACGTCAGTTCAAGATATTTGCGGCAGCAACAGTTTACTTTCGTTATACACGCAGAGAAGGAAAGTGTTTTTAGCTGCCGCTACCCGACACTTCAGACTTTGTTGTTTATTCACGATCTGTGTAACACCTTCAGATGTTAGGAACATGCGGTCTTACGTATTTCTGACCAAAAGCGCACGCTAATAGCCTAATACTGCGCGAAAACAGAGTTTACGTTAGTCCTTGCGAATTTTACTGAACTAATAGCTGAGAGCGCTTACATGTCGTCGTTTGTTGGAATTACAACGTGGCAGTACAACACAGTTCACGAAACCGTTCACATAAGATGGACGTTTTCCACGTATGAACATTCTTTACACGTGACTTTCTAAGCTTTATTTGGCAAACATGAGTGTGTATGGCAGTCAACACAAGCTTAACATGTTTATATTAAAGGAAGTATTTAACTGATGTAATGCTTATGCGTCTAAATTCTACGCTAAAAAACGTTTGTTGTGGAGTAATATTAACTGGAGGAGCGCGTGGAAGATCTTACTGCACTCAAAGGAACGGTGTTTAAAATTATTGCTGTTAATGACATGGGTAAATGTTAAAAATTTAACAACGTGCTATCGAGTATAAGATCACTCTTTCATGCGTACCTCTGGTTTGCGTTGCTTAATAACATACTAGACGAAATGGAGGACAACTTTGCTCACACAGGCGGTTGCACGACGACAAAGTGATCGAAACAGGCTACACAATTTGTTTTAGTGTTATTCGGCATTGTAAGTAAAGCACTAATAGGCAATCGCTGTTTGCCTGTAGAAATTTTATTCATAGGGGCGGTCTGCACATTAATTACGAAAGAAATTTCCAGTCACTCAAATAGTAAGTTTTCATATGGAACTCATGCAATTTATATTCTGACAAGCAGAAGACAATTTTTTTAACTTTGCATTTTAAAAGCTATGAACAACTACCACTACCTTATTTTGTTCCAGGTGGCACATTATAATTCTACTGTTATCTGAGCACCAGCCGCAGTGGCCGTACGGTTCTAGGCGCTACAGTCTGGAACCGAGCGACCGCTACGGTCGCAGTTTCGAATCCTGCCTCGGGCATGGATGTGTGTGATGTCCTTAGGTTAGTTAGGTTTAATTAGTTCTAAGTTCTAGGCGACTGATGACCTCAGAAGTTAAGTCGCGTAGTGCTCAGAGCCATTTGAACCTTTTTTGTTTATCTGAGACTGTGTCCGAATCATCTGATTCTCAATTTACGACGATAGATTCACGACTTAACTCCATCTTCATCTACACGGAAATTAATTCGATGGGATTGTATTGGCAGCAGGATGGCGATAAACACACAATATTATGACAAACTTTTATTTGCAAGTAATTAACGTTAGAACGTTTTCTCGTGTGATAAATGTAAATGAACGACACGCAAGAGTTCGGTACTAGTCTGAATTGTAGCGTGCAGAATGATTTTATTTCCAACATATAACATCAGCTTCTCTAGAGTTGACACTTAATGTTTCCCCTGCATCAGAATATTATAAATGGAATTGTCCATTAAAATAGCCGACTTTGGACCAACGTATCGTAATGACTACTTCATCTACATCTACATCCACATCTACATTTATACTCCGCAAGCCACCCAACGGTGTGTGGCGGAGGGCACTTTACGTGCCACTGTCATTACCTTCCTTTCCTGTTCCAGTCGCGTATGGTTCGCGGGAAGAACGACTGTCTGAAAGCCTCCGTGTGCGCTCTAATCTCTCTAATTTTACATTCGTGATCTCCTCGGGAGGTATAAGTAGGGGGAAGCAATATATTCGATACCTCATCCAGAAACGCACCCTCTCGAAACCTGGCGAGCAAGCTACACCGCGATGCAGAGCGCCTCTCTTGCAGAGTCTGCCACTTGAGTTTATTAAACATCTCCGTAACGCTATCACGGTTACCAAATAACCCTGTGACTAAACGCGCCGCTCTTCTTTGGATCTTCTCTATCTCCTCCGTCAGACCGATCTGGTACGGATCCCACACTGATGAGCAATACTCAAGTATAGGTCGAACGAGTGTTTTGTAAGCCACCTCCTTTGTTGATGGACTACATTTTCTAAGCACTGTCCCAATGAATCTCAACCTGGTACCCGCCTTACCAACAATTAATTTTATATGATCATTCCACTTCAAATCGTTCCGCACGCATACTCCCAGATATTTTACAGAAGTAACTCCTACCAGTGTTTGTTCCGCTATCATATAATCATACGATAAAGGATCCTTCTTTCTATGTATTCGCAATACATTACATTTGTCTATGTTAAGGGTCAGTTGCCACTCCCTGCACCAAGTGCCTATTCGCTGCAGATCTTCCTGCATTTCGCTACAATTTTCTAATGCTGCAACTTCTCTGTATACTACAGCATCATCCGCGAAAAGCCGCATGGAACTTCCGACACTATCTACTAGGTCATTTATATATATTGTGAAAAGCAATGGTCCCATAACACTCCCCTGTGGCACGCCAGAGGTTACTTTAACGTCTGTAGACGTCTCTCCATTGATAACAACATGCTGTGTTCTGTTTGCTAAAAACTCTTCAATCCAGCTACACAGCTGGTCTGATATTCCGTAGGCTCTTACTTTGTTTATCAGGCGACAGTGCGGAACTGTATCGAACGCCTTCCGGAAGTCAAGAAAAATAGCATCTACCTGGGAGCCTGTATCTAATATTTTCTGGGTCTCATGAACAAATAAAGCGAGTTGGGTCTCACACGATCGCTGTTTCCGGAATCCATGTTGATTCCTACATAGACTTCGTGAACAGTTTGTTCAAGCGCTTGTGAAAGCACTCATTTCTAAAGGGCTTTGAGTGCTGTTTTTTCTTACACCTGAATAAAAGACTTCTGCTAGAAATAAAAGCAGAGGAACCGCCTTATTCCCTAACGCTCCTCCGTCTTCGTTGCTGTGCAGTGCAAGCATTTGGAACTTGAAACAGAACCATTAAAAGACCCGTACTTACCGACAGTCGTGTTACTCAACAAAATTTCCTGATGTGTCTTAGAACAGTGTCAAAGCTGTCAACGCAGACACGTGTCTTAGAACAGTGTCAAAGCTGTCAACGCAGACACGTAGCTATCACAGAACTGTAATGGAGCTATGATGATAGAGCGTCGAACTGAATGAATAAGTAGTGAAGCCAACATTTTCTCTGAGCTCCTTCGTAACTTCAGGTATTCGTGGGGTATTGGTGATTTCTACTAACCCCTCCTTTGTTTCGTGGAAGTAGGGGACGAAAACTTGGATCTTAAACCTAATTGTTAAAAGTATCCTAAGACTGTGTATGCTTCATGTAAAAGATACGCCCTCGTAAGATCGGATGGTTCTTTGGAAAATCAAAACTTTTTAGTCTTATACGTAAGGCAAAATCTACCCCAAATTTTCTGTCTTCACTCACGTAGAAGACAGTCTTGTGAAACTGGATGCACATTTTTGAAATAGCCTGAATACTTTGCGATTTCCAGCGAAGCAGCTCTGAAGCTGTGTGTAACGTTTAAATTCAATAAATTTATTGCAGACACAGGTAATACAGTGAAAACACGTTTAATACGAGCCTGACGGAAATACTTTTAAGTCGTCTTTGTTCAGATTTTAGTGTAAAACAGTGCACACAAGAAACAATACAATATTTATTTCATCAGCTTTTAGCACAGGCCAGCAGACTGCCAGCCAAAATTTACTCTTACATTCGAGTAGTAGTTTTCTCACGTTTTAAAAACACGGCGGTGTTACATTTTTCCGGTGGCAAAAAAGTAGTTTTGCTGATCTACCTGAATTGAATTTTTACGCCGGCCGCGGTGGTCTAGCGGTTCTAGGCGCGCAGTCCGGAACCGCGCGACTGCTACGGTCGCAGGTTCGAATCCTGCCTCGGGCATGGATGTGTGTGATGTCCTTAGGTTAGTTAGGTTTAAGTAGTTCTAAGTTCTAGGGGACTGATGACCACAGTAGTTAAGTCCCATAGTGCTCAGAGCCATTTGAACCATTTGAATTTTTACGTCGTATTGATTCTTCCTTAAAGAATCTCTCCTCCGAACACATCTGTTTTTATTGGGTGATTATGGGTAAAAGAAAATGCCAGTTCCGTCATCGCTGACGACGTCTTTCGTGTTATATTTTAAAAGTACTGGAGACAACTTACACTACAACCAGTCCTTAGTCGTAAAGGATAAAACATAGTTGCAGTTAAAGCATTTTTATCATCTCAGTCCTATTTGAAACATTGTAACCATCTTGGATTTGCAGATTATTATATACCCGATTGTTTGACAAGCTCACCAGATCTTATCAGCAAGAAGTGACATCTAGCTTGTTAAAAGCAAACAAGCATCGCGATCTCTACACCTTCGTGTTTAGCTGTTCTCATAACCTGAACATGTGCTCAAACATTGCATTATTTTGATCTCTTTTTAACTGTTGTTGGCATTGCAGACTCTGCAATTCAAAGAACAGTGTGTGCTCTGATATGAAACTTCGTGGCAGATTAAAACTGTGTGCTGGACCGAGACTCGAACTCGGGACCCTTGCCTTTCGCGGGCAAGTGCTCTACCAACTGAGCTACCCAAGCACGACCTGTCCTCACAGCTTTACTTCTGCCAGTACCTCGTCTCCTACCTCCCAAATTTTGCAGAAGCTCTCCTGCGAACCTTGTAGAACCAGCACACCTAAAAGAAAGTAAATGCGGAGACATGGCTTAGCCACAGCCTGGGGGGATGTTACCAGAATGAGATTTTCACTCTGCAGTGGAGTGTCCGCTGATATGGAACTTCCTGGCAGATTACAGCTGTGTGCCGGACCGAGACTCGAACTCGGGACCTTTGCCTGTGCTAGTTCTGCAAGGTTTGCAGGAGAGCTTCTGAAAAGTTTGGAAGGTAAGAGACGAAGGACTGGCAGAAGTAAAGCTGCGAGGACGGGTCGTGAGTCGTGCTTGGGTAGTTCAGTTGGTAGAGCACTTGCTCGCGAAAGGCGAAGGTCCGAGTTCGAGTCTCGGTCTAGCACACAGTTTTAATCTGCCAGGAAGTTTCAAAGAACAGAGGATTGTATTAAACAAGGTCGCGTAAAGTTTTGTGGCATATTTAAACACTGCAATGCCGGAAGCCAAGAGTACAGTAGTTAGAACGAATATGTTTCCTAGAGAGTGCAAAGTAGGCGCCACAGGAAGGGCGTTGGTTTGGGCATTGGCCGGGAATGTACCGTGGAAGGGGCGGCATGGCCTGTCGCACAGTACAAATTATGGAGGTGGAGGCGACGTAGACCGTGGGAGAGTTCAGAACAGACGGCGGACCAGGAGCGTCTGTGTAGGTCAGGCCCGGGGCCTGGACTTGTATTACTCACTCTCAATCTGGTTCTGTCCGCGCTCATACTTCGCCGCGTACCTTCCTCCATGGCATGTACAATCTGGAGTTGTGTACTATCATTCAAGTCATCATCCAATTCTTGTTCAGACGATCAGTTAAAGCTTGTAGTTATCCTTGTCTTCGTTCGATTATTTCACGACCGAGTTCCATAACTTTTTCAGTTCCAGTTAGCCATACCCAGGTTAGCTGACTAGACGGACCTTCTCCAGTCTCCAGCGTCATTGAGCGTCTACACTGCTCGCTGGACGTGACTGTGTGCACAAACTTATTCACTGTGGCAAGTAACGTGCAGGCCGTCGCGAGCACGCAGAAGTGGACGTGGCATGTACTCGACTGATGTCTGAAAGTAGTGTAAAAGTAGTGCTAGATGGAATTGAAACAATGAATTCGGCAGGGATGTCCATAAATCCGTAAGATACGACGGGGTGTAGCGATCTCTTCTGAACAGCATGTTGGAAGACATCCTAGATAATGCTCAATAATGTTCGTGTCTGAGGAGTTAGGTGGCCAGCGGAAGTGTTTAAACTCAGAAGAGTGTTCCTGGAGCCACTCTGTAGCAATTATGGACCTGTGGGTGTCGCATTGTTCTGTTCGAATTGCCAAAGTTCGTCGGAAGGCACAATCGACATTAATGGATGCAGGTGATCAGATAGGATGCTTACGTACGTGTCACCTGTCAGTTGTATCTAGACCTATAAGCGGTCTCATATCACTCCAAACGCACATGCCCCACACCATTACAGAGCCTCCACTAGCGTGAACAGTCCCATGCTGACAGGGTCCATGGATTCATAAAGTTGTCTCCATACCCGTGCACGTCGATCCGCTCGATACAATTTGAAATGAGACTAGTCCGACCTGGCAACGTGTTTCCACTCATCAACTGTCCGGTGTCGGTGTCGGTGTTGAGGCGAGGCATAAAGCTTTGTGTCGTGCAGTCATCAAGACTACACGAGTGGGCGTTTGACTCCGAAAGCACATATCGATGATTTTTCGTTGAATAGTTCGCACGCTGACACTTGTTCATGGCTCAGCATTGAAATCGGCAGCAATCTGCGGAAGAGTTTGTAACGTCTCCGCTCTTGCGTACGTTAACTCTTTAAAGCCTGTACTATGATAAGCTGACGGGCTTCACCTTATAGGAAAGGATTTTAGTACATATGTTACTGCGTGTATCTAAATGGAAGCAAAATCAGACTTGTACCCAGTCAGTAACAACAATGATACGTCAAGCAAGTATAAAGTGCAACTACACTTTAGGACGGGCAAGGAATATGCACAGCAGATGCTACCAATTGTTAATAATACGGTCGCCAGCCTAATTAGGCATTAAGTGAGTTTTTTCCCTTGTACAAGTAGATGTACGTACAAGCATAACCACACGTAATAATACTGTATTATATGGTGAATTTTTGAACCAGAAAAATCTACTGAACTAAGATTTTCCCTTTCTGTACTAATTTGAACAAGCTATAAATACACCACATTACACTACAATAATTACTACGACTGCGTTTTGTCTATTGATCCGACTGAAATCGGAAATAGGTCAGCCTAGAAATAGCACTTTTGACACACACACACATACAATGTCAATTTTAATAATGGTAGAACACTGATAAATTTAGGTTTTATCTTGACTTTAACTTTGCTGGTCAAATCAGTGCAATCACTTCAGAATTTAAATGAATAGAAAAGAAAAGAGTGAAAGAAGGGGGGAGGGGACCCTGAAACTGTTATGATCACAATGTTGGAACCATTAACTATTGGAAACATTAATTACTAAAGATTTAAAAAATATGAATTATTACTCTTTTTGTCCAATTACTTCCTCATTTAACTACCATTATTTTTGTCTCAAATTAATTAAACTTCGTTACTAAGTCAATTCCAAATTTATCTTAGTACTCTGTCAGACCTTTGCTCTTTACTCATATTTTCATTAACAATAAAGCTCATTAAGATCCATTCTAGCATAAATAGGTCTTCAGTTAATTCTTATTAACATAAACTTTAAATCTTCATTTCGGGACACTCGGATTGCACAACATGTGGAAAGGACCCTGTCTAGGTTAGTGATTAGGTTAATTCATTGATAGAACAAATCTGGTAAAAGTTAAGTTATTATTGAACAGTCAGGAACAAAATTAACACTGGTCCACACGAATACAATTCTAAAGATTCAACCTGTGCGAGTCGATGCGGCGGTTGGCGGGCGGCGAGATGGTGAGACGCACAGCACACATACAATCACAGCTATGGCTTTTGCTGTAGCGGCACTTTGCTTCTTCTTGGCGTCGTAATCCTTTTCAATCCAGTGCCATTAGAATATAGCCATGCTGTATAGTCGTCGGACACGGCACATCCGAGGCTCAATGGAACCACTTTTTCCAGGATAGCCTCCTCGATCCGGTACGTGTTCCTCAGACCGATGCCCAACTCCGACTAGTACCGCTGCTGAGCCCGTTATGCCGTGCCGCGCGCGTGTGCATTTTCCCGCGCTCGCCTGCCATCCACCTTTTTCCGCTCCCCTACAGATAGGGTATTCACCAAAGGTTTTACACTCCACATATCTTAATACATTGCCTACGCATGGACCAGGCGCACAAATACAATTTCAAACATGTTACAATAAATTCAACAGGGGTTACACTTCAATTTTGTTATCGTATTGCTTGAAATCTGACATAAATATTACTATTCACATCTAAAGTTGCTTACATTGTCTTCAACATAATAACACGGAAAGAAAAAGAAATGAAATTAAAACATTACGTGCATTAATTCATCGAAATTCCAAAGAAAAAATTTATTATATGTTCAGTAGTTGTTGTTACAAGTTGCACTTTTGTCACGTTGAACGATTCTCTTCCGTCGCCGTTGGTCCCGTTCTTGCAGGATCTTTTTACGGCCGGCCGCAGCGATGTCAGACATTTGATATTTTACCGGATTCCTGATATACACGGTACTCTCGTAAAACGGTCGTACGGGAAAATCCTCGCTTCATCGCTACCTCGGGGATGCTGTGTCCCATCGCTCTTGCGTTTACTCATTACAATCTTGATAGTATGCCATTGTGGTAGCACTCACTGATCTAACAATTGCGTCGAACAGTTGTTGTCTTATATAGATGTTGCTGACCGCAGCGCCTTAGACTGCCTGTTTACATGTGTCTGTATTTGAATATGCATGCGTATGCCACTTTCTTTGGCTGTCCAGTGTACATTTATTTAATTATTTATTTATTTAACCTGGCAAGATTAGGGCCATCAGGCCCTCTCTTACATCTAACCAGGCATTCTACTTATTTTACATTCATATGTTTTAGTAGGCATGTTAAACTACATCTAGTATAAAAAGTGAAATAAACAATTAGAAAGGTACACCTGGAAAAATACATACATATAGAGTTTATATTCGTAGATCATAAGTACTGTTATAATTAGACATTATTGAAGAGACAGATTTTAGATAGGAGTGCTGGCAGCAGGGAGTATGAGGGAGACTCATGGTGGAGGGAGGAGAAGAATAGAGACATGATGAAACATAATTAAGGAAATATAAAGGAAAAGAAGATTGCGTGGCTAATAGAGATAGATGAAGAGGAAGGCATCTCAGGGGCAAGATAGGAGACGCTAGCTTTGCTATTTGACAGATGGAGAACTTTGTGAGGATGATAGTAGGAAATGCTTCAACTTCTTCTTAAAAGCAGCAGGAGATCGAATTTTGCGCAAGGTAAGGGGCAGTTTGTTCCAGAGGCGGACAGCGGCAACTGAGAAGGAGTTTGCAAAAGTTTTTGTTTTGTGAGTGGGCACAGTTAGGATACCAAATAAGAGTGACCTCGTGTTTCGATTATGATGACATGACAGGTTTTTAATCTCTGAAGCAAGGTACTGGGGTGCTTGCGCGACGAGGAGTCGGTGGAGTAGACATAGAGTGTGGTAGTCACGCAATTTGTCCGGCCGCAGCCACCCTAGCTCGGAGTATGAAGCACTAACATGATCATATCGGCGAATGTTGCAGGTGTAACGCACACAGGCATTCATGGTTAGCTCTAGCCGTCTTTTGTTTTCACTACTCATGCCTTGTTGAATCACATCACAATAGTGGAGATTCGGTAGAACGAGTGCTTGCACGAGCTGGCGTTTCAAGTCCTGTGGAAATATGTTCCGAAACTTTTTGAGAGCATAGAGACAAGCAGACGTCTTTCGGCACACTGCGACTGTATTCTCCGCCCAGTTGAGATGCTTATCCAAAGTTACACCCAGGTTCTTCACTGTTTTCTGATATGGTATTGGAGTACCGTCGAGCAGAATAGGAGGTAGCCGTTCGCGGAAATCTGAACTTATTAATTTCTGATGGGCTATTAAGATTACTTGCGTCTTTTTTGCATTTAGTTTAAGCCCCAAGTTTTTCGCCCATGTCACTACTGAAGACAGATCATCATTCATCTGAGCGATTGCAGTGTTTACATCTTCAGGTCTGACGCTTAGGTAGAGCTGGAGGTCGTCGGCATAGAAATGGAGATTGCCATTACCATTGTCATTCATTTCTATTCACGTTTAATCTCAGCACAGGTCAAATCCATTACAATGTCGTCACGCGCTATTCTAGAAGTCTGCACACAATATCCTTCACCGCAATCTACTGGCCGCCGCAGTAGGCGCGAACGCGTAATATTGGCACTCCGAAACCACTTTTCGGTAAAAACGGTGTCACAATTTGGTAGATTTAAGTTTGCGATGGGGACATATTCCAAGGAACCCATTGAGTGCGAGGTCGGAAAAGGGCAATGATGTTTATAGCCTTCGACGGCCCCACATATCGTCTACCATGCAACACAACATTGGCTACTGATGGCTACAAGGGGTCGGACTGGAGGTATACAGTAATGAGCTCACCATGAGAGCACGGAGCGTGATTAAACTGCTTGATCGACGAGTAACTCAGAATGGTGCTAGTGGTGTTTATATAAAGCAGGGAAATGGCAACAAAGCAAACATAGCCTTATATCTGCAATAATAGTTGTCGAAGTTCAGATTTCATCAGAAAGGAACGAAAGGAATTTCTCGGAGTGAGAAAAACATGGCAGATGAAATATCAGTGTTTCTGCAAGATGAATCAGTGGCATGAGTGGTGTTGTGTACGCTTGTGTGTGCGGACAACGCTTAAGGGGAGTATAATGATGACTATACGTGTTTGAAACAGGTGACGAAGCATGTAGTTGCTCATGCTAGTCGAACAGGGAGCCATAAGTCCCATCTCTGGTGAAACGTAGTTAAGGATAATGGTTGTCCAATGAGCGGGTACTAAACCTAATTACGTACATGGAATATCATCCGGGGCATAGAAAAAAAAACCGTTATGAATAGATTCCGAGTAAGTCCGCAGCAATTTGAGCGTGTACTGCATAAGAAAAACTATGGGCGCATTTGTTGCAAAAGTTAGTGTTCGCGCATTGCAAGGATGTTCGTTTAAATTTACAGGATGTATATGATAGTGATCTACGTTATGCACATCAAATTGCCCGCGAAATAGATTACAGTGATCTCAAGGGCAACAGTGGATGATTGCTTAACTTCAGTGTTACAGAACCGGAAGACGATGCACAGCAAACTGCGAAATCGGCCCGAAAATTAGTAGATGAGATAAACGACTTATCTCGTCGTTCAATATGGAATTTCTTTTCAATTCCGTCCAATCTGGATTTGAAGAGAAAATGTATATGAGAGGAACCGTGGAAATTAGAGGTACCAAGAGAGTTGTATCAAGATCGGCTAACATCACTGCATTAGCGCATTCATATACAATTACGATTCTTTCTTGTGCGCGTGATTTTGCAAGGGCAATAGGGAATATTTATGTCATAGCCAGCAAGACGGGGAAAATGGGCGTAAGAGAACTAAAACTATGGTTTGAGCATTGCTTTTGGCCAGTAGCTGGTAAAAGGGTTTTACTGATTTCTGGTCTGTGAAGAAAAATCATACTCCTTTAGACCAAACTATCGCTCCTGAAAAATGTGACATTGCAGTTCATACCTCCTGGAACCAATGGACGAATTCAGTCTCTGGGTGTTTGTTTTATTCGTGCCTATGAAACACATTATTGCACTGTCTGTAGCTACGCCTTAAAGGATCGCCAATTCCACGATAAGCTCCACATCGGGACTGTTTCGCATTCGGCTGCATGCCATCACATTCTATTTATTCTCATCACCCCTTTGCACCAAGATACGAGGCATGTTTTTTAAGTAAGTACTGTTTTAAAATTAAAAAAAGAAGTGCTAGGATATCTCAATAATTTTATTTTTACGTGAGAGCCTGTAACTTAATCTACTTTTCAACATAATTTCCCTCACTTGTCACAAATTTGTACCAGCTTTTGAATACCCTCATAATAGAAGTCTGCCGCCTGACTTGTTAACCAATGCGTCACCACTGTTTTGACTTCGTCGTCGTCTTGACGACGCTGACAGACCGGGTGTTCCTTCAAGTGCAGGAAAAGATGGTAGTCAATGGGCGCAAGATCGGGGCTGTACGGAGGATGATCTAGATGTGATGAGATCTCTGGTCTGATTCGCCACATGTGGACGGTCATTGTCTTGCAGCAAAACGATGCCTTGCTCAACTTCCATGGACTGTTGCTTTGATTCTGGTGTGACATAGGCCACCCATGTTTCATCGCCCATAACAATTTGGCTTAAGAAATTATCACCGTCATTGTGGTACTGCTCAGGGAAAGTCAATGCAGTGTCCAAATGTTTGTGGTACTGCTCAAGGAAAGTCAATGCACTGTTTAAATGTTTGGTTTTGTGCACATCCATCAACATTTTCGGCACCCAACGTGCGCACAGTTTTCGGTAATTCAAGTGCTCGGTCACAATGCCACACAAAACACTATGAGAAACATTAGGAAAGTCATCCTGCAAGGAGGAAATCGTAAAGCGTCTGTTTTCTCTCACCTTATTGTCCACTTCCTGCATCAAACTTTCATTAATGACTGAAGGACGCCCACTCCATTGTTCACTATGCACATTTGTTGAAATGGCTCTGAGCACTATAGGACTTAACATCTGAGGTCATCAGTCCCCTAGAACTTACAACTACTTAAACCTAACTAACCTAAGGACATCACACACATCCATGCCCGAGGTAGGATTCGAACCTGCGACCGTAGCGGTCGTGCGGCTCCAGACTGTAGTGCCTAGAACCGCTCTGCCACTCCGGCCGGCTGCACATTTGTGCGGGCTTCATGAAATACCCTCATCCACTTTCTTGCCATTCCATCACTCATAATGTTTCCTCCATAAACTGCACAGATCTCACGATGACTATCGATCGCTTTTAGGCCTTTAGCACTAAGAAATCTTAAAACAGCCCGTACTTCACAGTCGGCGGGACTCACGATCATCGGAGGCAACTTAAACACTCAGTACACAACGTAAACAAGGAAGAATCAGACTGTAATGGCGTCAGTGCGTAGACAACAGATATGGGTACCCAGTGGGCATGCGCAGGACGCCGACCGCAGCGCTGTGGCACTCTTCAAGGGTGGATACCCAGGTGAACACCCTGTATGGCGCGTAGCATCCAAGGATTTCACCTTCAGCCTTGATGGTGCGAACATTTTAATCACTGTGGCACGCAATTTTTATCTCGGAGTTCATCGTGCAAGTTGATGGTTTGGGTTGAATATTTCTTAAATTTAGACGATGTTCATTTTGTGAAGTGTAATACATACATCCTACAGAAGATTGATATCTGCACCTTGCGGACCCTCATTTTCTGTACCCAATGCGATGCACATGGTGAGTAATTAGCAGATAATGTATTTCCTATCACAATTGTTAACACAACACTGTCAAATGAGCCTTACTAAAGACTGTACTTGCGCATTTCCAGCCACGAATCCTCACACTGCTCAACAACCTCCTGACAACAGTATCACTTGTTGGACGCAATCGACGCTACGCTATCGATTCTTGGCCTCTCCTCGATCTGTTTCATTGAAATGTGCTTATCTTTGAGTAATGGACCATGGATCGTTTCGAAAGTGTTCGCGAATGTTGTCGGCTCCCATCATGTTAGTCATCTGCATCCCATGCCTGCGTAGTCACTAGTTATGGGGTAGCTACTAGTAACGCTGCTTTCGAAGTATTATTGAGACATCTCTGTAGTCGAGTATCATGTCATTTTTGGAAACCCAGAATCTACTATGTAGGAATCAACATGGATTCCGGAAACAGCGATCGTGTGAGACCCAACTCGCTTTATTTGTTCATGAGACCCAGAAAATATTAGATACAGGCTCCCAGGTAGATGCTATTTTTCTTGACTTCCGGAAGGCGTTCGATACAGTTCCGCACTGTCGCCTGATAAACAAAGTAAGAGCCTACGGAATATCAGACCAGCTGTGTGGCTGGATTGAAGAGTTTTTGCAAACAGAACACAGCATGTTGTTATCAATGGAGAGACGTCTACAGACGTTAAAGTAACCTCTGGCGTGCCACAGGGGAGTTTTATGGGACCATTGCTTTTCACAATATATATAAATGACCTAGTAGATAGTGTCGGAAGTTCCATGCGGCTTTTGGCGGATGATGCTGTAGTATACAGAGAAGTCGCAGCATTAGAAAATTGTAGCGAAATGCAGGAAGATCTGCAGCGGATAGGCACTTGGTGCAGGGAGTGGCAACTGACCCTTAACATAGACAAATGTAATCTATTGCGAATACATAGAAAGAAGGATCCTTTATTGTATGATTATATGATAGCGGAACAAACACTGGTAGCAGTTACTTCTGTAAAATATCTGGGAGTATGCGTGCGGAACGATTTGAAGTGGAATGAGCATATAAAATTAATTGTTTATAAGGCGGATGCCAGGTTGAGATCCATTGGGAGAGTCTTTAGAAAATGTAGTCCATCAACAAAGGAGGTGGCTTACAAAACACTCGTTCGACCTATACTTGAGTATTGCTCATCAGTGTGGGATCCGTACCAGATCGGGTTGACGGAGGAGATAGAGAAGATCCAAAGAAGAGCGGCGCGTTTCGTCACAGGGTTACTTGGTAACCGTGATAGCGTTACGGAGATGTTTAACAAACTCAAGTGGCAGACTCTGCAAGAGAGGCGCTCTGCATCTCGGTGTAGCTTGCTCGCCAGGTTTCGAGAGGGTGCGTTTCTGGATGAGGTATCGAATATATTGCTTCCCCCTACTTATACCTCCCGAGGAGATCACGAATGTAAAATTAGAGAGATTAGAGCGCGCACGGAGGCTTTCAGACAGTCGTTCTTCCCGCGAACCATACGCGACTGGAACAGGAAAGGAAGGTAATGACAGTGGCACGTAAAGTGCCCCCCGTCACACACCGTTGGCTTGCGGAGTATAAATGTAGATGTAGAGATCACGAATGTAGTCATGATAATTACTGTTGAATGCAGTGAGTAAGCTTTCAAAACCATCCTGGGGGGGGGGGGGGGGGGGTCCGCAGCTCGTGGTCGTGCAGTAGCGTTCTCGCTTCCCGCGCCCGGGTTCCCAGGTTCGATTCCCGGCGGGGTCAGGGATTTTCTCTGCCTCGTGATGACTGGGTGTTGTGTGCTGTCCTTCGGTTAGTTAGGTTTAAGTAGTTCTAGGTTCTAGGGGACTGATGACCATAGATGTTAAGTCCCATAGTGCTCAGAACCATTTGAACCATCCTGGGGGTTGTGTGCTGACATGATGTCATTTGGACGAATATTATAATTGTGGCACCTGGTATTTATGGTGTTTAAAATTACTGTGATGAATAAATATTGTATACGTATCGAACTTAATTAACACAGTGGTACAACAATCCTACCGCTGCGTAACATTTTCATAAACTGCCTCAAGAAGCTTCATATTCATTTTAAGCGAGATAATGGCTTGTCTTCCCATTTTCTCACCGAGAGAGGTGGTGCACAAGCTAGCACACTGGACTTGCACTCTGAAGGACGACGGTTCAAACACGCGTCCGTCCGCTTTGGATTAGGTTTTCGTGATTTCCCTCAAACGCTATAGGTAACTGCCGAGATGGTTCCTTCGAAAGGGCGCGCCTGATTTCGTTCCCAAATACGAGCTTGTGCTCCTTCTCTAACGACCTCGTTGTCGGTTGGGCGTTAAACACTTATATCCTCCTCATCCCATTTTCTCTGGCATTGAGTGTGAAGAAATCATTGTTTGCGATTCTCTCCACGCCCCGCATCGGCGCGTACGCGTGCACACACATTGGAACAAACAAATGAACATCAAACTACATACAGGCACCACAACACAAACTAAAGACGAACGCAATATACATAGCAACAATTGGCAGTACTGTGTACAGTAGACACACAACCAGCGCGCAGTGAAAGGGTTAAATTGAAATTTGTTCCATATCGTAAAAAATAGGGCACCCTGAACTTCGCAGGCAAACTAAGTAAACTGCAGGACGACACACATGGCGCTGTTGTCATGGACTGTGCGGCTGGTCCCGGCGGAGGTTCGAGTCCTCCCTCGGACATGGGTGTGTGTGTTTGTCCTTAGGTTAGTTTAGGTTAAGTAGTGTGTAAGCTTAGGGACTGATGACCTTAGTAGTTAAGTCCCATAACATTTCACACATTTAAAAAAAAAAAAAAAAAAAAAAAGACACACACGGGATAGTATCACAAAATCGTAAATGGAACTAAATAGTAATTTAAGCTTGTGAAACTTGCGCTACAAAATGTTTTTTTCTTCAACAAGAGAGTAACAAAACACTGTAATGCAGTAACTTACCTGGAATCGTTATAGGTAGCAATTACTACATATATAAAACAAACACGTATTACAAGCCACTCAAGATGCTTCGTAAAGAAATAGCACGGAATAGACAGCCTTTCATTTGTATGAATGCGTGGTCACGCGGCGATATGAATTAATGAAATCTCGGGCTTCCAACCCTGTCAAGTGGCCAAAATCCCACGAGATTTCGACCGAGCTCTTTTCGGCCATTGTCATTTGACGCGGCTGGAAGCTCGAGAAGATTTTATTAATCCTTTCATTTGAGTGCTAAGACTAAGTTCAGAATACCTATATTTGGAAACCAAAATCATGATACGATTTTGACAAAAATACTCAATTTTCGACATACAAATCATCGAATTTGAGAACCGAAGTGTTTTGACAATGTCAGTATGAAAAGACAAGTGGTAATATAGCAACAGTAATAACAACTGTTTCCTTTGTTCGATGCAGTGAAAAATTCTGGAGGACGGAGCGACTGCGGAAAGAAGTGAAATCCTTTCACATTAAGCAATTTGGATTTCGTTTTGTAAGAAAAAAATGAAATTGTGTAGCATTTTGTTGTTGTTGTTGTCGTCGTCAGTCCAGAGACTGGTTTGATGCAGCTCTCCATGCTACTCTATCCTGTGCAAGCTTCTTCATCTCCCAGTACCTACTGCAACCTACATCCTTCTGAATCTGTTTAGTGTATTCATCTCTTGGTCTCCCTCTACGATTTTTACCCTCCACGCTGCCCTCTAATGCCAAATTGATGATCGCTTGATGCCTCAGAATATGTACTACCAACCGATCCCTTCTTCTAGTCAAGTTGTGCCACAAATTTCTCTTATCTCTAATTCTATTCAATACCACCTCATTAGTTATGTGATCTACCCATCTAATCTTCAGCATTCTTCTGTAGCACCACATTTCGAAAGCTTCTATCCTCTTCTTGTCTAAACTATTTATCATTCACGTTTCACTTCCATACATGGCTACACTCCATACAAATATTTTCAGAAAAGACTTCCTGACACTTAAATCTATACTCGATGTTAACAAATTTCTCTTCTTCAGAAACGCTTTCCTTGCCATTGCCTGTCTACATTTTATATCCTCTCTACTTCGACCATCATCAGTTATTTTGCTCCCCAAATAGCAAAACTCCTTTACTACTTTAGGTGTCTCATTTCCTAATCTAATTCTACATCTACATCTATACTCCGCGAGCCACCTTACGGTGTGTGGCGGAGGGTACTTATTGTACCACTATCTGATCCCCCCTTCCCTGTTCCATTCACGAATTGTGCGTGGGAAGAACGACTGCTTGTAAGTCTCCGTATTTACTCTAAGCATTCTCGCAGCATCACCCGATTTAATTCGACTACATTCCATTATCCTCGTTTTGGTTTTGTTGATGTTCATCTTACATCCTCCTTTCAAGACACTGTCCATTCCGATCAGCTGCTCTTCCACTTCCTTTGCTGTCTCGGACAGAATTACAATGTCATCGGCGAACCTCAAACTTTGTATTTCTTCTCCATGGATTTTAATTCCTACTCCGAATTTTTCTTTTGTTTCCTTTACTGCTTGCTTAATATACAGATTGAATAACATCGGGGATAGGCTACAACCCTGTCTCACTCCCTTCCCAACCACTGCTTCCCTTTCATGTTCCTCGACTTTGTGAAGACCTAAGTATTATTTCGTATCAATCAAGTCTTCGTATTAAGAGTTTTCGTGTTCAACTTGTTTCACTCTATTTAAATCATGTTCATGAAATGTATTAGCAGTTGCGAATACGTACAACCATCAACTGCATAGTGTGACGACGACAGTGGAAATTTGTACCGGACCGCGGCTAGAGCCCGGGTCTCCCACTTACCGCGAGTCTTCTGCTGCCCGTGCACAACACACTGCCAGACCCAAACTTCCATATGACATCGTTCATGTGTCACAACCTGCACCTGTACGCATTATGCAATTTACTTGGAAGGCGAGGACATTTTCATTGAAAGTCGCTACCTGACATCGGCGGATAAATACGATATTTGGCAGGCCTATGTTGTAAAGAAAGAAGATTCAGTGTTCCTTTGGACATGCATATGTTTAAGGAGGAACATATGTCGTACTTCTTAACAACACTAGACACTGCAATACCACCGAGCGAGGTGGCGCAGTGGTTAGCACCCTGTACTCGCATTCGCGAGGACGACGGTTCAATCCCGTCTCCAGCCATCCTGATTTAGGTTTTCCGTGATTTCCCTAAATCGTTTCAGGCAAATGCCGGGATGGTTCCTTTGAAAGGGCACGGCCGATTTCCTTCCCCATCCTTCCCTAACCCGAGCTTGTGCTCCGTCTCTAATGACCTCGTTGTCAACGGGACGTTAAAAAAACACTAACCTAACCTAACACTGCAGTACCAGTCATGGACTGTGCGGCTGGTCCCGGCGGAGGTTCGAGTCCTCCCTCGGGCATGGGCATGGGCATGGGCATGGGCATGGGCGTGTGTGTGTGTGTGTGTGTGTGTGTGTGTGTGTGTGTGTGTGTGTGTGTGTGTGTTTGTCCTTAGGATAATTTCGGTTAAGTAGTGCGTAAGCTTAGGGACTGGTGACCTTAGCAGTTAAGTCCCATTATCCTTAGGACAATTTAGGTTAAGTAGTGCGTAAGCTTAGGGACTGATGACCTCAGCAGTTAAGTCCCATAATATTTCACACACATTTGAACTGCAATACCCTGTTTAATTCCGCCGTAAATGAAGACGTACTTAGTTAATACGATCGGCAGTCTGTATACTATTGCCAAGGTTAAGAGGATTAAGATCTCTTGCTCTTCGACATAATCGTTACGACAAACTTAAACTTCCTCTGCATTTCAAACCTGGGTTAATAGTTGCAGAACAATACAAATCCAGCTACATAATCATGTTGCTCAACGTGTCACATGGACATATCCAGGTAAATACGAGGGTTGGAACTTAAATAGTGACAACAATTTATTCACAACCGATACAAAAGAGTTTCATATTTGCACTTTCAAAGTAGTCAGCAAAGTTGTGTAGAACCCATTGCCAGCGATGTGGAAGGCGTAAGATACCGTTAGCAGAGCCTGTTCTGTTGACTGTGCGAATGGAGCGGTCTATAGTCTGTCGAATCCCTGGAACAGTTCTGAAGCGAATGCCACGAAGTGGTTCCTTCATCTTCGGAATCAAATCAGTCACAAGGACTTAAGTCCGGGGAGTATGGTGGATGGTACAGTACTTCCCAGTCCCATCGACCGAACAGAGCAGCCACAGCTTGCGCTGTATGCGCCCGCTCATTGTCGTGCAAAATGATGGGTAGGTTGCGCAGAAAGCGCATGTGAAACGTCAGCCACGATCTGCAACAAATGATGATGCCCAAGTAGGTGTATTAGCTGCTGTCGCGGCTAATCTGCACATCAGTAGTAGACAAACTGCGCGAGAATTGGGAATCTCAAAAAAGTCGGTGTTGAGGATGCTAAATCAACATCGATTGCACCCGGACCATATTTCTATGCACCAGGAATTGCATGGCGACGACTTTGAACGTCGTGTACAGTTCTGCCACGGGGCACAAGAGAAATTACGGGACGATGACAAATTTTTTGCACGCGTTCTATTTAGCGACGAAGTGTGATTCATCAACAGCGGTAACGTAAACCGGCATAATATGCACGGAAAATCCACGATGGCTGCGACAAGTGGAACATCAGCGACCTTGGCGGGTTAATGTATGGTGCGGCATTATGGGGAGGAAGGGTAATTGGCCCCCATTTTATCGATGGCAATCTAAATGGTGCAATGTATGCTGATTTCGTACGTAATGTTCTACCGATGTTACTACAAGATGGTTCACTGCATGACAGAATGGCGATGTACTTCCAACATGATGGATGTCCCGCACGTAGCCCGCGTGCGGTTGAAGCGGTGTCGAATAGAATATTTCGTGACAGGAGGATTGGTCGTAGAAGCACCATACCATGGCCCGCACTTTCACCGGATCTGAGGTCCCCGGATTTCTTTCTGTGGGGAAAGTTGAAGGATATTTGCTATCGTAATCCACCGACAACGCCTAACAACATGCGTCAACGCATTGTCAATGCATGTGCGAACATCACGGAAGGCGAACTACTCGCTGTTGAGAGGAATGTCGTTACACGTATTGCCAGATGCATTGAGGTTGACGGACATAATTTTGAGCATTTATTGCATTAATGTGGTGTTTACAGGTAATCACGCTGTAACAGCATGCGTTCTCAGAAATGATAAGTTTACAAAGGCACATGTATCAGATTGGAACAACCGAAATAAAATGTCCAAACGTACCTAAGTTCTGTATCAATGGACCACCGTGTATAAGGTAGATGGGAGCTTATTACCATTTGTCTTTAGGTCTCGCTTCAAAAATGTCTAAACCGTCCACAGCCCAAATGTTAGCAGATGGCAGTGTGCTTACGGCTGAGCTGCCTCATTTCTATGGACAAAGTGATGCGCTGTGGCTGTTAGCGTTAGGGTCAAGGCATGCTCAGATAGTGTCGTGACTATCGCGACAGACTGCAATGAGCATGAACTCCAGATTGGAGTTACTGGTTGTCACTACAGTTACACTAAATAAAACGTTTTGTGAGAGCTGTTAAAGTTTCGATGACCGTTTGCGACAAGACTTGTTTGGACCAGCCGCATGCACAAAGTAACATCGAGAAAGCTATCATACGCTAGTACCTTAGTCTTGCCTGGTAAGGGGGCGGCAGAGCTCTGAGATCAGTAGCTGGACGGCTACTCCAGCCCGCGGCGGTCCCCATAGAAGCCAGTGCCGGGTGTAAGCACACTCGTACGGCTAACCGCCTCACTACGAGCTGCAGCACAGGTACGAACAGGTAGACAGACGCTGCTCGCGGCCGGTTATAAATTGTGAGCCGGCTGATGGGGCTGCCGGAGAAGTGCCCTAAATTGCAGGGGAACGCCGCTGTGTCAGGAAACAGACGTCAGCGGGCTGATTAAATTAACGTGAGCAGCGCCGTTCGAATTACGCATTCATGAGCTGAGCTGGCCGGCCGTCTTTGTGTCGGCTGCCTGGGAAGGCGGACGGACTCTGGCGCTCGCAGGGGCGTAGCCGACCTTCCCTACTGTCGTCTGCGTGGGAAGCTGGCGTCGCCGCCACGCGTGCGTCACGGTTGTAGCCAATGTGCTCAGAGGAGCTCCTGAGGCATCGTGGGTAGTGTCAACATGAAACCTCTCCGGGCAATAGCACTGTCCACCGGATCGGGGGTCGTGCCCGAAACTTGGCTTCTGCGGACACTGCTTCCTTCTAATGAGATACTCAAGTACGAAGGATGATTCGCCCTTTACAGCTTTACTTCCTCCGGAAGTTCTCCTGTAGAGCGTATGTGATCAAAAGTATCCGGACACACTTGTGTAATGCGTGATCGATAAAAGACGTCAAGAGAGGAGGACTCGATAGTACAAAAACAGGCGGGGAGTACTGCGTTGTCAATAGAGCAGATCTGACAGAAGAATGGTTCGGTCAGGAGTCACTTGTGACTTCGAACGTGGACTCCAAACCAACAACGTAACAGAAATACATGAAGATCCAACGCCTATCTATTCTATCTATCGCTTGAGCATTATCCCACAGGTACGCAGGGTCAGCCATCCTTAATCGGATTTGACATGTTAATGTTTTAAGGGGTGGCCGGATGCCATTCCTGTCACCACCCTGTACCCCCAGGGACGGAATTAGTGTACCCCAACTGTCTGCATCGAGTGTAATCCAAGGAATAGTGCGAATGTGTTCAGATGTCTGCGAGCCTTGTAACTGAGGTGGAACATGGGGACCAGCCCGGTATTCGCGTAGCGGGATGTGGAAAACCGCCTAAAAACCACATCCAGGCTGGCCGGCACATCGGCCCTCGACGTTAATCCGCCGGGCGGATTCGATCTGGGGCCGGCGCGCCTACCCGAGTCCAGGAAGCAGCGCGTTAGCGCTCTCGGCCAACCTGGCGGGTTACATGAAGATTCACCACCCAGAATACAAAAAGAGATGAAACACATTTCAAACAACACCAACTTCCTACTCACCACTCAAGAAGCAAGAAACATTGTAACAGTGAGCCCACTAGCACCTTGCCCTAGATCACAACCAAAGTTACACAAAAATGAGACCTCCCCCATCAGGCCTGTGGTGAACTGTAAGAGCAGCGAAACGTGCGAATTCAACAAAATACTCTTCAAAATTATCAAAGAAGCATACACATTCAATAATGAGAGAGCACTTAAAAACACAGCAGAATTTACATAATACGTCAAAAACGTAGAAGCGCCTGATGGAGCCACACTTGCTTTATTTGACAGACAAAACCTTTATTCCTCCGTGCCAATAGATCCCACACTACAGATAATCAACGCCAACCTACAAAAGCAGAAAAAAGTCCCTTCGGCTCACATTATTGAGCTAATGGACCTGCTTGAATTCACACTTTCACACAACTGTTTTAATTTTAACAATAAAATCTACAAACAGATGGCCTGGCAATGGGCTTACAGCTTTCTAAATTGTTTGCTAAAATATTCATAAGTAATTTAGAAGACAAAATCCTGAATTCCAGTCATGACGTCCTCAAAAATATCTACTACTACAGATACGTAGAGGATGCCATAATTTTAATCAAAGGCTCAATAGATGACATCAATGAGTTGAACCAATTACTCAACAACTCCCATGAAAACATAAAATTCACAGCTAGACACCAAGCAGATGACAGTATAAATTTTTTAGACCTTGCCATTAGAATAAAGAATAACAGTTATCAATTTGAAATTTATCGGTAGTCTAACACAACACACACTACAATCCACAACTCCTCTTGCAACCTCACAGCCGAAAAAAACGGCAGCATTCCGGTACATGATCAATAGAGCTATCCAGTAACCATTCTATGAAGACATATGTGAACTGGAAATTGAAATAATAAAATATACAGCTTTGGCAAATGGATATAACAGCTCCATAGAAGACACCCTAAAACACTCAATAGTGGCAAAGCAATCACATCACAAGAAACAAAAGAAAACACCTTCCATTGTATTGTGTTGAACTGGGGACCTAGAAAGGATGGAGATGCTCCGTCCCCGCCGTAGCCCACGGTGTTACACAACCGCACAACAGGTTACATCAGTCCACTCACCCCAAAGCCGCCCCACACCGAACCCAGCGTTATCGTGCGGCTCGGCCCCCAGTGGACTCACCCAGGAACGTCTCACACCAGACGAATGTAACCCCAATGTTTGCGTGGTATAGTAATTATGGTGTACGCGTACGTGGAGAAAGTGTTTGTGCAGCAATCGTCGACATAGTGTAACTGAGGCGGAATAAGGGGAACCAGCCCGCATTCGCCGAGCCAGATGGAAAACCGCCTTTAAAACCATCCACAGACTGGCCGGCACACCGGACCTCGACACTAATCCGCCGGGCCGATTCGTATCAGGGACCAGCACGCCTACCCGCGCGGAAAACAGTGCGTTAGACCGCACGGCTAACCGGGAGGGCAACATCTTCCATACAATCCCATTTTTAGGTAACATTTCATATCAGACTGCCAATGTCTTCAAACGAATAGGCACAAGGATATCCTTAACAACAAGATTGGACAGAAGTTACCCCACATCATCAGCACACGAAACCCACTTCATCACACAGATGTGTACAAGATTGAATGTTTGGACTGTGACTGCTTCTACATTGGCCAGACAGGCAGATCATTTGAGATTAGATTCAAAGAACACATGGAAGCAGTAAAAAACAAAAATTATCACACATCAGCAATATCCACCCACCTGCTTGACACCACACATCCTTGACATTCTTGAAACATTCCAAATATACGAACACCAAACAAAACAACCTGAGTCCATCTCAAATGACAAAAATGACAATATTCACAGTAGTATCATCTCTTTTTTTTAGCAATTATTAAATTTGAAATGCCACACACACACACACACACACACACACACACACACACACATTATCTTACATTATTTACCAGAAACATTTAGTTGTGTAACCATGTGTTCAGGGGATTGACCTCATTACAAATATATCATCACACCAACAGCTTGTACCCCCTGTCAGCTTGAAACTATATGTACACCAAGTATTATGTATTACACCAGCCTTTAGATAGTTATTACATGTAACAGATATAATCTTAAGATCCTCCGCTTTGTAAAGTTCCCTCTCATACAATCACTCCTTCCACCCTCCCCCTCTCTCCCTCCCCCTCTCTCCCTCCCCCTCTCTCCCCCCCTCTCTCCCCCCCTCTCTCCCTCCCCCCTCTCTCCCTCCCCCTCTCTCCCTCCCCCTCTCTCCCTCCCCCTCTCTCCCTCCCACTCTCTCCCTCCCACTCTCTCCCTCCCACTCTCTCTCTCTCTTTCTCTCTCCCCCCTCTCCCACCCTCCTCTCCCTCCCCTTCTCCCCTCCTTCCCTCTCTCCCTCTCTCCCTCTCTCTCTCTCTCTCTCTCTCTCTCTCTCTCTCTCTCCCCCTCTCTATCCCCCCTCTCCCTCTCTCCCTCCCCCCCTCTCCCTCTCTCTCTCCCCCCTCTCCCTCTCTCTCTCCCCCCTCTCACCCTAACTGTGAATCCCAACCAAAATTGTTATTGGTGTATAATTTTACCACTGTACCCAGCATAATTATTGTACTTAAAGTTTGTAACACGCCAAACGAGTATGAAGTTTAACTGTATTAACGTGTGAGAATTGGATTTATATACAACCTTAAATATGTATACCAACGCATGCATTTGACACCTAAAAACGAACATCTGCAAAATCCTTTAAAAAAGTATCATGTAATAATGTTACAATCACTCCTTCCAAGTCAATCCAAGCCAATGGACTGGATAACACAACAAATAAAGAAAGAATAAAAAAGTTGGAATTTGCATATAAATTAACACAAAACTACTACAATAAGAAATCAATATCCATACAAGCAAAGATTAAACATTATAATTCAGTTATTAGGACACAAGCAACATATGGATCAGAGTGCCTAACATTGAATAAGAAAGGTGAATTAAGAGAACTAGAAAAAAGAGAGAGAAAAATATTAAGAAAAATTCTAGGTCCTGAGAAAAACAAGGAAAATAGGTGGGTTAAAAGGAGAAATGAAGATCTATACAAAAATACAGAAAAGATCACAGATACAATGAGGAAGAGACGGCTAAAATTTTATGGACATTTAAAAAGAATGGAAGAAACACGGATTACAAAGAAAATTTTTAATTACGTTAGTAAGCTGAAAAACACTGTAGGATGGATAGAAGCAGTAAAGAAAGACGCCAACAAAATAGGCGTTACAGAAGAAATAATACGTGACAGGACTAACTTTAAGCTTCTTATAGAAAACGCAAACTATGAAGAAGATGCGCCAAAACCTCGACCCAAGAGAGTGTGGACACATGAGCGGAGACGAGCAGTTGGCGAGAAAATGAAGAAGTACTGGGAAGAACGGAAGAAAAAGAAACACCATAAGTCTTAAGTTGTATGCGGTCCATAGCTGGCCAAATTCATAATAAAAAAAAAAAGTTACGATATAAATTCTTTGTACTTTGTGGTAAGGTTTTCTCTTCCGCTAATCGTTCCTTGCACCTAATACTTTTCAGACGCCATATTTGTTTACAAAACATGACACTATACATGTGATGTGTTAAGACAGTGAAAAGAAACTGTGACCGCTATAGGTGCTCTATTGTACTTTATTTTTAACACTAGATATACGTTTAGTTTTTTGTCAATAGAAACCCAAAACCATGCTCTAAAATAGCGTTTTGTTTCTCCACTAGTTCCTCCAAAAATACGTAACACAACACACACACACACACACACACACACACACACACACACACACACACACACACACACACACACACACACACAAATGTCATACTAACAAATGGAAATCCACCTGATTATGGGGGCTTAAACCTTTGAAAGGCGTCGTGGATATAAATAAACAGTGACTGGTAAGAGTAAACTTGTTGTTTCATTTAATGTCAGTTACAGTCACGGTAAAGCCTAACCTAAAATGTTCGCATTTAAAGACTAGTCGTTGGATGCCATCTGAGTGACCAATCCATCAGGGATATTTCATCCTTATAAGGCTGCCCATATAGACTGCTGGTGATGCGACTGCGCAGTGGAAACGTGCAGGAACAATCACAGCTAAATCTCGACCAGGCAGGTCTCATTTAATGATAGATAGGAGCCGTCGAGCATTTCGGAGAGTGATTATGAAAGGAAGACATGTGATCGGCGAAACGAATCACTTGTGAGTTCCAACGTTTACCAAGAGTCCAGCTAGAAGAAAGGCTGCGCGAGTGGTCGAGCAGTTCCTCACAAGCGACTCATTTTTGCAGTCAGTTCCAAGCTACCCTTAAGGTGCTCTAAAGAGTAACAGCACTGAACAGTTGATTATTGCAAACGTGTGATTCTGAGTGATGAATCACGCTGTTCCTTGTGGCAATCCGTTGGAAGGGTTTGGGTTGGCGAATACCGGGAGGACGTTTCCGTCATCGTGTGTAGTGCCAGAAGTGAAGTGTGGAGGAGTTGGTGTTAAGGTATCAAGGTGTTCTTGGTGTTTAAGTTGTGGTCCCTTTATTGCACTTACGAAAACACTAATACGGAAGGATATGAATACATTTTACAGCATTAATTACTGAGTACAATAGAAAAACAGTTTGGAGGCAATGACTATAGCAGCGTGACAATGTAGTCTGTCATAAAACTGCAACTGTGAGGAAATGGTTTGTGGCCAATAACATTCCTGAAACCGACTGGCCTTCCCAGAGTCCTCACATGAACCGTATGGACCATCTGTGGGATGAGTGAGAACGTAGACTTCGCCAGACCACAGCATACGCCATCTCTACACTGCGAACAGTGCAGACCCCACAAGACAAATATGTAGTTACGATCCTGATCGATATAGGTGGCGCCTTTGATTACCTCTGGTGGCCTGCGCTATTTGCAAGATTTCGGAAACGCAGATACTCATAGCTTTATATTAGGCCTTCTGGACTACTGGAGCAATAATAGAGTTGTAGAATGGAGTGCAGGCCATCAAAGAATCGTCAAAAGAATTAACAAACGCTGCCCGTAGGGGTCCATATTCTGGAACAATGCTGAAGAACCTCTTTTTAAACACTCCTGATGAGGGAACAGGAGTAACTGCGTATGCAGATGACGTGATGGTAGTAACATTGGTCAACTCAAGAGCAAATCTACAACTGCTAAACGTAAATAACTGATGCAACAAAAACAAACTTCAAATAGCAGCCAACAAAACTGTCTACTAACTGCTAAAGGGAGCATTGCAAAGGGACCCAACAATCCGGCTTGACAATACCATCATACAACGAAAACCTACAAGATAACCTCGGAGTGTATGTTGACGGAAAACTTTAAATGACGTCGCAAAACTCGCGACTGACAGAGGGACGAAACTGGTGCATAAATTAGCCAGACCCACCACTGCACAGTTTCGACTACCAGTACAAATGATACAAACCTACCTTATCGCCTTGTTTCAGTCCATTCTGAGCTTTGCAGACAGCACATGGCCGCATCGTCTCTGCGTCACATCACACGAAACCATTGTACGACGCGGACAGACAAGCATCCTTTTAAGAATTTCAGGAGCGTCTGGAACAACGTCTATAGAGACATTATTGGTCGTCTTGGGTGTGTACACACCAACAGACATTAAAGTAAGTTTCACAGCTGCAGCATACTGAATGAAAAGGGGACGACAAGACAAAGTACAGGCAATCATACGAAAACAAATAAATGACAAGAAACAACTTAACGAATGACGAAAAGATGCTTGGCGGACTGAATGGGACGCAACGCAAAAAGTACACAGAGTATACACATTCTTCCCATACATCCGAGAACGAATGAGCATGAAACATATAGATCCGACACGTGGTATGGTCCATTTAATTACCGGACTTGGGATCGTACCCACAGGAAAAGACATGACAGTGCTGGTAATCAACAGTGAAATTGAGACATGTACTAATTTATTATATTTAATGAAAAATCGTAAATAACATTAGATCTAAGCAAGTTGCTGTTCCATCTGGAGCTGGCTCGAAGTTGCCCCGATGCCCTCCCACGTGGAATAGTCAGGTAGTGGGACACTTTCTTCCATTAAAAACCTCTCCTATCATCTATTAGCTGCTTCGTAATTTAAATTGTTTCTGTTTTCTTTTCCTCAAGTTATGTTGGTTGAAGGCGGATCGTCAGTCTTGCCTGGCCTGGGCACCTGTCAGTGTAGAGTGTTGCCTATGGAAGGCAAGACTGTGGGTTCGAATCCCAATCCAGCATATAGTTTTCATCTGCCAGTGAGTTCCACTCCGCTGCGGAGTGAAATATTCGTTCTGGAAACAATCCATTGGTACAGCCAGAAACACAGAGCGTCCAGCTGTCGACACAAACTGTCCCACATTCGGTGTAGCGCTATAAAGTCTTATCAGTACTGACGTGGCCAAGCAGTACTCTCCGTCCATACGGACAAAACAGCGATCTAAAAGTGCTGCGGTCACAATGCGTCGCCCACAACCAACTCATCAGCGCAGTCACTGGTTCTACATACGCATCACAGTCACCGCAACATGGTCTATATAATTCCAAATATCGTGATATTGCACGCCAGTTTCCTCCTGACCGGTTATTGCACCCTAATCGAAAACTCACGCGATGATTCTGCGCACTTTGTGATTGATGACGTGTTCCGGCGCTTGTTTTCATAGTCCTACTTCGTTTGGCGATTCCTCATTATAAGGCTATGGCGTAACTGTAACCTTTCGCAACACACAAGTGTGGGCTCTTTGAGCGAATGTATAAACCACCTGTCGCTGGACTGATTCACTTGCTGTAGGTACACTGTCCTGTATATCCCATGAGTTTGTTTTGGGATATTGTTTTCAGATGTACTATCCGCAAAGACAACTAAGTGAAGTGCCATTCCCTCAATAACTTACCTTTATTCAGTAGTGTGTGGAGCCTTCCGCTATAGTACATTTGGCTTATGCAGTAAAATAGTTCGTTTTCAGATTTATGTTTGGCTAAGAAGGATAATTACCACAAAGAGTCATTTTTGTATATCTCCGAAAACGTTTTGCTTCACAGTATATTTTCTCTCAAAAATCGTTGGTATACATAGAACAAACATTATCATTGGTGCGGAGCACAAACTAAGGAATATTTTACTGGAAACAGTGATTTTCGAAGTGTAAGTCATTAAATGATTAAACTCCACATTAATATGTACGTGGTACTTTTTTTTGAAAAAAATAAAAGAAAAACCTGTTGTTTGTGTACACTCATTTGCATGTTTTCGTTCTACTGAAATAGTTCTCACAACCATATATGTTTTGCAGTGAACAGTCGTTTAAAGTTTACAGTTCACAGTAATGCAGTTGGATTACTTACATTTTTTGTTCTGCCGCCATCTATTTGCATTTCATGCGAGGGTTGCCCAGAAAGTAATGCACCGCATGTTTCCCTTCACCAGTTCTCTATAGAACATAATGAGAATTATACACACGAAATAATGGTGTTTTATTTACACATCGTATTTTTCCACGTAATCTCCATCCCGTTCTACGGCCTTCCTCCAGCGCAAAACAAGGACGTGTATGCCATGTTGGTATCAGTCCTTGTCCTGGTGGCGAAGCCAGTGCTTCACTGTGTGAATCACCTCCTCATCGTCTTCAAAGTGTCTTCCACGAATGGCATCCTTCAATGGCGAATGAAAACATTAGCTCGTTGCAGCATGTCAGGTGTGACAGCCGTGGATGGTTTCTCCGAGCGCTGCGAATCGTGGAGTTCCGCCGAACCGCCTTCTCATGACCTCACCCTTCGTGCCCAGCGACTTACTGTTCTGTCGACAGCAGATTCTCCATAGACTTTGCACTAGCGTTCGTGAATATTCCCGACAGTTTCTTTCTCTGCAGCGAGAAAATCAATGACGGCACGTTCTTGTAACGTACGCCATCTACAGACGCCATTTTGAAACTAACCTGCAGCTACGCTACAGTGAATCACTTTAATATTCCGACACTATGATATGTTAACCTTGTAGCATCATAACTTTATTCATAACAAAACATATAACCAAGTATTATGTTCAGTGATGTGTCTTGTAAATAATAGCATGAACTTCATTAAGATGACGTTCGTAAGTTCTCTTATGATACTATTTAAATACAACTCGGTCCTATATTCACGTCACTTGAATATTCGGACACTTCGCAGAATTAATCATTTCAAAACAAGATCTTGTCGGATAGCCATTCTCTTTTATCACTTCTTTCAAACGCTGCGGCATACTGCAAATGATCTTTCTTTAATAGTCCGCATTTAGACTGTGAAACTTCCCCTTTGAATGTAAAGAATGACTGCGTTGGAAAAACTTCTACGTTACTTGATTTTCAAACTCCAAAGTGAAACTGAACGTACTGAGACAGTTTTCTCTTTACTTATTCTGATCATTACTAAATTGACACACAATATTTTAACGCAATGCAATCTGACTTTCAATAATCCCTACAAAAGAATAGCCCTGACTAACAATAACCTATGCCCTTCATGATTCACTTAAAAAAAAATGGTTCAGATGGCTCTGAGCACTATGGGACTCAACTGCTATGGTCATCAGTCCCCTAGAACTTACAACTACTTAAACTAACCAACCTAAGGACATCACACACATCCATGCCCGAGGCAGGATTCGAACCTGCGACCGTAGCGGTCGTGCGGTTCCAGACTGTAGCGCCTTTAACCGCTCGGCCACTCCGGCCGGCTGACTCACTTACTTCACAAAAATCTTCGTTACTCGAACTACTGCAATACAGCCAGCGCCAATACTGCCAGCTAAGTAAAAGATTGTAACTACTGAAGGCACTAACTACTGATAGGCATATAGATATCAAATGAAAGATTTTCATAGAGAACAAACAATGTATTTACCTTAATAGTGTTCAAAAGCCATATATATAAATTCGTGACATCCAGTTTAACAAATTTCCTTTTTCTGAAGGACACACGTCCATATCGTCCGCTCATATTAACATCTCAGAACTCTGGTATCTCTCCCTACATCCACCACTGCTGGCTGTTCACATCCAACTGCCCAACACTACACTAGCGAATAACTTCCAACAACGAATCCAACCAGCCACAGACTGCACACAGCGCAGTCAGCGATTTTCATAGAGAGCGCTACGTGGCGTTACCAACATAAAAACGTAAACAGCCTAACTGCCTATTGGCTTCTGTCTCGGGTTCTTCGGCCGAGACAGAAGCCAATAGGCAGTTTGTCAACAAGTGGCCACGAAAGCCTTAACAATTTTGTGCTAAACAGCCTACTTACAACTTTCCCATTTTTCTTTTAATCGATGCTCCAGTGTTTCCTTGGACGATACTGGTGTTTTTCTAATATGCTGCTCCAGTTCTCCCCACACATTATCAATGGGGTTGAGACCTGGTGATTGAGGTGATGATTGTAAGACTTTGGGGCAATTGTGCAACAAATATTCCTGCACAATGCGAGTCTGATGTTTCGGGTCATTGTCCTGATAAAACGTGAACGTGTTTCATATCCCCATGGTTTTAGCATTTTTCCGTAAATTGTTCTGTAATATGTTCAAATAGACATATTTATCCATAATACTGTCGATAAACACCAATTCGACCGGTCCAAATATCGATATACAGCTCCAGAGAAGAACGCTGCCACCTCCATGCTTTACAGTCATAACATTTTTGACTTTAAAGTCTTCGTTCTTCTTCCGCCATACCATCTTCGTCCATCCGACCAAAAAACGTTAAATTTACTTTCTTCGGCAAAAATGACGTCGTTCCACCACATGTCATCTTTAGTAATAAAATCCCTGGCAAAGTACAATCTCTTCTTTCGATTCTGTTCATTCACATGCGTTTTCTTCCTGGGCACTCTTCCATTGTAACCGCTTTCGTTCAATGAACTGCAAATCGTTGGAGGATGTACGTTCTTGCCAGTCTCGTTTAGCAGCTCACGTGCTAATCTGGGTGCACTGAATGTAGGATCCTTGTCTATTACCCGTATTAGATGCCTCTTGTCACGTGCATCCAGCTTCGGTGGCTGACCCTTTTGCGATATAGAGTCAATACGGTCCTCATTTTTGTGTCGTCTGACGATATTTGCCACAGTACTCATACTTATATTGAGCGTGGCAGCAATTTGTCTATATGATTTACCTTTAGCGTTGTGAAAAATCAGAAGCTGTCGTATCTCAAAACTAGTATTAGATTTGCGTGACATCGTACCGTTTGGACAGTCGACCGCGCTTGTAAACACACACTTGCCTTCTGATTCGAAGTATTTACCTCGGTGTGAACGGTGAAAAGAAGTACGGCACTGCCATCTGTCCGGGTATTAAAGTAACGTGACCATCGAAGAGTGCTTTATTTCAGTCGTATTGTTTAACAAGTCCGCAATGCGTGGTCTCGCGCTAGCGTTCTCGATTCCCGGCGGGATCAGGGATTTTCGATTGCTCCGAGATGACTGGGTGTTGTTGGGTCGTCTTCATCATCATCATTCATCCCCATTGTGGTCGGAGGAAGGCAACGGCAAACCCCCTTCATTGATCAGTATGGCGGTGCGGGTCTCCCGCATCGTTCCCCTACCCTCTGTCAAGAAGCGTGGGACTTCATTTCCATTATTTAACAAGTCGTATACGTTGTGTCAACATCATTCATACGATTAATTACTAGACATCTACCTTCATATAACACATGGATATATTACACATTTTTCTTTTATTCAGAATACAGTTACGATGCAGCAAAGTAAAAATCTCATAGTGTCCGAATACTAAGGTTATTCACTGTATCTGTCGGACGTGACGGAGACTTGTCGCGCTCAAACATTAGACTTCAAATAATACATACGTAACGTTTCACACTCCTAGCATTACTCTCAGCTGAGAAAAAAAATGCGGTGTATTACTTTCTGGGCAACCCTCGTATTTATTAATGATTCATTAGATTATTTAAATTTTACATTGTTTATCTTGGAAATAATCATTTGTTAATTCAACGTACATTTTATAGTTATTCTTTCATTATTTTCTCTGCGTACAGTCGTTTCCTATCCATTCCGTTTCCCGTAAAATTTATGTCTGGTCATTACCCCATGAAACAGGACGTATTGTCTCTGGCTGCTTGCGGGCAACTCCTATTAATAAAATATATCATCTCATGGGCATAGCACCTCCACATATCAGAAGAAGAACAGCAGCAGAAAAAGAGAAGCGGAAACAGGAGACAGACCCAAGACACCCCTTGTTCGGATGTGAATACCAACATCCACGATTAAGATCAAGAAAGAACCACTTTTAACGTCACCTGCAAATCGTCGGATACAGCTTTGGCGTAACTCACCAACAGAGGCACTGGAGCAACCCTAAAGAAGAGCTTGCTAAAGGACGTCACGTCCCATATAAAAAATGGAAGACCTTCAACACGCTGCGAACTGGTGTATCCCGATGCAAGGTCAATTTGAAGAAATGGGGTTTCTCTCCAGGAGATGAACTATGCGAATGACCAGCAAGATCATCAACACCTGCTCAACTGTAGAAATCTCCCAGGCCCATGCCCGATGGACGATCTGGTTACCGCCAATGATACAGCAGTTCACACGGTGGAATTTTGGATGTCCTATGGAATTTAATCATGTACTTATATTGTTTGTAAATTACTGTATATCGGTTATGTATGTTATGTTCTGGACACGAGAAAATAAATTAAAAAAAACATGAAATGCTATCGCTTTCTTCCGCAGCCTCAAACAGGCCGGCAGTAAAAGCTGTAGGTGACGGCAGTGGTAGAGTGCTGCGTCTGAATTAACCGCTGTGAGCTACACCGATTCCTCGGCGGCAGTTCCCCATCTTGCCTCGCACAGTGGAATTAGCCGCCTGTGACTGCTGACTCGAGACGTCTCGTTCTCGTCCCTCCCGAACATTCCAATCGTGCCCGGGCCGTTGCCGGTGATTGCAGGGAGTGTCTGTCTGCCGCTGCAGACGGACCGGCCCGGGGACTCCCCGCAGGTCACGTGGTTCCGTCTGCAGCTGCTGGTGGGGGGGGGGGAGGAGGAGGGGGGAGGTGCCGGCCATTGTCGCCAAGTGCGGGCCCTTCTAATTGGCACTAACAAGCCGGCACCCGGCCCGTCCTGGCCGATGTGTTTTATTTGCGCCGTTAGCACAGTCCCTAGGTTCGTGTTAATTAGGGCGAGTAGACAGCGTGGGTGGGGGTGAGGACAGGAAGGGCAACGAGAGGGGGAGGGGGGGGAGGATGCTGCAAACAGTGCTGAGTCTCCAGGCTACTGTGCCGCGGCGACATCTTCTACGCGTCGCCAAGCGGAGTGAATTATAGGAGTGTAGTCAAGATGCCCTACCAGCGCATGCGCCTGGCCGTGCTATTAACGTGTTAATACTACGCTACTACCCATTAAAATTATAGCATCATCAAACAACCATGCAAGAAACATCAAATTGGCACTATAGCACTACGCGCTTGGATATGCAAATGATCAACGTTTCAGTGCAACCAAGAAGCGTAGGTAGTGTAGTCGTTGTTGGCTACTGTACACAATGGCGTGAATACTAATGAAGGTTAATTTGCAGACACGTGGCAAAATAATTCCTTGTGCAGACAATTTCTCTGGTTCCCTGAAAGCTGTGAGGTTTGATTCACTTACCTATCGGCTGCTGTTCCGACCGTGGTTGGCACCGAACTAATTCTCTTCTAGCAGGGGCTCAATTGATGGTTAGTTAACGTGATCGATAGGACAACATAAGGAAACTGTAGACAAGAGAAAATGGGCCTTCCCTGGTAAAATCTATTGTTCCTCCAATAACAAGTAATAAATTGGCGAGGAAGCCTGATACAGGAGTGTAGCTCCAAATTTATGAAAGCCACCCTATTGCTTCACGCTGCAGGAATATAAATCATTTAGTCGTATGAACAGTATTTAATTAAAACTGTCCAGCCAATGAACTAAGAGAGAGTGAGGAGAGGAAAAAAATGGAGAATTTCTTTCACTAGTAAGAAAGGTAACGGAAGCCCAGACAGGACACTTCAAACTAAAACTAGTCCGTGGTTCGCAGGAGAGCTTCTGTAAAGTTTGGAAGGTAGGAGACGAGGTCCTGGCAGAACTTAAGCTGTGAGGACGGGGCGTGAGTCGTGCTTGGGTAGCACAGATGGTAAAGCACTTTCCCGTGAAAGGCAAAGTTCCCGAGTTCGAGTCTCGGTCCGGCACACAGTTTTAATCTACCGGGAAGTTTCATATCAGCGCACACTCTGCTGCAGAGTGAAAATCTCGTTCTAGTCCGTTGTCATCTTAAACAGCACCCTTTCTGTTAGCAGCATAACTACGAATGCCACTGAATGCGACCTCGCAGATGAATTTAACCATCTGCATCTTCGCGGGCCGAACGGCCCATGGCGGAAAACGGCGCACAAAGCTAGCTCACCGACGCTAAGATGGCGGCTGGTCCTGAACTCACGACCGTCGTAACTACTACTGCTCATTTCAGTTCAATTCGATCAGTTAGAGCTGTAGCCGATCATGGCGTCTCTCGCCACTTTTCTGGCCGAGGAAGCCTCGACACAGTAAGCTTCCGCCGACAAGAAGAGGGCCATATAGCCAACCTAACCGGCGCTACGGTTACTATTAGCTCCACTGTGCAGAGGTCAGAAGCCACAGCTGAGAGGTTGGCACTGTCCTTCCGCGGTTTGCTAGCCTCTGCATTCGCCAACTTTCCATACTGGGATCCAAAAAATTTGTCCGCCCCCACGAGTCCATAGTCGACGGTGTCCTCAGATCGTCAGGGAAAATGAGTCTCATAGCGAATAATTAAAGATTAATTGCGACTGTGTAAGTAACAACATAATCAACTCGAGATACATATCGAACGAAAGGTAATTGTCCGGATAACCCGAATCGGATGTCAAAGGTATTGATTTGGTTTACGTAGTGCTTTCTCCTTCGCCACTGGACCGTGCAGCATTAGACAGTAGCAGGCCTTGTGGCCAGTCAACGAGAAGTATACACTCTACAGTAAGAGTAACACCATCTACATTCTGTATATAAGGAAACAATATGCAGCGTGTTTATCATGCAGATAAAAAATGGTTCAAATGGCTCTGAGCACTATGCGACTTAACCTCAAAGGTCATCAGTCGCCTAGAACTTAGAACTAATTAAACCTAACTAGCCTAAGGACATCACACACATCCATGCCCGAGGCAGGATTCGAACCTGCGACCGTAGCGGTCGCCCGGTTCCAAACTGTAGCGCCTAGAACCGCACGGCCACTGCGGCCGGCTATCATGCAGATACTAGACTCCAAAGTTGTGATCATATCGTGTCATACCCTATGTAAGAAGTAGAAACATCTTCCACCACGTGTCAGTTACATCTACATCACTACTCTGCAGTTCACCATTAAGTGCCTGGCAGTGTGTTCATTGGCTACCTTCAAGCTATTTCTATGTCCTTTCCACTCTCGAACTGCACAGGAGAAGAACGAACACTTAAGTCTTTATATGCTATCTCTGAGTCTTATTTAATTGTGATGATAATTTCTCTCTATGTAGGGGGGGGGGCAAAAAAATTCGTAGTCGGAGGAGAAAGTTGCTGATTGAAATTTCATGAGAAGATCCTGTCATAAAGAAACATACCTTTCTTTTAAAGACTGATACTCAAACTTGCTTATCATGTCCATTGCAATCTTTCCCGTGTTTTGCAGTAATACAAAACAAGCTACAATTCTTTGAACTTTTCGATGTCCTCCGTCAATTGTGTCTGATGCGGATCGCACATCACACAGCTATATTCTAGAGGAGGACAGACAAACGTAGTATAGGCAGTATCGTTAGTAGATCTGTTGGATTTTCTAAGTGTTCCCCCAAGAATACAGTCTTTGGTTTACTTTCCCCACATCATCATCTACGTGATCGTTCCACTTTAAGTTATTCGTAATTGTGGTCCCTAAATATTTAGTTGAATTCATGATTTTCACATTGTCTGCTTTATCATACAACAGGAAATTAGCGGATTCCTTTAGTACTCACACGCATGACTTCACTCCTTTCATTATTTAGACTCAATTGCCAAGGTTCGCACCAAACAGGTATCTCGTGTAACTCAATTTGTAATTGGTTTTAATCAAAAATGATTCAAATGGCTCTGAGCACTATGGGACTTAACATCTGAGGTCATCAGTCCTCTACAACTTAGAACTACTTAAACCTAACTAATCTAAGGGCATCACACACATCCATGCACGAGGCAGGATTCGAACCTGCGACCGTAGCGGTCGCGCGGTTCGAGACTGTGGCGCCTAGAACCGCTCGGTCACTCCGGTCGGCTGGTTTTAATCATCTTATGACTTTACAAGATGCCAAATAGCAGCAGCATCTGCAGACAATCTAAGAGGACTGCTCAGATTGTCTCCCAGATCGTTTAGATAGATCAGGAACAGCAGAGAGCCTGTAACACTTCCTTGGAGAGCGTCATTTATTACTCCTGTTTTACTGGATGACTTCATGTGGATACTACGAACTTTGGGCTTTCTGACAGGGATCGTGAACTACTGAGAATGCAGTTTACCATTCTGTGGTGTTATTCCTTGGGTTGATTAGGATCCCAGGACTACTATTCGGATGTGAAATCGGTTGGCTAAGGAGGGAATAGTCAACGCCATACAGGATCTGAATGGCCCCATGCGACGCCACTAGCGCCCGACGGAACGGTCGCGTAAAATACCTTGGGCCACGAAATGTATTTGTGTACGGCAATACAAGTATCCACATAGACTGTGCCATGAAGTTTGGAGCACCGCGGACAGTCAACATCACGGCCATTGTTATGTCCCATGACACGGCAGAAGGGAGAGCAGCACTGGCAGTGGTGGGCCCAACCACAACAGTGGACACAGAAGTGGCACCAAGAAGTCTTTTAAGTCGAGTACTGGTTCTTCGGACAATATCACGATGGACGTATCCGTGTGCGGAGGCATCAAGAAGAATAGTCATTGATCATACGGCACCAGAAACTGGTATGATGACGAGGGGTGCCACTATGTCACTACATAATTTCCTTTGGTTCGCATAGCCGCGCGGCGATTAGCGGAGCCGCCTGAGGCGCTGCAGTCACGGACTGTGCGGCTGTTCCCGGCGGAGGTTCGAGTCCTCCCTCGGACATGGGTGTGTGTGTGTTTGTCCTTACGATAATTTAGGTTAAGTAGTGTGTAAGCTTAGGGACTGATGACCTTAGCAGTAAAGTCCCATAAGATTTCTCACAGCGGCACTTTGGTTCGCATAGTCGAGAACTTGGACAGCAGCTGTAAGGTGGCGTTATTTTACAACTTACAAACCGCACTTACATTCAATACGACATAAGCCTCTTCAATGATGGAAAAGACACCGCCCGCATCTCGTGGTCGTGCGGTAGCGTTCTCGCTTCCCACGCCCGGGTTCCCGGGTTCGATTCCCGGCGGGGTCAGGGATTTTCTCTGCCTCGTGATGGCTGGGTGTTGTGTGCTGTCCTTAGGTTAGTTAGGTTTAAGTAGTTCTAAGTTCTAGGGGACTGATGACCATAGATGTTAAGTCCCATAGTGCTCAGAGCCATTTGAACCATTTTTGATAGAAAAGACACGTTTGTGCTCGTCCATTAAAAACATGTATGTGACATCTTCTAGTACACTTAATTTACTGTATAATGTCTGCATATTTGGTGACTGGGGAACAAGCAGAGCTGTGAAACCCATGGTAGAACGGAAGGACTCAAGCCCACACATTCCTTCGGACAATAGGACGGCACAGCCGCTTCCGGCGCTAATCCTGGGACCCGTCCGTGAGCTGCAAAACGGGAGCGGGTGTCTGGAGGGCAGGCGAGAGAAGGCGGCCTGGTCGGCCAGTGACATATGGCAGCAGGTATTCGCGTACTTTGCTACGGACATAGAAACAACTTTCAGAAACTTCGATCTGGATTCTAAACTGCGATTGGTCAACGTTCAGAAACGAGCGCTTTCCGGAAAGGTGATTCGCCACCCAAATTTAAGGGGGAGAAAAGACTTCGAGCAGCGAAAAGAGGAGAGGAGAGAGTCATTTAGGAGGTCCACGGCAGTCGACGGACGTCTTCGGCTGTAATTTTGGTGTAGTACAATTTTGCTAATATCTCGCTGAGGCGAGGAGTTCTGCGGTTATAGCTTCTGATCATTACGGTGATCTTGCTTCTGCACCGGCGTGTAGGAAAGTGAATTTACATCGCTGAATCACGTGTTCTACTCCGTTCTGCACTGAGGTTTCACACTGCTCATGAGATAGTAGCTCCTTCTTGCTGTTTAGCACACGGGGGATGTCAGTTACTCTGCGCCTGATCACAGAACGCGAGCACATTATAGGGCAGAGTGAGACAGTTTAAGGACCATTATTAATACGGCGTGAACTTGACATATGTGTTCGTTGTCGGACGTTGTGGCCGAGCGGTTCTAGGCGCTTCAGTCCGGAACCTGCCAGGGTTATAGGTTCGAATCCTGCCTCGGGCATGGACGTGTGTGATGTCCTTAGGTTAGTTAGGTTTAAGTAGTTCTAAGTCTACGGGACTGATGACCTCAGATGTTAAGTCCCATAGTGATGAGAGCCTGTAATATTGCTACAATAATTTCGCTATGATGAAAGCGGTACTGACTGACAATAAAACCGGGTTAAAAGCTGTGAGCTGTCTGGGGAGAAGTTAACCGTGCATTACTGCGCAACTGTTTCACCAGGTAACTAGTCTAGGTTTACCACATTACCAATCAGACTAACATTGATTATAATCTTTTACAGTCATACAACAACCGGTAATATATCTATATATAAAAAGGAGAATTTAAATAAAAAGAAAGAAATCAGTTTATATTTGGAAATTTATTTTAAGATTGTTCATTGAAATTTCAGCATATTATACGTGAGTTATAACTGAGCTGGTGCCTTGTTTAAGGATTGTAAAAATGTGAGATTTTAATCTTACGGAACACATCAAATATGGAGCCAAGATTGGGAGACAGCCTACAACACTGCATTCACAAAACAACACCCAAAGAACGTTGAAACATAAGCAAGAAGAAATTAACCACAACCAACAGATTCAGTTTTCACCCAAAGAAATTACGTTCGTAACACAATCCTGTCCGTCATGTAATTACCACACACTGGTATACTAAATTCATATTAACTCTTTCTGAAATCTTCCCAAAAAGAATAGCTGAAGGCTACTTTGATGATTACACCACGTGCTCAACTTGGTTTACACAAAGTGTATAACTCCACAATAATTTTGATAATTAAAATAAATTAGATCGAAAAGCAAATTACAAAAGAAAAACCTCGAACTGGTTATTAACGTCTTACTGTTAACCTGATGGGTCAAACAGTTATATAAGCACGTGGTACTGGTCTCGCAAAGTATACCCCACGTGGGTTGAACATAAAGAAAAGTTGCTATATTGAAAATATTGTCAAGACGAGACGTTATAATCACACAAGCATTCGCATTTAAGATTGATCTTAGTTAGAGTTACTGATCAACACGTGGTTCCACTTTACTCACAAAGTAGTAACAACGCAACAACCGGAAAATAATATGAACTTCACACGAGAATTACACTACGCTGCAATTTAAGATAACCTTAGATATTTTAGAGCTAAACCCGAAATAAAGATGATTAAATTTTCAGCTAGGCTGAACTTAACAAATCCATTGTCCTATGGACTTAGCAGACACGCGCTTAGCCGGAGATCTTACCACTTCAGACGCTCGCCACGGTCCCACAGCAACTGCCTACCGCCCTCCTGCCGAGCGTGCTTCCTGAGGGTGGCTCCAAAGACAAACGGAAGTGGCCAGAGGGGCAGCTTCCTATACCAACATGACAACGGACGGACAGAACCATACTAAGGATAGAAACCTCTTTGCTTTTAGGAAGCGTAGCTACCTGTTCCGACGTTGGTCCTACTGTTCTCTAGCAGACAGGCTTGTCTGCTACCCTCAAGCATGCAACTACAAACACATTTGATCATTCATCCTCTCACACAGAAGGGAAGGGGGATGACAGTATCTTATCATATACAGTATATAACAGAAAGCGGATGTAGGTTCCGTATGAGACTGTGTGACATGAATTGCACATAAACTGTGTTTTAAAGTGTAGTAGTGTGACAGATCGTTCTTGTTTACGTGTAAAAGTAACACGTTCCACTACTCAGTCTCCTCCCAGATAGTCAGAAACGCCACAGTAAATTTAGAAGAGGAATTTATTCCATAAATGACAACAGATTTAAGAAATCAAACATGAAAGGAATCCAACAGAGACCTTTCAAGCCATTTGAACCATTTTTGTGTAATCGTTACTTAGTTTCTTTAAATTGTTTTTATGATGAATAAATGTATTAAAAATCACGGCATTTATCCTTTAGTACCTATATTTTCCTGTACCACTTAATCTTGTCTCTTGTGTATATTATATAACTTACTCATTAAACGGGAGACTGGATGTTATCGGGTTATCCTGACATTGTCCTATCCATAGGATAAGATTAGGAAACACATGACAATTTATATAATTAATGAGAATAACGCACTCCTACCGGGGGACGTATAGGTCTCAGGGCGACTTCAGTAGCGTTAAAATACCCGTTGTGCAATTTATTTCTTGTAGGTACTCATGGCTAGTCTCCGCCATCCATAGCTAGTAGAAGTGGAGGTACGTTAGACAACTGTTACATTTATGACGCCTTAAGGCCAGTGAGCGTTCCCTATTGTCCAGGACGCCTTGACGCTATCAGTAAAATAACACCAGATCGCGAATTGAATTTGCCACCTTGACCTACCTCGATACGGAGAGTGTTGGACTGTTGGCCCGGCTTGCGAGTTCTTCAGATCTCTACCGCGCGCCAACCACTACGATTTACACTACTGGCCATTAAAATTGCTTCACCACGAAGATGATGTGCTACAAACGCGAAACGTAACCGACAGGAAGAAGATGCTATGATATACAAATGATTAGCTTTTCAGAGCATTCTCACAAGGTTGGCGCCAGTGGCGACACCTGCAACGTGCAGACATGAGAAAAGTTTCCATCCGATTTCTCATACTCAAACAGCAGTTGACCGGCGTTGCCTGGTGAAACGTTGTTGTGATGCCTCGTGTAAGGAGGACAAATGCGTACCATCACGTTTCCGACTTTGCTAAAGGTCGTATTGTAGCCTATCGCGATTGCGGTTTATCGTATCGCGACACTGCTGCTCGCGTTGGTCGAGATCCAATGACTGTTAGCAGAATATAGAATCGGAAGGTTCAGGAGGGTAATACGGAACGCCGTGCTGGATCCCAACGGCCTCGTATCACTACCAGTCGAGATGACAGGCATCTAATCCGCGTGGCTGTAACGGATCGTACAGCCATGTCTCGATCCCTGAGTCAACAGATGGGAACGTTTGCAAGACGACAACCATCTGCACGAACAGTTCGACGACGTTTGCAGCAGCATGCACTATCAGCTCGGAGACCATGGCTGCGGTTACCCTCGACGCTGCATGACAGACAGGAGCGCCTGCGATGGTGTACTCGACGACGAACCTGGGTGCACGAGTGGCAAAACGTCATTTTTTCGGATGAACCAAAGTTCTGTTTACAGCATCATAATGGTCGCATCCGTGTTTGGCGACATCGCGGTGAACGCACATTGGAAGCGTGTATTCGTCATCGCCATACTGGCGTATCATCCGGTGTGGTGGTATGGGGTGCCATTGGTTACACGTCTCGGTCACCTCTTGTTCGCATTGACGGCACTTTGAGCAGTGGACGTTACATTTCAGATGTGTTACGGCCAGTGGCTCTACCCTTCGTTCGATCCCTGTGAAACCCTACATTTCAGCAGGATATTGCACGACCGCATGTCGCAGGTCCTGTACGGGCCTTTCAAGATACAGAAAATGTTCGACTGCTGCCCTGGCCAGCATATTCTCCAGATCTCTCATCAATTGAAAACGTCTGGTCAATGGTGGCCGAGCAACTGGCTCGTCACAATACACCAGTCACTACTCTTGGTGATCTGTGGCGTCGTATTGACGCTGCATGGCCAACTGTACCTGTACACCCCATCCAAGCCCTGTTTGACTAAATGCCCAGGCGTATCAAGGCCGTTATTCTCAGGATCTATGCACCCAAATTGCGTGAAAATGTAATCACATGTCAGTTCTAGTATAATATATTTGTCCAATGAATACCCGTTTATCATCTGCATTTCTTCTTGGTGTAGCAATTTTAATGGCCACTAGTGTATATTGATATAGAGGTGAAGCAGCGTGCAATGGCGTCCCTTAACGGTCATCTAATCTCAGTTCGACTGGACGGTCAGCCTGGATAGAGTCGCCGTTGCTGCCAGACGTGGCTACTCAGTGTACTAAATTTCACGCTTCTGCGTGTCCCTATCAGCAACAAATGCAAAAATTTATTCTTTCTACAATACTTTATACATACAATCTGAAAAAAATTGTATTTTCTATCCTTAATGGTGTTGCAGTTTTAATGACAGTGAGTTCAATTAGTCTTTCGATTCATTCAGGACTAACGTATCTACAGAAAAGTGTACGCACGAACTTCCAGCATGCTGGAATAGCTGTGGTTCAGCAACCTCTGTTACTTCCTACAACAAAAAACCACTCCAAAGTTGCAAATTCCAGTTTTTTTGTTGTCTGGATGACTAGTTTCGGGCCGAGACCCATTTTCAAATCATTGTAACATAGTCAAATATGGTATTTCCGAAAATGTAAAAGCTATGTCAAAAATGTGCAAACGAATAGTTACAGCGCTGGTTACCAGTCGGGTAATGAGACGGTGTCGGAAATTGATCTAACACGGGCGCGGAAAATGATCAGTTTGTTGGCTTATTACAGCTTTAACATTCATGTTTACTCTCTCTGCTGGTGCATTTGGAGGTCATCTGCTCCATTTAATGTCTACACTCTTTTAATGACTCAGAAATAAGTTTTAATGATTCAGAAATAAGTAGTTCATCTTAGCAACATCATTATATTTAGTATTACTCAGGTTCAACGTGTGTAATACAGAGAGCAGAGTCTAATAGGTAGTGTGGACCGTAAGTCCTCAGCAGAGCACTAGCGTCGCGCTTTCTTATCTTCCGTGTTCCGTTTGCGTCACCGTCTCGGTACCCGGACGGCAGCCACAGCACACGGGATGTTCGCAGCTTATGTTGTCAGCAGCTGTGTTTGGTGACAAATACATATGAGCGTGTCTGCTTTCGTTATTACAGGGCCCAATACTTCCCTGAATAACATCTATGAGGGTCCTTTTGACGTGTGGCATAGGCCAACAAGAGCATATTTTAATCGGAATGTGTACAGTTCGCGACTTAACACAGACATTACATTCATCATTGACGATGGTCGCCTTATCGATTGCCGGTGGTTTTATCAAGTGAGGAGGGCTGAAAATCTTATCAAGCCACGCCAGTTGTTAGTATGCAGCGCTCTGTAACCGATGACAGAGCATTTATATTTGCATCATAAGAGACAACAGTTGCGAAACCGATTGTATGGGTTAAGTGACATGAACAAATACAGCTATAGCGGACCATTGGACATTTCATTTAGTTTCATTTTAATAGTGTTAACACCTGTATTTTTTTTTTAAAAAAAACACTGTTCATTGTGTGAATTGTCAAGTAATCATGTGAAACTATTTTAGCTGTGGTTGCCCAGTTTCAAAATTCTGAAACTGCGTCTTACCGAAAAACAGACGTTAAACCCTAATCTTCCTTTCTTTCTTATCCAAAACCAGTAGCCGGCCGCGGTGGTCGAGACGCTTCAGTCCGGAACCGCGCGACTACTACGGTCGCAGGTTCGAATCCTGCCTCGGGCATGGATGTGTGTGATGCCCTTAGGTTAGTTAGGTTTACGTAGTTCTAAGTTCTAGGGGACTGATGACCTCAGATGTTAAGTCCCATAGTGCTCAGAGCCATTTGAACCAAAACCAATATACATTCAAGAAGACGTGGAACATATTATCAACGTTGTAGTTTCCCTTTCGGCATATCGAAGTAGTTTCCATTTTGACCAACCCTATCCATGTTTTTCTCATATGTACCTGTTCCAGTTTTCTCCCTTCTATCTCATCTGCTAATATTACCCTGCTATCTCTCGCTCTACCTATGACCAGTCAAGTTCTGTTCCGTATTTGAATGCATCTGTTTTGCAGCCATACATTGCTTTTAGATGCCCGTACACTTCGCGATAACATTATGAGGAAATCAATAAAAGTCTCGCTTCCTAAATTTCGTATCATAACAATGGGCAACCTCGTGAAACTGTTAGCACTTTTTGTAACATAGCCTTATACAAATTGGTACAGGAACATTTAATTTCCGCTTATTTGAATATTATAATGTTCATCCTTTAATCTTGACAGCAAGACAGTTTTTACGCACATTGAGTATGGAATATTGTAATAAAGTTACTTCTCGGCTCAGGGCATCTTTATAACAAGTAGTCTAAGAAAGGGAAAACAACATTCCTTTGTCACGTAGATGGGCTGACCTAGTGTTTCTTTAAGAGACATAGTCACAACATTTTTACATATTCGTCTAGTTTTGAGTTTTGTTTTATCCTTACACAGAGGAGATTTACACAAAGTTTGCCAATGTGATGATATTTATCTTCCTGACGTTCCTAAAATCCAAGTAATTACAGGCTAATCCAGACTGAAATAATGGAGAATGGAAAGAACTAAATTGCATTAATTAAGAAATTATACAAAACATTTAAACTCTCGTTTATACATATGTACAGATGAAATACACGAGAAAGAAACAAGTCACTACTCCTACATTAAACACAATATCCTCTAAGATAGATAATTAGTTAAAACTTACCTAAAACTTACTTAAAAGTTCAGTGGCGTGAGAGAAACAGTGTAACGTATTTAATACAATGTTCTGAGCAACTGTGTTATATTTTCAAATAAAGTAACTGTATGAATTACATAATTGTGAATTAATAAATTATTCATATATTTCCCTGATTTCATTAAAGACACTTTTTCTGCAGTTCCAGTTTTTACTCTAGCTTTCACAGGTATGAGTATGTTACATTTACTCCTATAATCTACAGAAATAACTTTCTTCTCTTAGATATGGGTGAAGAAAGTTTTTGTAAAATTGAACTTTAATATATAACTTACTTATATCAACTGACCTTCAGTTAACCATCTCTTCCAAACTGTCTGCAGTAGCAGGAAGTTTTCAAAAAATCTACAAACACAGTTTTCTATACCAGCAAACAAAATGACTTTGTGACCAGCTCAAGTGTAGAGCACATACTTACACCTTCCTTTGCAAGGTGTTGGTTGGGCATTTAGCATGTCCTTAAATGGTACAGAATCTATCTCCGGTGACTTACAGTGATACATTACTCCCCATACAATATCGTGAATTCAAAGTAAACGCGGTTGTGCACCGGATAATGCTGTACCTAATTAAATTAATAGCAGTGTCCCAACTAAGCGTGAAAATATGAGTACCACGCCACTCAGGAACATATTTGTAATGGAATCTATCACACTAGGAAAAGAAACTAAGCATCGCGATGATCTATTGCTGAAAGACATCAGAAATGTTTTGCCCACTGAATGAAGGGAACAGGGATTGAAAAATGTACAGTAGGTGTGGGACAAGTGGGTGGAGGCATGACAGAAATGATACAAAAGTGTTTCACTGAACATGACCATTGAAAGCAGAGAAAATGAGTTAAGTCCTAGGAAAGCAAGAACAAACACCAGTACTCTTGCCTGAAAGCATAGAGGCTGCAGGTAGCTGGCTGAGGAAATTAGATCAGCAAAATCCAACTGTAATGCAAGGTAAATGAATTTGCGCTCTCCTCTTCTCGGCAAACGGAAATACGGGCCCCCGGCTTGCCATTGTAATCATGTACAAGAGCTGAAGGTGGCTGCTGTAACGACAGAGAATAGTTCAGCCCCGGCATCTGAGTTCTGCTCTAAGTCGGAGACATCTAAATCTGAAGCTCCGAGAGTACTATCTCTGTGACGGCAAAGTCCTTTAGACAACTTGGCTCGTTCTGCCAGCATCGGAATCTCGCTGAGAAATTGCAACAGACTCTGTGAGTTCCAGTTAATGATAATTAATAAACTTTCTAACAAATTTCCTACTTTTACGGATTATGCTGTGGTTAGCCTATGAAGTACGAGGGGCGTTCAGAAAGTAAGCTCCGATCGGTCGCGAAATGGAAACGACTATGAAAATCCGATAAAGCTTTGCACAGATGTGTTGGGTAGTGTCTCTAGTATAACCCCAGTTAGCATCACGTCGCTCTTCTCATTTCTGAGCTCGCAGTGAGTGCGTAAAGATGCCTAGAAAATAGTGTCTGCCGCCAAGTACGAGGGCCTGGTGAGAAATTTCGCCTGAAGCTATGCAGCTAACATTACATAACTGTCGTGCTGTTTCGTCTTCACGACAATTCTCAGCCACATTCTGCAGGGGCAATGAAGATGCTCCTGCATCGTTTTCAAATGGAAATGTTAGATTACCCACAATACAGTCCGCAATTGTCTCCCCCTGAGTTTCATCTCTGGTCACATGAACCGCTGTCTTTGAAGACAACATTTTGACACAGACAACGAGGTGTAGGCCAGCGTGGAGAATTGGCGGAAAGCACTGGCGGCTGCCTTCTATGATGAGGCTATTGAAAAGTTGGTACAACGCTATGACAAAAGTCTAAGTCAGAACGGCGACTACGTAGAGAAGTAGCTGAAAGTTGTAGCTAATTGTTACAAGTAAAACATTTCTGATGTTCACTGTGGTTTCAATTTGGCAATCAATCGGAGCTTACTTTCTGAACAGGCCTCGTATATTTCTCCCTTGGAGCGGAGTAGAAGGCAGAAAACCTTCCCGATTATGTAACAGACTGCTAATTATGGCCAATGAGCAGGTGTTCACGTACTCACCTGCAAGAACTCTCTCCCGCTACTAAAATAATTACTATGAGCCATGTAGTGTTCTGCATTTGGATCAGGATGGGAGCTGACTCTGTCTCTGGGTGTGAAGTGGCTCGTCCAATTTGTAGAGCAGGTGTGTGAGATTGCAACTTGAAATATCTGCAGATAGGGAAACTCGATGAGGAAAGGACAAGGAACTCCGATAAATGCCTGTGACTCAATAACAAAGTAGGATAGGATACTATTATCTTATTTTACGAGACACCAACAAATTGACTATGATGTGACAACCCTGCCACATGAAACTAAGTTCCATTTCGAGGGCAGAGTAATGCAGAGTCTGAGGCAGACTAAGTTCAGATTCTCCAGCAGCTCCGGAAGCGTAGCTTATACAGTGTGGTCCATTGATATTGACCGGGCCAAATATCTCACGAAATAAGCGTCAAACGAAAAAAAAAAAAAAACAATGAAAGAAACTTGTCTAGCTTGAAGGGGGAAACCAGATGGCGCTATGTATTGAGTTAGGACCACATATCCAACTGAATTAAGAAAAATACAAGCAAGGGTAATTCTAGTTGTGGCAATGCTCTCGTCTACGAGACTAAAATCCCATCGTTCGAGTTGGCCAACTCTTTGTTAAGGAATATTGTTGACGGGAGGGACGGCTATTCAAATTCAAGAAGCTGCATTCTTTATTCGATATTCATCTATTTAAAACGTCGCTGCAGCGCTCCCCATTCACATATGTTTGAATTTTGAAATATTGCCGCTGTACAGATCTATCTTCAAGAGAGTAGTTTGCAAACCATTCTCTTCTTAATGCAGCCTGCATCGAATAATTACTGCTGTCAATATTAATAATTATTGGTGTTAATGGAAAAACGTCATCACCAACTAAAACCGCATCTTATAGCTTGCCAAGTGTCCTCGATAGTAATGCACGCAATGTGATACGTAATTTCAGTTCCGGCGGCAGTGCTTCATGCAATACAGTATCTTTATTCCTTAATGCATAATTAACTCTATTTAGAAGAAACGTGAACAGTTCTGGTGACATTATAAGTGATGTGTCGACAGAAGTGCCGACACAGTGTTATTTTGAGGGGGCCGATAGGCACGCTATCTAACGCAGACGGGCGTGAAGTCTGGAACAGGATAACTATTGAATGGTAGCAAGAAAAGTACGTAGCTGGAATATACTTAACTTTATTCACTCCTTGTGATACATCTCTCTTGACTATACAAATGAGACTCGTAAGATACATGCACTGTTACAATTGGCGCCTTGCTAGGTCGTAGCCATGGACTTAGCAGAAGGCTATTCTAACTGACTCTCGGCAAATGAGAGGAAGGCTTCGTCCGTATTGTCGCTAGCAATGTCGTCGTACAACTGGGGCGAGTGCTCTATCGTATATCGAGACCTGCCTTGTGGTGGCGCTAGGTCTGCGATCACACAGTGGCGACACGCGGGTCCGACATGTACTAAATGGACCGCCGCCGATTTAAGCTACCACCTAGCAAGTGTGGTGTCTGGCGGTGACACCACAATAAGATAATTAAAAGAACTTCTTGGATCTCCCATTACAAATTATTTTAGCAATGATGCTGAGCAATCGAGTGACGTCTTTTCTTCATCCAGTCACGGATCGGAACACGTTTCTTATTTTTTCCTTATCCAGCAATTCCACGCAACAAGCTTTAACTCCATCACAACTCGTGCGACGTGCAGCTGCCAAAACTTTCATTTCAGACACGACTCAGGAACCCACAAAACGACGAAACTGAAGTGTATACTGGTTTCGCCATGTCTTCAGTCAAGTATGAAACCATTTGCGTGCAACCCATTCCACGTAACGAGTAGCGCAACCCAATGTCGCAGGTAGCTGCGAGGGAAAGACGATGGAGTAGGCTGTTTTTGTGGTGTGCTGTGTGAACCCATAAAGTGTTAGATTAATGCAGGTATGTCAATATTGTTGAAATGGAAGCAGAAGCCTTCGTGCAACTAAGGTAAAAATATTAAATAATTATGATTTCTGTTTTTCTGCCAGCACGTTACTACAGATGAGTTGGCTGATAACTTGTAATTGTTGAGTAACTCCAAAATGTACGTAAAACTTTTTTTATATAAGGCTACTTAAATATTGCACTTTGTAATGTTTCAAAGGTTTGTTAACACAGCTATATTTAATTTGATGATTTGCATTTATGTTGGATTAATGAAGTTAGTTAATACTTGCTGTTTAAATCTCATTGTTAGTGAATCGATTGTGAGTAATGTAACTTCAATTGTCAGATGTTTTTGAAAAGACAAACTTAAATTGCAATATAATTTTACTAAAAAAACTCAGTGTTAGTAATTCACCATAATCAGTACCGCCTCCCTGTCCAGGTCATATATTTTTTAAAGAAGTTGGATTTTCTTAAATGTTCCTGCTTATCAGCCAAAACAATTTCATGCGCATTTCAAAGTATTACAGCCAGCATTGCACATCACTGAACCTTTAGCTAGCATATTTATATTTTTTGCAAGAGACCAGAATATATCGTGTTCCACCCATGCTGCTTTAGAACTAAGACAATTTAATGTATTTGCTATGTGCGAAGGGACCAAAGTTATCAGTTTTGAACAAGGCCAGATGATTCAGTGCCTAAGCGGCTGAGTTACATTGCCTAATGAATTCGTATAAAGTTTTGCTAACAATAACACAGAGTAAGCACACCACTTGTACTTACAAAACACACAACACGACAATTCGAGTTCAGTGCCCCTTCCACAGTTCAGACTTCATTCTGTGTAATCATAAAGTTTATTATTTCATTTTTTTAAAAAGAACAAGTTAAAAGCCCCAGACTGCAGCATATCGCAAGATTCCTTCAGTGTGCCAAAAGGAAAAGAGATGGAGCTAATTAGAACTGCAGTCATTGGCATTTGTTATTATTGCTTAGTTTTCATGCAGCATTAATGATTTTATTTTATTTACTAGTCAGATCTATATATTGCATTATTAAACAAGTTGTGGGTCAGCTTTGGAAAAAATGTCATGTAACACCGTCACCAATGACATACCTAACCAGAGCTAAACGTTGAATGTTGATCCAAATAACAGTACGCAAGATAAAAACCTGGAGCATGCTCTTGTCACAATCTCAACCACAAAGTTGCCAAGTTTTACGATGTATTCAGTATTACGTATCATCATCTGCTGCTGCTGCGCATATGGTATTCACATTATAATGCAGTCACTAAGGACATCTAATTTGATGAACGAAAAGGTCTGAAGGACCTTGCCAGTGAAACAAATGCATAAATAAACAAACAGTATTATAATAAAGGAATACAACACTTAAATGCATAAATAAATGAGTAGGTAAACAGAACAACAGTAAAAAGCTATGGCACAAAGGACTGCTTACTATGAAGTGATAGGTGTGAATTGAAGGGTTTGGTGTAAAAACCAAATCAAGAAATCGAAAATTACGTTTGTCTTACGTGGTTCTTGCTCCAGGAATCCAAATTTTGCAATTCTGTTCTGAAACTGAATTACCTCTTTACTCATTGAACGATAAGTTTCAGATAAATGTTGATACATAGGATTAAAATCGAATGGGTAGAAACTGTCATTTCGCAACATTTCGAAATAAAAGTACATGTTACTGGCTATATAGAGTATACGCATTTCTTAGACATATCCAACAATTCCATGCTGAGCTCAGTCTTTCTGTTGCTACTTCAGAAAAGGAAGGCAGTTTGTTATTAAAATCGAAGTCTGATTACGTAATGCATCTTCATGAAGTCACCGTATTTAGGCTTAAATGACAGAAGTTCACGATAAAGTAACTTTTCTGGGAAAGACATACACTCACTACCCGGTTTCTTTAGAGGCACGAACTCGGGAATTACAGGTTTTGTTGATTTTTGTCAATCTTACGTGTTCCTATATCTTCTGAGGTGCACTGAAATTTTTGAACTGACTGAGAAATTTCAAAAGGCGCATTGAGTTTTGTTTGGTTTCAGTTGAGTCACACGAGTTTGAGAAAAGTGGATTTTGGGTACGACAAGCTAATGTGCTAAATTAGGAAATATTAAACATGAAGAACGCGAACGGAAAAAGTTCACATTGGTAACACCGTAAAACAGGTCATGTCTCTCAGACAGCTGTTTATAATAATTGATATGTAGCAAGTCTATAGTTTTCCGTTAATAACACATGAAGAACAGTATTTTAAATTATTATTTCTGAATTGAGTGTAATGGATGGCTGCGTATTGCTAGGTCTGTGGTCAGAACTGATCGAACTCATTTATAGAAATTTAAATGAAATGATACTCTATCTACAAGCACCGCGCTAAACAACCCTTCACTGGCGGCATTCCACAACCGCAGCCAACACAGAGCGCCAGAAATAACGGAAGTGGTCGAATATCAATGGCGTGATCGGTCAGTTCGCAATTACCACACTCGGCAAACGATATCGTCATTTACAATGTTGCTGGATACATCTAAACGATTTCGTGCATTCAGGACAATTACGAAGTGCGAAATCCCGCCCGATGGAATTCCCACAACAGTTGCACGCATTGAGGAAGGGGCGAAGATGTGTTCGCTGCCGCTGGGGGACATTTACGCTGGCAACCGTTAAGACAATCCAACTTTCCAAAGAACTTCAGACCAGACCGCTGCGGGGCAGACAGAAAGACGCCCTCGCGCGCCCGTGGACAAATGAATCACTAGCGGAGATCCGCGGAAGAAATGTTTCAGCGCCTGAAATATCTTTATCGCGGGAGCGTCGTAAAGGGCGACTTTTTGGCGGACTTTGTCCCATCAGCCGCATTACGGCGGCAGAGCCTTGTCATTAACTGCCCGGGGCCCGCCATCAGGCAGATTTACGAGGAACGGCCGCGGGCAGCGCTGCGAGCGCTCCGCGTTTACGACTGTCTCCGGCGGCGGCGCTGCAGTCGCACACTGCGGTCAGTCGCGACCGGCTTACGGCGCGAGACGGAGCGGCTAGGATTTCACGAAACGGGCAATAAAACGAGGCCAGAATCCAGCGCTGGAATCGCTTTTACGCGCTCTGTATGTCTGCGAGCTGCTCTCCCAGGCCGAAGGGCTTATTCCTAGAGCGCTGGAGATGGCCGATAAATACGACGTGCCATACAGCGCTTTAGTCCCCAGGCGGAAATAGTGCGGCATTAAGGGAATTACTTCGTCTATCAAAGTCATCTGACAGCTCGCAGAGCACGGGTCCTCACGTGCTTGACGAGGAGTGAGTTCCGAAATCGATTTGTCGTCTCGCAGTCTGAGCGAAAATGGAGTATTAAACAGATTTGGAGGAACAACGAAATACTCATGCGATGATTTGGAGTAGTTAACATCAGATAGTTGCAGAAAGGCAGGGAGAGTTGTCCACCGTGTGTCCATAATTTCCGGTCGGTCAATAATAGACAGACAGACAAGCTCCAATATGCTGAACATGCATGGAGCAAAGAAAACCGTTCTGCTGTAAAAATAGTAAAAAAAATAAAATTTTCATACACTTCCTGTTCCACAAAATTAATTAGCCCCAGTTACTAACTGGTACGACCATGAATTTGGCAACTGACCGTACGGGAGAAGACTGTACTACAAAGAAGTAGATACAGACACCTATGTAGACTCAGCAAACTGTCGTATGTTCATAGGAAACCTATGTACAGAGCTAATACATAAATGATTCATTCATTTTCAAATTTCTATAATTTTCCTAAGTATTATATGTGCACACACGTTCGATGCATGGATAGAACCGTAAACTACTGATACTGCATAGTGCCCACCGTTTGGTCTTAACGAAATGCCACAAAGCAAGAAGACTCTTTGTGTTTCGGAATATGCGAGATGTTTATATGTTAAAACAGTGCAGTATTCATCCAGAAGGAATTATGGAAAAAACCGCCACGGAAACACAGCATTGTGAGTTGATATCTACAGTTTATAGACACTGGTTGGCTCTGTAAACTGAAAAGTGCCGGTCGACAAAGTGTGCCATATGCAACCACGGAGAGGGTAAGGGAAAGTTTAACAAGCAGTCAAAAAGGTGCGCGCAAGCCACAATTTTCGATTACCGCAACAAACTGTGTGGAAGATTTTACGACGGCAGTTGAAGTTCAAACCGTAACGTCTGCAGCTTGTGCAACAATTAAAAGCGGAAGTTTATGGATGGCGCCTTCAGTTTTGCATGACGATGCAGAAAGCCGTTGATGTTGAACATTTATTCTCCAAGACGATACTCTGCTTCCAGTTATAAGGAAATATATGGCAGTATAGGGCCCTGAACAACCTTAAGGACCCGAAAATTGGAAATTCATGGTGTGTTATATGTGACCAAACTGCTCAGGTCATCGGTCCCTAGGCTACACATGGCCGTTGTGGCCATGCGGTTCTATGCGCTTCAGTCTGGAACCGCGCGACCGCTACAATCGCAGGTTCGAATTGTGCTACGGGCATGGATGTGTGTGATGTCCTTAGGATAGTTAGGTTTAAGTAGTTCTAAGTTCTAGGGGACTGATGACCTCAGATGTTAAGTCCCATGGTACTCAGAGCCATATGAACCATGTAGATGCAGATTACTCAAAAAATAAAAGTTAACGCTCCAACGAGATGTGTTCTTTATGTTGAACTGATCTTAAAACAGTTTATATTGTCACAGCTGCCACTTGAGAATCGCTTAATATTTGTAATTATGAATAAATACAGTTAATAAAAATCTATGCGAAAAACGTTGTCATTTAGTGAAAACATTGGATTACTTACTATGCGACTGAGAAACAGTCCAACAATTGAGGCGTTCTCTGAAACAAGGACTTAACCGAAATCAGTCATAATTCTTAAATATTGCACCACCAGATTATACATTCTGAAACTGCAATACTTAGTTTATATTTGACTTAAAATTTAGTCTGTATAAAGAGTTAGAAATTAATAAAAAACTGTTCAAAATATTTTATCTCGATCTAAATATTTTTCAGTTAAATCCTTATTCCAGAGAGAGCCTCATTTGTTGTTGCAATCAGTGATATAGTAAGTAATTCGGTCTTGAAAGAGTTTAACGTACTGTACTTTTAACTTTTCTCATTTTTCCGTGTTCCAGACAGCAACTATGTTCCCCAATAATTAACAAAATCAGAAGTTGCTGATAACTTAATTGCCGTACGTGATTCCAGCAGCCCTGTTATTACTTTCCTCTTCTGCTGCTCTCGCCCGGCTTGAAGAGGAATCGAGTTAGCGGCCAAGTTATCTTATCGTCCGTCGCGCCACGGGATGTGCACCCGTCTGTTCTGCGAGCTTCCGCTCCGCGTGTTGTAGCGTCTCTGGCGTTTGTTTGTAATATCGCTGGCGGCTGCTGCGCTGACAGCAGAAGGTTGCCGACAGATAATTAACTCTATCTCTCCGGCGCACTCCGCCACAGTGCTGACGTCACAACACTCCCACCCCCACCCCCCCGCATCAGGTGGAGGCGGAGCTCCCCGCTGGTTCTCTTGGCAACCTCGTTTAGCGCCCCGTCAGACCTCCAGATGAGACCTTAAGGACGGGAACTCGCTCTCTTAAAACCTTCTTTCAATCTCTCTCCGGGCTGGTGCCTCGCATCGGTCGGTCAACTGTTAAAATACCTCTCTCGCTCCCTCGCCAGTCAGTTGGGGTTCTAACCCTGCGAAGAGACTTCCCCAGACGTAAAAACAGTAACGCACGCTCAGTTGAAAGAAACAAAATCGCACCTTGTAATACCATCACGAGACTCTCTCAAATCACAGAGTCGGCCGTTGTTTCCATTACATTTCTTCAGGCTCCAACGCTGTGGCTAGGTCTTGGCATGAGATTTCTTCCCAGTGAGTAACTTCGCCTTTACTTCACTTAAAAGTAAAGATGCCACAGACGGAAGTCCTGAACACTGTAACAGTCCCGAAGCACTTTAAAATCGCAGAATTTGCTTTGCTCTCTTTGATACCTCGTAGGATGAAGAAAGGAGGGACGACTATAGTTGAATGTGCAGTGGACGATTTCATAAGGAACACAAGCCCGTATACGACAAGCAAATCAATCTATAACACCGAAAATACAGATGTGCACCACCCAAAACTTTTCGGCGTTTTTGTAATATCCGTTGATAAATTGTACTTTACTTCTGACTCTGAGTAAGTAAGCTTTATTACAGAAACTATAGATAATATTTAATGGATGTAATAGTGTATTTATTTCTGACTGTATATAATTGATTGTAATTGTTGTTGTGGTCTTCAGTCCTGAGACTGGTTTGATGCAGCTCTCCATGCTACTCTACCCTGTGCAAGCTTTTTCATCTCCCAGTACGTACTGCACATTACATCCTTCTGAATCTGCTTAGTGTATTCATCTCTTGGTCTCCCTCTACGATTTTTACCCTCCACGGTGCCCTCCAATACTAAATTGGTGATCCCTTGATTCCTCAGAACATGTCCAACCAACCGATCCCTTTTTATAGTCAAGTTGTACCACAAACTCCTCCCCGATTCTATTCAATACCTCCTCATTAGTTATGTGATCTACCCATCTAATCTTCAGCATTCTTCTGTAGCACCGCATTTCAAAAGCTTCTATTTTCTTCTTGTCCAAACTATTTATCGTCCATGTTTCACTTCCATACATGGCTATACTCCATACAAATACTTTTTAAATCTATACCCGATGTTAACAAGTTTCTCTTTTTCAGAACCGCTTTCCTTTCCTTGCCATTGCCAGTGTACATTTTATATCCTCTCTACTTCGCCCATCATCAGTTATTTTGCTCCCCAAATAGCAAAACTCCTTTACTACTTTAAGGGTCTCATTTCCTAACCTAATATCCTCAGCATCACCCGACTTAATTCGAGTACATGAGTGTAATTATAATGTAAATATTGCGCATTGCTGGGTAATAGCCAAAGGAACTGTATTTTAATGTATCTATAACAACGACGAAATGGCAGTAGCTGTCATACAGCTGACATACAGAGATACTGTCAGTTAATAAAACAGTCAAGATCGCAATAATCTGTTTAAAAACGACCGGTTAGCGCCTTTATGTTGGGCGGTCGTCGTCAGATCTGACACCCTGTAAAGATATAAAAAGTGCCACATTGAACAGGGAAGTCAGAAAAAAAACATAGTGTGCGAAAAAAGAAAGACCAACATGAATTTAAGTAAAGTACACTACTAGCCATTAAAATTGCTACACGACGAAGATGACGCGCTACAGACGGGAAATTTAACCGACAGGAAGAAGATGCTGTGATATGCAAATGATTAGCTATTCAGAGCATTGACACAAGGGTGGCGCTCGTGGCGACACCTACAACGTGCTGACATGAGGAAAGTTTCCAACCGTTTTCTCATACACAAACAGCAGTTGATCGGCGTTGCCTGGTGAAACGTTGTTGTGATGCCTCGTGTAAAGAGGAGAAATGCGTACCATCACGTTTCCGACTTTGATAAACGTCGGATTGTAGCGTATCGTGATTGCGGTTTATTGTATCGCGACATTGCTGCTCGCGTCGGTCGAGATCCAATGACTGTTAGCAGAATATGGAATCGGCGGGTTCAGGAGGGTAATACGGAACGCCGTGCTGGATCCCAACGGCCTCGTATCACTAGCAGTCGAGATGACAGGCATCTAATCTGCACGGCTGTAACGGATCGTGCAGCCACGTCTCGATCCCTGAGTCAACAGATGGGAACGTTTGCAAGACAACAACCATCTGCACGAACAGTTCGACGACGTTTGAAGCAGGATGGACTGTCAGCTCGGAGACCATGGCTGCGGTTACCCTAGACGCTGCATCACAGACAGGAGCGCCTGCGATGGTGTACTCAACGACGAACCTGGGTGCACGAATGGCAAAACGTCATTTTTTCGGATGAATCCAGGTTCTGTTTATAGCATCATGATGGTCGTATCCGTGTTTGGCGATATCGCGGTGAACGCACATTGGAAGCGTGTATTCGTCATCGCCATACTAGCGTATTACCCGGCGTGATGGTGTGGGGTGTCATTAGTTACATGTCTCGGCCACCTCCTGTTCGCATTGACTGAACAGTGGACTCACATTTCAGATGTGTTACGACCAGTGGCTTTACCTTCCATTCGATCCCTGTGAAACCCTACATTTCAGCAGGATAATGCACGACCGCATGTTGCAGGTCCTTTAGGGGCCTTTCTGGATACAGAAAATGTTCTACTGCTGCCCCGGCCAGCACATTCTCCAGATCTCTCACCAACTGAAAACGTCTGGTCAATGGTGGCCGAGCAACTGGCTCGTCACAATACACCAGTCACTACTCTTGTTGAACTGTGGTATTGTGTTGAAGCTGCATGGGCAGCTGTACCTGTACAAGCCATCCTAGCTCTGACTCAATGCCCAGGCGTATCAAGACCGTTATTACGGTCAGAGGTCGTTGTTCTGGGTACTGATTTCTCAAGATTTATGCACCCAAATTGCGTGAAAATGTAAACACATGTCAGTTTCAGTATAATATATTTGTGCAATGAATATTCGTTTATCATCTGCATTTCTTCTTGGTGTAGCAATTTTAATGGCCAGTAGTGCAGTATTTACCCTGATGGCTCCTCAGGCGGCGGTGCATGGAGCAATTACGAGTTCCGTCTACTGCTGCTTATGCCTAACGAGCCCCTAATTGAACAGAGTGGAAACTGCGCGCCTATGACGCGTCTCAGTCAGTGGAGTGGAGTGATTTCAATAAACGAATAAAAATATGAAAAGGACTATAAAAGTATTTGTTTAACATCATATGAAATGTAGATAACAGATAGACGTAACTATATCAGTTCTCTGCTAATAATCTTTTTATCTAAGAACATTTCAAATTGAAAGAGTCAATGTGAATGAATCGCCGCCTGGTGGCATTGGTTGGTACTTCGAGAGATGCCGTTTCCATGGAGATGTCGTCGTCAACATGGCTGCTGGTAGCCAAAGATGTAACAAGAGGACGCCGTATGTTTATATGACGATAACTTGTGGTTATTGAGGCGCACCGACAAGGCTGAAGCAGCAAGGCAGCGCAGACTGTATTGGCGGCAGTGTTTTGATATGTTTTCGCCAGGACCAGGTTTGCTGAATGTCCATAAAAGAAGCCAAAAGGTCAGTCATTATAGTGATGACATTACAAGGCGAAAAATCAATAGTAGTAAAAGCAATACCTAAAAATGTAGTACCGTAATGTATAATTGTATATATAAAACCACTGATAATGTGTGTATCTGAAGCATGAAGGTGTATAACGAAAAATTTTCCTTTAGATTTTGTATCGTATTATTGTAATATTATACATAATCAATAAGTAGAAATCTGTTTATCATAGAAACGATTAAAATACAATAAAAGCAAGTTAAAAATATCGTGGGGTATAAAATGTTTAAATAGAAACAAAAATATTAACAGTTTAAAAAATATGTAAGGGTTTGTAAAAAAAATCGGAAGTTTAAATCACTGAGCGTGATAAAAATCTACATACAAAAATATACAAAATTTAAAATATAGGTGAAAATAAATATAAAAATTCCATGACAATATAAAAAAGACATTAAGGTCAATAATTGTGGTAAAAATTCGCTATCACATCAGCACCAGTAAAAGGTTTTAAAGTAGTTAAGGTATAGGAAGTTCCATGAAATACATTATGATAGACTAAACGGTGATGTGATTATAAATGAGCTATCCTTTTTCAAATAACGACTTCAAAAAGATCGAAAACGGCTTTTCCGCAGAAGTCTGTTCATTTAGAAGTGCTGACGGATTATTCTTATAGTGAAACGAATATTTATTACGCTTCCAAAAGTTTTCAACAGCAAGCCTTAGGGGTGGGTTTGCAAAATCTCAAAGCTAAGTGCAATATCACCTTATGGGTGATTGTCGTTTATGAGATGTTATATGAAAACTAACCTGTTACGTGAAAAACCTGGATATGTTCTCTGAAACGTGTTTTGAATTTGTGCCCGGTCTGTCTAGTATACACCTTTTCACAGTTATTACAAGGCAATTTATATACACCTGAGCCAGAGTAATGTCTATTAACATTCCCAATAGCATGCCTGAGTTTATTGAAAAGCATATTTGCATATTATTTCGACATTTCTATATAGTATATTGATTCTGCTAGATACTGTTACCATGGAAATCATTTTGGAGAGGAACTGTTAAGTCCCACACTGCTTAGAGTCATTTGAACCGTCATTGTTGGTCTCCAAAAAAATAGCAGAGAGATGTTTTTCATTTGCGATTAGAACTGGTTGGGCCTAAAAAATTAATAGTCCCATGATTTTCGCGTTCAGTTGTGAAAACCAAGTTTGGAGGTACGTTATTCAGAGCAGTGGCCACAGATTATAGTTCTTATTGTGAGCCGTCGTATAATAACATGTCATCTACATAACTTTTGTAGAAGATGACTACATTAAATATTTGTGGATTTACTCGAAAAAATAAGGCACTCTTTACTGCCTGTTGGCTGACAACCTTCTCTTTTTGTGACATAAAATTAAATGTAAGAAACACAAAGGCAGTAAAGACAAGAGACAAGGAAGACAGTACACATTTCTTCAATCATTCGGTCCCAGCCTCTTTTTCTCTGTAATCTTGCTACAGCATTACAACGCGTGCTTTCCTTTCTGCGAAGGAATCTGTTACCTCATCAAAGGTCGTCAAACATTTTGTTACATGAAAAATCAAAATGTCTTTGTCTAACACTGAAAAAGCTGTTAATACGAATAGTATTCATATGAATTACTGTGCTGATAAGCCCCTTACGTTATTTGATTTTCAAACAGCTGAGCAGAACTGAACGTACTCAAGACATTTCGCTCTTTACTTATTTTGATTAACATTAAATTGACACACACTATTTTTAGCGCAACGCAATCGGACTTTAAGTAATCTCTCCAAAAGAATGGCCCTGACTAACAATAACCTATACCTTTCATGAATTACTTACCTCACAAAAATCTTCATTGCTCGAACTACTGCCATACAGCGAGCGCCAATACTGCCAGCTAAATAAAAGATTCTTACTACAGAAGTCACTAACTACTGATAGACATACTTAGCAAATGAAAGAATTTGATAGAGAACAAACAATGTATTTACCTTAATAGTGTTCAAAAGTCATAATATATATATCAGTCCATGACATCCAGTCTTAGAAATTTACTGTCTCTGATGGACACACGTCCAGATCATCCGCTCTCATAACTCCGCCATCTCACTCCCCACATCCACCACTGCTGGCGGCTCACCTGCAACTGCGCAACGCTACGCGCTGTTCACATCCAACTGCCCAACACTACAATAGCGAATATTCCAACAATGGTAACCAGCCACAGACTGCACACAGCACAGTCAGTGATTTTCATACAGAGCGCTACGTGGCGTTACCAACATAAAAATCTAAACAGCCTACTTACAAGAGGAGTTACATTTTTGCACGCCCATATGGAAACACCCTTTACATATAAATACAGGGTGTCTCACCTAACTCTGCCACCTCAGGTATCTCTGGAACAACAATAGATATTCGAAAAGGTTTTCACCGGCATGAACTTACGGCAGGGACTTAGGAAACCAAATAATATGCGAAATTTTAAAGCGTAAACAAATACTATTTTCAACACAAACTTGTGTATTTTTAAATGGACACCCGTTATTATTTTGTATGCAATCAATAGCACGAAAAATCACAAAAATAATGGCGTTGGTTGCATCGTAATACGTCAATTACATCCCGAGCAATTGCGAGTTGTATATCGGTAACATTAGGGAAGGGTGGCGAAGACGTCGGTCACCCCCTTTCAGAGGAACTATCCCGCCATTTGCTTGAAGCCATATAGGGATACCACAGAAATCCTAAATCAGGATGGCTAGACGCGGGTTTGAATCGTCGTCCTCCCGAATGCGAGCACTGTGTGCTAACCACTGCGCCACCTTGCTCGGTAATAGAGGTAAAACGTAGAATCATAAATGGGCTGTATAATGTAGGAATATCTTTCAACGAGAGAACGGATTCAATATGAACTTTCTTTACAGAAAAAATATCAGTTTTTTTTTCCTTGTACGCGGCAAGACAGGGATTTTCGTAATATTTTAAACAGCCGTTATGGTCGAAACAGTGCCTGTTTCTTCAACAACGACATTGTAATATGACATACAGACACTGTGTAAACACAGAGATTTGTAATAATGAATGATATTAAAAACTCCATTGAACGCCTTGCACACGAAAAGTCTCGCAGCTCAGAAAGCGCCGCTCTTCTTGAATCACCCATGCACACCCGCCGGTAGCAAAGCTGAGGAGCCAGATATGAAGTAACACTATGGGACTTAACATCTGAGGTCATCAGTCCCCTACACTTGGAACTACTTAAACCTAACCTAACCTAAGGACATCACACATATCCATGCCCGAGGCAGGATTCTAACCTGCGACCGTAGCAGCAGCGCGGTTCCAGACTGAAGCGCCTAGAACCGCACGGCCACAGCGGCCGGCTAACCTACAACAAAACTGACACAACTGCCCAGAAAAGGACGAACTGCGAAACAGGGATCTGACGTTTTTCTTGTACGGTGGGGCATTTCAGGTACTTTCAGTGACAAAAACTAAAAATTGCCGATTTTTTTATTTCTCTCTTTTCTTGCCGGAGTGCGATCTTGAATTCCTAGTCGTGCCCTTGACACCCTGTCAGTATGAATCGACTCGGTAAGGGGACGTTCAGACAACTCTCTAATTAGCAAAAGTGCCCGCGCGTATGAAAACACGAAAAACAGTAAAAGCTGAAAGTTCACTTATGTGAATAAATCTTCCATACTACACTGAGCTAACAAAAGTCATGGGATACCTCCTAATACCGTGCCGGTCCTCCTCTTGCCCGTTGCAGTGTAACAAGTGGACGTGACATGGACTCAATAAGTCGTTGGAAGTCCCCTGTTGAAATATTGAGCCATGCTGATGACCCTATAGCCGTCCATAGTAACGAAAGTGTTAAAGGTGGAGGATTTTGGGCACGAACCGATTCCTCTATTATTTTCCATAAATTTTCGATGGGATTCATGCTGGGCGATCTGGATGGCCGAATCATTCGCTCGGACTGTCCGTAAGTTCTTCAATCCAATCGCGAACAGTTGTGGCCCAGTGACATGGCACATTTTCATCCATAAAAATTCCATCGTTTTTCGGGAACTTGAAGTCCATCAATGGCTGCACATGGTCTCCAGGTATCTCAGCAGAACCTTTTACAGTCTTCAGATCGGCTCAGTTGAACCAGAGGCTTGTCAAATCCATGTAAACACGGCCCACACCATTATCGATACTCCCACCTTACAGAGTGCCTTGTTAACAACTTGAATCCATGGCTTTGTGAGGCCTGTGCCATACTCGAACCCTGTCATCAGCTCTTACCAACTGAAATCGGAACTCATCTAACCAGGCGACGGTTCTGCAGTCGCCTAGGATCCAACACGTATGGTCCTAAGCCCAGGAGAGGCACTGCAGCTCATGTGCTGTTAGCAAAGGCACTCGTGCCGGCCGTCTGCTGCTGTAGCCCATTAGCACGAAATTTTGCCGCACTGCCCTAATGGATACGTTCGTCGTACGTCCACATTGACTTCTGCGTTTATTTATTGTAGTGTTGCTTGTCTACTAGCTCTGACAAGTCTACGCGCACGCCGTTGCTCTCGACTGTTCAGTGAAGGCCGTCGGCCACTTCGTTGTCCGTGGTGGGAGGTAATGCCTGAAATCCGGTATTCTCGGAACATCCTTGACACTGTGGATCTCGGAATATTGAGTTTCCTAATGATTTCCGAAATAGAATGTCCCATGCGTTTAATTCTAGCTACCATTCCGTGTAGAAAGTCTATTAATACTCGTCGTACGGCCATAATCACATCGGAAACCTCTTCACATGATTCAGCTGAGTACAAATGTCAGCTACACCAGTACACTGTCCCTTTTACGACCATCTGTATATGTGCGTATTGCTAGCCCATGGCTTCTGTGACTCCATTGTACATCACGGAGGTTATGCAGATATTCATGGTTAGCTGGTCTTGATGCCCAACTGGTCCTTTTTTTAAAAATGTGTGTCACACTGTTACGTTCTACATCTACATCGATACTCTGCAAAGTCCATTTAAGTGCCTGGCGGAGTATTCATCGAACCACCTTCAGAATAATTCTCTGTTATTCCAGTCTATTTCAGGGCGCGGAAAAAACGAACCCCTATATCTGTCGGTGCGAGCTCTGATTTCCCTTATTTTATTATATGAATCGTTTCTCCCTATGTATCTCGGCGTCAACAAAATATTTTCGCATTTGCAGGAGAAAATTGGCGACTGAAATTTCGTGAGAAGATTCCGCCACAATGAAAATCGCCTTTGTTTTAATGAGGTCCACCCCAAGTCTTGTATCATTACAGTGACGCTCTCTCCCATGTTTCGCGATAGTAGAAAATGCACTGCCCTTCTTAGAACTTTCTCGATGTACTCAGCGAATCTTACATGGTAGGGATACTCCACCGCGCAAGCAGTATTCTTAAAGAGGACGGACAAGCGTAGTGTAGGCACCCCCTTTGGTAGATCTGTTACATTTTATAAGTGCCCTGCCAATAAAACCCAGTCTTTGGTTAGCCTTCCTCACAACATTTTCTATGTGTTCCTTCCAATTTAAGATATTCGTAACTGTAGTTCCTAAGTATTTAGTTGAATTTGCGGCCTTTAAATTTGCTTGATTTATCTTGCAACCGAGGTTTAAGGGATTCCTTTTAGCAGTCGAACGGATGAGCTCACACTTTACCGTTATTTAGGTTCAATTGCCAATTTTTGCACCATACAGATATCTTTTCTAAATCGTTTTGCAATTAGATTTGATCTTCTGATGACTTTACTTGTCGATGAACGACAGCATCACCTGCTAAAACCGAAGACGATTGCTCAGATTGTCTACTAAATCGTTTATAGGGCCGCGCGGGGTAGCCGCACTGTCTGGGGTCCCTGACACAGTTCGCGCGGCTCCCCCCCCCCCCCCCCCCCCTCCCGTCAGAGGTTCGAGTCCTCCCTCGGGCATGGATGTGTGTGTTTGTCCTTAGGATAATTTAGGTTAAGTAGTGTGTAAGCTTAGGGACTGATGACCTTAGCTGTTAAGTCCCATAAGATTTCACACACACACACATCACGAATCCAGTGACATAACTGAGACGATATTCCATAAGCACGCAATTTCACTACAAGCCGCTTATGTGGTACAGTGTCAAAAGCCTTATGGAAATCTAGATATATGGAATCAATTTGAGACTCCTTGTCAATAGCACTCAACACTTCGTGTGAGTTATAATAAAATAATGGAATAGATGATAATAAAATGTTGAAATGCGTGGCTTTCTTAAAATGTATTGAATTAATGAGATGAATTTTTTGGCATGAATGACAAGCACAATAAGTTGAGCTATGCCTGGAAATAAGTTCGTATTAGTTCATATTATTTTGCAGGGGGAAGTAGTTTCTTTCTCCACTATAGATTTGTGCTTACCCTTCTTTACAATGCTACGTTTGGTCGCCGTGTTCACCTTCGAAGTCTTGACCGTGTTCCCTTGAGCTTATCGGATCTTCGTAATATTCCAAAGTACACATATGGGCTTCAGTTCTTGTAATTATCGTACTGTTTGAAATAACAACTCACACGACCTTTCTGTTAATAAAACAATACTGTATTTTCTAAACGGTGAACGTGTGAAATACATACTCCTCACTTATTCATAGCGACCCCAAAATGGCGGTCTACAATTACTCACTTAAGACAGCGAGCTTCTCACTCGTTCACTAGCTGAGCGCAAATCCTTCCTTCCTCCTACTGGTACAAGAAAAACACCTCCGTTTTTTAACAACTGAAAATCAGAAATACCTGACGGGAGGCATAGGTTCTGTGATGGGCTACTGCTTCATCTTTTGTCTTTGCCTTTAAAGAAGACGAAAACATCAAAGAAATGCGAAAGCTTTATCACAGAGTCAAGAGCTAGTTGTGTTTCACAAGAAAGATGTTTTCGAAATCCGTATTGACTGTGTGTCAATAGATTGGTATCTTCGAGGTCATTCATAAGGTTCGAACACAATGTATGTTCTAAAATTCTGCTGCATATCGACGTTAATGGTATGGGCCTGTAATTTAGTGGATTACTCCTACTACCTTTCTTGAACATTGCACATTGTTTCCCACTCCATAGACCGCCTTCAAAATGGTTCAAATGGCTCTGAGCGCTATGGGACTTAACTTCTGCGGTCATCAGTCCCCTAGAACTTAGAACTACTTAAACCTAACTAACCTAAGGACATCACACACACCCATGCCCGAGGCAGGATTCGAACCTGCGACCGTAGGGGTCGCGCGGTTCCAGACTGTAGCGCCTAGAACCGCTAGGGCACCGCGGCCGGCAGACCGTCTCCGGGGACGTCTTGCCTGCCACGCCTTGGAACGACTTCCCAATCAACCACAGGCAAGGGCTCAGCCCCACTGCGGGCAGCAACCGGGGCAACCACAGCGGCAGACTGATCTGGGGACAGACGGGACGAGGTTGACATCCCCGTGATACCCAAGTCCGGCTTCCCACAGTGGTGCCCATTAGCAACAGCCTCAAGCTGCGCGACCGAAGTCAGCGCCGCCTGCAGCTGTAAGCGAAGGGATGCCAACTCAGCCCTCATCCGAACACAGCAATCACAGTCCCTGTCCATTCTAATCGATGTTGAACAACAGTTACTGAAACAAGAGTCCGTGCCTAGGTAACGCAAGGGAAACACGCAAAGAATGTATGAACTAACCTGTACAAATACCTAACGACTGCACTACAATCTGCCTGAATTTACGATTACAGTAACTAAAACTCGAAGTTACACCTCCTGTATGAAACTCACACGCAATTTAAGCAAGAATCTACAAAGTAAACACAGAAAAGATGCTATATACGTATCTTTCTGCGCTGTCGATGTGCACCAACTGGGAGCTCAGGCCTCACTCAGACTGGAACCGCGCCATCGCTACGGTCGCAGGTTCGAATCCTGCCTCGGGCATGGATGTGTGTGATGTCCTTAGGTTGGTTAGGTTTAGGTAGTTCTAAGTTCTAGGGGACTGATGACCTCAGATGTTCAGTCCCATAGTGCTCAGAGCCATTTGAACCATTGGAACCGCCTTCTTCCTCTACACTTCTTCCTCCGTCACTCTTCGCGCGAGCTGCAAGAAAGAGCAGAAAACCTATAGGTCGTTGAAGTTTATTGGTGTCTCCCCCCTCCCCCCTTTATTCGGGTGCACTCCTCAAATGCCCGCCGCAGCCGTGGTGGAGGAGGAGGAGGGCGGGAGTGAGGGGTGCTCGGGAGGGAGGGATCTAATAAAAGCGCTGCAGGCCCAGTGCTACACTGGCGGCGCCGTAATAATTATGTTTTCCTTTTCTCTAAAAAAGAAGGGGTGGCGCCAAGGAGCGGCGGACCACAGCGGAAGCAAGGAAGAGGAATCCAATTAAGCGCCGCGGTTATAATCTGGTGCGGTGTAGCCGGCCGTGGGTCGCCGCCGAGGCTCGAGCGGGCGCCGGCGCCTGCGCGGCAGGTGGCTGCTGCGTGCGCGGTCGCTGCCGATGAAGCGCCATTCATTCACGGCTCCGATTCAATTACCGCGCGGGGTCCGGCGCTGCGCGCTGCTAACCAGAACGAAACGTTGTTATTTTCCCAGTCCGGGGGCCAGAATCCAATTAACACGCGAGCGAGTCCGCCGGCCTAGCTGCTCGCAAGCTGCCCCCCTCCAACTGCGCTGTTTACTACTGGTCTGTGTGCAGGGCTGGGACCGCTCAGGCAGTCGCCGCCGCTTCACCTCTGTACTTACCGGAAGAACGCTCCAAACACTGCAGCTCACAATCACCTCCAGTTTCTGGAATACTTTCACTGTACCGTCGCCTGCCGACTTGCCAGCTCCACTAGACAGTGTGTCCCAATTTGCCTCGACCATCCTAAATAACTTGCCGTGAGAGGCACCCACATGCCTTGCTCATACTGTGGCATCAAGCAGTCAGGCCTGCAAGATGAGTGGTCTGCCAAGCGAGTGGATTCATTCTTATTTACCGAGTAACATGAACTCTCGTACTCACAATTAAGTCACTAATCAACCTCCTGTATGAATAATACGCAACGGAAACACGCATCTGACTATCAGTAATTTACAGAACTCTGACTGTTCACTACGCACTGGCAATACCACATTTTCTTTCCTTTTTATTTAACAGCTTTTATCAACACGTGGCCATCACACTGAATATGAGTGGCGCACACATTATAAATTCTGGATATCATGACAACATACAATTCGAAGGAAAAGGCCACCAATCTTTTTCTTTTCACTATCTTATTTATTCCGATAAATTCTCTAACCTAAACACACAAATTCTATAACCTACAACAATAACACATGAGAAATTCCGCCCAGTGGGCATGGCTTAACATTGGTGATTCTCTACCTTATGGTCTCGTAATTATTTAACGCTACAGTGCACTTTCTGGATAGGATGGTGGATCTTTTATTATTTCTCACACTTCGACTCTCACAATCATCATCACGAAACTTTCCTCCAGACCGAGCAGTACAAAAGGAACACGCATAACCCACTTATCTTTTGAAACTACCTCGCTACTCTCCCATGCAAACCACACATACCCAAATTACATTACATACACCACACTACAATATGAAATACTACACAGGGAATAGTCACAACATTATCACTTTCAGCTTTCCCACTTCAGTTAATATTGATCCCAGTTTCACACGACACTGCCCCACTTCGTAATTCTACTTTCCTACTATGAGCTCTGGAGATATATGCACGTCTTCCTGTGCAATGCAAGCCAAGTGGCGTTGCTGGATAGACGGCCGACTCACCTTGCTTCTCTCTCAGAGTTTGAATCTAGCGTCACACGGAATCATATCACGCAAAGTAATATTAAGAACATATTCATCACACACGCGAGTCCTCAACTGATACCATGGACGAGTACTTCTCTTTATCCTTTGTCTCATACACAGATTGAGACTCACAGAGTACTCACCACGTGGAAGTACTCGTCTCTAATTTCAAGTCCTGCCCATGCCATTTCTTAAATATTTCAACTTATGGTACACACGCTATTTCTTAAATATTTCAACTTATTGTACACACGCTAGTAATTCAGCTTAACTTAAGCGCACGGACGTATTTCAACTTATTGCTACAAGTGGTTTCATTGTGACCGTTGGTCACTTCCGAAGATTACTACGATCCCATTAATATTACCTGCCTGACATTTAATTCTCCCCACAAAAGTTCCTGAAATAGAGAAATTATTATTTCAAACTACTCTTAAATATTCCACATGCATACCATGTCTCCACTCTTTTGTCTTTACGGAGCACAACTAAGACAGGTCTTACCAATACAAGATCCAGCTCCAGAGTGCTGAAACATGGCTGTTCTTCACGTCCTCTCGCACCTCTGCTGAAGTGGGGGAAGCACCTTGCTACCGTATTGGTCAGCCACATTTCAGGCGCTCAAAGCTCAGGTAAATTTCATCTCTTTGATCCCACCAAAGGTGGCCAAAGGATCGTCTCAAAGATGATCATATATTCACATTCACTATCTGCGGTTAGCAGACGACCATACATTCATTCATTTCACAGATCTCACCAAACTGGATGTAGGGATTTATTTTGTGGGAGTGCACATGTGATCAATTAAATAAATAAATTGTCATTCTTTCCCACACTGGTATCCGGCTTCGCTGCATTAATTGAAATTGGGTTATTTTACAAAAAAAATGTGTTGTTATAACAAAAATAATGAAGTATGTTGTACCTATTTTCAATGTCGGGCGGTACTGTACCCTTTCAGCCGTACCAAACGAATGTTGTCTAGGTACCAAGGGAAGATCAGCCATAAAGACTGCGTTACTACACTACTGGCCATTAAAATTGCTACACCACGAAGCTGATGTGAGGAACGTTTCCAACCGATTTCTTAAAAAAAAAAAAAAAAAAAAAAGAAAGGTTCAAATGGCTCTGAGCACTTTGGGACTTAACTTCTGAGGTCAACACTCCCCTAGAACTTCGAACTACTTAAACCTAACCAACTTAAGGACATCACACACATGCATGCCGAGGCAGGATTCGAACTAAGATCGCAGCAGTCGTGCGGTTCCAGACTGTAGCGCCTCGCACCGCCCGGCCACTCCGGCCGACCGATTTCTCATACAAGAACAGCAGTTGACCGGCGTTGCCTGGCCAAACGGTGTTGTGATACCTCGTGTAAGGAGGAGAAATGCGTACCATCACGTTTCTGACTTTGATAAAGGTCGGATTGTAGCCTATCGCGATCGCAGTTTATCGTATCGCGACATTACTGCTCGCGCTCGTCGAGATCCAGTGACTGTTGGCAGAATATGGAATCGGTGGGTTCAGGAAGGTAATACGGAACGTCGTGCTGGATCCCAACGGCCTCGTATCACTAGCAGTCGAGATGACAGGCATCTTATCCGCATGGCTATAACGGATCGTGCAGCCACGTCTCGATCCCTGGCTCAACAGATGGGGACGTTTGCAAAACAACCATCTGCACCAACAGTACGACGACGTTTGCAGCAGCACGGACTATCAAGTTGGAGACAATTGCTGCGGTTACCCTTGACGCTGCATCACAGACAGGAGCGCCTGCGATGGTGTACTCAACGACGAACCTGGGTGCACGAATGGCAAATCGTCATTTTTTCGGATGAATCCAGGCTCTGTTTACAGCATCATGATGGCCGCATCCGTGTTTGGCGACATCGCGGTGAACGCACATTGGAAGCGTGTATTCGTCATCGCAATACTGCCGTATCACCCGGCGTGATGCTATGGGGTGCCATTGGTTACACGTCTCGGTCACGTCTTGTTCGCATTGTCAGCACTTTGAACAGTGAACGTTACATTTCGGATGTGTTACAACCCGTGGCTCTACCCTCCATTCCATCCCTGCGAAACCCTACATTTCAGCAGGATAATGCACGACCGCATGTTGCAGGTCCTGTACGGGCCTTTCTGGGTACAGAAAATGTTCGACTGGTGCTCTGGCCAGCACATTCTCCAGATCTCTCACCAATTGAAAACGTCTGGTCAATGGTGGCCGAGCAACTGGCTCGTCACAATACGCGTCACTACTCTTGATGAACTGTGGTATCGTGTTGCAACTGTACGTGTACACGCCATCCAAGCTGTGTTTGACTCAATGCCCTGGCGTATCAAGGCCGTTATTACGGCCAGAGGTGGTTGTTCTGGGTACTGATTTCTCAGGATCTATGCACCCAAATTGCGTGAAAATGTAATCACATGTCAGTTCTAGTATAACATATTTGTCCTGTGACTACCTGTTTATCATCTGCATTTCTTCTTGGTGTAGCAATTTTAATGGCCAGTAGTGTAGTAATTATCTGCCTTACGAAGATACTGTCACGTCGAAATCACAATTAAGTCCGAATCGGTACCGTAAAACGGAGTGAACTGAAACGAAACTTCCAGAAAAGTTTTATGCTTGTGCCGTGCGCCCGCATTTAATGCCTCGTAATTCATGCGGATTTGGAATCCCTCTGGCGCAAGAGCGCATGGAGCGTTACTGTCGCCGGTAGAGGGTTGGTCGGAGGAGATGGTAGTTAAGGCCTACGGCGACCTGTAGGAAAGGGGAGTGTGACAAGGGCGGCGAGGAGCGCAAGTGAGACGGCGTGTTGGTGTGGCCAAGCGTCTGCCGTGACCCTTTGGCAAGAGTGGTGCCTTTGCTCATTGCGGGTTTGGCGGGTTCGAGTGTTTTTCCCAGCCATGAACATTGCTCGTTAGAAGCTACTTCGGCAGGACGCACAGTATTCGGCGTGTCCTCTGCTACTGAAGTTGCAAGCAGTTTGTGTCCATTGTGGTGCCGGGTTGGAGTTCGGTCTGACCTTTGTATGTACAGGGTGCGGTGGCGTCCGCTGGATGATACCTGGGGTTTCCGACTGCGAGTAATCTTCCTTACATACTTCTCTCGGCGCTCTCTAAGCAAGAGTTGGTCAATGGGCGCTGGATTTTCCGACAAATCACGGTGAGCATCCGATTAGTGTGCACGTCACTTGGTGTCACGTGGTGGTTATTTTGACTCCGTCTCCTGGTTTTCTGTTGTTATCTGACATCACTGCGGCCAGAAAAATATCCTGTAAGAACGGGACCAACAATGACTGAAGAGAATCGTTCAACGTGACAGAAGTGCAACCATTCCGCAAACTGCTGCAGATTTCAGTGCTGGGCCATCAACAAGTGTCAGCGTGCAAACCATTCAAAGAAACTTCATCGATATGGGCTTTCGTATCCTAAGACTCACTCGAGTACCCTTGATGACTGCACGACACAAAGCTTTACACCTCGCGTAAGCCCGTCAACACCGACATTGGACTGTTGATGACTGGAAATACGTTGCATGGTCGGACGAGTCTCGTTTCAAATTGTATCAAGCGGATGGCTGTGTATGGGTATGGAGACAACCTCATGAATCCATGGACCCTGCATATGAGCAGGGGGCTGTTCAAGATGTTAGAGGCCCTGTAGTGATGTGGGACCTCAAACAATGGAAAATCGATACATGGCAAGAAGAATGGGGCACAAGTGATAAGGGACGAAGAGTACATACATTTTTTCCGCGTATCGCGGAAGGGTTAAGAATCAAACATGCCGATCCTAGCAGCGGCATGGTGCATTTCTTGACTGGGCACGGACCTTATCCCACGCACTTGAACCGCGTGAGTCTAAGAGACACCTCTACATGTACATGTGGAGGTATGGGAACCCCCCGAACACACAATCCTATTCTGCGGGAAATACAGACAACACAGGAACACACCAGGAATACAACACTTACAAACTGAAAGACACATATCCGATGCAATCAGAACACCAGAATTATGGGAAGAACTAAACGTACTGACAGAAAAAATCTCAGATGAATGCCATAAAGAGTACAGGCGCGAGAGAACATACAGACGACAAACCTAGATGCAGCACCTACATAGACGCCATAGTGTGGAGGATGAAACCCGAGACAGAAAGGAGACCGACAGAAATGCATTAGTCTAAACAATGTACAGATACCACAATAGATGGCACACAACTAAAGCTCAACATGAATAGATGTAAACAGTGTCGACGCACCGTCGCAATTGCCACAGGCAAACACGGCTCTTTAAACCTGTCAGTAGCGTAATTATTTTAGTAACAGCTTTAGTAATTAGCATAGTAATTATAGATTAGCATAGATCGTCTTAGTTTAAAGGTAAGCAAAGGATTGGAGACTGAAGATCAATGAAAAAGCACTCCGTCTTCAGGCCGCAAGCGGCCCATCGGGACCATCCGACCGCCGTATCATCCTCAGGTGAGGATGCGGATAGGAGGGGCGTGTGGTCAGCACACCGCTCTCCCGGTCGTTATGATGGTTTTCTTTGACCGGAGCCGCTACTATTCGGTTGAGTAGCTCCTCAATTGGCATCACGAGGCTGAGTGCACCCCGAGAAATGGTAACAGCGCGTGGCGGCGGGATGGTCACCCATCCAAGTGCCGGCCCCGCCCGACAGCGCTGAACTTCGGTGATCTCACGGGAACCGGTGTATCCACTGTGGCAAGGCCGTTGCCGAGGATCAATGGCTTGACGAGAAATTCCAAGGCTTTTATCCTCAGTTCCTCAGAGTGGAGGGACTATAAACTTCTTCCTTTCCTATCTTCTTTCCTCTTCTTCATTGTCAACTATATTTTTGTATTTCCTTTTCAAAATTTAAATTTCATGTAAATTTTTACTAAACGGTTTGGTAAAGCTGCCAAAAAGAAAAGAAAAGAAAGACAAATAGCAAACAAAAGTAACGAAGTAAAAGAAAACAAAAATAAAAGAGACAAAAACAAAACAAGATCAACTATGACCTGCCTCCACGTGGCGGGACACGGGCAACGGTGCGATCGGATGCGGGAACTGGTGTGGAGGTTCTAGCCACATCAGCGCCCATATACCGATCGCAGCGGCCAAGTGGTTAATAAAGTCCCACCTTAAGCAATCAGGTGGTGGGTCGTAAAATCTGGGCGGCAAGTGAAAAAAAAGTGATGTGGGGTGTGTGCAGTTGGAGTGATGTGGGATCCCTGGTACGTCTAGATACGAATCTGACTGGTGAGGGGTACTTAAGCATCCTGTGATCACCTGTGTCCATTCATGTCCACTGTGCATTCCGACGGACTCGGACAATTCCAGCAGGACAATGCGACACACCACACGTCCAGAATTGCTACAGAGTCGCTCCAGGAACACTCTTCCAAGTTCAAACACTTCCACTGGCCACCAAACTCCCCAGACATGAGCATTATTGAGCATATCTGATATGCCTTGTAACGTGCTGTTCAGAGGAGACCTTCACCACCTCGTGCTCTTACCGATTTGTGGACAGCCCTGCAGGATTCATGGTGTCAATTCCCTCCAGGACTACTTCAGACGTTAGTCGAGTCCATGGCACGCCGTAATGCGACACTTCCGCGTGCTGGGGGAGGGGGGGGGGCTGCACGATATTAGGCAGATGTACCACTTTCTTTGGCTCTTCAGTGTAAAATGGTGAGGAACTGTAGCACTTCGAAAATGGGAGTGAGACAAGTTGTTTTTGCAGGAGAGGCAGTTTAAACTGAGCATCCCGCCCCTCTCCCCTCCAGCACTCAGCCCTGGTTCCCCACCTGGGAACCTACTGCCTATTGTATCCTGTTATTCGTAATTAACAATTTAGCGCATCCGTGCCCGCCGAGAGCCGCCTGTGGCAGCTAGCAGCTCCGCTGCGCCGCGTCTTTACGGGAGGCGCAGCCGTGAGAAAGCCTCGCCGCAGCTGCTCTCAGGGAGGCGGAGAACCACTGGTGGCGCATTCCACGTCTCAACCCCGGCCGCTTAGGCGATCGCCGGGACTGCAAACAGCGTGGCGGCCGCGAAATTTCATTACAATCCCGGCACTGAGCGGGAAGAGGCGAGGCGGGGCCAGTTTACGGTCGGCAGCAACATTGCCGAGACAAAGGCCCGAGCGCCGGCGGGACAAAGGCGGCCGGAGCTGCCCCTCTCCGCTCAGCGCCGAGCCGCTGCAGTGTTAATTGAATTCTGCCGGACGCGGGAATAACAAAGCCGGTGATGCCCGTCACGCACTCCTTCGCAAAACTTGTCCGACTGTCACTGTCGCATATGGCCAGGAACGGCACTGGTGTAGCCGCATAAGCAGTCTCTGGGGCTGTCTCACATCAGTTTCCGACGTCCTTGTGACGTTCCGCCTCTCCTTGTTGCGATGTCGCGGCAGAAATGTCCCCAATGAGGACGTGTTAGATGACGATCAGTTTGGCTTTTTGAAACGTAGAGGCACGAGAGAGGCTGTTCTGACGTTGCGGTTGATAATGGAAGCAAGACTGAAGAAAAATTAAGGCACGTTCACTGGATTTGTTGACCTGGAAAAAGCTTTCGACAATGCAAGATGGTCGAAATCCTGGGAAAAATAGGGGTAAGCTATAGGATGTACAAGAGCCCAGAGGGAAAAATAAGAATGGAAAACCAAGAACGACATGCTCAGATTAGTAGAGTGTAAGTTGCGTGTAGTCTTTCCGCCCCTGCTGTTCAATCTGTACATCGAAGAAGCAATGACAAAAATAAAAGAAAGGTTCGAGAGTGGGATTAAAATTCAGGGTGAGAGGATATCAATGATAAGATTCGCTGATGACATTGCTATCCTCAGAGAAAGTAAAGAATTACAGGACCTATTGAAAGGAATGAACAGTCTAAAAAATCAAATGGCTCTGAGCACTATGGGACTTAACATCTGAGGTCATTAGTCCCCCAGAACTTAGAACTACTTAAACCTAACTACCCTAAGGTCATCACACGCATCCATGCCAGAGGCAGGATTCGAACCTGCGAACGTAGCAGGGGCGTGGTTCCGGACTGAAGCGCCTACAACCACTCGGCCACCGGGGCCGGCAATGAACAGTCTAATGAGCAAGGAATACGGATGAGAGTAAATCAAAGAAAAAGTAATGAGAAGTTGCAGAAACGAAAACAGCGAGAAACTTAACATCAGGACTGATGGTCACGAAGTAGGTGAAGTTAAGGGATTCTGAACCTAGGCAGCAAAATAATCCATGACGGACGGACCAAGAAGGATATCAAAAGGAGACAAGCACTGGCCAAGAGAAGACTACAAAGATAAAACATAGGCCTTAATTTGAGGCAGAAATTTGTGAGAATGTACGTCTGTAGCACAGCACTGTAGGGCAGTGAGACGGGCTGTGGGAAGAACACAACAAAAGAGAACAGAAAATTTGAGATGTGGTGCTACAGAAGAATATTGAAAGGTAAAGAATGAGGAGGGTCTCCGTAGTATCAGCCAGGAAAGGAATATGTGCAAAACACTCACAAATAGAAGGCACATCTGTTAAGACGTCGGCCCGCCGCTGTGGACGAGCGGTTCTAGGCGCTTCAGTCCGGAACCGCGCGACTGCTACGGTCGCAGGTTCTAATCCTGCCTCGGGCATCGATGTGTGTGATGTCCTTAGGTTGGTTAGGTTCTACGGGACTGATGACCAAAGCAGTTAAGTCCCATAGTGCTCAGAGTCATTTGAACCATTTTTTGTTAAGACGTCAGAGGATAACTTTCAGTGTGCTAGAGGGAGCTGCAGAGGGTAACAGCTGTAGAGGAAGACAGAAATTAGGATACGTTCTGTAAATAATTGATGATGTAGGCTGTAAATGCTACTCTGAGATGAAAATTTTGGCACAGCAAAGGAGTTCGTGGCGGACCCCATCAAACCGGTCAAACGTTCTCCACTTGCTCTGCACTCTGATCTAAATTACACTGTTGGCCTTTAAAGTAGCAACATGACGATGAAGACATGCAACAAAAGTCAAACTGGCATGATGTGTGCTACATGTTGCAAGGTGCCAGCCGAGCTGCGATTCAATATCCGATAAAGAGAGTCTACTTCACGAATTGCGAAAATCAGACAGGTCCTATGAACCCAACTACCTATCACATTTGTTATGCAACGAAAGCACTAAAGATTTTAAGGGAGATTAATTGTTTAAATGTGATCTAGCTAGTTCCAAGTAACTGCCTTATTTGTCAGTCCGTACATATGCAACATCTGACATAACCTGGTAAAATTTCCAAGTACTAATATTGAATTCCCCCCCCCCCCCCCCCCCCCCATGAACCATGGACCTTGCCGTTGGTGGGGAGGCTTGCGTGCCTCAGCGATACAGATAGCCGTACCGTAGGTGCAACCACAACGGAGGGGTATCTGTTAAGAGGCCAGACAAACGTGTGGTTCCTGAAGACGGGCAGCAGCCTTTTCAGTAGTTGCAAGGGCAACAGTCTGGATGATTGACTCATCTGGCCTTGTAACAATAACCAAAACGGCCTTGCTGTGCTGGTACTGCGAACGGCTGAAAGCAAGGGGAAACTGCAGCCGTAATTTTTCCCGAGGGCATGCAGCTTTACTGTATGATTACATGATGATGGCGTCCTCTTGGGTAAAATATTCCGGAGGTAAAATAGTCCCCCATTCGGATCTCCGGGCGGGGACTACTCAAGAGGATGTCGTTATCAGGAGAAAGAAAACTGGCGTTCTACGGATCGGAGCGTGGAATGTCAGATCCCTTAATCGGGCAGGTAGGTTAGAAAATTTAAAAAGGGAAATGGATAGGTTGAAGTTAGATATAGTGGGAATTAGTGAAGTTCGGTGGCAGGAGGAACAAAACTTCTGGTCAGGTGACTACAGGGTTATAAACACAAAATCAAATAGGGGTAATGGAGGAGTAGGTTTAATAATGAATAGGAAAATAGGAATGCGGGTAAGCTACTACAAACAGCATAGTGAACGCATTATTGTGGCCAAGATAGATACGAAGCCCACACCTACTACAGTAGTACAAGTTTATATGCCAACTAGCTCTGCAGATGACGAAGAAATTGAAGAAATGTATGATGAAATAAAAGAAATTATTCAGATTGTGAAGGGAGACGAAAATTTAATAGTCATGGGTGACTGGAATTCGAGTGTAGGAAAAGGGAGAGAAGGAAACATAATAGGTGAATATGGATTGGGGGACAGAAATGAAAGAGGAAGCCGCCTGGTAGAATTTTGCACAGAGCACAACATAATCATAGCTAACACTTGGTTTAAGAATCATGAAAGAAGGTTGTATACATGGAAGAGCCCTGGAGATACTAAAAGGTATCAGATAGATTATATAATGGTAAGACAGAGATTTAGGAACAAGGTTTTAAATTGTAAGACATTTCCAGGGGCAGATATGGACTCTGACCACAATCTATTGGTTATGACCTGTAGATTAAAACTGAAGAAACTGCAAAAAGGTGGGAATTTAAGGAGATGGGACCTGGATAAACCAAAAGAACCAGAGGTTGTACAGAGATTCAGGGAGAGCATAAGGGAGCAATTGACAGGAATGGGGGAAATAAATACAGTAGAAGAAGAATGGGTAGCTTTGAGGGATGAAGTAGTGAAAGCAGCAGAGGATCAAGTAGGTAAAAAGACGAGGGCTAGTAGAAATCCTTGGGTAACAGAAGAAATATTGAATTTAATTGATGAAAGGAGAAAATATAAAAATGCAGTAAGTGAAACAGGCAAAAAGGAATACAAACGTCTCAAACATGAGATCGACAGGAAGTGCAAAATGGCTAAGCAGGGATGGCTAGAGGACAAATGTAAGGATGTTGAGGCCTATCTCACTAGGGGTAAGATAGATACCGCCTACAGGAAAATTAAAGAGACCTTTGGAGATAAGAGTACGACTTGTATGAATATCAAGAGCTCAGACGGAAACCCAGTTCTAAGCAAAGAAGGGAAAGCAGAAAGGTGGAAGGAGTATATAGAGGGTCTATACAAGGGCGATGTACTTGAGGACAATATTATGGAAATGGAAGAGGATGTAGATGAAGATGAAATGGGAGATATGATACTGCGTGAAGAGTTTGACAGAGCACTGAAAGACCTGAGTCGAAACAAGGCCCCCGGAGTAGACAACATTCCATTGGAACTACTGACGGCCGTGGGAGAGCCAGTCCTGACAAAGCTCTACCATCTGGTGAGCAAGATGTATGAAACAGGCGAAATACCCTCAGACTTCAAGAAGAATATAATAATTCCAATCCCAAAGAAAGCAGGTGTTGACAGATGTGAAAATTACCGAACTATCAGCTTAATAAGTCACAGCTGCAAAATACTAACACGAATTCTTTACAGACGAATGGAAAAACTAGTAGAAGCCAACCTCGGGGAAGATCAGTTTGGATTCCGTAGAAATGTTGGAACACGTGAGGCAATACTGACCTTACGACTTATCTTAGAAGAAAGATTAAGGAAAGGCAAACCTACGTTTCTAGCATTTGTAGACTTAGAGAAAGCTTTTGACAATGTTGACTGGAATACTCTGTTTCAAATTCTAAAGGTGGCAGGGGTAAAATACAGGGAGCGAAAGGCTATTTACAATTTGTACAGAAACCAGATGGCAGTTATAAGAGTCGAGGGGCATGAAAGGGAAGCAGTGGTTGGGAAGGGAGTAAGACAGGGTTGTAGCCTCTCCCCGATGTTGTTCAATCTGTATATTGAGCAAGCAGTAAAGGAAACAAAAGAAAAATTCGGAGTAGGTATTAAAATTCATGGAGAAGAAATAAAAACTTTGAGGTTCGCTGATGACATTGTAATTCTGTCAGAGACAGCAAAGGACTTGGAAGAGCAGTTGAATGGAATGGACAGTGTCTTGAAAGGAGGATATAAGATGAACATCAACAAAAGCAAAACAAGGATAATGGAATGTAGTCTAATTAAGTCGGGTGATGCTGAGGGAATTAGATTAGGAAATGAGGCACTTAAAGTAATAAAGGAGTTTTGCTATTTGGGGAGCAAAATAACTGATGATGGTCGAAGTAGAGAGGATATAAAATGTAGGCTGGCAATGGCAAGGAAAGCGTTTCTGAAGAAGAGAAATTTGTTAACATCCAGTATTGATTTAAGTGTCAGGAAGTCATTTCTGAAAGTATTCGTATGGAGTGTAGCCATGTATGGAAGTGAAACGTGGACGATAAATAGTTTGGACAACAAGAGAAGAGAAGCTTTCGAAATGTGGTGCTACAGAAGAATGCTAAAGATTAGATGGGTAGATCACATAACTAATGAGGAAGTATTGAATAGGATTGGGGAGAAGAGAAGTTTGTGGCACAACTTGACCAGAAGAAGGGATCGGTTGGTAGTACATATTCTGAGGCATCAAGGGCTCACCAATTTAGTATTGGAGGGCAGCGTGGAGGGTAAAAATCGTAGAGGGAGACCAAGAGATGAATACACTAAGCAGATTCAGAAGGATGTAGGTTGCAGTAGGTACTGGGAGATGAAAAAGCTTGCACAGGATAGAGTAGCATGGAGAGCTGCATCAAACCAGTCTCAGGACTGAAGACCACAACAACAACAACAATATTGAATTCAAGGTCCAGTTTAAACATTGCATTTATTATTGAAATTCACTTGAGGATGACAGGGTACAGTAATTCGACATCACGAAAAAATTTGGATTACGACACATTTTAACCACAAACAAACGTTCATACAATTACGTGGCAAAACCACAGTAGTAGGAGGTGTACAAATAGATGAAAACATGCAAAGTTTGAACGACAATCACTGAGGTTATCTGCGCGAGTGTTTACACGATTCGGTCTGCGATATTATATAAGGCCCCGACAACATATTTATGTCAGTGTGTATCTGGTGAACCGTACGAATATTTACAAATATAGAATGACAATTAGCAACTGAACACAAGTACTGTTCCGATCGCGCCTAAACCTGACCTAGGTCTCTCGGAATTCCCCGCTTCAACAGAAGTGCAGACTGCAACTGCACGTCAAACGTTGCTGCTGTTGGTGGAGCCGCCTCCATTAATTGTGAGACTGCCAGATGTACCTTGACTCTGATGTTCTTTTGCTTCTGCCGTTTATCGGCTTGAGATTTTTCTATGTCTGAGGCGTGCATGAAAGGTCCCTAATGAAAACCAAGACTCGAGACGACTTCATTCCAAGAGTGCCTACTAGAGCTGCTGATGAAATATAGATATATCTACATCCTTCCAACAGATATATATCGGCGATATTTTCGTCTCCTATATATCGATATACGGATATCGAAATGGCAATATGTTGTTTGTTGTGGTCTTCAGTCCTGAGACTGGTTTGATGCAGCTCTCCATGCTACATTATCCTGTGCAAGCTTCTTCATCTCCCAGCACTTACTGCAACCTACATCCTTCTGAATCTGCTTAGTGTATTGATCTCTTGGTCTCCCTCTACGATTTTTACCCTCCACGCTGCCCTCCAATGCTAAATTTGTGATCCCTTGATGCCTCAAAACATATCCTACCAACCGATCCCTTCTTCTAGTCAAGTTGTGCCACAAACTTCTCTTCTCCCCAATCCTATTCAATACCTCCTCATTAGTTACGTGATCTACCCACCTTATCTTCACCATTCTTCTGTAGCACCACATTTCGAAAGCTTCTATTCTCTTCTTGTCCAAACTGGTTATTGTCCATGTTTCACTTCCATACATGGCTACACTCCATACAAATACTTTCAGAAACGACTTCCTGACACTTAAATCTATACTCGATGTTAACAAATTTCTGTTCTTCAGAAAAGATTTCCTTGCCATTGCCAGTCTACATTTTATATCCTCTCTACTTCGACCATCATCAGTTACTTTACTCCCTAAATAGCAAAACTCCTTTACTACTTTAAGTGCCTCATTTCCTAATCTAATCTCCTCAGCATCACCCGATTTAATTTGACTACATTCCATTATCCTCGTTTTGCTTTTGTTGATGTTCACCTTATATCCTCCTTTCAAGACACTGTCCATTCCGTTCAACTGCTCTTCCAAGTCCTTTGCTGTCTCTGACAGAATTACAATGTCATCGACAAACCTCAAAGTTTTTATTTCTTCTCCATGAATTTTAATACCTACTCCGAATTTTTCTGTTGTTTCCTTTACTGCTTGCTCAATATACAGATTGAACAACGTCGGGGGGAGGCTACAACCCTGTCTTACTCCCTTCCCAACCACTGCTTCCCTTTCATGTCCCTCGACTCTTATAACTGCCATCTGGTTTCTGTACAAATTGTAAATAGCCTTTCGCTCCCTGTATTTTACCCCTGCCACCTTCAGAATTTGAAAGAGAGTATTCCAGTTAACGTTGTCAAAAGCTTTCTCTAAGTCTACAAATGCTAGAAACGTAGGTTTGCCTTTTCTTAATCTTTCTTCTAAGATAAGTCGTAAGGTAAGTATTGCCTCACGTGTTCCATCATTTCTACGGAATCCAAACTGATCCTCCCCGAGGTCCGCTTCTACTAGTTTTTCCATTCGTCTGTAAAGAATTCGCTTTAGTATTTTGCAGCTGTGACTTATTAAACTGATAGTTCTGTAATTTTCACATCTGTCAACACCTGCTTTCTTCGGGGTTAGAATTATTATATTCTTCTTGAAGTCTGTGGGTATTTCGCCTGTCTCATACATGTTGCTCACCAGATGGTAGAGTTTTGTCATGACTGGCTCTCCCAAGGCCATCAGTATTTCTAATGGAATGTTGTCTACTCCCGGGGCCATGTTTCGACTCAGGTCTTTCAGTGCTCTGTCAAACTCTTCACGCAGTATCTTATCTCCCATTTCATCTTCATCTACATCCTCTTCCATTTCCATAATATTGTCCTGAAGTACATCGCCCTTGTATAGACCCCCTATATACTCCTTCCACCTTTCTGCCTTCCTTTCTTTCCTTAGAACTGGGTTGCCATCTGAGCTCTTGATATTCATACAAGTGGTTCTCTTCTCTCCAAAGCCCTCTTTAATTTTCCTGTAGGCAGTATCTATCTTACCCCTATTGAGACAAGCCTCTACATCCTTACATTTGTACTCTAGCCATCCCTGCTTAGCCATTTTGCACTTCCTGTCAATCTCATTTTTGAGACTTTTGTATTCCTTTTTGCCTGCTTCATTTACTGCATTTTTATATTTTCTCCTTTCATCAATTAAATTCAATATTTCTTCTGTTACCCAAGGATTTCTATTAGCCCTCGTCTTTTTACCTACTTCATCCTCTGCTGCCTTCACTACTTCATCCCTCAGAGCTACCCATTCTTCTTCTACTGTATTTCTTTCCCCCATTTCTGTCAATTGTTCCCTTATGCTCTCCCTCAAACTCTCTACAACCTCTGGTTCTTTCAGTTTATCCAAGTCCCATCTCCTTAAATTCCCGCCTTTTTGCAGTTTCTTCAGTTTCAATCTGCAGTTCATAACCATGGCAATATGGCCTGGCGAAATTTTTATTCCGTTCTATATTTTTTCACAATTTCCAGTGAATATATCAAATTGTTCTTTTGAAATTGTAGTAGAACATAATTTTACTTCCACTGTGCGAAGGAGCCTTACTGCTTTTTGAGCTGTCATCAAGTCCAATCTTTCTCTTCGACTGCGTGAAGCAAGTATAGGTGACAAAGAAGAAGTCCTATTGCACTGAGGGGTGGCGGTGTGGAAGGAATAACAAGATTTCCGATGCGGAGAAATAGCATACCAGGCGCTATTTCTTCACATCGGCGTTCTTCGAAAACTGTTGCTGAAAAAGATGACTATAATCTAAATGACTAGATTGGTATTTGCGGTTTGCGGTTTGCGGAGACGTGTGACGTGATACGCTCACGTAATCGGCGCTAGGCGCTGCCAACAGAAACTGCAGCGTTTAATTTTACCACGCAATTTTGACGCTAGAAATGCTACGTCGCTGGCATTTGCAGAAGTGAAAACAGGGAAGTCGACATGAAGGGTACAGACAATTCCGATATGTGACGAAAGAAATACACTAATGGCGATTAAAATTTCTACACCAAGAGGAAATGCAGATGATAAACGGGTATTCATTGGACAAATATATTGAACTAGATCTGACATGTGATTTGCACAATTTGGGTGCATAGATCCTGAGAAATCAGTACCCAGAACAACCACCTCTGGCCGCAATAACGGCCTTGATACGCCTGGGCATTGAGTCAAACAGAGCTTGGATGGCGTGTACAGGTACAGCTGCCTATGCAGCTTCAACACGATACCACAGTTCATCAAGAGTAGTGACTGGTGTATTGTGACGAGCCAGTTGCTCGGCCACCATTGACCAGACGTTTTCAATTGGTGAGAGATCTGGAGAATGTGCTGGCCAGGACAGCAGTCGAACATTTTCTGTATCCAGAAAGGCCCGTACAGGACCTGCAACATGCGGTCGTGCATTATCCTGGTGAAATGTAGGGTTTCGCAGGGATCGAGTTAAGGGTAGAGCCACGGGTCGTAACACATCTAAACTGTAACGTCCACTGTTCAAAGTGCCGTCAATGCGAGCAAGAGGTGACCGAGACACGTAACCAATGGCACCCCATACCATCACTCCGGGTGATACGTCAGTATGGCGATGACGAATACACGCTTCCAATGTGCGTTCACCGCGATGTCGCCAAACACGGATGCGACCATCATGATGCTGTAAACAGAACCTGGATCATCCGAAAAAATGACGTTTTGCCATTCGTGCACCCAGGTTCGTCGTTGAGTACACCATCGCAGGCGCTCCTTTCCGTGATGCAGCGTCAAGGGTAACCCCAGCCACGGTCTCCGAGCTGTTAGTCCGTGCTGCTGGAAACGTCGTCGAACTGTTCGTGCAGTTAGTTGTTTTCTTGCGAACGTCCGCATCTGTTGATTCAGGGATCGAGACGTGGCTGCACGATCCGTTACAGCTATGCGGATAAGATGCCTGTCATCTGGACTGCCAGTGATACGAGGTCGTTGGGATCCAGCAGGGCGTTCCGCATTACCCTCCTGAACCCACCGATTCCATCTTCTGCTAACAGTCATTGGATCTCGACCAACACGAGCAGCAATGTCGCGATACGATAAACCGCAATCGCGATAAGCTACAATCCGACCTTTATAAAAGTTGGAAACGTAATGGTACGCATTTCTCCTCCTTACACGAGACATCACAACAACGTTTCACCAGGCAACGCCGGTCAACTGCTGTTTGTGTATGAGAAATCGGTTGGAAACTTTCCTCATGTCAGTAAATTTCGCGTCTGTAGCACGTCATCTTCGTGATGTAGCAATTTTAATGGCCAGTAGTATATTGATAGATTCATTGATTTTATACTGAACGTTATTTGTGTTGTGTGTGATGCGGAAATAGAATTCACACCGTTTAGCGAAGAGCCCAGTCTAGGGAGTGTTCAAATGTTTCAAAGCACTATGGGTCTTAATATCGAGGTCATCAGTCCCCTAGAACTTAGAACTACTTAAACGTGACCAGCCTAAGGACATCACACACATCCATGCCCAAGGCAGTATTCGAACCTGCGACCGTAGCAGCTGGGCGATCCGTACTGCCTAGGGAGTGTCCTAGAAGACGTTTCAGGGCGCTTTTTGACAGATTTTGTAATTTTGTAAGTGACCTCTGTTAATATTAACGAAGCCCGAATGATTCAGACGTAAGGCAGCTGCTGATTTGATAGAAGGATGCACATGTAATTCCTGCTGAAAGCCACGAAGATGGATACGTCTCCATCCCTAGCCCTTGCAGATGTCAACAACGCTGCTGCCATGTTAAGGATGTTTCGCTTTCAGGGCAATATTGTGGCACTCTGCCCCGAATGGGCAATAATAATAGTTATTTTTATTATTTTTGCTGTTGATCGCTTCTAATAGCATATACGAAAACCATTAATATATCGACACTTAACCTCTGAGACCAAAAAAAAAAAAAAAAAATAAGAAAACGATGGACACGAAGTAGTTATCCGAATGGGACAGAAATCGGTAGGCATGATTGACGTTTGGGGACTAACAGTTGACTGCAATTTCAGAAAAAATTAGATGATTTGTTCAAGAGAAAGAGCTCCACAAATGTAGCAAATCACTTCTGGCCCTTATACGAGCAGTTATTCGTCTTGGCACTGATTGATAAAGTTGTTGGATGCCCTCCTCAGGGATATCATGCCAAATTCTGTCTGACTGGTGCGTTAGATCGTCGAAATCTCGAGCTCGTTGGAGGGCTCTGCCCATAATGCATCCGATTTGATTGGGGAGGCAGCCAGCGACCTTGCTGTCCAGAGGAGGATTTGGCAAGCATGAAGACAAGCGGTATAAACTCTCACCGTGTATAGGCGGACATTATCTCTCTGAAATGTAAGCTCAAGAACGCTTGCCATGAAAGGCAACGAAACAGGGTGTAGAATATTACTCCTGGTTGCCGGGCCGAATGGCGGATGACAATCAGGTTGATATCCGACTACACACGCAACATTATGGGCAGGGCCCTCCTATCATCTCGAAATTTTGGCGATCTAATGCGCCTGCACGACAGAATTTGGGATAACATTTCGGAGGAGGACATCCAACAACTATTAGTCAATGCCAAAAACTGCTTGCGTAAGAGTAAGAGATTGGACCAACGCGTTATTGACTTGCGCAATTTGTGAAGCTCATTTGTTTGTCTGTACATGAAACATTGCGCCGCTTTAGCGCCAGCACAATCGGGTGCTAAGTGGGAAGACCGGACACCAAGGTGTACAGAGAAATTTTCTCAAATTTCGTTCACAGTACTTTATTGTAACATCAGTATTAAGATAAACAACCAATAATTAAATGCAAGTACATAAGTTGGTCACGGCAACCATTAAAGGTCATTCATTAATTTTCAGTAAGTGAATTTTTTTGATTCTTAGAAGTTATAATATACCAAGGCAGCAATGAAAGCCTAGCAAGTAAAATTTAAAATTAATCAATTACTCAGAGCAAGCAGTATTAAGATAAACGGAAACTGCCACTTTGGGTAGCTATACAAAGTTCTTGGGTTTACAAATAAATTTAATAAGGTAGAATCAGAGCCAATTAAAGAAAAATATGAAATTAGTAAACAACATAATCACATACATCTGATCTAATATCTCAGACAGCTACATAAATTAAACACATTTAACAGGTGTACAAGTAAATCCGTCAGTGTGCTATTGTAGACTCATATAAGCAATTCACCGTTTAACAGATAACAAAACCAATTATATACTTAGAGAACAAACGCAGATATCAAGAACTTAGATGAGCTCAACGGCTTGGATCAATCAAGGTAGTGCAGTGATGATAAATGAAAGGAGAGACTGCGGAGATAATTTACTCTCAGACAACCATTTAACTGACTAAAGCTTAGTTAGTACAACTATTACACAATTCTGACCTAATAAGTTACATGCTACAAATCAATTACGGAAGATATGTGCACTTACAATGACGCCACAGTTGGTGGTAGTTTCAATGGATTAGATATAACAGCTTAGTTATTCCTCGATTTACAGCTTTATTCCATTCCGGCTCAGACTCCTCGCGGGCATCATTCCAATCACTGACCACCGGAATATACAGGATACCCAAAAGCCCGTTCTAGAACAAACTAAGTTCACGGATGAGAACCCGATTGCCACTGGCGTAACTCTTGGACATAGTGAACTGTAATAAAATTTTACAATCGTAATTCTACAGTTACATCAATATCAAAGTACTGCGTAGCGAAGAGTGAGAAATACACAGCGTGAGTGAGTTTTAGGATATAGCCTGGAGTCTGTACTCGAGACTACGGTACTTGAAGTGGTTACTTAGAACGGTAAATTCTATTACATGTACGTGGTAGAGTAGCCGCTAAAGGCCGCTCCAGGCGACTGAGATACACAGTTAGCAAGTTCAAAACGAGTTCCTACAGAAAGTGAATGAGTTCAAACGGATGGACGTAAGAAGAAGCTGCTAGCGAACAAAAACAAAATTCAAGTGCACTTAGCGCGCATTCTAACCCGTCTTGGAATAGTATTATATCCCACTCCACACAACCTCAACGCACTGGTCGCACCAAATAAAATACTATCTTTACTCGAAATCACTTGAAAATTTTATACCCAGTTTTAGAACAGTATTATTTACGACTGCCAAATTTTAACCTTTGAATACAGAACAATACTTCACTTATACCACTGTATACTTTAACTAACAGTCGAATAATTATTGTAGCACAACATTGAACTAGGCATATTTAAGAAAAAACGTTATCGCTTAACGAAGCGCGCTAACGGCCAGATATTAATACCAATACACCTAGCCTACCAAGTTCTTAAGCGAAACATCAAGAGTGCTGAAGGTCTCTTATGATAAACGTGAATACAGCAACCGCCTTCAGAGGGCTTATAATTCCAGTTAATCTCTTAACAGCTACAGCCGGCCGCGGTGGTCTAGCGGTTCTAGGCGCGCAGTCCGGAACCGCGCGACTGCTACGGTTGCAGGTTCGAATCCTGCCTCGGGCATGGATGTGTGTGATGTCCTTAGGTTAGTTAGGTTTAAGTAGTTCTAAGTTCTAGGGGACTGATGGCTAGAGATCTTGAGTTCCATAGTGCTCAGAGCCATTTGAACCATTTTTCTTAACAGGTACCGGTGGAGTCTAGTGAACAGAACAGCAATTAAAGTGCATACTATCCGACGGAAAATGTTTAAACCAAGTTACTTATCAGTACGTTTTTCTTCTTTTTTCTTGTAGAAGTCGCAAAGCAAATCACATTCGCCATTCTCAAAATAGAATCACAAGACCCGCTTAAGAAATGCGGCAGTTGAAAAAAAATTTTTTTTTTTCAAATTTAGCTTGCTTCCAGTAACACCAAACTCACTTTCAATAAACAGAAGCCACCTGTCACCTTTAACTGAAGGAACAACAAGTGAGCAGTACACAATACCAAGCGTTACACTCTCAGTTTTGCTCACCAAACGAATTTGCTCACATTTTCCTTTTTCACCGTTCACCAATTTAGACCAGCCAACTAACACTTAATTGTTGGATGTGAGATCCGCCAGTTATGCAAAACACCGTTTTTTTTCAGTACCCAAACATGTTTCGGCACCACTGTGCCATCGTCAGTGGCTTTTCGTTATTATTTATCCTGCAATGTGAACAGTTTTGTTAAATGATTATAAAATTATGTGCATCTTCAGTTCAAACAAAAGGTCGTTTCTTTTTGTAAATACCTTTACATTTGGTGTGCATGAATTTTCTGGATCGCTTGTGTGTTAATTAATACAGCTAGCTTGTCATCTGCAACCAAACGATGTTGATGAGAAAGTTTTTGCTGAGAGTTAACCTAGCTTCCAGAATGTAATTTAGTTTGTCGCGATGTTTTCGCGCCTATATTCGTGGGAAAGCACTGCCAATCTCCGCATCATGCTGATGGTGTTGTGATACACACGTAACTATAACAGGTATTTCCCACAAATAACGCGGTAAAACAACTTTTCACTTCACCATAAGACAGTGTGATTGTGGTTTCTTGTGTGTCCCAGCCCAAGCAGTGTTCATTTGTTCACCAGATAGTTCGGCGCCAAATTTGAATTTTGTGTGCATTTTATCTCTCTGTGTGTGTTTTTTGTGCGCCTCTTAGGTGTGTGTGTTGTCTTTTATATGGTAATCCTATTTGTGTGTAAATGATGCGTCTTTGCAGATTTTAGTGTATTTGTGTGTGTGTGTGTGTGTGTGTGTGTGTGTGTGTGTGTGTGTGTGTGTGTGTGTGTGTGTAGACTTCATCTGTTTGTACTGTTTTTATTTGTAAAGTTCCTTTAATGTGTTAAATAGTGTGCCCATGCAGAGTGTAGAGTATTCGTTTAAGACCTGTTTTCTTCTGCTATTGCCTTCTGTCTATGGAATTTTCCTCAATGGTCAGTTTGCTGTCTAGGCTGTGGCTGGGTTTTAATATTCTTAAGTCTGATTCTATTGTGGTTGGGTGGTGATTGTTGGCTATAAGGTGATCAGAAAATGTGCTATGGGAGCTGTAGCTTTTTAAAGCTCTGAGATGTTCCGAATATCTTGTTTTGAAGTTTCTGCATGTTTGTCTTATAGTTACTGACTGGCAAGTGTTGCATGTGAGTTAATATATTCCTGATCTGTTAAATTTATCCATGGGTGTTTCTTGTGGTCTGATCTTTTTCTGTGCTTTGTTCTCTGTCCTGTATCCTATTTGGAGTCCATGTTTCTTTAAAATGTTGCCTATTCCGTGAACAATCTTGTTATTGTAGGTGAGTATGTGCCATTTCGTTTTGTGTGTGTGTTGTTGCTCTGTTGTGTTTTGTAACTACAAATTTATATACTGGTACCGTTATGTCGATGACATAATATGCCTGATTGATGAACCACGTACACACATAGAACAGCTACACAATGAAATAAACAACTTATACCCAAAATTTAACTTCACATTATAAACAGAAACTAACACACTACGCTTTCTAGATCTCACCATACATAAAACAAACAACACAAACAACTTCACAATATTCAGGAAACCGACAACCACAAGCACCACCATTAACAACCTATCAAACCACCCATTGACACACAAGCATGATAAATTCAGATTCTTGCTCCACAGATTAAACAGAACACCCAGGAACAAACGGAACTACACACAAGAACTAAACACAGTAAAACAAATAGCAGTAGTAAATGGTTATACTACCCATATGGTAGACAAGTTGAATAAAAAAATACGCAAGCAGTACTAAAATGAACATACCACACACGCACACAAATCCTCACCCAGCACAGAACAACACAAAACACAAACAATGACCACACACAAGACACAACAGAGCAACAACATACACACAAAACGAAATGGCACATACTCACTTACAATAACAAGATTGTTCACAGAATAGGCAACATTTTAAAGAAACAGGGACTCCAAATAGGATACAGGACAGAGAACAAAACACAGAAAAAGATCAGAACACAAGAAACACCCATGGATAAATTTAACAGATCAAGAATATACAGGGTGTTTCAAAAATGACCGGTATATTTGAAACGGCAATAAAAACTAAACGAGCAGCGATAGAAATACACCGTTTGTTGCAATATGCTTGGGACAACAGTACATTTTCAGGCGGACAAACTTTCGAAATTACAGTAGTTACAATTTTCAACAACAGATGGCGCTGCAAGTGATGTGAAAGATATAGAAGACAACGCAGTCTGTGGGTGCGCCATTCTGTACGTCGTCTTTCTGCTGTAAGCGTGTGCTGTTCACAACGTGCAAGTGTGCTGTAGGCAACATGGTTTATTCCTTAGAACAGAGGATTTTTCTGGTGTTGGAATTCCACCGCCTAGAACACAGTGTTGTTGCAACAAGACGAAGTTTTCAACGGAGGTTTAATGTAACCAAAGGACCGAAAAGCGATACAATAATGGATCTGTTTGAAAAATTTCAACGGACTGGGAACGTGACGGATGAACGTGCTGGAAAGGTAGGACGACCGCGTACGGCAACCACAGAGGGCAACGCGCAGCTAGTGCAGCAGGTGATCCAACAGCGGCCTCGGGTTTCCGTTCGCACTGTTGCAGCTGCGGTCCAAATGACGCCAACGTCCACGTATCGTCTCATGCGCCAGAGTTTACACCTCTATCCATACAAAATTCAAACGCGGCAACCCCTCAGCGCCGCTACCATTGCTGCACGAGAGACATTCGCTAACGATATAGTGCACAGGATTGATGACGGCGATATGCATGTGGGCAGCATTTGGTTTACTGACGAAGCTTATTTTTACCTGGACGGCTTCGTCAATAAACAGAACTGGCGCATATGGGGAACCGAAAAGCCCCATGTTGCAGTCCCATCGTCCCTGCAACCTCAAAAAGTACTGGTCTGGGCCGCCATTTCTTCCAAAGGAATCATTGGCCCATTTTTCAGATCCGAAACGATTACTGCATCACGCTATCTGGACATTCTTAGTGAATTTGTGGCGGTACAAACTGCCTTAGACGATACTGCGAACACCTCGTGGTTTATGCAAGATGGTGCCCGGCCACATCGCACGGCCAACGTCTTTAATTTCCTGAATAAATATTTCGATGATCGTGTGATTGCTTTGGGCTATCCGAAACATACAGGAGGCGGCGTGGATTGGCCTCCCTATTCGCCAGACATGAACCCCTGTGACTTCTTTCTGTGGGGACACTTGAAATACCAGATGTACCGCCAGAATCCAGAAACAATTGAACAGCTGAAGCAGTACATCTCATCTGCATGTGAAGCCATTCCGCCAGACACGTTGTCAAAGGTTTCGGGTAATTTCATTCAGAGACTACGCCATATTATTGCTACGCATGGTGGATATGTGGAAAATATCGTACTATAGAGTTTCCCAGACCGCAGCGCCATCTATTGTTGAAAATTGTAACTACTGTAATTTCGAAAGTTTGTCTGCCTGAAAATGTACTGTTGTCCCAAGCATATTGCAACAAACGGTGTATTTCTATCGCTGCTCGTTTAGTTTTTATTGCCGTTTCAAATATACCGGTCATTTTTGAAACACCCTGTATGAACTCACATGCAACACTTATCAGTCAGTGACCATAGGACAAACATGCAGAAACTTCAAAACAAGATATTCGGAACATCTCAGAGCTTTAAAAAGCTACAGCTCCCATAGCACATTTTCTGATCACCTTATAGCCAACAATCACCACCAAACCACATAGAAACAGACTTAAGAATACTAAAACCCAGCCGCAGCCTAGACAGCAAACTGACCATTGAGGAGAATTCCATATACAGAAGGCAATAGCAGAAGAAAACAGGTCTTAAACGAATACTCTACACTCTGCATGGGCACACTATTTAACACATTAAAGGAACTTTACAAATAAAAACAGTACAAACAGATGAAGTCTACACACACACACACACACACACACACACACACACACACACACACACACACACACACACAGATAAAATGCAAAAAAAATTCAAATTTGGCACCGACCTCTCTGGTGAACAAATAATGAACACTGCTTGGGCTGGAACACACAAGAAACCACAATCACACTGTGTTATGGTGAAGTGAAAAGTGGTTTTACTGCGTTATTTGTGGGAAATACTTGTTATAGTTACATGTGCATCACTACACTATCAGCATGATGCGGTGAATGGCAGTGCTTGCCACACGAAAACTTCAGTAAAAACGAATATACGGTTCTAGGGGCTTCAGTCTGGAACCGCGCGACCGCTACGGTCGCAGGTTCGAATCCTGCCTCGGGCATGGATGTGTGTGATGTCCTTAGGTTAGTTAGGTTTAAGTAGTTCTAAGTTCTAGGGGACTGATGACCTCAGATGTACAGTCCCATAGTGCTCGGAGCCATTTGAACCGTTTTTGAAAAACCAATATAGGCGCGAAAACATCGCGACAAACTAAATTACATTCTAGAAGATAGGTTAACTCCCAGCAAAAAACTTTCTCCTCAACATCATTTGGTTGCAGATGACAAGCTACCTGTAGTAATTAACACTCAAGTGATCCAGAAAATTTATGCACACCAAATGTAAAGGTGTTTACAAAAAGAAACAATCTCTTGTTGGAACTAAAGATGCACATAATTTATAATCATTTAACAAAAATGTTCACATTGCAGAATAAATAAAAACGAAAACTCACTTACGATGGCACAGTGGTGCCGAAACATGTTTGGGTACTGAGAAAAAAACTGTGTTTTGCGTAACTGGCGGACCTCACATCCAACAATTTTAACTGCAAATACGGCCAATACAAGGAGCTGAAAAACAAAATGATGAACACTTAATTCGCCATGCAGGACATATCGGCGACCCATTTCCGTTCTTTCTCTGTTAGCTCGCACACTTCGCGCAAATTCTACTCCCATGAACCACTGTCCAACTGCTTACCGCGGCAAACCCGCCGGCGTGCCGCGATGATCGATATTGGCCGACCATGGCGCCACAACTCATGCGAATCGTCACGGCTCAGCAAATGTTCATCACATCTACCGATTTCCGTCCATTCTCCTTCTTTTCTTCTTACAATGTATAATACTTTTTTGTTATTGGCTTGGAACTCTATTCCTCTTTTATTGCTGTAGAGACTGTGGGTGAAAGTTTCAGAGTTGCTTGTAGCCAGCAGGAGTGGCTGCACTGAACTGTTAGAAGTTAACGTATTCCAGTCCAGTGGTCGGATCTCGGAATCTTTCCTGATAGTAATTAGATAGCTACAGGGCTTTTAATTATTGCCTTTGCATTTGTGAGTAGTGCAGCCTTACTCGCGGGTCAAAGCGAGACTCGCAACTCATAATTTAAACTGATTTTACGTGCGCAGTAGTGCAGAGAATTAATAAACGTTTCCCGATTACGTCCCTAGATCAGTGCGTTTCGTAATGTGTGTCGCGCGTAGCACGTTGCCAAGGGGGCAATACGGACTACGGAAGCTCCGATGAGAGGAACATTTCAAATGCTGTATTTCAGAAGAACTGCTATCCTACTTACTTCCTCTTATTAAAGGGCTGTAATTGGGTGCGTTTGATGTGTCATGAGGAAATCTCTTTCAGTCTCCTGCCAACCTGTTCGTCAAAATAATCAGTGATTTTAACTCCTGATGTCGATGGCGGAGACAGCTATCGAGAACTCGAACGTTTTATTGGAAGTGGCGCGGATTGTAAACCGAGAAAATTTTAGATGCAAAATATTCTTAAAAATGTACTCATCTTAATAGAGAAGTTTTAATTGCGAAGATCGGAATAAATAGATATATAGACGACAAATTTCGGCAGTTTAAATTGCCATCAACAGATCGTCTATACACGCCAATCATTGTGGCACTCCATATAATAGTGTACTGTCATCTGGTCTTCAACGATTGGCTCCCAGGTACGTTTACTACTAGATGACACTACACTACACTACACTACACTACACTACACTACACGGAGTAGCACAATGGTTGTTGTATGTAGATGATCTGAAGATGGAAATTTAAATTGCCGAGACTAGTCGCCTATTGTATGTTGACATCTGGGCAAATAGAACTTCTCTAGTAAGAAGATTACAGTTTCCGGTTTCAGAGGTCGCTCTCCTGCTGACAGTATCAGGTAACTATAAATTTTCTTATACTTCATTTGCATGTTTTCTGAAGTATAGCAGCATCGAGGGGTTCTAAACGTATGAGGCAGAGCAGTAGTTAGCGCACTGGAATCGCATTTAGGCGGACAGTGGTTCAAATCGCCATCCGGCCATCCACATTTAGGTTTTCTGTAAATTCCCTAAATCACTTCAGCAAATGTCGGGAAGGTTCCTTTCAAAGGGCACGGCCGATTTCTTTTCCCATCCTACCCTAACCCGAGGAGACTTTGGGGGATGCCTCTTCCAATGCATACCTACAAACAGCACCAACGCGAGCCACAGCACGGCTCAAGGATATTGAAAAATGTACAGTAGGCTTAAGAAAAAAAAAATGGCTCTAAGCATTATGGGACTTTACATCTGAGGTCATCAGTCCCCTAGAACTTAGAACTACTTAAACCTAACTAACCTAAGGACATCACACACATCCATGCCCGAGGAAGGATTCGAATCTGCCACCGTAGTAGCAGCGCGGTTCCGGACTGAAGCGCGGTTCCGGACTGAAGCGTCTAGAGCCTCTCGGATACAAAGGCCGGCCACATTTAAGGCCGAGTGCAACAACCTCGATTAAATGTTAACAGCGATTTATCGGCATTTAAATCTGTTCAACGCAAAATTCTGACTTCGATCGAAGTTAAACGAGAGAGTTGACCGCAGTTAAGTTTGACTGTGGCTCGTGCCCCCTTTTCTCGAGGTGACCAGCTTTTTATAAGTGTACATATTAAGAGGGCAGCGTATTCACGATATTATGGATGCCGTTGAGGAAAAATTGCCATATCTTGACCACTCAAATCGTGACTGAAACCATTGTAATGCGGTGGTATTTTGCCTCCTTAGATGTGTGACTAGGGCCTCTCGTCGGGTATGCCGCGCGGGATTAGCCGAGCGGTCTTGGGCGCTGCAGTCATGGACTGTGCGGCTGGTCCCGGCGGAGGTTCGAGTCCTCCCTCGGGTATGGGTGTGCGTGTTTGTCCTTAGGATAATTTAGGTTAAGGAGTGTGTAAGCTTAGGGACTGATGACCTTAGCAGTTAAGTCCCATAAGATTTCACACACATTTGAAGCCGGCCAGAGTGGCCGAGCGGTTATACGTACTGCAGTCTGGAACCGCGCGACTGCTACGGTCGCAGGTTCGACTCCTGCCTGGGGCATGGATGTGTGCGATGTCCTTAGGTTAGTTAGGTTTAAGTAGTTCTAAGTTTTAGGGGACTGATGACCTCAGAAATTAAGTCCCATAGTGCTCAGAGCCATTTGAACCTCCCGTCGGGTAGATCGTTCACCGAGTGCAAGTCTCTTGATTTGACGCCACTTCGGCGACTTGCGTGTCGATGGGGATGAAATGATGATGATTAGGGCAACACAACAACCAGTCCCTGAGCGGAGAAAATCGCCGACTCAGCCGGGAATCGAACCCAGGCCCTTAAGATTGACATTCTGTAGCTTCTGGGGGCAGACTCCTTGGATGATTAGTTAACGGAATTAATTTGGTCGACTAGATTAACATATTTATATCATTCGGTATCGAAAGGTAGGTGGGGTTATCAGTTTATTAATCGTACTGGTTGATACTGCACATCTTCACACTAACAACTGTAGTGCTGTATGCTTTACAAAAGTAGTTTTAGCACTGGCTAGAATAGCGAGAGAGGCTGAGGAAGCGAGATACGTACGGCGGTCAAGGGTGCGCTGGGAGTTTTTTCTGCGGCTGAAGGGCAGAATTTTAGGGCTCGGCACAAAGCTGTCCAGTGAAGCGGCTCAGCGAGTGTCACACCCCGTTGTCAGGGGCGCAGGCGAAAATTGAAAGGAGACAGTAAAGATTGACGTCTAATAAGAATCGCCTGCAGTTTTTTCATCCCAACTGGAATGTGTCTCCTGTTGCCGCACAGGCGCCCAGGTGTCAACACTTAGAATTCTGCCCCTTGCAGAATGTATACAACTTTCCCGTCCAGGAGGCCTTGTGACTGGCTAAGCCCTCTGAGCAGACATTGCTTTAAATTATTCGAGGAACTAATAGAAAATTTTGTATAAAGTGGTCGCGGTTGGCCAGCTGTGTCATGTCTAGAAAGGGTGGGAGGAAATCGGGTTCTAATGAAGGACTCTACATAGTAAACCGAGGTTCGCTAATATCCAGGTAGAACGCGTTGAGAGACTGTCTGGTGGGTATCCAGCCGATACACATCACTGGACAGAATATAAGTTGAGATATTGCTGGCCAGGTGCCCAATGCTCACACCGAGCGAGGTGGCGCAGTGGTAGCACACTGGACTCGCATTCGGGAGGACGACGGTTCAATCCCGCGTCCGGCCATCCTGATTTAGGTTTTCCGTGATTTCCCTAAATCGCTCCAGGCAAATGCTGGGATGGTTCCTTTGAAAGGGCACGGCCGACTTCCTTCCCTAATCCGATGAGACCGATGATCTCGATGTTTGGTCTCTTCCCCCAAACAATCCAAACAATCCAATGCCCACCCTTAAATTAGCCTGAGAAAATGCCGATTGTGCTATTTGAAGAAGCATAATTTTTAATTACTGATTTATAATTTCTACTACCAGTCACTTTTTAATTTTATGTTTAATCTAACATAATACACCGCGTTTCGAACATGTTCTGTTCATCTTCAGGCGTTTATACATACATACATACATACATACAGAGAAATGTTCCTTAAAAAGAAACAGTTTTAAACTAGATTAGTCTAGAACTCTTGGTCCATTGTTTGTTATTGTAGCTGCTTGTGTAGCATTTGGGGGGGGGGGGGGGGCAGGGGAGTGGAAGTGTATGGATAGAAATCGAAATCAGTGATGTCTTCTGCTGGTTTTCTTGCTTGTGGTTGACTATGTATGATCTCACAGCCTGTACAAGATGCAGATAGATTTGCATCAGTTATATGTTATGAAAACAGTGTGAAAGGCTTTTGTATGACAGTTGATCACTTACGATTTCATCATCTTGCTGCCTCACTTGCATCACCGGTGTAATGGCGGAGCTGTTGATTGACATTACACTATTGCACATTGTATTTTGTCACTGACTGCCAACGTAATTCACTGCTCAAATTCCTTCGACGTTATGCACACAACACAATATGGCAGACTGTAGCATGTGAGTCTGTATCGATTATCGAGGTTTTGTATCGATATTCTTGTTACTGACATATTTGTAGTCAGTTATTTACATTGACGTATCTTGAATCTATTGATTTAGAACTGGATTAAGACTGTTAAAGAATTTTGAGGTTTTGAATTCTGTTATTTCATTAAGAATGTTATCTCCATGCTTTATATTATGTATGAATTTTTCCATTTCTTCTATGATATCCATTCTTTTACTTTTTCCTGTTTTGTGTTGAATTTCGAGGTTTCTCTGTGGGCAGAGGAACAAATTGGAGATTCTCCAGCTTTAGGCAATCAGAAGTGCTCACGTATGACCGCGAAATTAAGTGTCTGCTCCGGCGAAGTATGCAAGTATATTGTCTTGAATTCCGAACGTACTCTGTACTTTAGTTACTTCAAACGTAGGAGTTTGCGGACGCAATCACACGTGCTCTGCGTAGTTAAACTCACATCTGCGCATCATACTTCGTCTCCACAGCGACTGCAGCCTTCCGACGATCGGCGCCGCAGATATGCTCTCCACTCGACTGTTTATGGTGATACATGCCACACGGCCTGCGAAATAGGGAACCGTACCGATAAATGTGTTCAGTTCTACTAAATAGTTCTCTAAGCTCTCTGTTGTCAGCGACATGAGGGTGAAGGTTTTTACTAACAAACGAGTTAGACAGTATTAGCCATTTAAGTGTTCCTGTCGTGAAACTGTGAGGGCGCCATTTTTGTAGAGAAGATATGTGTTGTGCCAGTACAAATAATTGAATTTTGTAATTTTACAGTTTCCGTTGTGAAACCTCCTCGATAATCTTTGTAACAAATATCTTGATAGCGTCCTATTGTTCTTATTTAACTAGGATTAGTATTAATCCCACTGATGTTGTTGTTGTGGTCTTCAGTCCTGAGACTGGTTTGATGCAGCTCTCCATGCTATTCTATCCTGTGCAAGCTTCTTCATCTCCCAGTACCTACTGCAACCTACATCCTTCTGAATCTGCTTAGTGTATTCATCTCTTGGTCTCCCCCTACGATTTTTACCCTCCACGCTACCCTCCAATACTAAATTGGTGATCCCTTGATGCCTCAGAACATGTCCTACCAACCGATCCCTTCTTATGGTCAAGTTGTGCCACAAACTCCTCTTCTCCCGAATCCTATTCAGTACCTCCTCATTAGTTATGTGATCTACCCATCTAATCTTCAGCATTCTTCTGTAGCACCACATTTCGAAAGCTTCTATTCTCTTCTTGTCCAAACTACACTCCTGGAACTGGAAAAAAGAACACATTGACACCGGTGTGTCAGACCCACCATACTTGCTCCGGACACTGCGAGAGGGCTGTACAAGCAATGATCACACGCACGGCACAGCGGACACACCAGGAACTGCGGTGTTGGCCGTCGAATGGCACCAGCTGCGCAGCATTTGTGCACCGCCGCCGTCAGTGTCAGCCAGTTTGCCGTGGCATACGGGGCTCCATCGCAGTCTTTAACACTGGTAGCATGCCGCGACAGCGTGGACGTGAACCGTATGTGCAGTTGACGGACTTTGAGCGAGGGCGTATAGTGGGCATGCGGGAGGTCGGGTGGACGTACCGCCGAATTGCTCAACACGTGGGGCGTGAGGTCTCCACAGTACATCGATGTTGTCGCCAGTGGTCGGCGGAAGGTCACGTGCCCGTCGACCTGGGACCGGACCGCAGCGACGCACGGATGCACGCCAAGACCGTAGGATCCTACGCAGTGCCGTAGGGGACTGCACCGCCACTTCCCAGCAAATTAGGGACACTGTTGCTCCTGGGGTATCGGCGAGGACCATTCGCAACCGTCTCCATGAAGCTGGGCTACGGTCCCGCACACCGTTAGGCCGTCTTCCGCTCACGCCCCAACATCGTGCATCCCGCCTCCAGTGGTGTCGCGACAGGCGTGAATGGAGGTACGAATGGAGACGTGTCGTCTTCAGCGATGAGAGTCGCTTCTGCCTTGGTGCCAATGATGGTCGTATGCGTGTTTGGCGCCGTGCAGGTGAGCGCCACAATCAGGACTGCATACGACCGAGGCACACAGGGCCAACACCCGGCATCATGGTGTGGGGAGCGATCTCCTACACTGGCCGTACACCACTGGTGATCATCGAGGGGACACTGAATAGTGCACGGTACATCCAAACCATCATCGAACCCATCGTTCTACCATTCCTAGACCGGCAAGGGAACTTGCTGTTCCAACAGGACAATGCACGTCCGCATGTATCCCGTGCCACCCAACGTGCTCTAGAAGGTGTAAGTCAACTACCCTGGCCAGCAAGATCTCCGGATCTGTCCCCCAATGAGCATGTTTGGGACTGGATGAAGCATCGTCTCACGCGGTCTGCGCGTCCAGCACGAACGCTGGTCCAACTGAGGCGCCAGGTGGAAATGGCATGGCAAGCCGTTCCACAGGACTACATCCAGCATCTCTACGATCGTCTCCATGGGAGAATAGCAGCCTGCATTGCTGCGAAAGGTGGATATACACTGTACTAGTGCCGACATTGTGCATGCTCTGTTGCCTGTGTGTATGTGCCTGTGGTTCTGTCAGTGTGATCATGTGATGTATCTGACCCCAGGAATGTGTCAATAAAGTTTCCCCTTCCTGGGACAACGAATTCACGGTGTTCTTATTTCAATTTCCAGGAGTGTATTTACCGTCCATGTTTCACTTCCATACATGGCTACACTCCATACAAATACTTTCAGAAATGACTTCCTCACACTTAAATCTATACTCGATGTTAACAAATTTCTCTTCTTCAGAAACGCTTTCCTTGCCATTGCCTGTCTACATTTTATATCCTCTCTACTTCGACCATCATCAGTTATTTTGCTCCCTTAATAGCAAAACTCCTTTACTACTTTAAGTGTCTCATTTCCTAATCTAATACCCTCAACATCACCCGACTTAATTCGACTACATTCCATTATCCTCGTTTTGCCTTTGTTGATGTTCATCTTATATCCTCCCTTCAAGACACCATCCATTCCGTTCAACTACTCTTCCAAGTCCTTTGCTGTCTCTGACAGAATTACAATGTCATCGGCGAACCCCAAAGTTTTTATTTCTTCTCCATGGATTTTAATACCTACTCCGAATTTTTCTTTTGTTTCCTTTACTGCTTGCTCAATATACAGATTGAATAACATCGGGGAGAGGCTACAACCCTGTCTTACTCCCTTCCCAACCACTGCTTCCCTTTCATGTCCGTCGACTCTTATAACTGCCATCTGGTTTCTGTACAAATTGTAAATAGCCTTTCGCTCCCTGTATTTTACCCCTGCCACCTTTAGAATTTGAAAGAGAGTATTCCAGTCAACATTGTCAAAAGCTTTCTCTAAGTCTACAAATGCTAGAAACGTAGGTTTGCCTTTCCTTAATCTTTCTTCTAAGATAAGTCGTAAGGTCAGTATTGCCTCACGTGTTCCAGTATTTCTACGGAATCCAAACTGATCTTCCCCGAGATCGGCTTCTACTAGTTTTTCCATTCGTCTGTAAAGAATTCGTGTTAGTATTTTGCAGCTGTGGCTTATTAAACTGATTGTTCGGTAATTCTCACATCTGTCAACACCTGCTTTCTTTGGGATTGGAATTATTATATTCTTCTTGAAGTCTGAGGGTATTTCGCCTGTTTCATGCATCTTGCTCATGGTAGAGTTTTGTCAGGACTGGCTCTCCCAGGCCGTCAGTAGTTCCAATGGAATGTTGTCTACTCCGGGGGCCTTGTTTCGACTCAGGTCTTTCAGTGCTCTGTCAAACTCTTCACGCAGTATCGTATCTTCCATTTCATCTTCATCTCCATCCTCTTCCATTTCCATAACATTGTCCTCAAGTACATCGCCCTTGTATAGACCCTCTATATACTCCTTCCACCTTTCTGCTTTCCCTTCTTTGCTTAGAACTGGGTTTCCATCAGAGCTCTTGATGTTCATACAAGTGGTTCTCTTATCTCCAAAGGTCTCTTTAATTTTCCTGTAGGCAGTATCTATCTTACCCCTAGTGAGATAAGCCTCTACATCCTTACATTTGTCCTCTAGCCATCCCTGCTTAGCCATTTTGCACTTCCTGTCGATCTCATTTTTGAGACGTTTGTATTCCTTTTTGCCTCCTTCATTTACTGCATTTTTATATTTTCTCCTTTCATCAATTAAATTCAATATTTCTTCTGTTACCCAAGGATTTCTACTAGCCCTCGTCTTTTTACCTACTTGATCCTCTGCTGCCTTCACTACTTCATCTCTCAAAGCTACCCATTCTTCTTCTACTGTATTTCTTTCCCCATTCCTGTCAATTGTTCCCTTATGCTCTCCCTGAAACTCTGTACAACCTCTGGTTCTTTCAGTTTATCCAGGTCCCATCTCCTTAAATTCCCACCTTTTTGCAGTTTCTTCAGTTTTAATCTACAGGTCATAACCAATAGATTGTGGTCAGAGTCCGCATCTGCCCCTGGAAATATCTTACAATTTAAAACCTGGTTCCTAAATCTCTGTCTTACCATTATATAATCCATCAGATACCTTTTAGTATCTCCAGGGTTCTCCCATGTATACAACCTTCTATCATGATTCTTAAACCAAGTGTTAGCTATGATTAAGTTGTGCTCTGTGCAAAATTCTACCAGGCGGCTTCCTCTTTCATTTCTTAGCCCCAATCCTTATTCACTTACTACATTTCCTTCTCTCCCTTTTCCTACACTCGAATTCCAGTCACCCATGACTATTATATTTTCGTCTCTCTTCACTATCTGAATAATTTCTTTTATTTCATCATACATTTCTTCAATTTCTTCGTCAACTGCAGAGCTAGTTGGCATATAAACTTGTACTACTGTAGTAGGTGTGGGCTTCGTATCTATCTTGGCCACAATAATGCGTTCACTAAGCTGTTTGTAGTAGCTTACCCGCATTCCTATTTTCCTATTCATTATTAAACCTACTCCTGCGTTACCCCTATTTGACTTTGTGTTTATAACCCTGTAGTCACCTGACCAGAAGTCTTGTTCCTCCTGCCACCGAACTTCACTAATTCCCACTATATCTAACTTTAACCTATCCATTTCCCTTTTCAAATTTTCTAACCTACCTGCCCGATTAAGGGACCTGACATTCCACGCTCCGATCCGTAGAACGCCAGTTTTCTTTCTCCTGATAACGACATCCTCTTGAGTAGTCCCCGCCCGGAGATCCGAATGGGGGACTATTTTACCTCCGGAATATTTTACCCCAGAGGACGCCATCATCATTTAATCATACAGTAAAGCTGCATGCCCTCGGGAAAAATTACGGCCGTAGTTTCCTCTTGCTTTCAACCGTTCGCAGTACCAGCACAGCAAGGCCGTTTTGGTTATTGTTACAAGGCCAGATCAGTCACTCATCCAGACTGTTGCCCTTGCAACTACTGAAAAGGCTGCTGCCCCTCTTCAGGAACCACTCGTTTGTCTGGTCTCTCAACAGATACCCCTCCGTTGTGGTTGTACCTACGGTACGGCTATCTGTATCGCTGAGGCACGGAAGCCTCCCCACCAACGGCAAGGTCCATGGTTCATGGGGAGGAATCCCACTGATACTGAATAGGTTATTTAAGAAGATTTATCACTAAGGATCAATTAAATAATTTTTGTGTAACGTCTGAGGGCGGTCAACCATAGCAGCGCTTGTCAGATCACTAGATACTAAAATCACAACCCATCCGTAGTGTTACACCATACTGTGACTGTGGAGAGGGGAAACCATTTGAAGATTATGGTGACATGAAGTTTGAAGAGAGATATCGTCTATCGAAGGATATCGTGTGATGGTAGTTAAACCAAATTAATCATAGGTTAGAATTTCATAGTAGTCGGAATAACTGTATTTCGCCGATCGATATACACACAGCAATAAAGGTTTTGCATCACCTCGGTTCCGAGCCTTCCGAAACCTGTACAGAAAATTGGAATTGCTCATGAAAACCACACATTGCATGTTGTACGACCGTACAGCGAGACCTTCAGAGGCGATGGTCCAGACTGCTGTGCACACCGTTACCTCTAATACCCAGTAGCACGTCGTCTTGCATTGATGCATGCCTGTATTCGTCGTAGCATACTATTCACAAGTTCATCAAGGCACTGTTGGTCCAGATTGTCCCACTCCTCAACGGCGATTCGGCGTAGATCCCTCAGAGTGGTTGGTGGGTCGCGTCGTCCATAAACAGCCCTTTTCAATCTGTCCCAGGCATGTTCGATACAGTTCATGTCTGGAGAACATGCTGGCCACTCTAGTCGAGCGATGTCCTTATCCTGAAGGAAGTTATTCACAAGATGTGCACGATGGGGTAGCGAACTGCCGTTCATGAAAACTAATGCCTCACCAGTATGTTGCAGGTATGGTTGCACTATTGGTCGGAGGATGGCATTCACGTATCGTACAGGCGTTACGGCGTCTACCAAGACCACCAGCGGCGTAAGTCGGCCCCACATAATGCCACCCCAAAACAGCAAGGAACCTTCACCTTGCTGCACTCGCTCGACAGTGTGTCTAAGGCGTTCAGCCTGTCCTGGCTGCCTCCAAACACGTCTCCGACGATTGTCTGGTTGAAGGCATATGCGACACTCATCGGTGGAGAGAACGTGATGCCAATCCTGAGCTGTTCATTCGGCATGTTGTTGGGCGCATCTGTACTGTGCTGCATGGTGTCGTGGTTGCAAATGTGGATCTCGCCATGGACGTCGAGAGTGACGTTGCGCATCATGCAGCGTTTTGAGCACAGTGTGAGTCATAACACGACGTTCTGTGGCTGCACGAAAAGCATTATTCAACATGGTGGCGTTGCTGTCAGGGTTCCTCCGAGCCATAATCCGTAGGCAGCGGTCATCCACTGCAGTAGTAGCCCTTGGGCGGCCTGAGCGAGGCATGTCATCGACAGTTGCTGTCTCTCTGTATCTCATCCGTGTCCGAACAACATCGCTTTGATTCACTCGGAGACGCCTGGACGCTTACCTTGTTGAGACTCCTTCTGGCGCAAAGTAACAATGCGGACGCGATCGAACCGTGGTACTGACGGTCTTGGCATGGTTGAACTACAGATAACACGAGCCGTGTTCCTCCTTCCTAGTGGAATGACTGGAACTGATCGGCTGTCGGACGCCCTCCGTCTAATAGGCGCTGCTCGTGCATGGCTGTTGACATTCTGGGGCGGGTCTAGCAACATCTCTGAACAGTCAAAGGGACTGTGTCTGTGATACAATTTCCTCAGACAATGTCTGTCTTCAGGAGTTCAGGGAACCGGGGTGATGCAGAACTTTTTTTGAGGTGTGTATTAGTTTAAAGTAACCGCCCGTCTTGGCTACAAGAAGGATTACCACTGCTACATCTATGATAAGGACAATTTTTACGTACAGGAAACATGAAAAACCACTTCGCCAGTCTGTATCATAAACAGTTTTAATAAACATCTGCTGACACTGTTGCCAAGTATTACATATTTTAGAAACAGCCGCGTATACAAGTAAAACATCTTTTTAATCACGAAGGTAAAAAATTAAATAAAGAGAATTTAAAGCAGTTATGTAAAAGTGATCTTTCGGGATTATATCTGGCTCATCTACAACATAAAACAAAAGCTTATAGTATTGGGGTTATATAATAAAGTATGTGCGTTCATAAATATCGTATTGAAAATACGTGAAATGAAATCACGATATAGCCATGGAATTTCGTAAGGGCTTGCAAAATTTTTACCGGTAATGCACTGATAAGGAAACCAGGAAGACGATAAAAAAAAGACAGACAAACCAAAACAAGGGTTTTGGGACACAAGCACGCTGCTTGATGAAGTCTCATCCCATATGTGAAGTCAGATGAGGAGCGTGTAATACAGCTCTGAACTATAAATGGACCAAGCTTAACGTAAGAACTGATACATCTATTGTTTAACGTTTTATAATTTCGTAACAATTATACATTTTTATTTTCCTTTTCGCCAAACGCCGGCCGGAGTGGCCGAGTGGTTAAAGGCGCTACAGTCTGGAACCGCACGACCGCTACGGTCGCAGGTTCGAATCCTGCCTCGGGCATGGATGTGTGTGATGTCCTTAGTTTAGTTAGGTTTAAGTAGTTCTAAGTTCTAGGGGACTTATGACCACAGCAGTTGAGTCCCATAGTGCTCAGAGTCATTTGAACCATTTTTTTTCGCCAAACATAAACAAACGGACTAGTAGCAAGGTATAAAAACACTTTTAGTTCTTGCCGAAAATGGGTGTATGTGACAATGATGTCACTTATCAGCGATTGTATAAGGAAACTTACGTATACAGGCTGCCATATGCAAATTCATATCTCTCTTAACAGTTATTCGTCTTCTATGCGCGTTCTATTGCAATACACGGTTGGCTGACGTCGGTTCGCTAACCGGCGATTAATGTCGGTCAACCGCAGAGACATTTTAAACGCATTTGACTTATAATCATGATGATGGGATCTTGATTATGTTGCTGTTTGACCGAGGTTGGTGCACTCAGCCATTACTGGTATTGCACACAATTTCACTTGCCTGTCATAACTCGTCTAGCACGTACAGTACGTAGAGGCTGGAAGTAATTATGAATTCTGTGTTGTAGAGACACACAGGGTGTGCAGTATGAAACTGACACAGAAAATAACTGCCGCAAAAAAATTAATAAATCATTTTATTTGTTTCCAATTTCCTGAAGATTTATCGTCCCAACAGTGCATAAGGAATACATAAAATCATTGTATTTACAGATGAATAGCACAAACGGCTCTGGGGTATCAGGTGTCAACAAATGCTAGAACACCCATATCAGTGCACGGTCTGGCCCCCATTGGCAGGAATGCAGGCTCTGACTGGCAAACACATGGTGAATATTGTCCTGGGGTGCGTTATGCCACACCTGCTTGATCTGTCACATAGTTCTGTAGGATTTGCTGGTTGATGAGTCACATAAATCACTTCTCGCCCCCATCATTTCCCATATGTGCTCGATTGGGGACAAGTTCAGAGATTGTGCTGGCATGTCTTGCAGAGCATGTTGAGTTGCATGGGCATTGTGTGGGCGAACACTATACTTTTGGAAAAAGGACGTCAAAAGAAAGGGCATGGCAACATTCTGCATGTACCGAGCGCTGTGCTGCGCTAGTATTAGCCTTAGTCGTAGGAAAGAAGAATTTTATAAAAATTCAGTAAAGGCGTGGTTGGACGATGAAGTCTGGGGTCGCTGGCAGTGTGTGGTAATAGTCGGCAGCCAGTAAGCCAGACAGGGTAAACATGGTGCGCAGCTGCGGTGGCGTTATTGCACGCACGATTTGTTTTGAGTGGCGCAACAAAGAGGCAGGAAACCGCAGCGTTGCTTGAAGTTATTGCGATGTATGAGGCGAGGCAGTAGGCCAGAGTCGGGAGTGGCGATGTGTAAGAGGCTGACATATGGAAATTTACCCCTCTCATAGTTTCTGTCTCTCTCTGACATTACATTAGAAGCGAGGGGAAAAGCAGTATAAATAGTCAGGCACTTTTAGCTTGAGGGGTGTGGCAGGTCAGACAAGAGTCGGGTCGGACCTGTCCTGGTCTACGCTTATAGGGGCCAGTCTGGCAGCGGTGTTGTAAATATTCTGTGTACTTTGTTTCTATGTACTTGTTCGGGCTGTATTCAGCCTCTGGGGACACAACACCAGGCAGGACAGAACGGCAGCTGGGTACTTGGAGATTGCACGTCTGCCTGAAGGAGGGCAGTGAAAGCGGTCTGCAGCGGGTCCAGGTCGGGGCACGTTCGCTTCCCACCTGGTGTACCAGGGTCTGCGTGAGGCATGCACTATGGGAGGTGCAGCAGCGTTGGAGTAGCTCCGGAGATGGCGGCAGGTGTTGCCACATGGCAAGCACCACTAGTGGCAAGTTTCAGCACCGCATCCAGGGGGGTGCGGGTTAAAGTCCGCACCTGTCTTGGGAGCAGCAGTGGCCGAGGGCCATGGGTGACCAGTACATGGTCGGACAGAGCAGGCCAAACGGGGCAGAGGGCAGAGGGCACCGTAACAGTCTTCAGAATCACGGACAGCTACGTGGTGCAGGACGCGACATCTTGGCGGGTGGCGACTGGGCAGAGCGCGGCCGACTCCCAGCTGAGCGACCTTGATGACGGGGCAGCGGCGTCAGCATATCAGGAGTTGCTGAGCCGGCTGTACTGGCAGAACACCACTGCGGGCGGCACGCCGATACTACACTGCACCCATCGAAGTACTGTAAATTATGTGAATGAAGCAATGCTACCGAGTACCGCTGTATTACTCTGCACCTACCCCTTGACACTATTGAACTTGCTTGGCCTACTGACGAAAAGTGGCATGGTGAGTCCCAGCTTCAGCTCAGCCATCTGGAGTCCCGAGTTTGACCATCGACACCCCTCAACAGCTGGTTAGCGTCTCCTCCAGAAACACTACAGATGAACAGAGTTGGAGCTTATTGCACACCAGACCATAAGGCTTGGGATGGGGCCAGTGTACTTTGGACAAACTCACTCTACGAGATAGCATACACCAGGTCTATGTTGTAAGTGCATACGACCATCATATGCATGCATGCGTATCTGCTTTCATCGCTGAAGACTATGGTGCGCCAGTTCATCTTCCAAGTGATCCTGGCGGGCATCCTTGCTACATGGACGTGCAGGTGCAAGAATCTTCACGTGACTTGTGATACTAGCATCGTTGCAGAACTGACGCAGCACATCCAGCTTGTGTGGCAATTCTGCGAAAGGGCCATCCTGCCACTCGGAAGGCTACAATTTGATCCTGTGTGAAACTCTTTCAGTTGCCTGTCGGAAGCACGAGCGCATGTCCGTGGCATGGCTGCCTACTTGTTTCACATGTTTGCATCACACTGAGCCTTCTGGTTGTGAGTATTCCATCGTACGAGATTGACATGGAAGGTGCTCTGGCAGCTGTGCCACAACGCTATCTGTTGTCGGACTACGTTAAAACTATAATCAGTACATCTACTATCCTCCAGATACTGTGAAACAGTGCAAGACCATGCAAACACCCTCACTTTTAAGACCTTGCGAATTTACTGTTTATTTTTCTTTGAATGCTGTGAAACATAATGTAGATTATACATTACGGATTTGATAAACAATGTGCACGACTCACTGAGAGCACTGCTAGCCCTTACCACTCAACTACAAGTTTACATCAATGCCACCAGGTGGTAACAGACTGCAGCAAACTTTTATGTACGTTCGTTTGCATAAATCCCGCTAGGCAGTAGCACATTCCACAGATATGCGAATCCTCTCACTATATAGTAAAATTAGATCGGACATCAGTATATTTTGTAGCTATACTGGTAGAAAAACCTATTTTGTAGGATTCTGAATGGAATATAGTACATTTTATCGTAAAGTAATCCTTTTTAGGCGCTGAGAATCATTAAGCACATCATCGTCAATTGTGAGACTGTAGAATTTATTCATACTTTTGACATCTGTTGATCTTATGGTGGGTCAGATTTATCTGTACTGTACGCCCACATTGCACCTATATCTAAACATTAACGGAAAGCTTTATCACTGCTTTCACTGATATTCATTTAAATATGAGAGTTCGAAACGGCACGTTTTTGGCCCATATGGATCTCAGCGCCTCATTTGTATTCTACTCAAGTGACCTTGTTGCCAGGTAGTACTACATGAATTTAACCACTTCCGCAAAAGGCAGTTTGTGTTTGGAGTTCACTGTCTACTGTATACGGATTGACTTTGCTGTGGAGTGTCAATATGATCTCTATTCAACTTCTTTCAAGCGCTAACAGCAAAGAAAATTACCAGGGAAAGTTAGCCGCAAAGAAACTAGGGCATTCCAGACCAGATCCGTTGTCTGAGGAAGTGATGAAATCAAATTAGCGTGACTACAAACGAACATTTAATAAAGAAGTGGATAATAAGCTTAAGTAGTTGTGTGGACGCACGTAAGAATGCCCGATTTTCAGCCCAGAAATTAATTCGTTAGCTAATACAGGAAAAGGGATCTTGTACATTTATCCTAAAAAGTAAAAAACACGAAAACTCACATTCACATAAAAATGCGAAACGGAGAGTCGCGAAAGCTTAAGCGTTATTATTACTGAATTATGTACAAAACAGCAAAATTCCACAAAAACAATTCTTCCTGTTTTCAGTCAAGTTATGCTTATTATTATTATTATTAGTATTGACAGTGGCTGAAGTTGTATATGTATGTTGATAAGCATAACTGTTATACAGCGTATGCTATTAATTTCACACTCTCATATTTATCTGAATTTAAAAAGTTGTGAACACCCAGCTTGTATACCTACGGGCCGCCACAGCACATACCGTCATCGGATCAAAATCGACGTCGTCTTTCGAAGTTTACTATTTTTTTTTTCCGGCGGTACTTACATAGGATGGGTTGCCTATCTTAAGGAAGATAAGGAAACATTTCCTGGGTCAGACTTATTTTACACTACTGGCCATTAAAATTGCTACACCAAGAAGAAATGCAGATGATAAACGCGTATTCATTGGACAAATATATTATACTACAAATGACATGTGATTACATTTTCACGCAATTTGGGTGCGTAGATCCTGAGAAATCAGTACCCAGAACTACCACCTCTGGCCGTAATAACTGCCTTGATACGCCTGGGATTGAGTCAAACAGAGCTTGGATGGTGCGTGCAGGTACAGCTGCCCATGCAGCTTCAACACGATACCACAGTTCATCAAGAGTAGTGACTGGCGTATTGTAACGAGCCAGTTGCTCGGCCACCATTCACCAAACGTTTTCAGTTGATGAGAGATCTGGAGAACATGCTGGCCAGGGCAACAGTCGAACATTTTCTGTATCCAGAAAGGCCCGTACAGGACCTGCAACATGCGGTCGTGCATTATCCTGCTGAAATGTAGGGTTTCGCAGGGATCGAATGAAGGGTAGAGCCACGGGTCGTAACACATCTGAAATGTAACGTCCACTGTTCAAAGTGCCGTCAATGCGTACAAGAGGTGACCGAGACGTGTAACCAATGGCACCCCATACCACCACTCTGGGTGATACACCAGTATGGCGATGACGAATACACGCTTTCAATGTGCGTTCACCGCGATGTCGCCAAACACGGATGCGACCATCATGATGCTGTTAACAGAACCTGGATGCATCCGAAAAAATGACGTTTTGCCATTCGTGCACCCAGGTTCGCCGTCGAGTACACCATCGCAGGCGCTCCTGTCTGTGATGCAGCGTCAAGGGTAACCGCAGCCATGGTCTCCGAGCTGATAGTGCATGCTGCTGCAAACGTCGTCGAACTGTTCGCGCAGATGGTTTTTGTCTTGCAAACGTCCCCATCTGTTGACTCAGGGGTCGAGACGTGGCTGCACGATCCGTTACAGCCATGCAGATACGATGCCTGTCATCTCGACTGGTAGTGATACGAGGCCATTGGGATCCAGCACAGAGTTCCGTATTACCCTCCTGAACCCACCGATTCCATATTCTGCTAACAGTCATTTGATCTCGAGCAGCAATGTCGTGATACGATAAACCACAATCGCGATAGGCTACAATCCGACCTTTATCAAAGTCGGTAACGTGGTGGTACACATTTCTCCTCCGTCCACGAGGCATCACAACAACGTTTCACCAGGCAACGCCGGTCAACTGCTGTTTGTGTATGAGAAATCGGTTGGAAACTTTCCTCGTGTCAGCACGTTGTAGGTGTCGCCACCGGCGCCAACCTTGTGTGAATGCTCTGAAAAGCTAATCGTTTGCATATCACAGCATCTTCTTCTTGTTGGTTAAATTTCGTGTCTGTAGCATGTCATTTTCGTGGTGTAGCAATTTTAATGGCCAGATAGTCCCAGCCTTCAAGAAGGGTCGTCGAGCAGATGTGCAAAACTATAGACCTATATCTCTGACGTCGATCTGTTGTAGAATTTTAGAACATGTTTTTTGCTCGAGTATCATGTTGTTTTTGGAAACCCAGAATCTACTATGTAGGAATCAACATGGATTCCGGAAACAGCGATTGTGTGAGACCCAACTCGCTTTATTTGTTCATGAGACCCAGAAAATATTAGATACAGGCTCCCAGGTAGATGCTATTTTTCTTGACTTCCGGAAGGCGTTCGATACAGTTCCGCACTGTCGCCTGATAAACAAAGTAAGAGCCTACGGAATATCAGACCAGCTGTGTGGCTGGATTGAAGAGTTTTTAGCAAACAGAACACAGCATGTTGTTATCAATGGAGAGACGTCTACAGACGTTAAAGTAACCTCTGGCGTGCCACAGGGGAGTGTTATGGGACCATTGCTTTTCACAATATATATAAATGACCTAGTAGATACTGTCGGCAGTTCCATGCGGCTTTTCGCGGATGATGCTGTAGTATACAGAGAAGTTGCAGCATTAGAAAACTGTAGCGAAATGCAGGAAGATCTGCAGCGGATAGGCACTTGGTGCAGGGAGTGGCAACTGACCCTTAACATAGACAAATGTAATGTATTGCGAATACATAGAAAGAAGGATCCTTTATTGTATGATTATATGATAGCGGAACAAACACTGGTAGCAGTTACTTCTGTAAAATATCTGGGAGTATGCGTGCGGAACGATTTGAAGTGGAATGATCATATAAAATTAATTGTTGGTAAGGCGGATACCAGGTTGAGATTCATTGGGAGAGTGCTTAGAAAATGTAGTCCATCAACAAAGGAGGTGGCTTACAAAACACTCGTTCGACCTATACTTGAGTATTGCTCATCAGTGTGGGATCCGTACCAGATCGGTCTGACGGAGGAGATAGAGAAGATCCAAAGAAGAGCGGCGCGTTTCGTCACAGGGTTATTTGGTAACCGTGATAGCGTTACGGAGATGTTTAATAAACTCAAGTGGCAGACTCTGCAAGAGAGGCGCTCTGCATCGCGGTGTAGCTTGCTCGCCAGGTTTCGAGAGGGTGCGTTTCTGGATGAGATATCGAATATATTGCTTCCCCCTACTTATACCTCCCGAGGAGATCACGAATGTAAAATTAGAGAGATTAGAGCGCGCACGGAGGCTTTCAGACAGTCGTTCTTCCCGCGAACCATACGCGACTGGAACAGGAAGGGGAGGTAATGACAGTGGCACGTAGAGTGCCCTCCGCCACACACATTGTTGGGTGGCTTGCGGAGTGTAAATGTAGATGTAGATGTAGTGTATTCAACCTCTATCTATAGCAACGCTAGAAGTACACGTAAGTAGCGGCAGGCATTTCTTCGGGATGCCTATCGCTCAGTACGAGAATAAGTTTCGCGAATTGCCAAGTTATTTTGGACGAGATGTGGAGGTGTAGCGTGCCGAGATTGCAGTCGGCCGTGGGGAACTCCTGTACGCGATGCTGCGGTGCGTCCGCCAGAGGTGTGGGAGCGGGCACGTGGCGGCAGAGCGACCACCGCAGCAGTAGCAGGAGCGGATTAGCCGCCGGGCCGACCGTGGGAGGGACGCGGTGGCAGCGGCGAGGCGCCGGCGGCGGTACGCTGCACTGGCGTCGCTCCGGAGCCGTCTGCCCGGCGGGGGGGGGGGGGGGGGGGGGGCAGAGCAACAGAGCGGACGCCGCAACACGGCAGGCGAGCAGCCCTCTGCTCCCGCCCCTCTCACATGCTTAACGCGTTTCGGACCTCCCGCTGCTCCCAGGCCGCAGCTAGCACTGCTGTCAGCTGAAAAGCACACGCTCTACGTGCAAGAGCATACCACACTCATGAGTTGTAGCTAATAGGGGCGTTCAGTAGGTAATGTAACACAACATTATTTTCTGGAAGCTAGTTGGTTCTACTAAGGATTAGAGTACACCACGTTATTCCCCACTCTTTTGGCTACAGAACTCTATTTCTCAACATAATCTCAGTTAATGCGACGACCTTACGCCACCTTCCTGGGGGAGGGGGGGGGGGGTCGGTAAGCCTGCATGGTACCACTGTAGCGTTCGACGTTGTCAGAGCCAGCGTCTTGCTCCATCAGGAAGAAACCAGCATTGAACAGCCACCCCCGGTCAGTTGTGATGACAACAGGGCAGCTGAAGCGGGCTGTCCAATTATCTATGAAGGCACTGGCTGTATTTCCTGCCATGATGTCACTAATAAGCACGGCCTCCACCCATCTTGTAACTTGGTCAATTATAGAAAAAATATAGCTGGATCATCAGGATTTGAGTAAGGGTCCTACCACGTCCATGTTGTTGTTGTTGTAGTCTGAGACTGGTTTGATGCAGCTCTCCATGCTACTCTATCCTGTGCAAGCTTCTTCCTCTCCTAGTACTTACTGCAACCTACATCCTTCTGAATCTGCTTAGTGTATTCATCTCTTGGTCTCCTCCTACGATTTTTACCCTCCACTCTGCCCTCCAGTACTAAATTGGTGATCCCTTGATGCCTCAGAACATGTCCTACCAACTGATCCCTTCTTCTAGTCAAGTTGTGCCACAAACTTCTCTTCTCCCCAATCCGATTCAATACCTCCACATTAGTTATATGATCTACCCATCTAATCTTCAGCATTCTTCTGTAGCACCACATTTCGAAAGCTCCTATTCTCTTCTTGTCCAAACTACTTATCGTTCATGTTTCACTTCCATACGTGGCTACACTCCATACAAATACTTTCAGAAACGACTTTCTGACACTTAAATCTATACTCGATGTTAACAAATTTCTCTTCTTCAGAAACGATTTCCTTGCCATTGCAGTCTACATTTTATATCCTCTCTACTTCGACCATCATCAGTTATTTTACTCCCCAAATAGCAAAACTCCTTTACTACTTTAAGTGTCTCATTTCCTAATCTAATCTCCTCAGCATCACCCGATTTAATTTGACTACATTCCATTATCCTCGTTTTGCTTTTGTTGATGTTCATCTTATATCCTCCTTTGAAGGCACTGTCCATTCCGTTCAACTGCTCTTCCAAGTCCTTTGCTGTCTCTGACAGAATTACAATGTCATCGGCGAACCTTAAAGTTTTTATTTCTTCTCCATGGATTTTAAAACCTACTCCGAATGTTTCTTTTGTTTCCTTTACTGCTTACGCAATATACCGATTGAATAACATCGGGGAGAGGCTACAACCCTGTCTCACTCCCTTCCCAACCACTGCTTCCCTTTCGTGCCCCTCGACTCTTATAAGTGCCATCTGGTTTCTGTATAAATTGTAAATAGCCTTTCGCTCCCTGTATTGTACCCCTGCTACCTTTAGAATTTGAAAGAGAGTATTCCAGTCAACAGTGTCTAAAGCTTTCTGTAAGTCTACAAATGCTAGAAACGTAGGTTTGCCTTTCCTTAATCTTTCTTCTAAGGTAAGTCGTAAGGTCACTATTGCCTCACGTGTTCCAATTTTTCTACTGAAACCAAACTGATCTTCCCCGAGGTCGGCTTCTACCAGTTTTTCCATTCGTCTGTAAAGAATTCGTGTTAGTATTTTGCAGCTGTGACTTATTAAACTTATAATTCGGTAATTTTCACATCTGTCAACACCTGGTTTCTTTGGGAAGAAGTCCATATGAACATGTAAAAAGCATCCCTTCGAATCCTCAAATTTTTCTGAAAAGGGGGGGGGGGGGGGGAGGGAGGTAGCATGGCGTCCAGCCTTGGCTTGTAGGCATAGGATGCACACCTGGACCCATAATTTACAGTCCAGTTTGATCTCCGGTCAGACAAAAGTGTTCAGTGAGAATTTTGATGGCTGTGCACACACGTGGATGTTTAAGACAATGTAACGTGTCGAACAGGAGGTGTAAAAAATGAGGGACCAGAGGTCATGTCCTACTAAAAAAAAGTGTCATGCAGTTGTTGGCATGAGATATGAAGGCTAGAAGGCGAGTCAGAGATGACAGTTTGTAGTTCTCCATTAGTGAGGTTGGTCTGTGTATCACTGTGTGCTGACTAGGAATATTTCTATCGACCATGTGATGTCTTGCTGCTTCTCCATATCAGAGACAAACAGACGGAAGTCTGAAGGTGCGAGATCCGGGCTTTAGGGTGAATGAGGAAGAACCGTCCAATCAAATTTTGTGACCTCCTCTCTGGTTCGCAGACTTACGTGAAGCCTAGCGTTTTCATGGAGAGAGAGAAGTTCGTTGCTTTTTTGTGGTGACGAAAACGCTGAAGTCGTTTCTTCAGTTTCCTGAGGACAGCACAATACACTTTAGTTTTTGGAAATTTGTGGTAATGTCTTATGGGACCAAATTGCTGAGGTCATTGGATCACACACTACTTAATCTAACTTTAACTTACGATATGGACAACACACAAGCCTATGCTCGAGGGAGGACTCGAATCTCCGACGTGGGGAGCCGCACGGAGTGTGACAAGGCGCCTTCGCCAGCGCGGCTAACCCGCGCGGCAATACACTTCAAAGTTCATCGTTCCACCATGACGGACATCAGACACAGTAACCCTCTCCAGCCCGAGAAGACCGTCACCATGGCTTTATAAGGTGTGGGTGCGGCTTTGCACTTTCTTCGAGGGAGAGGTGGTGTAGCGCCAATCCATGTACTGCCTTTTGTTTCCGGTTCGAAGCGATGAACCCATGTTTCATGGCCATTGATGATGTCCGACAAAAAATGGTCACGATCACCATCGTAAGGCGCGAGGAAGCCGTTTTCCAGTACTTTTTCTTCGCTCTTGTGTATTTGGACGAACCAACACGTAGAGACGACTATTCACCGCTTGACTGAACGTCACCAGGTGGCTTTGCTGGTACACGGTGCAGTACGGTGAGAACATAAACGGAGCAGAAACGAATGAGGAATCACTCTAGAGGCAATACGTGCCGCAAATAAGGAAATTCACTGGCATGAGCAACTTTGACGAAAGGAAGATCGTTATGGCCCGGCACCAGGAAACGAACATCTCGGAAATGGCACTTTTGGTCGACTTTTCGCGCGCTACTCTCGTTACGATCTACGGTAAGCGGTTGAAGGGCGGTGAAACCGCTGAAGTTTTCGTTACAGGAGTCGTTACAGGAATAGGTGCCTCAAGGCCACGCCCTGTGCGTGACGTCGTTTACACGCCAAGTCTCTTGATTTGTCCGCTTCATAGCTTTGTGACCATACAGGGTGTTCGGAAATTTCCTTACAGGCTTCTAGGACTTGTAAAGGGCAGTGAGTATAGAATATTTTGAGTAGGAACCCATGTCCGGGAACCTCATCCAGAGATGGTACAGAGCGTCAAAGTTGTAAACGCCGGCGCCCATAAATTATGTAATACAGGATGATTCCGCATAAAGTTACAGACTTTGTAGGGAGATGGAGAAGGATAAATATATCAGATTGAAGTAAGGATCCTCAAAATGAGCGAGTCGAAAGTTATAAACAAAAACTGTTCTATTACCTCTGGTAGTGGAATACATGTACTGGTGTTGTTGCTGCTAATATTGTACTGTCAGCAACATTCAGAGGTGGTAGTATGGGTCAAAGCTAAAAAAAAGTCTAGTTAAACATGGGTTCTAAAATGCGTACCTTGAAAGCTACGCGCACTTGTTCAGCAGAGATGTGTTTCATGCTAACGAAGATGAAAAAGTGCTCATAGTTCCTCAGGTACGCATTTTAAAGCCCGTGTTTACTAAACATTTTTTCTGGTTTGGTCCATACAACCACCCTGAAAGTTGTCGACCCTATAGTCTTAACAACAACATCACAAGTACATGTATTCCACTGTCAGAAACAACAGAAAAATATTCATTTACAACTTTCGGCTCCGTCGTCTACAGACCTGGGGTCCTTTCTTTAAATTGATACATTTATCCTTCTCTATCATCGTAGAAAGTTTGTAACATCATCACGGAATCATCCCCCCTTATGCTCGTATACACAGATCTAAAGGCGTCGCTGTCTGTAACTTTGAAGCTCTGTAGCGTCGTTGAATGACGTTTCCGGACGTGGGTTCGTATTCAAAATATTATGTACTCACTCCGCACTACAAGCCCTAGAAGTCTGTAAAGGGAATTTCCAAATATCCTTTATACACACTGCAGCGAAGATGGCGGTTGCGCCAGCTGCATTTTCAGTGTTCCAATATGATACCGTGTGTTCGCGTGTGATTTCAGTCTACCGTCGAAAGGCGTATGACGTGTTTCATTATGAGAGTAATAGAGGAGCGAGGGTCTCAACTGGTCGGTGTGCGTAAACGACAAGACACTCAATAATAAACTGCCACGCGGGATTAGCCGAGCGGTCTGAGGCGCTGCAGTCATGGACTGTGCGGCTGGTCCCGGCGGAGGTTCGAGTCCTCCCTCGGGCATGGGTGTGTGTGTTTGTCCTTAGGATAATTTAGAGTAAGTAGTGTGTAAGCTTAGGGACTGATGACCTTAGCAGTTAACTCCCATAAGATTTCACACACATTTGAACATTCTTTGATAATAAACCGTACTGAAGATTTTTTTTCTGATCTGGTCGACAGTGAAGAAGTGTCGAATAATATAAATTTTGCGCAAATTCATTAACTGGCAGCAAAACCTAGTGGTATTTCCGAATCGACTGTATTCCGTATTAGCAGTACATTAACATGTCCAGAGTGTGAGCACGTAATTTGATCCTCCAAGAAAGGAATACACATCGAAACGAAAATCTACGGAATTTGACGATCTTAACAGAAATTTATTGTCGGGTTACCTTCCATTCGGAAAGCGACTGTTATATTATTTATAAATTATAGAGTGCAACAATCAGTCGTCCTTTTTTAGATTTTATTACGCAAATCCAGATTTCGGCTAGTTGCTAGCCATTCTCAAAGCACTATTTTCTATTCTCAATGCATGTACGTTCAAGAACTGTGACTAACGCCCGAACAACAGGGACTTATATGCATCGAGAATAGAAAATAGTGCATTGAGAATGGCTAGCCACTAGCTGAAATCTGGATTTGCGTAATAATATCTAAAAAAGGACGACTGGTTGCTCCATTCTATAACTTATAAGAAATTTATTGCGTCGAACTGTACTTAGTTACTATGACAAAGGATAGCATCCGATGGATGGAAAAATACAAGACGATCTCCGTGAAATAATCCCGTTCTTCGTCTTCTCCGCTTATAATTTATAAGAAATTTATTGCGTCGAACTGTACTTGGTTACTATGACAAAGGATAGCATCCGACGGATGGAAAAATACAAGACGATCTCCGTGAAATAATTCCGTTCTTCGTCTTCTCCGCTTACATGGTTTTCGGCTCAGAAAGTGTAATGATGGACGAAAATTATTAATATAATGCAGAGACATTGCAGGAGCAAGAGCAGAATTTCTGTGCACAGTGGACTTATTGCGTGCCAAGGACAACAGGCTTGTAATGTACTTCGATAAAACTTGGGGTTCACAAAACCACGCGAACAAATGCCTTTTGCTGTACTTCAGCCGACATAGTAGGCTGAAAATACCTGCAGTTACTTTTTTTGTAGCGGACGTTGGCGAGTTGGGTGATAGGTAAAGCGACGAAGGGTCTGTAACGGCTGCAGATAAAAAGATTTCGGGTAGCAGTGGATATTCTCGGTCGTATTAGGGCGAGCCGTCGGAACTAAAATCCTCGCGGCTGCATACTTGTACTTGCGCGGTGTTGCGCACGGAGTCTCTCATATATAAAATGCGTTCATGGAGGACGCTATACAATAATGATGTCTGATATGCAACCAAAATTAATTTTTAGGTTTCTTAACAACTTTCTCGCTGGAAGTTTCTACAAGGTCCAATAGAAGCAATTCCGTTAGCAACTACATTTTTCTTTACACAGGTGGAACACTTCACACATCTTATTTTATTTTTCGTCTCGAAATGCTTCTATGTTTTCATGATAAAGTGTGTACCACATGCATCTATAAACTTTGAGAATGTTCCTATATCTTTTTCAATCTAAATATGTCAGTGGTTCTGTTCTTTCCACATGTTGAGGTGAAAAATTATTTTTCTTCAAAATCTCTTGTAACGTTAATTTTTACTTTTTTTTTTTTCGTAGCTGCTGGTGAGATTTTTGTTTTGGAAAGTACACAGTCATATTGTAGACTAAAAATAGGGCCATCTACGTTTTTCGAGATTTTCACTAAAATTTGAAATTTTCACTGTCGAGTCAGTGAGATGATGATGATAATGATGTCCTTATTTTCGTGACGGCAGTTGCAGTAGGTGACAACGAGTCGGTCGTTCATACCCCATCACAGAATATGGAGGTCAGAGTTTATCCGCTATCCAAACAGGAATATGTTGCATTCGATCGATGGTCCCAATATGGATCTCGACCTATGGTAACAATCGAAGTCACCATGGCAGCCGTGAACTACGTGAGCATTATTGCGGACCATCTGTATCCGTTCATTGTTGATGCCTTTCGACGGCGATAGACCGAGTAACTAATGAGGAGGTACAGGATCAATCTGGGGGAAAAATAAATTTGTGGCACAACTTGACGAAACGAAGGAGTCGGTTGATTGGAGACATTCTGAGACGTGAAAGAATGATTAATTTGGTATTTGAGGGAAGTGAAGGAGTAGAAACTGCGACGAAATATCAAGAGATGAATGTAGTAAGTAGTTGAAATGGATGAATATTGCACTAGTTATTCGGAGATGATGAGGTTTGCACATGATAGAATAGCGTGGAGAGCAATAAGGGGCCCGCCAGAGTACTTTGCTGCAGCGTGTATGCAACATAGCGCGACTTCGATGCGGGTATATAGGCAGCGAAATGTAGGCAAGGGATTGGTGTGGAATTCGTCTCTTTCCGATTTGCGTGCAGCAAATGCAGAAACTTGAAATGTGGCGATGTTATTGCCAAATGCTGAAGCACAGACACCGGTAGACATCCATCGGGGATTGACAAATGTCTATGGGGCAGCATTGTAGAAACTACCATTGTGAAATGAAAACTGATAAGGGATGCTGCTGCTCCATGATCACGCAAGTCACCATAACGCAAATTTCGTAACGCAGAAGTTTTGCCAACTCAAATGGGAGACATTCGCGCACCAACTTTATACTCCTATCCCGAAGTGATCCCACGCCGTCTGCCCTTAAAAAAGGCCTTGGAGGGTCGACAATTTCCGTCGGAGGAGGATGTGCAGCAGACAGTTACTGACCTCTTCAAGCAGCAGGACACATTGTTTTAGTAAACGGGTGTCTTCAACCTGGCGCGTGGGGGGTGACTACCTCAACGCTCATGGCGATTTTGCCTGAGTGGCAGGCCGATTCCGGACTGTATGGCCTTCGAACGCAAACTTTTTGATCGCCCTTTATACATTAAACCAGTCTTCAGACTGAAGACTACAACAATAACAGGATAATACACTACTGGCCATTAAAATTGCTACACCACGAAGATGACGTGCTAGAGACGCGAAATTTAACCGACAGCAAGAAGATACTGTGTTATGCAAATGATTAGCTTTTCAGAGCATTCACACAAGGTTGGCGCCGGTGGCAACACCTACAACGTGCTGACATGAGGAAACTTTCCAACCGAATTCTCAAACACAAACAGCAGTTGACTGGCATTGCCCGGTGAAACGTTGTTGTGATGCCTCGTGTAAGAAGCAGAAATGCGTACCATCACGTTTCCGACTTTGATAAAAGTCGGATTGTACCCTATCGCGATTGCGGATTATCGTATCGCGACATTGCTGCTCGCGTTGGTCGAGATCCAATGACTGTTAGCAGAATAGGGAATCGGTGGGTTCAGGAGGGTAATACGGAACGCCGTGCTGGATCCCAACGGCCTCGTATCACTAGCAGTCGAGATGACAGGCATCTTATCCGCATGGCAGTAACGGATCGTGCAACCACGTCTCGATCCCTGAGTCAACAGATGGGGCGTTTGCAAGACAACAACCATCTGCACGAACACTTCGAAGACGTTTGCAGCAGCATGGACTATCAGCTCGGACACCATGGCTGCGTTCACACTTGACGCTGCATCAGAGACAGTAACGCCTGCGATGGTGTACTCAACGACGAACCTGGGTGCACGAATGGCAAAACGTCATTTTTTCGGATGAATCCAGGTTCTGTTAACAGCATCATTATGGTCACGTCCCTGTTTAGCGACATCGCGGTAAACGCACATTGGAAGCGTGTATTCGTCATCGCAATACTGGCGTATCACCCGGCGTGATAGTACGGGGTGCCATTGGTTACACGTCTCGGTCACCTCTTGTTCGCATTGACGGCACTCTGAACAGTGGACGTTACATTTCAGATGTGTTACGACCCGTGGCTCTACCCTTCATTCGATCCCTGTGAAACCCTACATTTCAGCAGGATAATGCACGACCGCATGTTGCAGGTCCTGTACGGGCCTTTCTGGATGCAGAAAATGTTCGACTGTTGCCCTGGCCAGCACATTCTCCAGATCTCTCACCAACTGAAAACGTCTGCTCAATGGTGGCCGAGCAAATGTCTCGTCACAATACGCCAGTCACTACTCTTGATGAATTGTGGTATCGTGTTGAAGCTGCATGGACAGCTGTACCTGCACACGCCATCCAAGCTCTGTTTGACTCAATGCCCAGGTGTATGAAGGCCGTTATTACGGCCAGAGGTGGTTGTTGCGGGTACTGATTTCTCAGGATCTACGCACCCAAATTGCGTGAAAATGTAATCACATGTCAGTTCTAGTGTCCAATGAATACCCGTTTATCATCTGCATTTCTTCTTGGTCTAGCAATTTTAATTGCCAGTAGTGTAGTATATTTTTCTGTAGCGTCGAGTCTTATGCTTAGTTCCCTGCCTTAATCACGTTTTCCTATGGCAGTTTAAATTTTTTACCAGACTGTCTTGTTCCCTGCTAATATGCACTGCTTGTGCCGTCTGCACTGATGGAGCCACTGCGACACCTCACCTGGTACCACCACTCGGATCGCAGACTCTCCAAACACGAGTAAATCACCTCGCTGAGTACTTTCGTCCAGCGTCTCACGGCTTGGACCCAGAGCTGCTTGACTCCCCCGTTCTCACGGTCGCACTGAACACCCGGCAAGCATTCCGGACTGGAGCGTTAACGAGGGGGAACGGCGTGGTACTGAGAACGCGGGACGCGTACACTCGACACACAGGCTCGGCGCCAGAAACAAAAGGGACCGCCTAAATGACGATTTATTCGCCGCGTGGCCCGGCATTCCCGCCCAGCGCTTGTTTTTAAGGCCGCGGACCAGCCACGAGTCTCCCGCGGCGTGCGCAACACACTGCACTGGCGGGGTGTCCCGAGCCGCGGCGTCAATTACCTCGGGGCCGGCGCACGTCTGAAAGGCTTCCAGTGTCGTCCTCATTAAAAGTCCAGAATAACGCCTTTGTGCCTCCCTTTCTCGGAACGGGCTGCCCTCTAAGAAAAACGCTAGGCTGAATATTTGGTTTCATTAATGCTGCTGTATAAAGGCTCTCAGGCGGACAGATCCTATTATCCAGGTGGGATGCGCTTCCCCACGTTAGCTCCGGCTGTATAATTTTGTTTCGGGACGATTCAGAGACGGTTTATGAATGAGACGCTAATGATCAGCTCCGAATGCTAAACAAAAAAATGTGTACCTTTTTATTTTAATTTTTTAGTTTTCCCCCCTATACGTCTTCCGTTCAGCCACCCTCTAATACATGATGATCGGAAACAACAGAGTGTGAGGTACATAATTTTTTTTCACTTCATACTGGATTAAGATACACTACCTAATCAAAAGTATATCGACAACCCTACGTAATGAGGAACTGACTACTAGATTTGGAAGCCACTAACTACATACGAAAATCTGTAACTAGCTAAAAATTGCACGTTTTTTATGCAGTGAAGAGCCAAAGAACCTGGAACACCTGCCTAATATCGTTAGGGCTCCCGCGAGCAAGCAGAAAAGCCGCAACAGGACGTGGAATGGACTCGACTAATAGTCTGAAGTAGTGCTGGAGGGAACTGACACCATCAATACTGCAGGGTTGCCCATAAATCCGTAAGATTACCACAGGGAGGAGATCTCTTCTGAACAGCACATTGCAAGGTATCCCAGATATTATAATGTCTGGAGAGTTCACTGGCCAGCGGAAGTGTTTATGCCCAGTAGAAAGTTCCTGGAGCCACTCTGCAGTATTTCTGGACGTATGGGGTGGTGCATTGTCCTGCTAGAATTGTCCACGTACGTCGCAGAGCACAGTGGACATGTATGATGATGATTATGATGATGTTTGGTTTATGGGGCGCTCAACTGAGCGGTTGTCAGCGCCCGTATAAATTCCCAACCTTTGCTCAGTCCATCTCGCCACTTTCGTGAATGATGATGAAATGATGAGTTGAACACAAACACCCAGTTATCTCGAGGCAGGTGAAAATCCCTGACCCCACCGGGAACCGATCCCGCGACCCCGTGCTCGGGAAGTGAGAACGCGACCGCTAGACCACGAGCTGTGGACTGGACAGGAATGGATGCAGGTGATCAGACAGGATGCTTACGTACGTGTCAACTGTCAGAGTCGTATCTAGCCGTGCGAGGTGCCGGGGCTAGCAGTGTATTTAACACTAAATTCTTCTAGAATCTACATATGTAAATGATGCTCTAAGCCCCCCCCTATTCGAACTCCGACTTTTGCTGCTGCACATGGATTAAGAAGAAACGCGAACTGACTGTAATCGACCCTGCAAGTGGAGTAGAAAAGAGTTTGGCACCTGCAATAATTTAATTTGATAAATAAGTTAAATAAAGGAAGGTTTCATTAACGTAGTGAGAAATGATAGGGTTGCTCTACCGATTAACAGAATGAAAGTTCTGTCCAAAATAACAATATGATTTATTAAGACTAAACACAAAATAATAAACAAAAACACATGAAACATTTACAATACATCAAATTGGCTCAAATTGGATACTCAAACAAACGCTGTGAAGGTGAAGTTGTCCCTAAACTAGATTGTGACGTTTATGACGAAGTGGTATGTGGAGCCAATTTCTTGCCACTCAAATCTTAAGAGAGACACACCGCTAACCCAACATTAATTGCTGCTACATTAGTGAGAACTCAGACAATGAACACCCAAGATAGAAGAAAGTTAGAAAAGACGAACAGGCGCGCTCTGCTGAGCTCTGATTATCGCCTAGCAAAAATGCTTGCTTTGCCGGTGCTGCGGACGTACATTACCAAGCTGTCTTCTTAGCTGCAAGGACACGATCTGGCGTACTGGAAGCGATGGCTGGTTGCTTCGACGTCCCGTCGTGGTGATGATAATGTCGCGAGTATAGCCCGAAACAAATTATCCTGGCCTGGTTGTTCCAGACTAAAGACTTCCTAGCAATACAAATGCGCCTCTGAGGGCGACGAAGAAGGCTCGCCACACAATCACTGACGGTACAGTGATTGATTTTAACAAGCGAAGTCACCCAGTAACTCCGATACAGTCAACATTAGCCAAAACTGCTCAAGACAGACAACATAGGCCTCTTGTACACAGAACGCTCAATTGACAACTATACTCGGAAAGTTACGTTGAACTCGAAACTTCAGCAACTTCGTCAAACAGTTACAATTAAATAAAAGTATATTAGACAGCAACGGAAGGCAGGCTGACCCGTGCAGCGAGAGCTCAGTCTTGTAACCTACTTCGACCGAAAGGCGAGAGCCGACTACCCACAAGAGCACCCGAACAAACCGAACACAGAACATTCCCGCCCCACGACAGTGGCCATGGTTAACCGTTCCAATCAGCAACTCGAAAACCGGCGGAAAATTCCACTCTACTGCCGGAGCACTAACATTCCACCAATGGAGATTCTTGGCGCCAATTTCTGTGCCGATTTTGCTACGTCACGGAGCTATGCCCTGAGCAAGCCAATCACAGTTACTATTTTGCAGAAAGCGCGGGAATTTGCCCGCCAAAACTGCCTGGGTACACAAGTCATTCCCACGCCTCGCTGGTAGCCCGCCAGAAAGTGTTTTCGCTAAGTTTCTGTGAAGTAACGGGACCTCTAGCCCAGCTGCTACTTCAGGCCCCTCCGAGCGTGTCTCCTCCGCTATTCTACCATGTCGGCGTCTGGAAAGCATTCACTCGACTCCCTCACACCCGTCGGCTTACCTTTCCAAGATCAGCAGAGCCCACCTGTCACCGGACCACCCGGGTGACGAGAGACGCTGCGTGGGAAGTCCGCGTGTGAAGGAATAGCAACTTTACACTGCATGCAATTGGAGAGGAAAATCATAAGATAGAAATATGAGAGGGGGCTCATGCCAGCTCTCAGCCGTATCGCTGGTCCCATATCACTCCTGCTGCACACCGCCCCACACCATTGCAGAGCCTCCAGCAGCCTGAACGGTAGCCTGCTGACACGCAGGGTCCATGGATTCATGAGGTTGTCTCCATACTGGTACACGTCCATCCGGCTCCATACAGTTTGAAACGAGACTCGTCCGACCAAACAGCATGTTTCCAGTCTTCAAGAGCCCAATGTCTATGTTGACGGACCCATGCGAGGCGTAAAGCTTTGCATTGTGCTCTCATCAAGGGTACACGAGTGGGCCTTCGGCTCCGGAAGCTCATATCGATGATGTTTCGTTGAATGGTTCGCACGCTGACCCTTGTTGATGGCCCAGCACTGAGATCTGCAGCAATTTGTGGAAGAGTTGCACTTCTGTCTCGTTGAACGATGCTCTTCAGTAGTCGTTGTTCCCGTTCTTGCAAGATCTTTTTCCGGCCGCAGCGATGTCGGAGATTTGATGTTTCACCGGTGACCTGATACCCATGGTCGTACGGGAAAATCCCCACTTCATCGCTACCTCAGATATGCTGAGTCCCATCGCTCCTGCGCCGACTATAAAACCACGTTCAGGCTCACTTAAATCTTGATAACCTCCCATTGTAGCAGCAGTAACCGATCTAACAACTGTGTCACACACTTGCTGTCTTATATAGGCGTTGCCGACTGCAGCGCCGTATTTCACCTGTTTACGTATCTCTGTATTATAATACGCATACCTATACCAGTGTCTTTGGCGCTTCAGTGTAGAAGGATGCGGGATACAGAGTTGTGAGTAGAGAAGCTGTAAGAGCAGAATGGACCGGTCAGGAGGCCTCAGCGACCTCAAACATGGTCTTGCCATTGGAGGTCTAGTGAGTGACAGATCCATCAGGGGCATTTCAGCCTTCTAAAGCTACCTGTGTCGACCATTGCTGATGTGAAGTGAGAACAGCTAGAGGAAGACCAACAGACTTCCTTTACTGACGGACAGGGACCGTCCAGTTTTGCGGATGACGGGTGCAAAAAATCACATCAAATCACCGAAAGGAATCACTCAGGGTTCCAAAGTGCTACCAGTAGTCCAAGTAGCACAGCGACCATGCCCACAGATTTAAAAATAATGGGAAACAGGTCTAGCAGCTCTTCATAAACCACACATTTCCATAGTCAGTAAGAAGCTGCGATTGAGACAGTAGAAAGAGCGACGCTACTGGACAGTGGATGACTGGATCCAATAGAAGGGTCTGGGTTTGGCGAATGTCTGGAGAACCTCAGCTGCCATCCGGCGTAGTGCTAACAGTGAAGTTCGAAGGAGGTGGTGTTACGGTGTGGGGGTATTTTTCGTGCTTAGGGTGTGGTCCTCTCAGTGCGCTTTAGAAAACGCTAAGTGCGGAAGGTTACGAAGACATTTCACAGTATAATGTACTGTATACATTAGAGCCGCGATGTCTCGGATGCCTTGCCATGGTTCGCGCGGCTCCCCCCGTCGGAGGTTGTGAGTTAACGAGCATTTCGCTCTCATTCAAATATAAGGCCGAAAGATTCAGCATTCGTCGAGAAGCGTGTGCCACAAATGGCGCAGATTCACCACGAGATGGGGAAATTCACAGGCGTCTATTGTCTATTGAGGCCTAGGAGCTGTAGTGTGTGAGTGAGACAGACGAGAACCTACGTCATAGTGAAACCAAATAGACGGCTTTTGTGGCCAAGGAGACGTAGCAGTGTTAAATATGGCGAACCTAAGATCGGCGATAAAGGCAAACATTTATGAAAACTATTTAATTCTGTAGTAGTGCAGGAAATCCTTGCCGCAGTGGATACACCGGTTCCCGTGAGATCACCGAAGTTAAGCGCTGTTGGGCGCGGCCGGCACTTGGATGGGTGACCATCCAGCCGCCATGTGCTGTTGCCATTTTTCGGGGTCCACTCAGCCTCGTGATGCCAATTGAGGAGTTACTCGACCGAATAGTAGCGGCTTCGGTCAAGAATACCATCATAACGACCGGGAGAGCGGTGTGCTGACCCCAGGCCCCTCCTATCCGCATCCTCCACTGAGGATGACACGGCGGTCGGATGGTCCCGGCAGGCCACTCGTGGTCTGACGACGGAGTAGTGCAGGGAATGAAGCCACAGTAATTTTAATCTACCATCGTAAGAAAATTTCGTGGTGATCCCAATAAAACTTGAATATTGATCATATTTATAATAGTTTAGGAGTTACTGTTAAAGTGAAATCAACAAGCTTTGTAACAAAGTCCTGAATGCTAAAATATGAACGCTTTAGTCGATCTTAACGATCGACATTTCATATAGAAGCGCATCATTAAAATGACAAACGTTGTAAATATCAACTCTGTAACTTTATTTGTTTTAAAAGAAATAGTAAATTATCAGTATTTTCAGTTAAGCATCAGATCATCATTTCCTCCACAGCAAACACATTGAACGATGACGGCATGACACCTTATTATATTCGCTCACATAGACAGGATTTGTCAAGTCGAGTGTTTCACTGTGGTGTCCTGAAAAACACGTTTTCCATGCACATGTATTAAGAAATAACACGGTTTTGTAAAAAAATTCTAGCAATTATAGAAGAATTCCAAACATTAGGCTGTATTTTTGTCAAAAAACGGATTTGGCTTTTAAACCATAGATGTGTTAAAACGGAATAAAATGTGATTTGAAAATTTTGTTTCTGCTTTCTGCCAATGCAGTTCGCATGCTAGATGACAGTACAGTGTGTCGACATTTTCTTGGCTTGTTTTCCTAGCACTGACTAGGTAGCGGTCGCTGAAATTCGAGCTGGTAATGTGTTGATTCTTCTCTCAGCCAACTTTGGCAACCATATGGTACTGGTTCAAATGGCTCTGAGCACTATGGGACTTAACAGCTGAGGTCATCAGTCCCCTAGAACTTAGAACTACTTAAACCTAACTAACCTAAGGACATCACACACATCTATGCCCGAGACAGTATTCGAACCTGTGACTGTAGCGGTCGTGCGGTTCCAGACTGAAGCACCTAGAACCGCACGGCCACCCCGGCCGGCTCCATATGGTACTATGCGGAATGAGTCTGACAGTATAGACATCATTGTTTAATGTTGTGTTTCATTTCCATGACATTTTGCACCCCCAGATCTGAGACAACAAGTGTTAATCATACACAGCAACGTCTAACGAGAGTAGCTCTTCTTATAGAAGTCGAAAGACTATTGGCTTCGTACTGGCATTTTCTTGTCTTTGGTTGGTACCGATCTTAGCTTTCAGTATTGTGACCAAAGACTATCATCAGTGAACGTATCAATACATTTAACCCATTTCAAATCCATTTACGTATCACCGAAATGTGACAACAGGACATGGGGCTCAGTGTATAGTAGCTACTGAGTCCATACAAGCAAAACAGTTAAGACTCTTCATTTTACGCAACATCCAGCCTTTACGAACGAGTAATAACTAAATTTGTCAATCAATAGCATCAAACAATATATATAAGAAACAATTTGTTTTGCAGTTCAATATTCTGATTTATTTTCGAGTCTTACTTTAAATTAAAGCCCTTAAGCAATGTTAATTTAAAACGGCCAATTAAGAAACAATTCAATTTTAGGAATGTTTCATAGACACTTAAAAATTTAAAAAAATGTTTAAAAACATGAGAAAAACAGTTTCTTTGTCAAGACTTTTCTGTTGAGAGGCACCCACGTGCCTTGCTCATACTGTGGCATCAAGCAGTCAGGCCTGCAAGATGAGTGGTCTGCCAGCCGAGTGGATTTATTCTTATTTATCGCAAAACATCAATGACTGATTATGAGCTCTAGTACTAACAATTAAGCTACAAATTATTCTCATGTTTGAATATTACGCAACGAAACAGATAACGCACATCTGACTATTAGTAATTTACACAACTCTGATTGTTCACTACGCACTGGCAATACCACATTTTCTTTCTTACTCAACGGCTTCGATCAACACGTGGCCATCGCACTGAATGTGAATGGCGCACACATTATAAATTCTGGATATCATGACTACACACTATTCGAAGAACAAGGCCACCAATCCTTTTCTTTTTACTATCTTCTTTTTTATTCCGATAAATTCTATTATTCTATTATTACATTTTTGTACAATAATTACACAAGAGAAACTCCGCCCAGTGGGCATGGCTTTACATTGGTGATTCTCTATCTTATTGTCTCGTAATTATCTAACGCTACAGTGCACTTTCTGAATAGGATGGTGGATCTTCGACTCTCACATCTATCATCACGAAAATTTACTCCAGACTGAGTGGTACAAAAAGGAACATGCATAACCCACTGCCTCTGAACCTATCTTGCTACCCTCCCATGCAAACCACACGTACTTAAATTACATGAAATACATCACACTGGCAACATAGAATACCTCACAAAGAATAGTCACAACGTTAGAATCACTTCACTTTCATCTTTCCCATTCCAATTAGTATTCATCCCAGTTTCACGCGACACTGCCCCACTTCGTAACTTTTCTTTCCTACTACGAACTCTGGAGGATATATGCATGTCTTCCTGTGCAATGCAAGCCAAGTGGCGTTGCTGGATAGACGGTTGACTCACCTTGCTTCACTCTCAGAGTATTAGAGTTTGAATCCAGCGGCACACGGAAACATAACACGCAAAGTAATATTAAGAACATATTTGTCACACACGCGAGTCCTCAACTGATACCATGGACGAGTACTTCTCTTTATCCTTTGTCTCATACGCAGATTGAGACTCACACAGTACTCACCACATGGAAGTACTCGTCTCAAATTTCGAGTCCTGCACACACCATTTCTTAAATATTTCCAACTTACAGTACACATGCCAGTAATTCAGCTTAACTTAAGCACTCGGAAGTATTTCAACTTATTGCTAGGCGTGGTTTCATTGTGACCGTTGGTCACTTCCGAAGATAACTACGATCCCCTTCATATTACCTGCCTGACATTTAATTCTTCCTACAAAAGTTCCTGAAATAGAGAAATTATTATTCCAAACTACTCTTAAGTATTCCACATGCATACCATTCTCTCCACTCTTTTGTCTTTACGGAGCACACCTAAGACAGGTCTTACCAATACAAGATCCACCACCAGAGTGCTGAAACATGGCCGTTCTTCAGGTCAACTCGCACCTTTGCCAAAGTGGGGGAGCACCTTGCTACCGTATTGGCCAGCCACATTTCAGGCGCTCAAAGCTCAGGTAAATTTCATCTCTTTGGTTCCACCAAAGGTGACCAAAGGACCATCCCAAAAATGATCATACACTCCTGGAAATGGAAAAAAGAACACATTGACACCGGTGTGTCAGACCCACCGTACTTGCTCCGGACACTGCGAGAGGGCTGTACAAGCAATGATCACACGCACGGCACAGCGGACACACCAGGAACCGCGGTGTTGGCCGTCGAATGGCGCTAGCTGCGCAGCATTTGTGCACCGCCGCCGTCAGTGTCAGCCAGTTTGCCGTGGCATACGGTGCTCCATCGCAGTCTTTAACACTGGTAGCATGCCGCGACAGCGTGGACGTGAACCGTATGTGCAGTTGACGGACTTTGAGCGAGGGCGTATAGTGGGCATGCGGGAGGCCGGGTGGACGTACCGCCGAATTGCTCAACACGTGGGGCGTGAGGTCTCCACAGTACATCGATGTTGTCGCCAGTGGTCGGCGGAAGGTGCACGTGCCCGTAGACCTGGGACCGGACCGCAGCGACGCACGGATGCACGCCAAGACCGTAGGATCCTACGCAGTGCCGTAGGGGACCGCACCGCCACTTCCCAGCAAATTAGGGACACTGTTGCTCCTGGGGTATCGGCGAGGACCATTCGCAACCGTCTCCATGAAGCTGGGCTACGGTCCCGCACACCGTTAGGCCGTCTTCCGCTCACGCCCCAACATCGTGCAGCCCGCCTCCAGTGGTGTCGCGACAGGCGTGAATGGAGGGACGAATGGAGACGTGTCGTCTTCAGCGATGAGAGTCGCTTCTGCCTTGGTGCCAATGATGGTCGTATGCGTGTTTGGCGCCGTGCAGGTGAGCGCCACAATCAGGACTGCATACGACCGAGGCACACAGGGCCAACACCCGGCATCATGGTGTGGGGAGCGATCTCCTACACTGGCCGTACACCACTGGTGATCGTCGAGGGGACATCCAAACCGTCATCGAACCCATCGTTCTACCATTCCTAGACCGGCAAGGGAACTTGCTGTTCCAACAGGACAATGCACGTCCGCATGTATCCCGTGCCACCCAACGTGCTCTAGAAGGTGTAAGTCAACTACCCTGGCCAGCAAGATCTCCGGATCTGTCCCCCATTGAGCATGTTTGGGACTGGATGAAGCGTCGTCTCACGCGGTCTGCACGTCCAGCACGAACGCTGGTCCAACTGAGGCGCCAGGTGGAAATGACATGGCAAGCCGTTCCACAGGACTACATCCAGCATCTCTACGATCGTCTCCATGGGAGAATAGCAGCCTGCATTGCTGCGAAAGGTGGATATACACTGTACTAGTGCCGACATTGTGCATGCTCTGTTACCTGTGTCTATGTGCCTGTGGTTCTGTCAGTGTGATCATGTGATGTATCTGACCCCAGGAATGTGTCAATAAAGTTTCCCCTTCCTGGGACAATGAATTCACGGTGTTCTTATTTCAATTTCCAGGAGTGTATATTGCACATTCACTATCTGCGGTTAGCAGACGACCATACATTCATTCATTTCACAGATCTCACCAAATTGGATGTAGGGATTTATTTTGTGGGGGTGCACATGTGATCAGTTATATAAATAAATTGTCATTCTTTCCTACACTGGTATCCGGCTTCGGTGTATTAGGTGAATTTGAGTTATTATTACAAAAAATATGTTGTTCTGACAAGAATAACGAAGAATGTTGTACCTATTTTCAATGTCGGGCGGTTCTGTACCCTTTCACTGTAAATAACAAACAATTACAAAATCTCGAAAGAAACGGCACCATCGCCAAATCCGTTAATGTTCAATAGTAAATAACGTTTAAGAAAGTAAATCTTTTTAAATACTTAAAAAAAAAATACTAGACATATACCGGTCCACAAAAGGGGACGTACAATCGGGACAGTGGTGGCCTCTCCTTTACGCTTCTACTAGGCATTCGCTGAACATACAAGTCACGCCACAGAATAGAACGTGTAACAGCAGCAAAATAGAAACCTCCTTAAACAGAGCTACGTTAATCGGTCTTAACTTTGTGACACTCTGAGAAAGCGCAAGGCACAAACTGAATACACATTACTGAAAACACTGTGCCTTTTAAGAAAATGTGACCCATTATTGAAAGAAAACACACAAACGTTACTCAGTGCACGGCTGAGAGGTGCAGCACCTAAATTTACTAACGGCTACAATCACTAATCAGTGGGCGTCGCAGCGAGTACACCTTTAGAAGTTGGTATAACAACTCAACTATGGTGCCTACTACCCCTTACCAAACACAATTTTGACTTTAGGCAAGGACAGAACGACACAGGCACCCTTCTGTATGGTTGATCACTATCGGAGGTAATCAGTGCCCTGATATTAGAGTGTAAAAAGAAAAACTTCAAACACAAAACGGTACGGGGAGGCTCACAATTTTCAAACCGACGTCCGTATGAATGTACTCAACCAGTCGACGAGTAACAAGAGGCAGACACGCAGTCTCATTAGCAAGGGCTTACTCCCACAGAAAGAGAAACCACAACATGTGACAACATTATTTGATTCTCTGTCACACCCTGCCCGTATACGGAACAGCGGCCAGCTCTTCCACACGTCCCTTTGTGCTGCTTTCAGCATTTACCGTGACTCAGCGTTCATCCGCGTCCTCGTCCGTTGCGCCCGCAGCTCGTGGTCTCGCCGTCGCGTTCTCGCTTCCCGAGCACGGAGTCCCGGGTTCGATTCCTGGCGGGGTCAAGGATTTTCACCTCCCTCGAGATGACTGGGTCTTTTGTGTTGTCCTCATCACTTCATCATTCATGAATGCGGCGAGATTGGACTATGCAAAGTTTGGGAATATGCACGGGCGCTGATAACCGCGTAGTTGAGCGCCCCACACACCAAACATCATTATCATCATCATCATCATCATCATCCGATGAGTACTCCTGCTTTCCATCCGCGCACATGCGCTGGCACTGAAATTCCCCCGAGTACCAAACCCGTCCCCCTGTTCCGGAACCAGCAAGTCTACGCATCCTTCCGAGCGTGGTGGCCCAGTGGTTAGCACGCTGGACTCGTATTCGGGAGGACCACGGTTCAAACCCACGTCCGATCATCCTGAGTTAAGCTTTCCGTGATTTCCCTAAAGCACTTCAGACAAATGCTGGGATGGTTCCATGGTTCCTTTGGAAGGGCACTGCCGACTTTCTTCACCATTCTTCCCTAATCCGATGGGACCGATGAGCTCTCTGTTTGGTGCCCCCCCCCCCCAAATGGTTCAAATGGCTCTGAGCACTATGGGACTTCACTGCTATAGTCGTCAGTCCCCTAGAACTTAGAACTACTGAAACCTAACTAACCTAAGGACATCACACACATCCATGCCCGAGGCAGGATTCGAACCTGCGTCCGTAGAGGTCGCGCGGTTCCAGACTGTAGCGCCCCCCCCCCCCCCTCCTAAATCAACGCACCTTTAAACACATACTCTGGCCGTAAGTACCAATACGGACATATCAATAACGCTTATGTCATCTTTCCGCATGATACGTCTACTTTAGTTTAAGGGATCGTAGTCACACTGAACACAGCATCGTCTGATTAGCTAAATTTGATCTGGTTTCGCACATATTTACGTCACTGTGATTTCCAAAACCAACTTCGATTTTTCATGTGACTGACCTATTTTAATAATTTTCCTATTTTTTGCTTTTTATCTTTGTACGGACCAACTAGGATCACGTAACAACTTCACTTCCTCTTCTTGCTTTGTTTTTTCCTATTTTTTCATTACTCCTTCATCTTCTTTCTATGTTGTCATTTCGTTTCCTCTGTTCTCGCTTTCTCATTTCTTCTGCCTTGAAAGCCTTCTAAATTTAGTATTTTATTTATAAATTGTTTCTTTCTGTTATTTCCGATTCTTTGATGTTGTTCCTTTCTAGTTCTTTTCTTCTTTCTGCTGATTTTCCCACTTTAATTCGATTTCCTGGAGCCCCCGGGTAGTGCCCCGGTAGTCCCAGGCCTTGTTCCGCCTCTGGTTCCTAAATTCTATGACAGGGAGCAGTTACTGCAGTGCAAAGCGAGCTTGATGGTTTCGTGTCGCCCTCTCATTCCGTTCGCACGCGCTAATTGCGTACCAGCCGTGCTTTTGCGTTTTCCTGCTGTAAATCTAACTCTTTCTTTCCTTTTTTTTACAGGTACGTACAACTTAGCATTTGGCGTCCAGACGATCGCCTCGGCGAACAGATATGCATGAAAGGTCCCAAGGAAACAATAGTAAGTTCTTTTTTTTATTATTACGTCATCGCTGTGTTTGCATTGACGACCTGCATTTTTTCTACAAGTTGCAGCAGGTTGTGCAAGCTGCAAATACGTATACTAGTAATTTACAGCAAAGTCATCTGATGATAACCCGTTGTTTCGATACCAACAGCGGTTCAATACTGAATAACAAGTGTAATTAACTGTGGCTCGTTTTTGGATTAATGCAAGTAAAAAGTAGTCTGTAGTGATCGTTACAACACTAAGTAAATGCGACTTTATTTCGGTATGGCTTATAATAATTCCCTGTGGCTCAAGGCCTGCTGCAAGTCTTTCAGTTGGTCGTCACTTGCGTGCCCCAACCTACCCCAGTAACCGAATCGGGGGAAGAGTGCCAGTGTAACGTGGATTCCGAACCACATGTCGTTCCTGTCACATCATTGACAGGTGAAGGCTGGGTTAAAGGCCGACTGACAAAAATCCCGTGGCCTCACCAGGATTCGTTCACGCGATCTTTCGGTTTCCAGACACGTACTTTACCCTGAGACCACCAGGCCAGAAGGCGTGATTGTATGCATTCTCATTTATTGTTCCGTACCAGTTGCACATTTTTAATTAGATTACATGTTTCGATCACTCAGGATCATCTTCAAATCTAAGTAGCTGCGTCAGCAACCCGTCTTGTCTACTCAGATCACATATCAGAGTAAGGTCTTAGTTCACATGTAAATAGTGTATTACAACGTGGACCTGCAGCAATTTATTTGAAGGGTGTTAACATTGGCAACAGTTAACGTAATTTACATTATTTCACGATTTACAGAGCGTGGCACTCGTTTATGATACTGTGTTTCTACATTGAAAAGGCTTATTTTTGATGATGACATTTATGCATGTCGGAGGGTTTTAAAATTTGACGTGCGCTGATAAGTGATGTATTATTTCCATCATTTTTGTTATACACTACTGTCTAATCGACATGTCTGTGGAGTTCTGTACATATACTCTGTGCTTCATTTTTGTATTCTTTTAGCTTTTGTAGTACCAGTTGAAAATAGCCCAAAGGCTGAAACTGTAATTGTGAAACAAATAATTTTTGCAGTCAAAGGCGAATGTAATGTCGTTTAAAAAGTTCTACATAACTGTGAATCTTCGCCATTGGACGTTAATTACAGCTTCTTATAAGAGTAATGTTACTCTTCCTTATAATACGTTACTGAACATGTAAAGAAGTGGTGAATTTGTAACTCTGTGTCCAAGCTGTGTGAGCAGACGACTTTGTTTAATAACATCTCGACAATATAAGTGACTCGAATCAATAAAGAAAAAAACCATGACAAATATTTGTCTTTCTCAAACTCAAGATGAATTACGTGTGGAGCAACCAACGCAGCGACAACACTACCTTTTCAAATTAATCTTTACAAAATAATATTTCAAAAAAGCAATGTTCTCTGCGTTTGCGTCCCTGTGGTCTGCTAGTTATAACCAGGCCACTCAGCAGCTGTCAAACACTCGACTCTCTCACCTTCTTCTCACTGAATGCTACACTGGCAGCGACACAGATCACTGGCGTAACGTATCGATTATTCAATACTTAAGTTTGGGAAGTATCCAGTTTACATATACGAAGTATGACACACAGAATAAAACGAGATCTCACACCGCTTTCATTGAATACCAAAAATAAGCTAGAAACCTTACAATCTTCGTTAACAGTCTGAGGTGGGGCTACGTGTCGAACGCTTTCCGGAAATACGTCATCTGCCTGTTGCTCCCCATCCATGATTTGTGGGATATTGTGTGAAAAGGGGGCAAGCAGAGTTGCGCACGAGAGATGCTTTCCAAACCCCTGTTCATTTCAGGAAAGAAGCTTTTCTCTCTCTAGGAAATTGACTGTATTCGAACTCAGAATGTGTTCCCGAATTCTGCAGCAAACCGACGTGAAGGATAGTGGTTTGTAACTTTGCGGACCCGAACTTTTACCTTCCTTATATGCAGAAGTCACCTGCGCTTGCTTCCAGTCGTTTGGGACTTCGAGCTGGACGAGAGACTCGCGAGGGACCAATGCCGTAGGGTACTCTCTGTGAAACTGAAATGGGATTCCACCGGGACCTAGCGACTCATTCGTTTTAAAACCTTTCAGTTACTTCTCTACGCCACATATGCCTATTTCTGCGGAAGTTCGAACGACAGTCAAACGACGATTGTATGGTGGCCATAATTTCGCATCTTACAAGCACTCATCTACATACTTCACTGTGATTTACATCCGGAATTAGCTATCATTTGATCGGTTGTACATCGTATATATGAATACTTGTATTTTAAGAAGACTACCGTTGTCATGTACACCTTGTAAATAGTTGTTAACGCTTATTGCATGAAAGGTGATGGAGTGCAAAACCGCGTAATTAGTGATTGCCTATACTAGTAGAGGTTGGAACGCCAGTGGAAATGAAACGGCAGGTTAACTCAAGCCCTGGGTGGAAAAGCCCGCACAGGTATGTTGGTCCTGCTTAACACAGGAAGTACACAAGATGGAGGACGGTCGGGGCAAATGAGTGCTGAAGCGCAATACAGCGGCGGCCGGCCGGTTTTGTACCGGGGCCGGAAGGTTAACCGGATAATACTTCGGAAACTCGGAAAATCTTTGACGCAGCAGAGAGGAACGAGGAAGAATCAACTAAGAAATCATGCAGGCTGGGTTATTTCCGAGAAGTTTTTCTCTGAGAAGTGTACCATTGTATGAGTATGTGTATTTCCTCGCAAACTTTCCGCGCTGGACGACAAAAGACTAAATATGGTCGGTCGGCGTTCGGAAGAATCTGTAGCGAGGGAGAATATTCCATGGTTTCGAGAATATGATTCGACTTCTGCAGTTACAAGGGAGGGGAGCCGAGTTTTGGTGGGAAGCCAGGGGTGGAGAGAAAGAGGTCTTCTGTTTTGAGCGCCCGTGTTTGATCGTCGCTCAGTATCAGCTTTATTTGGTACAGACGGACTTGCTGTGTTTGCTCTCAGGACATTTTATAGTTAGAACACTTAGGCACTGTACTGTTACGAACTTATACGATTCTGGAATTCACCTCCATGTTGGGAGGCGTCGTTGAGTATGCAGCGTTCAGTGATTGAGAGCACTTCTTCTGTCTATACTCACGTTGCGACATTATCTGAACTCCGTCCTTGTGGCTGGGAGTTCGCGTTTCTCGTCTGTAGAACACAGAGAGGAGGAGACAGTATTATATTATACTAGTCAGAGGACCGTCTTGTGCCGTCCTAGTGTCTGAATGAGTTTTTTTTATATATATTTTATGGTTGGAGTTCTTCCGTCGTCGTAGACGTGTACGAGAACCACCACTCCGATGCACCGGATGCAGGACATACAGTGTTATTGCTAATTGCTTCGGCTTATTAGGCCTGTAAAGCTAAACAGCTGTGATCACGTAAATTTTATTTCCACTGAAGTTGCACGCCACTATAGATCATCTTTGAAAGTAGTGTCTTCTAGTGTTTGGTACATAGATGATGTCTGATTCGTCTCGCGCTATTTATATTAGATCGCGTGGCCATAAAAGGGGCAGATTTGGGCAATTGATCAATCGTATTAGTTAGGAAATTCATTTGTATCCCTTTATGTCCATTGGACATTGATATATAAACATTTGTAATATAAAGGGGTTTTAATCTACAATAAATGTGTAAGCGGAAACAGCATTTATCATTTGGTAGTTACTAGTTCCCTTAATCATTCATTTATGTTTATGTTGTAATTATATGTTAAAGTGCAAGAAGGAGAAGATAATCACCATTAAGAGATCCTAAGCACGCCCCGTTAGCCGAGCAGTCTAACGCACGGCTTTCCGGAGCGGGAAGGAGCGCCTGGTCCCCGGCACGAATCCCCCCGGCGGACTTGTGTTGAGGTCCGGTGAACCGGCCAGTCTGTGGATGGCTTTTAGGCGGTTTTCCATCTGCCTCGGCGAATGCGGGCTGGTTCCCCTTATTCTACCTCAGCTACACTATGTCGGCGATTGCTGCGCAAACAAGTTCTCCATGTACGCGTACACCACCATTACTCTACCACGCAAACATAGGGGTTACACTCGTCTGGCGTGAGACGTTCCCTGGGGGTCCACCGGGGGCCGAACTGCACCATAACCCTGGGTTTTGTGTGGGGCGGCGGATGGGCGAAGTGGACTGCGGTAGTTGTCGTGGGGTTGTGGACCACTGCGGCTGCGCCGTTTCTAGGTCCTCAGTTAACATACAATACAAGAGATCCTAAGATCTGCTTCAGTGGGTACTCAAACAGGGCCAAATCTTCATTTTCGCGTTCAGTTTTTCCGTTGCGCACATGCGTTTACCTCCGCCTGGAGTAGCATATTGGACGGTATACGTGAAATTTGAAACTTCAGCTTACCTTTTTTTTATCTTCTACTGCCGCACCAGACTTGTCGACGAGTGACTGGACAGAAGCCTTCGATGCACTTAGTTATTTTACGTTTGACCAGAATTTTCACGGTTTCTCGGCGAGATCTTCCGCCAAGATATGATGATGGAAGCAAAAAAAAAAAAAAAATCGTGAGGACAACTGCGTTCTTCAAACGCCAGTGAATGGGAGCCAGCCTACGTATTTCCAGTCCTGGAGATCAGAGGACCGGAAATATGAGGCGATTCAAACCCGTGTGATTTGACTGTAGGCGCACCAGCATTCACTAACGAGTCATACAGAAGGGTTCCAGTGGAGTGTGTGAGACGGCTGCATATCTGAGGACCAGGGGCGGCATTCCAGACCGGTCGCCTCCAGGCCAGCGGCGCAGGAAGCTGGAATTACAGGCGCGTCCAGCGAGGGCGCTCCCACGGCTCCAGGGCCTCTAATTACCGCGTCCGTCTTATCGCGTGTCGCAGCTGAGTTATGGAAGCCGAGGCCGGTCGGCAGCTGAGCGTCTCCCTTTTTGTGGCTCTGTTTGTCTCTCTGGAAGCGTGTGCGATAAATCACCGGGGTGCCATTACTTTTGCGGCACGGTGAGTCCTCCGTGTACTCACACGAGGAACAGCAGTTGCGGGCCTAATAACCAGTAACACTGTTACGCTGCTTCAGGCATGTTCATCCAAGACCGAGCGGGAGGTAAGATTAACGGTGGGAGGAGAGAGCGGTGGCCGAGCAGGGAGGGGAAGAAGTAGGGAGGGGGGAGGGGGAGAGGTAAGGACAGAGAGAGGAATTGATTCCGAGTTAATATTAAATTCTAGTATAATGTATGCGATTTAATCGGAGATCCTGATGGATTAAAACTCTCTGCTGGGCTCTATCCGTGGGAGGGGTGGGGACGGGGAGAAGCTGGGGAGCGACCTCACCAGCTGAGCTACCCAGTCCTACCCATCACTCCTGTCGGCTGACACAGAGGAGTCGGAGCGAAATTCATGTTCTTGACCTGCCGTTTAGATATAGGATTTTGTGTGTTGTGTGGGGTGACCGAGGGGGAGGAGCAGTGGGCAATGACCTCACCAACTGAGCTCCATCCCCTCCACAGTTTGAACATATTGAAACAGTAACGATGTGTGTTAGGAGACTGAATGCAAGACATGCCCTACTAGGTGACCACCAGACTCACAGAAATGGACAAACACTTTGTGACGTAATAACGACAGAAAACATCTGCAGACTCACTCTCTTCACGCCAACATTCATAGAACACAGGCGCCACTCGTTCCCTGGCTACATCCTCTGTAGTCCAAGCATCGCGGACAACATGACAGACCACAGAATTGGCGCCTGCATCTCTACGACCATCTCCCCATCCTTTCCACAACAGCCACAAATCCACCTGAACTTTCCTCTATCATGAGAACCATTCAGAGCAGACTGGGAAAAATACAACAGACTCCTAAAGGATGAGCTAGACACCACTGACAAATAACTGACGAAGACAACCTAAATTCATTAAACAGACTGGAAATAGCCCTTCAGTGTGCACCAAGACCGTTAGTATGAAGACATGTCCGAAACAACAGATGCCACTGGTGACCGTGCAGCTCTCTAGAATGAAATTACAATTAAATCAATGCCGTTAACTGCTGACAGGGGTTGATATACATCAACGGAGATAGTTGAAATCTACATCTACATCTACATCTATACTCCGCGAGCCACCTTACGGTGTGTGGCGGAGGGTACTTATTGGACCACTATCTGATCCCCCCTTCCCTGTTCCATTCACGAATTGTGCGTGGGAAGAACGACTGCTTGTAAGTCTCCGTATTTGCTCTAATTTCTCGGATCTTTTCGTTGTGATCATTACGCGAGATATATGTGGGCGGTAGTAATATGTTGCCCATCTCTTCCCGGAATGTGCTCTCTCGTAATTTCGATAATAAACCTCTCCGTATTGCGTAACGCCTTTCTTGAAGTGTCCGCCACTGGAGCTTGTTCAGCATCTCCGTAACGCTCTCGCGCTGACTAAATGTCCCCATGACGAATCGCGCTGCTTTTCGCTGGATCATGTCTATCTCTTCTATTAATCCAACCTGGTAAGGATTCCATACTGATGAGCAATACTCAAGAATCGGACGAACAAGCATTTTGTAAGCTACTTCTTTCGTCGATGAGTCACATTTTCTTAGAATTCTTCCTATGAATCTCAACCTGGCGCCTGCTTTTCCCACTATTTGTTTTATGTGATCATTCCACTTCAGATCGCTCCGGATAGTAACTCCTAAGTATTTTACGGTCGTTACCGCTTCCAATGATTTACCACCTATGGCATAATCGTACTGGAATGGATTTCTGCCCCTATGTATGCGCATTATATTACATTTATCTACGTTTAGGGAAAGCTGCCAGCTGTCGCACCATGCATTAATCCTCTGCAGGTCCTCCTGGAGTACGTACGAGTCTTCTGATGTTGCTACTTTCTTGTAGACAACCGTGTCATCTGCAAATAGCCTCACGGAGCTACCGATGTTGTCAACTAAGTCATTTATGTATATTGTAAACAATAAAGGTCCTATCACGCTTCCCTGCGGTACTCCCGAAATTACCTCTACATCTGCAGATTTTGAACCGTTAAGAATGACATGTTGTGTTCCGACCGGGACTCGAACTCGGGATCCCCAGCTTACATGGCAGGCGCTCCATCCATCTGAGCCACCGAGGGCACAAAGGATAGTGCGACTGCGAGTAATGAGTATAATGGCAGGGGCACTAAGAACGTAGTGTGTGGATTGTAAGTTGAGAATGTAGGTCTCAAGCGGAGCATGCCGGTGATAGGTCTCTGCAGTCGCACTATCTTCTGTGCCCTCGGTGGCTCAGATGGATAGAGCGTCTGCCATGTAAGCAGGAGATCCCGGGTTCGAGTCCCGGTCTGGGCACACATTTTCAGCTGTCCCCGTTGATGTATATCAACGCCTGTCAGCAGCTAATGGTACTGATTTAATTGTAATTTCAAGACCATTAATAGTTGGAAGCCCAACTTACCCCGACATCCTCAGACTAATCAAGAGACAAAAAAACGATTTTACAGCGACGTCAAACGTACTAAAAACCAGGACTTAAAACCCAATTGGAACAGACTAAATGCACTATTAAGGCAAAAAGTGGCATAACATAGACAAACTGAATCGGATGCGAGTTGCTGCAGACTAGTCTACAGGATTGGAGAAAATTCTGGACAAAATTAAAACACTGACCGTACAAAGATAAACGCACAACAGTAAACCAATCATCAACAACTCCCCGACAACAGACGACCACGAAAAGGCAGAATCATTCCGCAGAGTCCTCGAAAAAACCCATTTCTTTCCTAGAAAGGACAAATTTGACGACAGCTTCAACATTAGGGCAGAAATAGAACTACCAGTCTTATTACGGGTCAGTAACTGCGCCATCTGAAGAAAAAACCAAACTTACCCGAAACATCACCGATCTTGAAGTAAGATGGGCAGCAAACCAAGGACGGAACTTAGACCCTGGTCATGACGGCCCCAGAAGACTTCATCTCACGAAAGCTCCCCTCACAGTCATCTCACCCCTCCAAAATGCCATATTCAACTACGGTTTAAAAACCTACACCACCCAAAAAGATGTGGAAAGAAACCAAGACCATAATGATTCCGAAAATTAACAAACCCACGACTGACCGCAAATCACACTAGTCAAATCTCACGCGCCATACGCAAAATCTTTGAAAGAATTATAACTGCCAGACTCACCAGATATGTTGATAAAATGGACATCTTACGCCATCTACGGCCGGCCGGTGTGGCTGTGCGGTTCTAGGCGCTTCAGTCTGGAACCGCGTGACCGCTACGGTCGCAGGTTCGAATCCTGCCTCGGGCATGGATGTGTGTGATGTCCTTAGGTTAGTTAGGTTTAAGTAGTTCTAAGTTCTAGGGGACTGATGACCATAGATGTTAAGTCCCATAGTGCTCAGAGCCATTTGAACCATTTTACCCCGTCTACAATCGGATTTCAGTAAATACTGCTCGACCTCTTATTTATTTGTTTAATCGTATGGCTAGGGACCCCCGTCAGGCAGACCGTTCGCCGGGTGCCGGTCTTTCAATTTGACGCCACTTCGGCGACCTACAGTTGATGAGGATGATAGGATGATGATGATGAGGATAGCACAACACCCAGTCCCTGGGCGGAGAAAATTCCTCGACCCATCCGGGAATCGAACCCGGGCCCAGAGGATTGACAATCCGTCACGCTGACCATTTAGCTACAGGGGGCGGACACTCGACCTCTGACCACCTACTAAAGCTAACGACTGACGTAACCAAAGCGATAATATAGGTCACCGCACGCTAGCTGTCTTTCTAGGTACAGAGCGTGCTTTTGACGTTTGGTTCGATGGTCTACTATATAAACTAATCACAATAGGCATTCCCCCTAAAACAATCCGACTCATCAAATTCCTGCTGGTAAACAGACAATGTAGACTGCATGTGAACAAAACAACATCAGATACGTTCACACCCCAAGCAGGAATGGCACAGGGTGGCATAATATCCACATTACTCTACTCCCTCTACACAACGGACGTACCAACGACCGACAGACAGAGTGAAACCGTCCAACCCTACGCAGACGACTCGGCTTACTGGTGCTCTGCGGCTTCCACTATCACAATACAAACAGATGACTACCTTAACAGTCAACAACTGTGGATGCAAAAATGGAGACTAAAACCGAATCCAAGCAAAACCGAAACCATACTATTCAGAGGTAGAAACTTCTCCCAAAAAAAGAGACAAGAAACAGACGACATCAGACTCACCTTATCTGACATTCCATTCATACTGACAGACTCGACCTAATATGTCGGAGTACATGTTGCCAAGTACCTAAACGTCAGAACGTACATCTCTTTCACGGCTATGCTGACAAACCAGCCACACAAACGTTCAAAATACACTCCTGGAAATTGAAATAAGAACACCGTGAATTCATTGTCCCAGGAAGGGGAAACTTTATTGACACATTCCTGGGGTCAGATACATCACATGATCACACTGACAGAACCACAGGCACATAGACACAGGCAACAGAGCATGCACAACGTCGGCACTAGTACAGTGTATATCCACCTTTCGCAGCAATGCAGGCTGCTATTCTCCCATGGAGACGATCGTAGAGATGCTGGATGTAGTCCTGTGGAACGGCTTGCCATGCCATTTCCACCTGGCGCCTCAGTTGGACCAGCGTTCGTGCTGGACGTGCAGACCGCGTGAGACAACACTTCATCCAGTCCCAAACATGCTCAATGAGGAAGAGATCCGGAGATCTTGCTGGCCAGGGTAGTTGACTTACACCTTCTAGAGCACGTTGGGTGGCACGGGATACATGCGGACGTGCATTGTCCTGTTGGAACAGCAAGTTCCCTTGCCGGTCTAGGAATGGTAGAACGATGGGTTCGATGACGGTTTGGATGTACCGTGCACTATACAGTGTCCCCTCGACGATCACCAGTGGTGTACGGCCAGTGTAGGAGATCGCTCCCCACACCATGATGCCGGGTGTTGGCCCTGTGTGCCTCGGTCGTATGCAGTCCTGATTGTGGCGCTCACCTGCACGGCGCCAAACACGCATACGACCATCATTGGCACTAAGGCAGAAGCGACTCTCATCGCTGAAGACGACACGTCTCCATTCGTCCCTCCATTCACGCCTGTCGCGACACCACTGGAGGCGGGCTGCACGATGTTGGGGCGTGAGCGGAAGACGGCATAACGGTGTGCGGGACCGTAGCCCAGCTTCATGGAGACGGCTGCGAATGGTCCTCGCCGATACCCCAGGAGCAACAGTGTCCCTAATTTGCTGGGAAGTGGCGGTGCGGTCCCCTACGGCACTGCGTAGGATCCTACGGTCTTGGCGTGCATCCGTGCGTCGCTGCGGTCCGGTCCCAGGTCTACGGGCACGTGCACCTTCCGCCGACCACTGGCGACAACATCGATGTACTGTGGAGACCTCACGCCCCACGTGTTGAGCAATTCGGCGGTACGTCCACCCGGCCTCCCGCATGCCCACTATACGCCCTCGCTCAAAGTCCGTCAACTGCACATACCGGTCACGTCCACGCTGTCGCGGCATGCTACCAGTGTTAAAGACTGCGATGGAGCTCCGTATGCCACGGCAAACTGGCTGACACTGACGGCGGCGGTGCACAAATGCTGCGCAGCTAGCGCCATTCGACGGCCAACACCGCGGTTCCTGGTGTGTCCGCTGTGCCGTGCGTGTGATCATTGCTTGTACAGCCCTCTCGCAGTGTCCGGAGCAAGTATGGTGGGTCTGACACACCGGTGTCAATGTGTTCTTTTTTCCATTTCTAGGAGTGTATTTATCAGACCAGTCCAAGAGTACGCTTCGGGTCCATTACCAGAACTCTCATGAACCACTATCACTAAACTCTTCCACGACAGAAAGCAAACTCACACTGGAGAACAGAACCCCCCCCCCCCCCCTCTCCAACATCGTCTACGAAACAGCAGCGATCATACTCATACAAACACGACTCACCAGGTTCAGGGCAAGATATGGCATGCATATACTAAACAAGAGACCAGACATGAAGGACATCGTCACCACATACCGAGAACTAATACATAACACAAATTAAATATGCATACGACGCCCCCAAAAAAACAGTTCTCAAAAACACACGTGACCTATTCCCACACCTAGCCAAGCAAGAAACAACGAGGTTACAACTGCAACCCACACGACCCCATCTACTAGAAAGAGCCTAACCAATGAAGATAGCGACGCAGACCCAGACGCAAACGAAAATGCCTAAACGAACATAAGACAGACGTCAACACCACAACAACCACCTTCGATTAGGTTAATAGGTCCACGGAAGTCGCTACTCGGGAAAACCAAGAAAAAGAGACACATCAAATGGTTCAAATGACTCTGAGCACTATGGGACTTAACATCTGAGGTCATCAGTCCCCTAGAAGTTAGAACTAGTTAAACCTAACTAACCTAAGGACATCACACACATCCAAGCCCGAGGCAGGATTCGAACCTGCGACCGTAGCGGTCGCGCGGCTCCAGACTGTAGCGCCTAGAACCGCTCGGCCACGCCGGCCGGCTTTGCGCATTCACCTGCTCCTTTTACACTCTACTGCTAGTTCTGGCACCTACCGTATGTCAGTAGTTATTGCACGTTGACTTGGAACATAGGCGATGGTCACATTAATGTAACTCGATCGTGTATTTTGGCTTGTGGGCTTAAATGTTGATGTAGCATCGAACGTTGACTCGTATCCGAGGGCAGCGGGGACCACATTCCAGTCTGGCCTCAATAATTTCCTTGATTTCCCTAAACGAAATTAGATAGAAGCCTCGGTGTTTCCTTCAAAAGGCCATGAATTTCCCCCTCCTAGCCTTGTCCAAATCGACCTTGCGCCTCTTCTCTAATGATCTGGTATTGCATGGGGCGTTAAACCGTCAGCTAATCTCCAAACGCGTCCCTTCTAACAGGCGTTTACACGGCACGAGTCAGGCTGATCTGCATGTCCGTCCGCAGGTCACCTCTGCGCCGACGGGCAGCCGCGGGCCCCGCTCCTCGCTGACAACAGGCGCAGAGCGGATTGTCTGCAGTGTACTGTCAGTGCCGGCCGCCCCCGCCGGGCGTTTTAAGTTTAATGTGCGGATTAGCCCGGCGCTGGCTGTGACGTGAAACGGCCCAGTATGTGACCGTCGCGGCGTCGGCGCCCGCGCGGCGCCACTTTCACACTAAGCGCGGCCATTACGCGCCGCAATAATTTACTCTGCGCTGATGACCGTCCACACGACCGTGTCATCCCACCGCTGGTCTAATGGCCGGTGGCGCTGGCCTATTGTAATTGTGATGACGTGTCCGTGCCGAATGGCGTAATTGCTCATTACCGGGCAAGTACGTGCGCGCCCTTACCCAAAAGGCTCTATCTCCTCGAAGCCCTGGCCGACCGTGAGTTTGTCAGACGTCAACGTGGCCTTCATCCATCGTTTCAATTGAACTCGCTGACGTGAAATGGATGAAATCGACGAGAATGAACTAAATGAAAAGCAGCGGCATGGAATGATAAGGTCATTAGACTGGACATTGATCACCCCTCTAGCAGCTCACACACATTTTTTCTCGGCCAGCTTCGGTTGAAAAAATGCGGAATTGGTTGCGGAATATTCCCGATCAGCCCTTATAGTTTCATGAAGTAAGAGGTCGTTTGGCATGAATGGCTGGGAGACGCCGAAGGACAGGTTCGGTCGCCTAACTACACTACTGGCCATTAAAATTGCTACACCACGAAGATGCCGTGCTACAGACGCGAAATTTAACCGACAGGAAGAAGATACTGTGTTATGCAAACGATTAGCTTTTCAGAGCATTCACACAAGGTAGGCGCCGGTGGCGACGCCTGACATGAGGAAAGTTTCCAATAGATTTCTCATACACAAACAGAAGTTGACCGTTTTTGCCTGGTCAAACATTGTTGTGATGCCTGGTGTAAGGAGGAGAAATGGGTACCATCACGTTTCCGGCTTTGATAAAGGTCGGATTGTAGCCTGTCGCGATTGCGGTTTATCGTATCGCGACATTGCTGCTCGCGTTGGTCGAGATACAATGACTTAGCAGAATATGGAATCGGTGCGTTCAGGAGGGTAATACGGAACGCCGTGCTGGATCCCAACGGCCTCGTGCCACTAGCAGTCGAGATGACAGGCATCTTATCCGCATGGCTGTAACGGATCGTGCAGCCACGTCTCGATCCCTGAGTCAACAGATGAGGACGTTTGCAAGACAACAACCATCTGCACGAACAGTTCGACGACGTTTGCAGCAGCATGGACTATCAGCTCGAAGACATGGCTGCGGTTACCCCTGACGCTGCAATCACAGACAGGAGCGCTTGCGATGGTGTACTCGACGACGAACCTGGGTGCACGAATGGCAAAACATCATATTTTCGGATGAATCCAGGTTCGGTTTACAGCATCACGATGGTCCCATCCGTGTCTGGCGACATCGCGGTGAACGCACATTCGAAGCGTGTATTCGTCATCGCCATACTGGCGTATCACCCGGCGTGATGGTTGGGGTGCCATTGGTTACACTTCTCGGTCACCTCTTGTTCGCATTGACGGCACTTTGAACAGTGCACGTTACATTTCAGATGTGTTACGACCCGTGGCTCTACCCTTCATTCGATCCCTGCGAATCCCTAAATTTCAGCAGGATAATGAATGACCGCATGTTGCAGGTCCTGTACGGGCCTTTCTGGATGCAGAAAATGTTCGACTGTTGCCCTGGCCAGCACATTCTCCACATCTCTCACTAATTGAAAACGTGTGGTCAATGGTGGCCGAGCAACTGGCTCGTCACAATACGCCAGTCACTACTCTTGATGAACTGTGGTATCGTGTTGAAGCTGCATGGGCAGCTGTACCTGTACACGCCATCCAAGCTCTGTTTGACTCAATGCCCAGGCGTATCAAGGCCGTTATTACGGCCAGAGGTGGTTGTTGTTGGTACTGATTTCTCAGGATCTATGTACCGAAATTGCGTGAAAATGTAATCACATGTCAATTCTAGTATAATATATTTGTCCATTGAATACCCGTTTATCATCTGCATTTCTTCTTGGTGTAGCAATTTTAATGACCAGTAGTGTAGAAGGCTTCTCCTCGGCTTGGTGAACGTAGACGTTTTTCCTTCGCGAAGTATGAGAGCTGTGTACTTAGGTGTATCTGTTGAGTCTGTGTGTATAGTGTAGCGTCATGTTCGTTTTAGAGATGATGAGAGAAGCGGGAGGATGAAAACTGATGCCGGCACATACCCTACGTCTCTCGAAGAGTACAGTGGCCCTCCGAGCTAGACGTCCCTATCCGACAACGGATTACCGTTAACAGTGTGACATGCCCTCACTTCATGAGACACTGGGGAAAGATTTGGAATTGAATCCAGGATATTTGGTGCGAGGAGTAGTGGTCAGAGACTCCACGTTAGCACGCCTCCTGTGTCTGCCGTGAAGGCAGAAGAGAAAATGTCAATAGCGTTCGGCGTACCTGGACTGTCACCCATCACAGTACTGATCACGACCGATGGTAATTCTACATCTACATCCATACTGCGCAGGCCGGCCGCGGTGGTCTAGCGGTTCTGGCGCTGCAGTCCGGAACCGCGGGACTGCTACGGTCGCAAGTTCGAATCCTGCCTCGGGCATGGGTGTGTGTGATGTCCTTAGGTTAGTTAGGCTTAAGTAGTTCTAAGTTCTAGGGGACTTATGACCTAAGATGTTGAGTCCCATAGTGCTCAGAGCCATTTGAACCATACTGCGCAAACCACCTGATAGTGTGTGGCGGAGGGTACCTTGAGTCCCTCTATCGGTTCTCCCTTCTATTCCAGTCTCGTATTGTTCGTGGAAAGAAGGATTGTCGGTATACCTCTTTGTGGGCTCTAATCTCTCTGAATCTATCCTCATGGTCCCTTCGCGAGATATACGTAGGAGGGAGCAATATACTGCTTGACTCCTCGGTGAACTTCAACAAAAGCCCGTACCGAGCTACTGAGCGTCTCTCCTGCAGAGTCTTCCACTGGAGTTTATCTATCATCTCCGTAACGCTTTAGCGATTACTAAATGACCCTGTAACGAAGCGCGCTGCTCTCCGTTGGATCTTCTCTATCTCTTCTATCAACCCTATCTCGTACGGATCCCACACTGCTGAGCAGTATTCAAGCAGTGGGCGAACAAGCGTACTGTAACCTACTTCCTTTGTTTTCGGATTGCATTTCCTTAGGATTCTTCCAATGAATCTGTCAGGCATCTGCTTTACCGACGATCAACTTTATATGATCATTCCATTTTAAATCACTCATAATGCCTACTCCCAGATAATTTATGGAATTAACTGCTTCCAGTTGCCGACCTGCTATATTGTAGCTAAACGATAAAGGATCTTTCTTTCTATGTATTCGCACCACATTACACTTGTCTACATTGAGATTCAATTGCCATTCCCTGCACCATGCGTCAATTCGTTGCAGATCCGCCTGCATTTCAGTACAATTTTCCATTGTTACAACCTCTCGATATACCACAGCATCATCCGCAAAAAGCCTCAGTGAACTTCCGATGTCATCCACAAGGTCATTTATGTATATTGTGAATAGCAACGGTCCTACGACACTCCCCTGCGGCACACCTGAAATCACTCTTACTTCGGAAGACTTCTCTCCATTGAGAATGACATTCTGCGTTCTGGTATCTAGGAACTCTTCAATCCAATCACACAATTGGTCTGATAGTCCGTATGCTCTTACTTTGTTCATTAAACGACTGTGGGGAACTGTATCGAACGCCTTGCGGAAGTCAAGAAACACGGCATCTACCTGGGAACCCGTGTCTATGGCCCTCTGAGTCTCGTGGACGAATAGCGCGAGCTGGGTTTCACACGATCGTCTTTTTCGAAACCCATGCTCATTCCTACAGAGTAGATTTCTAGTTTCCAGAAAACGTGTTCCAAAATTCTACAACTGATCGACGTTAGGGATATAGGTCTATAGTTCTGCACATCTGTTCGACGTCTTTTCTTGAAAACGGGGATGACCTGTGCCCTTTTCCAATCCTTTGAAACGCTACACTCTTCTAGAGACCTATGGTACACCGCTGCAAGAAGGGGGGCAAGTTCCTTCGCGTACTCTGTGTAAAATCGAACTGGTATCCCATCAGGTCCAGCGGCCTTTCCTCTTTTGAGCGATTTTAATTGTTTCTCTATCCCTCTGTCGTCTATTTCGATATCTACCATTTTGTCATCTGTGCGACAATCTAGAGAAGGAACTACAGTGCAGTCTTCCTCCGTGAAAAAGCTTTGGAAAAATACATTTAGTATTTCGGCCTTTAGTCTGCCATCCTCTGTTTTAGTACCATTTTCGTCACAGAGTGTCTGGACATTTTGTTTTGATCCACCAACCGCTTTCACATAAGATCAAAATTTCTTAGGATTTTCTGCCAAGTCAGTATATAGAACTTTACTTTCGGATTCATTGAACGCCTCTCACATAGCCCTCCTCACACTACATTTCGCTTCGCGTAATTTTTGTCTGCAAGGCTTTGGCTATGTTTGTGTTTCCTGTGAAGTTCCCTTTGCTTCCGCAGCAGTTTTCTAACTCGGTTGTTGTACCACGGTGGCTCTTTTCCATCTCTTACGATCCTGCTTGGCACATACTCATCTAGCGCACACTGTACGATGGTTTTGAACTTTGCCCATTGATCCTCAACACTATCTGTACTTGAGACAAAACTTTTGTGTTGAGCCGTCAGGTACTCTGATCTGCTTTTTGTCACTTTTGCTAAACAGAAAAATCTTTCTACCTTTTTTTAATATTTCTATTTACGGCTGAAATCATCGATGCAGTAACCGCTTTATGATCGCTGATTCCCTGTTCTGCGTTAACTGTTTCAAATAGTTCGGGTCTGTTTGTCACCAGAAGGTCTAATATGTTATCGCCACGAGTCAGTTCTCTGTTTAACTGCTCAAGGTGGTTTTCAGACAAAGCACTTAAAAAATTTCACTGGATTCTTTGTCCCTGCCACCCGTTATGAACGTTTGAGTCTCCCAGTCTACATCCGGCAAATTAAAATCTCCACCCAGAACTATAACATGGTGGGGAAATCTAATCGAAATATTTTCCAAATTATCCTTCAGGTGCTCAGCCACAACAGCTGCTGAGCCAGGGGGCCTATAGAGACATCCAATTACCATGTCTGAGCCTGCTTTAACCGTGACCTTCACCCAAATTATTTCGCATTTCGGATCTCCGTCAATTTCCTTCGATACTATTGCACTTCTTATCGCTATAAACACGCCTCCCCCTTCACTGTCCAGCCTGTTTCTGCGGTATTCATTCCAATCTGAGTTTAGAATTTCATTACTGTTTACATCTGGTTTCAGCCAATTTTCTGTCCCTAGTACTATGTGGGCATTGTGACCGTTTATTAATGGGAGCAGTTCTGGGACCTTTCTATAGACGCTCCTGCAGTTTACTATTAGCACATTAATATTGTTATTCCCTGTTGCATTTTGCGCACTCCTACCTTGCCGCGTCTCGGGAGGCGTCTTGTGGGGCCTGGGGAGGGAATTCTCTATCCTAAAAAAACCACATGTGCACTCCACACGTACTCCGCAACCCTTGTAGCCGCTTCCTGCGTGTAGTACACGCCTGACCTATTTATGGGGACCCTACATTTCTCCACCAGATAGCGGAGGTCGAGAAATTTGCACCCCAGATCTCCGCAGAATCGTCTGAGCCTCCGGTTTAAGCCTTCTACTCGGCTCCAAACCAGAGGAGCGCGATCGGTTCTCGGAACGATACTACAAATAGTTAGCTCAGATTCCACCCCGCGAGCAAGGCTTTCCGCCTTCACCAACTCCGCCCACCGCCTGTACGAACTGAGGATGACCTCTGAACCCAGACGGCAGGAGTCTTTGGCGCCGACATGAGCAACAATTTGCAGTCGGGTGCACCCAGTGCTCTCTATCGCCGCTGGCAGGGCCTCCTCCACATCTCGGATGAGACCCCCCGGCAAGCAGACAGAGTGAACACTGGCCTTGTTCCCCGACCTTTCCGCTATAACATTAACTTCGGTAATGTGACAGGAACCGGCGTAGCCACTTTTTTCTTTTTTTTTTATTCGAGAGCGGTCGCCTTAACCGCTTTTCTTCTTTATTTTATTTCCTTTCTTAATTAGAAGTACAGCGTTCAGCTCCAGGTTGATGGAGACAGGCTAAGCGGGGGTCGAAATCCGAGACCTGTCCACGATGCCTCCACCTCCCCGTCTCTAAACGCCCCCTCCGATTTTATTTCCATTGCCACATGGAGTAACTTTTTGTATTTTGTTGTTAGACTCTAAAATTGCGGATACAGTTGTCATACAAATTGTTTCTGTTACTAAGAAGGCACTGTAAACAAATTAAAGAACATAAATCATCACAACATGAAATAATTTTTTTCTAATCACATTGGCTTCATGCGTCCATCTTTCAACACAGGGATGAACTCAGAGGATCCAATAACAAAGAGGAGAATGGAAATTGTTACAGTTGTGCTGCTTAAACAACAATCACACTGTCAAAGGAAATCAAAATAATGATGAAAAACAAATCCAGAACACCGTTCCACGCAAACTTTCCATCTGCGGACAATATTCATTCGTACCAAGTCGATAACTACTTCGCCTCTTGTCAAGGTTAACTGCGGGGGTCGTATTCCGTCCGGCACTCCCCAACTGTGAGGGTGGTTTATCAAGACACTGCACAAATAATTTGCGAAGAGTTGTTGATAGCGAGGAGTGTGCTCAAGTGTGCAGTGATTATCTGGGAAATATTGCCAATAGTCAGGAACCATCTTCTCATCATCGCAGAATAAATAATAAATGGACTTCCCTTTAAACCATGTGATAACGTAAGTCTTCGCGGTCGGGAGGTAATTATCCTCTGGGTGTGACAGGAGTGGAGCACGAAGGTAACAGGCGAGGATCTTCTGTACTAGCATCCATACGTCAAATGTTATTCCTCATGTCAGTGTCTGGAAGGTGGCACTGCGGGCAGAGGGGAAAACCCTTCAGCCCAATAGCGTGCAACCTGTGCAGCGTCACCTATTGTGACTACATGGTACCACGTCGCTCAAACCCATGTACGGAGAAAGTGTTGTTGGACCTGCTCTCCACACTGCAGGCCCTAGTTTGGCTGGCTTTTTAGTCTCAATCATATTGCGAGGCTCGGATCTCAGCAGGAAACGATAGATGTCTCTCGTCTTCAGAGCTCGAGTGGTGGGCAGACCAGGGTGCCCGTAGCTATATTCGAGTATGAATGCCGAGGTATGGAAAATGGAGAGAGTGATTGATGTGCACAGTCGTACCAGTTGGCAAGATGAATGCCGGCATCAGTTCCTCCAACAGACTGCCCACAAGTGAAATATGTTGACAGGTCCAAAGTTTCACCATTTCGCAGAAATATAAGGCCGCAGCCCACGTTCGTACATTTATAAGTCCCAGTACGCCCATATATCCAATTGCCGCCCATAGTCTACGTACCATTCCTATAGGTAGTAGGAGAAGCTGAGCCATGTGTAGCAACTTGCTTGCCACATGGAGTTTGAGGTACTGGACTCACTATAGGAGGTCTATGCGTGGCCGTGCGGTTCTAGGCGCTGCAGTCTGGAACCGCGGGACCGCTACGGTCGCAGGTTCGAATCCTACCTTGGGCATGGATGTGTGTGATGTCCTTAGGTTAGTTAGGTTTAACTAGTTCTAAGTTCTAGGGGACTAATGACCTCAGAAGTTGAGTCCCATAGTGCTCAGAGCCATTTGAACCATTTTTTGTCTATGCGTCGAAATAGGTTTTGGTAGACTTCTGCAGCGCATATCTCATGTAAATGTAATACCCAAATATCTGATCGCTTCCGCCTGTGGGAGGGGCACCACGCAGTCCAGACCTCCTTGAGGCCCTGTCTGATGTGCACCGTCGCCGACTTGGCTACATTCATGTGCCTTTTCGTCGCTATTCCACATCGCTTAATCCATTCAAGCACGGAACGCAACTCATCTTCTGAGCGGACCAGCAGTAGAAGGTCATCAACATATGCTCTCCAGTCGAAGTGTGGCACCTCAACGTAATCCCCAAATATTTGCGTTTCAACCCTTCTATGAGCGGTTCCAGTGCGATCGCCTAAAAAATCATGGTGACTGGCCATCCTTGTCGAACCGAACGCCGGGTTGGCAAGGGCCCTCTGTACGTCCATTTACCAATACATGGTATGATGCTCCGCGTAAGAGGCGCAAAATTACGTCTAGGAAGCCAGGTGGGAAGCCCATATGGGCTAGAGCTGTCGTAACAAACTTGTGGTGTACTCTGTCAAAAGCGTGGTCGAAGTAAGTTGAGATTACAGAGGCGACAGGATCTGGCGAAAGCTATCAAATCCCTACCTTCACGAATGGTCGTTTGCATGTTGGGACCTCCTCCTAGTTTTGTTTGCTCCACTGAAAGAATTAGTGGCAGGCCCTTCTTTATGCGTGCTGGCAGGAACCAGACAAAGATCTTATAGTGTGAATGTAACATTGTAATCGAGCGGTAGTCCTCGATCGACCGACCTCTGGGAGACTTATGTATCGGTATGAGTAGTGCTTTACGGAGGCAGGTGGCACACAAAAGTCGGGGGACGCCAGCTCTTGGTACATTGTTCAACTTGGCATCATCAGGGTGCGGAAAGCCCGACAGAATTCCAGCGACAGTCCATCAGGCCTGGGTGACTTGTTAAATGCGCGCCCTCAGTGTCGTCCTGCATAATCTCCGCTAAAAGCGACGGTGTGTCGTCTAGGGTGCAGGACATATGTTGCAAATTGTCGTTATCGTCTCCCTCCTCTATACTCTCCTCCTGGTAAAAACGTTGATAATGGTCTGCAAAGGCTTCCGCAATGGTTGCCTGGATGGTTAAGGATTCACCATCCACTAAAGTGAGGTCCATTATTAGCTGTTTTCGGCGTCGACAATTGCTGCATAGACGAGATTTTGTCGCTCGCTCGGTCTTGAAGCCACGATCACGCGATGCCCCTTTTCAATCCGCGGCGTGTAAGAGACAGTTTGTAGGCTTTAATTTCTGCGTCTGCCATCTGTCGGTCTGGTGACGGCGATTGGGATGCAAATTCGCGAAGTGTCGTGTAATAAAAGTCGAATGTATAACGATGCCATGTGGCTAAGTCCTTTTCATATTGTGTTAGCACTCGCTGGAACGCTGGTTTTGCACCTTCCATCCACCATGCCAATGTCGAAGGGTATCGTGAAAGACGTCACATATCACGATTGTGCCATACATTTTGTTGCCTGAGGGTGACCGTGCATATAAAGGCACTGTGATCGGAGAAGGCAAGTGGCCATTGGCATTCAACACACCGGCTCGAGATCATGTGAGACAGATGTGGGCAAGACGACTGTCCGAGTGACTGCGTCGGTCACCTAGTACTCCCAATTATCGATGAGATGCAGGTCTCCCACCAATATCCTTAGTTCTTGACAAGTCGAAAAGTGGGGGATTGCTCTTTGGGGTGGAACACGCTGTTAAAATCGCCGCCGAAGATACAGTGATCGTAGCGACCAAGAAAGGGGAGGGGGGGGGGTGATTTCCTCCGAGTAGAACTGCGATCTTTCGCGGCGTTCGTCGGTTTCCGACGGAGCGTACGAGTTAACAATACATGTACCCAGCGCTATGATCACTAGTCCCCTAGCTGAGGGGAGGTGAGTCACAGCTTCGACGGGAATACCGTCAGTCACTAATATCCCCGTACCACTGCCAGTCTGATCACCAGGTCTCATATATGTCGCATAACTATAGAAGTCAGGGAAGAACGTTGCAGCCGGAGGTGGCTGCCTCTGCTGGAGTTTCGTCTTGGTGGCTGGAGTCCTCATTTCCCGGTCAACCTGTTATGAAGTTGCTCTGCGCCTCCGCCTCTTGCGCTTTGGGGATCATTTTTTTCTGATATGCCGTCTGTGTCAGACGAAGGCAGAGACTCACGACTCTCCGGCACAAAGGCCGCAGTTTGGCACGATCAGCAAATCTACCACCATTTTTTCGCCTCGGACATCATCAACTGTCGACAGCGCGGCGCTTTGGAATGGAGTCCACGAAACGTAGAATGGGTGTTTCATCTGCCCGGCGCATCGGAGGGTGCTGAGTTGGGTCATCAGGGAGTGTCGAATGCCGGGATGAAGATACAGCAGGCGTGAGGTCGGCTTCGGAAGTCACGGGAAGCAGTGTCGGCTGCGACGGCGGAGCCATGTCCGCAGGCTGTAGATGCCTGAGCCGGCGTTGGATGCATTCCGATCTGAGGTGGCCCTCTTTCCCATATCCGGAACATGTTCTTCATTGTCCGTCGTACATGATAATGGCACGGCAGTCGCTGATATAGAGGTATGAGGTGACTTGTTTTCTAAGTTCAGTTCGGACCTGTTGGACTCCATTCAGGACAAGACAAGTTCGAAACTGTGTCCATTTTTCTGCGACATGGCTATATACCGTGCCGAAGGGGTGTGGAGCCGACTCAACTTCTTCTGCTGGGAGTCAAATGGAAGTTCAAAGATCCTGATCAAGCGGAGTCCCAAACCAGCATGATCGATGTTCACAGTACCCAGATTCCCATCAGCGTGGCAGAAGCGGAGGTCCATGTTTTGTTTCCCAAAGGATCCGTTCACATGTTGCATCGTTACTGACTTTGACGTACACTATACTGCTCATAATGGATAAATGTTGTGCACTAATGATGTCGACCGCCGGAATTTTCACCTCTTCTCGTGAAAATCGTTCGACTTCGAGTGCTGTTGGCCGGGCAAATTTGCTTTCGAACGTAAATTTGAGATCGATTTTATTTATTAGTTCACCATTCTGATGCACACTGTGTGATCAAAAATATCCAGCCCTGGCTGAAAATGACTTATAAGTTCGTGGCGCCGTCCATCGGTAATGCTGGAATTCAGTACGGTGTTGTCCCATCCTTAGCGTTGATGACAGCTTCCTCTCTCGCAGGCATATGTTGAATCAGGTGCTGGAAGGTTTCTTGGGGAATGGCAGCCCATTCTTCACGGAGTGTTGCACTGATGAGAGGTATCGATGTCGGTCGGTGAGGCCTGGCACGAAGTCAACGATCCAAAAGGTCCCAAAGGTGTTCTATAGATTTCAGTTTAGGACTCTGTGCAGGCCAGTCCATTACAGGTGCTCGATCGTGTTGAAAGATGCAATCGACATCCCCGAATTGCTCGTCAACAGTGGGAAGCAAGAAGGTGCTTAAAACATCAATGTAGGTCTGTGCTGTGACAGGCAAAACTACAAGGGGTCAAGTCTCCTCCACGAAAAACACGATCACACCATAACATCATCGCCTCCGAATTTTACTTTTGGCTGTTGGCACTACACACGCTGGCGGATGATGTTCACCGGACACTCACCATACCCACACCCCGCCATCGGAGCGCCATATTGTGCACCGTGACTCGTCACTCCACACAACGTTTTTCCATTGTTCAAGTGTCCAATGTTTACGCTCCTTACACCAAGCGAGGCGTCGTTTGGCATTTACCAGCGTGGCCGGCCGAAGTGGCCGTGCGGTTGTAGGCGCTGCAGTCTGAAACCGCGAGACCGCTACGGTCGCAGGTTCGTATCCTGCCTCGGGCATGGATGTGTGTGATATCCTTAGGTTAGTTAGGTTTAACTAGTTCTAAGTTCTAGGGGACTGATGACCGCAGAAGTTGAGTCCCATAGTGCTCAGAGCCATTTACCAGCGTGATGTGCGGCTTATGACCAGCCGCTCGACCATGAAATCCAAGTTTTCTCACCTCCCGCCTAACTGTCATAGTACTTGCAATGAACCCTGATGCAGTTTGGAATTCCTGTGTAATGGTCTGGATAGATGTCTGCCTATTACACATTGCAACGCTCTTCTAATGTCGGCGGTCTCTGTCAGTCATTAGACAAGGTCGGCCTGTAAGCTTTTGTGCTGTATGTGTGCTTCACGTTTCCACTTCACTATCGCATCGGAAACAGGGGATCTCGGGATGTTTAGGAGCGTGGAAACCTCGCATACAGAGGTATGACACAAGTGAAACCGAATCACCTGACCACGTTCGAAGTCCTTTGGTTCCACGGAGCGCCCCATTCTGCTCTGTCATGTCGTCTAATGATTACTGAGGTCGCTGATATTGCGTACCTGGCAGTAGGTGGCAGCACAATGCACCTAATATGAAAAAAAGTATGTTTTTGGGGGTGTCCGGATACTTTTGATCACATAGTGTATATGCTTAAGCCGGCGCGCGCGAAACAGCCAAGCACCGAGTAAACAAACACAAGCGCTCACTTCGCGGCGAGGACACAAACAGTACTTCCGCACTGCTGCCCTGTTAAAGGCAAACTTGCCACTTCGGAACGGTTGTTCAAGTGTCATGACATTCCGATAAGTGGCGGCGCTATACAGAGCCTTGAAAACGGCATCATAACTGAGATGCGTTCCAAGCAGAGAGCTGTCACTGAGTTTCTTTTGGTGGAAATCTAGGGCATCGCAGATATTCATAGGCACTTGCAGAATTTCTACAGAGAGCTTGCAAGGTGCCGAGGTTGAGAGGTGGACATGTCACCAAGTTTCATTTAAGACACCCGCATTAGTTGGCTAATATTGAATCATCTTTTAGCTACCACAGCTCCTATCACGCAATTTAACGAGGAAATCATGATATGGACCTGTTCATGATTATTTAAAAGCTGATCAACTCGTATCTGGCAAAGGGCGCTGATAATAAATGTAAAATGTTAAATAATACAAAGATTTTGGTATCAATAAGTCATATATTGCGAGAATTCCTGAAGTATTACAAGACCCAAATATCGAATGGAATATAAATAAGAGCATTGCAACATGGGTAATGAGATGGTGGCTGAATTCATGTACATGACTGGCATCAGTTATCACGTTATGGAGTCGTACAAACTTTGTGAGTGAGAATATGCCCTATCACGTTACCCCTGAGTATTACAAACAGTATTGGTCGGTAATATGAGTCCTTGATACAGCTCACACATACAAGCCCTGGCTGTGTACAGGGCGAGAGCGTAAGCTGGGAGAAGTCAAATTAATTAGACTATAGCGCCGGTGCTGCGAATACATTACCACCAGCAAGACTGGCCCGCACTGACAGCTCGGAGCACAGGGACGTTGTTGCAGCCGCTGTAATAGGCGGGCGACGCCCATGGATGTAGATCCGACCGAAACAGTGCAAGCGCGAAACATCGAACAATACTGACTGTTGTCACCAAATGGCAACAGACAGGCTCTGCCCAGACTACCGTGACGTTAATACTCCAGACTCTTGCGATCACCTTTACTCTGGCAGACAAGAAGTGAAGAACTCCAACGTTCTCTGTGATGGTCCAAAAGCGAAACACAGCCAATCTCTCCGACCGTCCAGAAGCGAATCACCTTCATACCGAAAGATTGGCGTCTTGTACCCAGGAAAATCTCCACTCCTGGGAGCACAAAGAAAGAGCTGCCAGTCGTACTTAAAGTCTGTCGCTCCTTTCCCCTCAAAGCTTGGTTCAAATGCCTCTGAACACTATGGGACTCAACTGCTGAGGTCATCAGTCCCCTAGAACTTAGAACTACTTAAACCTAACTAACCTAAGGACATCACACCCATCCATGCCCGAGACAGGATTCGAACCTGCGACCGTAGCGGTCGCGCGGTTCCAGACTGTAGAGTCTAGAACCGCTCGGCCACTCAGGCCGGCTCCCCTCAAAGCCATTACAACTATTTTTTCTCCTATCATGGGTCGTCCCACCGAATTCGGACTCTGCTTTTTTGCGTCAGTGCACGTTATACCGGTCCACCAATCGGTTTACCCGCACGAAAGTACGGTCCTGAAACTACCTCTGGCCTTTGAAAGGCAGCGGTCTACATGGGCGTCGTACTGCCCCCCCGCCCCCTCCACCCCATATACGCACACATTAAAATTATTGCAACTGACGTAGACAATGCAGCCTTCCGGCATCGTCTGTAGTCGAGCGGCGGGCCCCAGAGCACTAAACCGATATGCAAGGCGCTGACCTCAACGTTGCCCAATTCCCAGACACCCAGCTTGCCTCACTGTAAAAGACGAAAACACTGGGCACACCCTTTGGTGCTACGAGCGGGCTGTACTTTGCTCTTATCGCTCAGAAAGCCGTACCGTCACACAACGTCCCACGCCTAACAAAGTGCGATAGCTGCGGTCACCCAGCTACTATCTACAGAAAATCGAAGCACTCATTCCAGATTTCATTACTCCAATGAGATTAACGGTCGGTCACCACTAAACAAGAAAAGGTTGAATCAAGGCAAAAAATTGTAACGGGCGGCAACGAAAAACATCCCGGTCAATCGTTGGACACCCCGTGTGTCATCGACGCAACAAAGTAGCACAAACCCAGCCAATCTACCGTGTGTCAGACGACTGCAAACGGCTGTGACTCCTGCAATGTTGGAATGTGCGGAGACTTTCATTCGAGGTGGTTGACGGATTGCAATCGAACACCTCGCTGCACAACTGAACGTTCTGTTGGCAGTGCTGACACACTCGTCTACCAGTTGGGTTATTACAGAGATCTGTGTCCGCTGGGTTCCTCCTGTGCGGAACTGCTTGCTCCTTACGAGGCGGATCGTGACAGGCGATAAAACATGGGTTCATCACTTCGAGCCGCGAACACCCGCCCTACCTCCTGGATCTCGCACATCCGTTTGGCTCAATGAAGGATGCACTTCACAGGAAGCAGTATATTGTGGTACGTTGGTTATTGATGCAGCACGACTTTGGCTCTGATGTGCACCAATAGAATGGTGCCGTAAAGACATACAGGGTCTCTAGTAAGATGGCATAACACCATAACATTGAACGCAGATTATGTTGGAAAAAGAGTTTTATAGCCGAAAGCCTAGGGAATAATATGGTGTATTGGAATCCTGAATAAAACCAATCTGCTTTCATAAAAAAAATAAAATCAGGGCAGTAATATTCTATCATTTGGTAAAATAGCTCACATAGGGCCACCAGATATTCGTCGAAAAGTAGCTGCCAACAAGGAGAGAACAGATAAGGGCCATCAGGAAAATCATCCACTACATGAGTGCATTCTAGCAGCCCTAAAAGTTGACGTCCACAAGTTGTTTCGTCTACCACCACTTCAGTCTTGCAACTGCAAGGAAGCAGTTGAGGATCTCTTGACTTGAGAATAACTCTACCTGCCCTCTCACTTCGGAAACAGACCTGGGCATAGTGCCACCAGCTGTTCGTCGAAAAGTAGCTGCCAACGCGAAGAGAACAAACCAGGACCACCAGGAAAATCATCCACTACCTGGGTACATTCCAGGAAGCCCAAGGTTGAGGTACAGAAGTAGTTTCGTCAACACCACTTTAGTCTTGGAAACTGGAAGAAAACTATTGTGGATCTCTCGACTTAAGAATTACTCTGCGTTGCTCTCCTTTTGGAAACTTCACACAAGGGCATGAACAGAACTGGATCGCGTGGAGTTGGAAGGTCCAGGAGTAACCTCTAGATATGGTACTTCCCTATGAATACCACCAACTGTGATTGCAGACAACCATATATCATGCTGCGCCTACTGGGTTGTTAACTATGTCCTGCATCTTGCACAGAAGATCTTCTGTTTGGGATATTGGGTACACTTCAATTTGCAAGATTTTGGCCAAGAGCAGTGTAGCTTCATGATTCTTTCTTTTGTTTGTTTGGAATGGTAACTGCCATGTTTCGTGTTACTGACTCGCATGAATAAATAATAGCGTCGTCGTGCAGAATGGCAGAAAGAAACTGTGTTTGGACGTGACCAAGACGTGGGTTTTCAGCGCAGACTGTCCAGAACGTATGCAGGGAATGGTGTACCAATTGCAGTCATGTACATGGCATAAGAACAGTTGCCACTGAATGATCTTAATCGACAGGAGCCAGAGAAAAGCGTCACAACTTATAAATGACAATGAGTTTCAGATCCGACAGTTTCATGTCAACCACATTTTGAGCAAGCACGAGAAGATAAGTGTATGCAATGGATATTTGGAGACGGGAACCTCGCAGAGATCCATTTCTCACAGCAGCTTATAAAACTATAAGACTTCGATCCACCAAACAAGACATAAAGTGAACAGAAGCTGAGTGACTGTGTGTAGTGTGCCCCGATGTGTAGAGGTTTAATCTCTTTTTAAATGATACGCAATGTCGAGTGCACCAATAGTCCAATGAGACGTTCACCCATAGTGTGTGAAGGCTGTAGTTAAAGATGAAAGTTGTTCTGTTACGTTGTGAGGATGCTTTTCACATCATGACTTGGTTCCATTTATTCAAGTTAACGTAAAAATGGATCAAGATGTTTATTTAAACGTTCTAGGTGCCCAGACGCTACATACACTCCTGGAAATTGAAATAAGAACACCGTGAATTCATTGTCCCAGGAAGGGGAAACTTTATTGACCCATTCCTGGGGTCAGATACATCACATGATCACACTGACAGAACCACAGGCACATAGACACAGGCAACAGAGCATGCACAATGTCGGCACTAGTACAGTGTATATCCACCTTTCGCAGCAATGCAGGCTGCTATTCTCCCATGGAGACGATCGTAGAGATGCTGGGTGTAGTCCTGTGGAACGGCTTGCCATGTCATTTCCACCTGGCGCCTCAGTTGGACCAGCGTTCGTGCTGGACGTGCAGACCGCGTGAGACGACGCTTCATCCAGTCCCAAACATGCTCAATGGGGGACAAATCCGGACATCTTGCTGGCTAGGGTAGTTGACTTACACCTTCTAGAGCACGTTGGGTGGCACGGGATACATGCGGACGTGCATTGTCCTGTTGGAACAGCAAGTTCCCTTGCCGGTCTAGGAATGGTAGAACGATGGGTTCGATGACGGTTTGGATGTACCGTGCACTATTCAGTGTCCCCTCGACGATCACCAGTGGTGTACGGCCAGTGTAGGAGATCGCTCCCCACACCATGATGCCGGGTGTTGGCCCTGTGTGCCTCGGTCGTATGCAGTCCTGATTGTGGCGCTCACCTGCACGGCGCCAAACACGCATACGACCATCATTGGCACCAAGGCAGAAGCGACTCTCATCGCTGAAGACGACACGTCTCCATTCGTCCCTCCATTCACGCCTGTCGCGACACCACTAGAGGCGGGCTGCACGATGTTGGGGCGTGAGCGGAAGACGGCCTAACGGTGTGCGGGACCGTAGCCCAGCTTCATGGAGACGGTTGCGAATGGTCCTCGCCGATACCCCAGGAGCAACAGTGTCCCTAATTTGCTGGGAAGTGGCGGTGCGGTCCCCTACGGCACTGCGTAGGATCCTATGGTCTTGGCGTGCATCCGTGCGTCGCTGCGGTCCGGTCCCAGGTCGACGGGCACGTGCACCTTCCGCCGACCACTGGCGACAACATCGATGTACTGTGGAGACCTCACGCCCCACGTGTTGAGCAATTCGGCGGTACGTCCACCCGGCCTCCCGCATGCCCACAATACGCCCTCGCTCAAAGTCCGTCAGCTGCACATACGGTTCACGTCCACGCTGTCGCGGCATGCTACCAGTGTTAAAGACTGCGATGGAGCTCCGTATGCCACGGCAAACTGGCTGACACTGACGGCGGCGGTGCACAAATGCTGCGCAGCTAGCGCCATTCGACGGCCAACACCGCGGTTCCTGGTGTGTCCGCTGTGCCGTGCGTGTGATCATTGCTTGTACAGCCCTCTCGCAGTGTCCGGAGCAAGTATGGTGGGTCTGACACACCGGTGTCAATGTGTTCTTTTTTCCATTTCCAGGAGTGTATTTTCTATAACCTTATGTTGACTATGCTAAGTACACGCCCGACTTGCGAAATGATAACAGCTGCGTTTCAGAGTCTCCTCACTCACGTTCACGATTCGCCGAACATTCAGGCACTTTGTCGCATCTCGACTGGGTCACTAATCGTTCGATATTAATCTTATAGAAAATATCTGGCACTATTTGGAACAGCTCACAGGCTGAAACATAGCAGTCAATACTCCAGAACTTGGTATGTTATTTCTCCGGGACAGAGTCATCAGTGAAGAGCTTCGAGTGGATGTGGCTTGCCTCAAGGAACCTGTGGGCTCTCTTCCTCAGCAGGTTGACGCGCAGTGACTAATTTTTGTGTGATGAAGAACATTCAGAAAACACTGAACACCCGTGTAATGAATGTGTCGATATCAACGAAAATTTGTGTCGCCCTCAGACTCAAGTCTGAATGTCTTGCTTTTCATGAATAGTTGCCTTAAGAACATATTTGTATTTGATGCCGAACTACAGCTTCAAATAGTGAAATTTATTCCTTAAATTCAGTTTAACTGAAAAAGATATAGATGTTCTACCTGAAGCGATATATGAAAGTTTGTGCCATACCGGAACTCGAACTGAGATTTCCTGCTTATTGCGGGTGGTCACCTTACCAGCATGCTCCTCAGACCGGTCTAAACTTCTATATTCCATACACCTACGAATAAATAATATATGAGTAGAAGTATATACCAGGTGTAAAAGTATGAAACCGGAATTTCCCGATAGGTGGTGCTAGCCGTCAGTGTAGAGGCCGTGAGGCTGCGTCTGCAGCGCCACCTGCTTCTTCTAACGGCTGACGACGAATGTCAACACACATTAACCCAAGTTCCATACATCGGTATCTGTTCCAAACCCGTAAACATGTCGAGTTTTGTGCCTACGAACTACGATATGCGGACAGTATTTGTTTTCTGTTATCTTTTGAGAAAAACTGCTGCAGAATCACATCGGATGCTTCTCGAAACTTGGGAAAACACAGTGTTTCGAGTGGTTCAAAAAATTCAAAAGTGGTGATTTTGACGTGAGAAACGACGAGCGCGGGAAACCACCGAAAAAATTCGACGACGACAAATTGCAGGCCTCATTGTATGAAAATGATACTCAAACTCAACAGGATCTCGCGGAACAATTCAATGTGACGCCGAAAGAAATTTCTTTTCGGTTGAATGCTATGGGAAAGATGCAGAAAGTGGGAAAAATCGCTTCCGCACGAATTGAATGAAAGACAGCAAGCAAATCGTTAGACCACTTGCAAAATGATCCTCGCCAGATACAAAAGAAAGTCGTTTCTACATCGAATAGTGACCAGGTGATGAAAAATGGACGTATTTTGAAAATCCTAAGTGTCGTAAAGCATGGGTGAATCCAGGCAAACCATCGAGATCGACTACAACACCAGATTGCTTTGGAATGAAGACAATGCTCTGTGTTTGGTGGTATCAGAAGAGTGTCATATATTACGAGCTACTGAAACCTGGTGAAACCTTAACACTAATCGATACCAACAGCAAATGATCGATTTAAATCGAGCATTACGTGAAAAACGACCGGAATATGGAAAAAGGCAACACAAAGTCATTTTGCTCCATGGTAACGACCCATCACACACAGCAAAACGGTCAGGAAAACGATCGAGGCGTGCGGTTACGAAATACTAAGGCATGCGGTTTATTCTCGAGACTTGGCTCCGTCCGATGATCATCTATTTGCACCACTGGGACACACTTTCGTCGAACAAAGCTTCAATTCGTATGAAAATGTACGAAAATGGCTCGCTGACTGGTTCGCTTCAAAAGAAGAACTGTTTTTTTGTGGCGTGGCATTTATACCCTGCCGGAGAGGTGGGAGAAATACACTGCTGGCCATTAAAATTGCAACACCAAAAAGAAGTGCAGATTATAAACGGGTATTCATTGGACAAATATATTATACTAGAACTGACATGTTATTACATTTTCACGCCATTTGGGTGCATAGATCCTGAGAAATCAGTACCCAGAACAACCACCTCTGGCCGTAATAACGGCCTTTATACGTCTGGGCATTGAGTCGAACAGCTTGGATGGCGTGTATAGGTACAGCTGGCCATGCAGCTTCAGCACGGTACCACAGTTCATCAAGAGTAGTGACTGCCGTATTGTGACGAGCCAGTTGCTCGGCCACCATTGACCATATGTTTTCAATTTGTGAGAGATCTGGAGAATACGCTGGCCAGGGCAGCAGTCGAACATTTTGTGTATCCAGAAAGGCCCGTACAGGACCTGCAACATACGGTCGTACATTATCCTGCTGAAATGAAGGGTTTCGCAGGGATCGAATGAAGGGTAGAGTCACGAGTCGAAATACATCTGAAATGTAACTTTCATTGTTCAAAGTGCCGTCAATGTGAACAAGAGGTGACCGAGACGTGTAACCAATGGCAACCCATACCATCACGTCGGCTGACACGCCAGTATGGCGATGACGTATACGCACTTCGAATGTGCGTTCACCGCGATGTCGCCAAACACGGATGTGACCATCACGATGCTGTAAACAGAACCTGGATTCATCCGAAAAAATGATGTTTTGCCATTCGTGCACCCAGGTTCTTCGTCGAGTACACCATCGCAGGCGCTCCTGTCTGTGATGCAGCGTCAAGGGTAACCGCAGCCATGGCCTCCGAGCTGATAGTCCATGCTGCTGCAAACGTCGTCAAACTGTTCGTGCAGATGGTTGTTGTCTTGCAAACGTCCCCATCTGTTGACTCAGGGATCGACACGTGGCTGCACCATCCGTTACAGCAATGCGGATAAGATGCCTGTCGTCTCAACCGCTGGTGATACGAGGCCTTTTGGATCCAGCACGGCGTTCCGTATTACTCTCCTGAACCCACCGATTCCATATTCTGCTAACAGTCATTGGATCTCGACCAACGCGGGCAGCAATATCGCGATACGATAAACCGCAATCGCGATAGGCTACAATCCGACCTTTATCGAAGTCGGGAAAGTGATGGTACGCATTTCTCCTTACACGAGGCATCACAACAACGTTTCACCAGGCAACGCCGGTCAACTGCTGTTTGTGTATGAGAAATCGGTTGGAAACTTTTTTCATGTCAGCACGTTGTAGGTGTCGCCACCGGCGCTAACCTTGTGTGAATACTCTGAAAAGCTAATCATTTGCATATCACAGCATCTTTTTCCTGTCGGTTAAATTTCGCGTCTGTAGCACGTCATCTTCGTGGTGTAGCAATGTTAATGGCCAGTAGTGTATATAAAAAGCAATGGAGATTATTTTGAATTAAAAAAATCAGCTTCAGACAATAGACGTGTAATTATTGTAACCAAATTCCGGTTTCATACTTCTACACCTGGTAGGTCGGTCTGTCCGGGAAACTTGCTCGGGAAGTCTAAGTGGAAAGGCGACCTCTTATAATAAGCGGGAACTGCGGATTCGAGTGTCGGTCTGGCACAAAGTTTCATATGTCGCTTTAGATGGTACATCTACACTATTACAGTTAATTTGAATTCCAGGAATAAATTTGAAGCCTTGAGCTTAGGCTATCTCAGCACACCTCCCTTGTGGCAGGGTAAGCAGCGATCCGCCATCGATCTGTAGTGGTCGTGTTACGGACTGGAGGACCACCTGTATTTGTTGGGAAGTAACATGAGAACACATCAGTGACGATGAAAGATCGAGACAGGCCTGGGCGGTGTGCTCAGATAGGTACAAAAAGCATTACATAACCAGAAAATTTTAGCTTCGCAACAGTCTCTTAAAGTCGAAGTTTTCCAAGGAAGATACTAGAGACAAAAAATGTATAAACATAAAGAACTATTTAATTTCCAAAGAGAATCTTCAGCGAAAGAAAGATTAATTTCGCAGAACACATTCAAAGAATAATTCATTCGGCAAAGAAAAATTTCGAATAGAAAATAAGAAGAAGAACAAATTTAGGAATAGTGTGACTAAGAAAACTCAAAAAATTCGGGTTATTGTTGACGGAGAAGTACCGTATCATCGCTAGGTCTGCACATGCTACCATATAAATATTAATGCTGACGCACTGAATGATATTGTACATACATTCTTGTTGAAGTTTTATTTGTATATGTGCTGTTGTATGGTTGCCGTAGCTGCGGAAATAGCTCAGCAAAGCTTCGTTGCGGCGCTCCACCATACCATAATATGAAACCACACACGTGTGTGTCGATCAGCTCTTCAGTAGTTATCCTATCCACATGGCTGTACATCACTGTTAACATACGACTAATTCTACTGGAAAACAAACCCGAGACAGAACCGAACAGTACTGAATACAAGTCGGAGGGGCAAGAGCGAAGGACGACTTTGGCACAGTTCCCACTCAGTACAATACGTGACACATTTGCAGTAAAGGTCATCTGACATGACGCTTAACCTCACGTTCCCACGTATCAGACAGCAATAGCCTCGCTTATAGTTCATCGCTGCCAACCTTGTTGCGGACATCCTCCAGTACACATCACCTGTTTACTCGAAACTGGATAGAAGTGTGGTTCTCCTTCCGGCGTTAAAGCAGTTTCGATATGTTAGCTACATTTTGTACGCTGCATGACTGAAAATTCACCAAACGTTAACTGGCCAGCAACTATCTCTTTCACTGCAAACTTTTCAAAATATGCATCGCGTTTCAAGTAATTTCGGAATATCAGAGTATGGATGGCCAATAGCGTAAAGAAAACCACTTAATTATCACGCTGTGGTGTGAAAGTGTAAGAGGCAAAAATCATCATTTTCTTTTTAGCGAATAGTTTCCATAGAATCGAATGAGAGAGACTGCACAGTGGAGAACACATGCGAATCTAAAAAAATGTTTTCTCATTTTTGCAGTAAAATTAAGTTTCGCTGAGATAATACACTGAGAAACAGGTGTAACTTTTCTTCATTTATATAATTTTTTTTTTTTTCGAATCACATCAGCTGTATTGAAATTTGGTTATCCTGACCCCGCTGTATGATACGGTTGCGTGGGGCAATCAGCACTATGTGTTGCGCTTGGTGGTATGGCAGAGATATGTAATGGTGTTCTGTCGCTGTCATCCCAGTGTCAACTAATTAGGTCGCTTCAACTACGTTTTTACGCAGGCCACAAATGCGGGTTCCTTCTGCTTCGATCCCGAGTTGCATCGTGTATAATATAGTGTATCGTATCATATCACTTATGTGGGAACTGAATCTCGCTGTAGTCAGCACCTAAGTTCTGTGACAGAATAAAACAAATTTATTTCCAAACAAGACACACAGTGCACACCACATTTTGCACTGCTACGCAAATATTTTTTAGTGTAATACATATGCGACGATAAATGAGTATAAGAAATATTACAGGTGCTATTAATTTTTAACGAGATACTGGACGCCATGGGTTCCTTACGTGAAAATACCCAGGAAATATCCCAGAACAACCTTTGAAACTTGGCCAGTGAAGTTCGGGTTCACACTGCATAGCGGTCACCATCTGGTCTGTCACCCGCTAAGTTTCGTAACATTGTTTCCCCCAAGTTGCTACAGGCCTTGCAACCGCTACAATTTCCGAAAAATAATCTTGGTCTGCACAGTCGATCGAAGTTCTCTGTCCGCCGCACGATTCTGTCAGAGCTTCAGATACTGAATCAGAAATTAGTAGGAAACTTTACAGGTACAGAGATTTCAGACTGAAAATCTGTGTTTGAAAACATCAGCTAGTCTTAGAGATCCAGGTATCCACCACCAAAGTAAAGTTCTTTTACATGCTACATAATCTCCATCATTCGCGTGTCAGCTAAATCATACACTCCTGGAAATTGAAATAAGAACACCGTGAATTCATTGTCCCAGGAAGGGGAAACTTTATTGACACATTCCTGGGGTCAGATACATCACATGATCACACTGACAGAACCACAGGCACATAGACACAGGCAACAGAGCATGCACAATGTCGGCACTAGTACAGTGTATATCCACCTTTCGCAGCAATGCAGGCTGCTATTCTCCCATGGAGATGATCGTAGAGATGCTGGATGTAGTCCTGTGGAACGGCTTGCCATGCCATTTCCACCTGGCGTCTCAGTTGGACCAGCGTTCGTGCTGGACGTGCAGACCGCGTGAGACGACGCTTCATCCAGTCCCAAACATGCTCAATGGGGGACAGATCCGGAGATCTTGCTGGCCAGGGTAGTTGACTTACACCTTCTAGAGCACGTTGGGTGGCACGGGATACATGCGGACGTGCATTGTCCTGTTGGAACAGCAAGTTCCCTTGCCGGTCTAGGAATGGTAGAACGATGGGTTCGATGACGGTTTGGATGTACCGTGCACTATTCAGTGTCCCCTCGACGATCACCAGTGGTGTACAGCCAGTGTAGGAGATCGCTCCCCACACCATGATGCCGGGTGTTGGCCCTGTGTGCCTCGGTCGTATGCAGTCCTGATTGTGGCGCTCACCTGCACGGCGCCAAATACGCATACGACCATCAATGGCCCCAAGGCAGAAGCGACTCTCATCGCTGAAGACGACACGTCTCCATTCGTCCCTCCATTCACGCCTGTCGCGACACCACTGGAGGCGGACTGCACGATGTTGGGGCGTGAGCGGAAGACGGCCTAACGGTGTGCGGGACCGTAGCCCAGCTTCATGGAGACGGTTGCGAATGGTCCTCGCCGATACCCCAGGAGCAACAGTGTCCCTAATTTGCTGGGAAGTGGCGGTGCGGTCCCCTACGGCACTGCGTGGGATCCTACGGTCTTGGCGTGCATCCGTGCGTCGCTGCGGTACGGTCCCAGGTCGACGGGCACGTGCACCTTCCGCCGACCACTGGCGACAACATCGATGTACTGTGGAGACCTCACGCCCCACGTGTTGAGCAATTCGGCGGTACGTCCACCCGGCCGCCCGCATGCCCACTATACGCCCTCGCTCAAAGTCCGTCAACTGCACATACGGTTCACGTCCACGCTGTCGCGGCATGCTACCAGTGTTAAAGACTGCGATGGAGCTCCGTATGCCACGGCAAACTGGCTGACACTGACGGCGGCGGTGCACAAATGCTGCGCTGCTAGCGCCATTCGACGGCCAACACCGCGGTTCCTGGTGTGTCCGCTGTGCCGTGGGTGTGATCATTGCTTGTACAGCCCTCTCGCAGTGTCCGGAGCAAGTATGGTGGGTCTGACACACCGGTGTCAATGTGTTCTTTTTTCCATTTCCAGGAGTGTATATTCCCTATCATATATCCCCTGCCCCCCCCCCCTTGAATATTCTTGGTAGAAAATTGTTAGCAAATTGTTACAGCAGTAAATAAGTAGTAAAAAAATTCGTAAAGAGATACTCTCTCTGCGGTCTCAGAGGTGTCCAGAAAGTGTTACTGCCTCGAAGTCGGAGATCAAAGGTAGCGTCTCAATTAGTTAATGAGTGTATTTTTCAGTATCCGTTATTGGATGTCTGTCCTCACTAAAGCCGAAATAATGACAATAATAGCACACAGCATCTCAAAATGAAAGGCCAATATTCGTAAGACTCTACAAGAAATAATCGTTTGAAGGGAAAAAGTTCATAAACTCAATCCTGAATCGTTTACGAGATTCAAAACTTTTCTTGTACATTACCTTTTTGTCAGTGCGACCCAGCTTCTGTCTTTCCCACCTTTTTCTTTGTTAATAAGCTACGTGCTGAAAGTATATGGATGTATTGTATTGTATTGTACTGTATTGAACAGGGAACCTATTGCGGTTCGGCCCCCAGTAGACCCCCCCCCCTCCAATGAAACATGTGTGGATCGAGCTTGGACGTAAACTCTACCCGAGCACCATATCCAGAGTGTCAGGGTCCAGGTGCAAGAGTTGCGGGCCAGCTTGACTCAGGAGAGGCTAGAATGACTATGACGTTCTTGCCACCCGCATCAGAGTATGCACCCAGGTTGAAAGTGGCGCAACGTCATATTGATGAATGGTCTCATTGCTGCCTCCTTCTTATTAGATGTCAGTCGATTTTGTGATCACGAAACATTACAGCCCATTTAAACCTGTGAAGTTTCATTTCGCTCCTTCCTCCCCTTCTGGGTGCTTTCGACTTTTGTAATTACAGCCGCTTGTAATTGCTACACTACTGGGCATTAAAATTGCTACACCAAGAAGAAACACAGATGATCAACGGGTATTCATTGGACAAATATATTATACTAGAACTGACATGTGATTACATTTTCACGCAATTTGGGTCCATAGATCCTGAGAAATCAGTACCCAGAACAACCACCTCTGTCCGTAATAACGGCCTTGATACGTCTGGTCCGTATCTCGTGGTCGTGCGGTAGCGTTCTCGCTTCCCACACCCGGGTTCCCGGGTTTGATTCCCGGTGGGGTCAGGGATTTTCTCTGCCTCGTGATGACTGGGTGTTGTGTGCTGTCCTTAGGTTAGTTAGGTTTAAGTAGTTCTAAGTTTTAGGGGACTGATGACCATAGATGTTAAGTCCCATAGTGCTCAGAGCCATTTTTTTGATACGTCTGGGCATTGAGTCAAACAGCTTGGATGGCGTGTACAGGTACAGTTGGCCATGCAGCTTCAACACGATACCACAGTTCATCAAGAGTAGTGACTGGTGTATTGTGATGAGCCAGTTGCTCGGCCACCATTGACCAGACGTTTTCAGTTGGTGAGAGATCTGGAGAATGTGCTGGCCAGGGCAGCAGTCGAATATTTTATGTATCCAGAAAGACCCGTACAGGACCTGCAACATGCGGTCGTGCATTATCCTGCTGAAATGTAGGGTTTCGCAGGGATCGGATGAAGGGTAGAGCCACGGGTCGTAACACATCTGAAATGTAACGTCCACTGATCAAAGTGCTGTCAATGCGAACAAGAGGTGACCGAGACGTGTAACCAATGGCACTCCATACCATCACGCCAGGTGATACGCCAGTATGGCGATGACGAATACACGCATCCAAAGTGCGTTCACCGCGATGTCGCCAAACACGGATGCGACCATCACGATGCTGCAAACAGTATCTGGATTCATCCGAAAAAATGACGTTTTACCATTCGTGCACCCAGGTTCGTCGTTGAGTACACCGTCGCAGGCCCTTCTGTCTGTGATGCAGCGTCGAGGGTAACGGCAGCCGTGGTCTCCGAGCTGATAGTCCATGCTGCTGCAAATCGAACTGTTCGTGCAGTTGGTTGTTGTCTTGCAAACGTCCCCATCTGCTGACCCAGGAATCGAGACGTGGCTGCACGATCTGTTACAGCCATGCGAATAAGATGCCTGTCATCTTGACTGCTAGTGTTGCCGTTGGGATCCAGCACGACGTTCCGTATTACCCTCCTGAACCCACCGATTCCATATTCTGCTAACAGTCATTGGATCTCGACCAACGCGAGCAGCAATGTCGCTATACGATAAACCGAAGTCACGATACGCTACAATCCGACTTTATCGAAGTCGAAAACGTGATGGTACGCATTTCTCCCCCTTACACGAGGCATCACACCAGGCAACCCCGGTCAACCGCTGTTTGTGCATGAGAAATCGGTTGGAAACTTTCCTCATGTCAGCACGTTGCAGGTGTCGCCACCGGCGCCAACCTTGTGTGAATGCTCTGAAAAGCTACTCATTTGCATATCACAGCATCTTCTTGTCCTGTCGGTAGCACGTCATCTTCGTGGTGTAGTAATTTTAATGGCCAGTAGTGTATATTCATATTGAATGACCGGGTGTATAACAGGAAACCGTGAATTGCAAGGCTGCGGGCTGCGCAGTGCTGTCGCACCCTGCATCGGCTGTGGACTGGTACACGCCCGGCCTTTACAGTGCAGGGACGGACTCTCGCGGCTCGGCGTTCAGCGGCGTGTGACGGACGGCTGTGGCCGGTGTCCGGCGTCCGGCCCCAGAGAGGGCGCATAACCGCCGCACATCCATCACCGCCGCCCGCTGTCGATGCGTCCGCCGATATCGACGCCGCCAGGCATACCTCGCTCAAAAAAGCCGCCAATGGCCGCGCTGCGCGGCGCACCGGCCGGGGAAGCCCCGACCCTCGCTTCGGCCGCTCATTATGTAATTACGCGCCTCCACTGCGCAGGGAGGGGCTACGAGCGCGCGTGTGTGTGCGCCCGTGCATGTGTGACTGATGCCTGCTCTTAATATGGAAATTGGCCTTCATTGGAGGAAAAGAGAGAGAGTCGGGGGCCCCTGAATTGGCCGCGCGCCGCACGACCTTGTGCCCAAAAAACGCCTCCGCCCCGGTAATGTATACGAAAATATCTTATTTCCGGTAATCGGCGCTAAACGCGGCAATTTTTGCCCGTCTGTTTACCTTTCTATCGACTGGCGGCTGTAAATTGGACGGCACGCCCCATTCTATAAAGGTCAGGCCTCGTCGCATCCAGCTTAACAGTCAGCTTCGGTCATCTGTCTCCTGCAGAGACAAGGACAGGTGCGCGCTTCTGACCTCACCCGCTCTGTATGTCCACTAGTTAAACAATGTGTCTTCTCTAGCGCGGTTTGCTTTGCAGTGTGGTCTTTTTGCGCATTCAACACCATAGAAATGTCTGTCACACCCATGCACAGTCACGACCTGCACGCCCAATATTTCCCCGGAATGGAAAGAAATACAGGGTGTATCAAAAAGAATCATCCGATTTAGCACGTCTATACTTCTGAAACTAATAAACACATACAATGAATTTCGTTTTTTGATGAAGGGGGAACTCAAAAAAAAATTTTAACGCTTGTTTATAGATGTTCAATATGCCGCCTTTAGATGCACGGCATATGTCAATGCCGTATTCAAATTGTTCCCACACTGCAGCTTCTACAGCTGTTGTTACGCGATGTCTCATCTCATTCATTGTTGTTGGTAACCGATGCACATTGAATCTTTTATAAACTCCCGCAAGAAATAATCACACACAGTCAGGTCCGGTGACTTTGGAGGCCAGTAATGTTAGGCTGAATCATTTAGTTCAGTGCGACCAATCCATCGTTCAGTAATCCTCTGATTTAAAAATTCCCGCACTTCCAGATGCCATCCTGTTGATAAATGAAGCTGTTCGACTCAGTCTCCAACTGTGGGAAAAGAAAGTGCTCAATCATATCGAGATATGTGCTTCCAGTAACAGTGTTCTCGGCAAAGAAAAGTGGACCATACACTTTTTCTCGTGAAACTGGACAAAACACATTAAATTTTGGAGAGTCCCTCACATGTTGTACAACTTCATGCGGTTGTTCCGTACCCCATATTCTCACATTATGACGGTACACCTTTCCATTTAAGTGGAATGTTGCCTCGTCACTAAACACTACGCGTGAAAGAAAACTGTCATCCTCCATCTTGCCAAGAACGACATTACAGAGCTCCACACGTTGTTGTTTGTCACCTTCACGAAGAGCTTGCAGAAGTTGAATTTTGTTTTCTTTCATGTGTATTAACATCGACGCAACACACGCCACACAGACGTCGGTGGCATGTTGAGCTGTCGAGCTGCACGGCGAACGGATTTCTGCGGACTCCTTGTGAAACTATGGCGGATGCGTTCGACGTCTGTCGGACACTCGGGGAAGACTGGGTGATTTGCCTTTACAAAAAATGTTCAGATGTGTGTGAAATCTTATGGGACTCAACTGCTAAGGTCATCAGCCCCTAAGGACAAACGCACACACCCATGCCCGAGGGAGGACTCGAACCTCCGCCGGGACTAGCCGCACAGTCCATGACTAGAGCGCCTTATACCGCTCGGCTAATCCCGCGCGGCTTGTTGACACAAACAACCTGTTTCTCGGAATTGTTTATGACATCGTCTAATTCTCTGTTATGTAGGAGGATCCACACCATACATAGTAGGAAAGTAAGGCTCAACATTTATTACTAAATCCCATACTGGGCAAAACGGAGAACGCAAAACGCTTTCTGTTGTCCCGACACCATTTTTACTGGAACTGAAGTGGGTGCCACTGCTGCTACCTAGCGGGAACCATGTAAAGCTCGAGAGTTTGCTATTTCCAACATAACGTTGCTCACGCACATGTATAATTTTTTTTTTTTTAACCGATGATTCCTTTTGCTATACCGTGTACCACTTACATTATCTATTATTTACCAGCTACAAAATTGTTATAGTGATTAATATTTTGGGTCGAACAACACAATCTTCCGAGTCCCAGTTTACGAATTGCGAGACCTATGTGTATGTATTTAGAAAGGGAATGAACACATTTCGTACGCGCGGTAGTATGGTAGACACCTCTCTTGTTACTCGATGGCCATCTTCAAATCTTATGCTGCCATTATCTGATCTAAGGGGAAAACATAAAGATAAGAATGTGGGGTGGAGGGTGACTGGGGAAGGGGGGGGGGGGGGGGGAGAGAGAAGGCTACACAAAAACTACGCGGCGCTGAAGTTACTTTTGTGTACGCCCCGCCCCCTCTCCCCCCACCCCTTCCTTTTTCTCTAGGTCTCACCGGTTTAGCATTCGCTTTCGCACCAGTGCGGCTTACTTTTCTTGTAACGTCATTTCTTAACTAAAGAACAAGGCTATTGCTTAAAAAAATTTGATTATTACTGTTGATTTCTCACAGTCAACAAGCAGACTTAACCCCATGGCAATTTTATATGTACTACCCGTTGACGTTCCTAATTGTTACGTCGGGCACGTTGAAAAATATCCACCTTTATTTCTGGTGCACTGCAATGGCTTGGAACAACACCATGTGATCAGTTAAGTTGCACTGTACACGCCATCCAGCGGCGAGCTAGGTAACTTCATAACGAGTCTGCCGCCACTATGTTAACACTCCGCCGGCAGCGTAGTACTGTGCGGCATTGTTGTGAATCATGTTCGCCGCCGACATGCAAGGACGGCTCGACGATTTTATCAACTGTGTGAATTTTATCAGCGGAATTTTTATCAAGATGTACATACGTGGGGAGTGCCTTTTATGCTTCGACTCTATTTAATGTGACAAGGCAATTTTATGACAAGGTACGAGGAATTTTATATATTTTATGCAATCCGTGATATGAATTGTAGCCTCTATCCACCCCCGCATTATTATCTTTATGTTTTCCCCTTAGATCGCATGATGGCAGTAATAGTCTGCTAAAACCGGTCATAGTGGAACAATAAAAGTGTCGACACTGCGATCGCTGTGTACGAAGAGTGTTCATTCCCTTTCGAGATACATAAACATTGGCCTCGCAATCATCGTACACTGGGGCCGATGGTTTGTAGGCGTGGAGCTGGTGCTCGATAGCTTTTACATAGGATAGAAATCATGCAAATTTGGTGCCCAAGACATAACGTAAGTTTGGTATCATATTCCTAAAATTACTGCAGCACGAGTGTGGCCTTGTGACACACATAGTTATCTTGCAGGAAGGCACGTTCACCGCTGGGAAAACGTAAATATGAAGGAACGTACGTGGTCAGAAATTACGTTCAGTAGTTCAGAACCGTCATACTGCGTTCAATTACTACCACAGGTACCACGGTAGACCAGCTGATCGTTCCTCATAGGATATTAGCTGTTCCCATCGGCCTGTGTCTGTGGCATGGAGCCTGTTTCGAGGAGTCGTTCGCCTGAATGACGGCGTATCCTTACAAAACCACCACCTGACCAGGTGAAAGGATCCCATTGATCCTAGTCAAGTCTCCTACGATGCCATGTTCATTGTAATAACGAGTTGTCAACACATAGGGGTTATCCGCTGCTGAGTCCCGTATTCAACAATGTGAGGCGAAAGGTGTGCTCCGAATCACTTGCCTCCACCAGCAAGTTACGCTGTTGTCAGATGTGCCACAAATCGCCGCCTGTCCTGCTAGCGTTCTGACGACGTCGCAGTTCAGCTCCCTAAAACACCAATTATCATCATCTACATCTACATGGATACTCTGTAAATCACACTCAAGTGCCTGGCAGAGGGCTCATCGAACCACCTTCACAATTCTCTGTTATTCCAGTCTCGTATAGCTCGCGGAAAGAATGAACACCTATATCTTTCCGTACGAGCTCTGATTTCCCTTATTTTATTGGTGATCGTTCCTCCCTATGTAGGTCGGTGTCAATAAAATATTTTCGCATTCGGAGGAGATAGTTGGACATGCCGCGTCAGTTGTTCAGCGATGCCGATGTCAGTGGTGACGTGAACATTCTCACACGTGTAGACCACGTTTTAGACGATGCCATGTTCATTGTAATAACGAGTTGTCAACACATGGGGGTTATCCGCTGCTGAGTCCCGTATTCAACAATGTGAGGCGAAAGGTGTGCTCCGAAACACTTGCCTCCACCAGCAAGTTACTCTGTTGTCAGATGTGCCACAAATCGCCGCCTGTCCTGCTAGGGCTCTGACGACGTCGCAGTTCAGCGCCCTAAAACACCAATTATCATCATCTACATCTACATCTACATCTACATGGATACTCTGTAAATCACATTCAAGTGCCTGGCAGAGGGCTCATCGAACCACCTTCACAATTCTCTGTTGTTCCAGTCTCGTATAGCGTGCGGAAAGAATGAACACCTATATCTTTCCGTACGAGCTCTGATTTCCCTTATTTTATCGTGGTGATCGTTCCTATGTAGATCGGTGTCAATAAAATATTTTCGCATTCGGAGGAGAAAGTTGGACGTGCCGCGTCAGTTGTGCAGCGATGCCGGTGTCAGTGGTGACGTGAACATTCTCACACGCGTAGACCACGTTCTAGACGATGCCATGTTCATTGTAATAACAAGTTGTCAACACATAGGGGTTATCCGCTGCTGAGTCCCATATTCAACAATGTGAGGCGAAAGGTGTGCTCCGAAACACTTGCCTCCACCAGCAAGTTACTCTGTTGTCAGATGTGCCACAAATCGCCGCCTGGCCTGCTATGGTTCTGACGACGTCGCAGTTCAGCGCCCTAAAACACCAATTATCATCATCTACATCTACATCTACATGGATACTCTGTAAATCACATTCAAGTGCGTGGCAAAGGGCTCATCGAACCACCTTCACAATTCTCTGTTATTCCAGTCTCGTATAGCGTGCGGAAAGAATGAACACCTATATCTTTCCGTACGAGCTCTGATTTCCCTTATTTTATCGTGGTGATCGTTCCTATGTAGATCGGTGTCAATAAAATATTTTCGCATTCGGAGGAGAAAGTTGGACGTGCCGCGTCAGTTGTGCAGCGATGCCGGTGTCAGTGGTGACGTGAACATTCTCACACGCGTAGACCACGTTCTAGACGATGCCATGTTCATTGTAATAACAAGTTGTCAACACATAGGGGTTATCCGCTGCTGAGTCCCATATTCAACAATGTGAGGCGAAAGGTGTGCTCCGAAACACTTGCCTCCACCAGCAAGTTACTCTGTTGTCAGATGTGCCACAAATCGCCGCCTGGCCTGCTATGGTTCTGACGACGTCGCAGTTCAGCGCCCTAAAACACCAATTATCATCATCTACATCTACATCTACATGGATACTCTGTAAATCACATTCAAGTGCCTGGCAGAGGGCTCATCGAACCACCTTCACAATTCTCTGTTGTTCCAGTCTCGTATAGCGTGCGGAAAGAATGAACACCTATATCTTTCCGTACGAGCTCTGATTTCCCTTATTTTATCGTGGTGATCGTTCCTATGTAGATCGGTGTCAATAAAATATTTTCGCATTCGGAGGAGAAAGTTGGACGTGCCGCGTCAGTTGTGCAGCGATGCCGGTGTCAGTGGTGACGTGAACATTCTCACACGCGTAGACCACGTTCTAGACGATGCCATGTTCATTGTAATAACAAGTTGTCAACACATAGGGGTTATCCGCTGCTGAGTCCCATATTCAACAATGTGAGGCGAAAGGTGTGCTCCGAAACACTTGCCTCCACCAGCAAGTTACTCTGTTGTCAGATGTGCCACAAATCGCCGCCTGGCCTGCTATGGTTCTGACGACGTCGCAGTTCAGCGCCCTAAAACACCAATTATCATCATCTACATCTACATCTACATGGATACTCTGTAAATCACATTCAAGTGCCTGGCAGAGGGCTCATCGAACCACCTTCACAATTCTCTGTTGTTCCAGTCTCGTATAGCGTGCGGAAAGAATGAACACCTATATCTTTCCGTACGAGCTCTGATTTCCCTTATTTTATCGTGGTGATCGTTCCTATGTAGATCGGTGTCAATAAAATATTTTCGCATTCGGAGGAGAAAGTTGGACGTGCCGCGTCAGTTGTGCAGCGATGCCGGTGTCAGTGGTGACGTGAACATTCTCACACGCGTAGACCACGTTCTAGACGATGCCATGTTCATTGTAATAACAAGTTGTCAACACATAGGGGTTATCCGCTGCTGAGTCCCATATTCAACAATGTGAGGCGAAAGGTGTGCTCCGAAACACTTGCCTCCACCAGCAAGTTACTCTGTTGTCAGATGTGCCACAAATCGCCGCCTGGCCTGCTATGGTTCTGACGACGTCGCAGTTCAGCGCCCTAAAACACCAATTATCATCATCTACATCTACATCTACATGGATACTCTGTAAATCACATTCAAGTGCCTGGCAGAGGGCTCATCGAACCACCTTCACAATTCTCTGTTGTTCCAGTCTCGTATAGCGTGCGGAAAGAATGAACACCTATATCTTTCCGTACGAGCTCTGATTTCCCTTATTTTATCGTGGTGATCGTTCCTCCCTATGTAGGTCGGTGTCAATAAAATATTTTCGCATTCGGAGGAGAAAGTTGGACGTGCCGCGTCAGTTGTTCAGCGATGCCGATGTCAGTGGTGACGTGAACATTCTCACACGCGTAGACCACGTTCTAGACGTCCACGCAGCACAGACGCCCACCAGGATCGTCGCTGTGGCAGATCGTACAGCTAGCAAAGCACAGATAACAGGGCTTGTGAGCCCAGACGTGTCAACACGAACTGTTGCGAACCAGTTGGTAGCAGTGGGACTACGGGCGCCCTCACCTCTAGCTCATCTTCCACGCATGCCACAGCATCGACGTGCACGGAGCGGTTGGAAAATGGAATGGCACGCTGTTGTTTTCAGCAGTGAAAGCAGATTCTGTCTGCACGCAAGTGACGGCCGTTTGCGCACACAATCTAGCCTGGTGAGTGCTGTCTCGTAGAGTGCATTCGTCCAAGACACACTGGTTCCACCTCAGGCCTTATGGTCTTGGGGTGCGATAAGCTGCAACTCACGTTCACCATTGGAAGGGACGCTAAACAGCGCTCGGTATGAGCAGAATGTCGTTAGACCCATTCTTTTGTCTTTCTTGCAACAGGAAAGTGATGTGTCCATCGAAGAGGACAATACTCGCCCACACATTGCCCGTGAAATTCAGTGTGCTCTGCAAGATGTGCAGCAACTTCCCTGGCCAGCACGACCTCCAGATTTGTCTCCAGCCTAGCACGTGTGGGATATGATAGGACAAGAAGTGTCTCTTGTGACTCATCAGCCAACAACTCTTACAGAACTATGCGAACAGGTCGAGGCATAACGTATCCCAGGACGGTATTCGCCATCTGTACGGTCGACTGAATGCCAGAGTCAGCGCCTGTTATTGCCGTTCGAGGAAGCTACACCACGTAGGCCTACTAACACGGGTACTTCAGCATGAGTAAATACCTGGTCCTCCTAACCGCTTGTGCTGTTGCTGTGTAAATGTAATCATCTCATGTTCTCCGTAAGCTAAGTTGCAAACAATAAATCTTGAGTGAAGTGGGAACCTCTAACAGGGTTTTTTTTTCGGTAGTAAGTTTTCTCTTTGGTGGTGCTGTGAAGGTTTTCATGTTGTTATTTAGTGGCAAGTAGAGTCTTGATACTGTAAAACAAAGAACACAAATCCTCTATTTGCGAAGGTACTGTCGTCTTAAAACAGATTAAGGTTGTGGCTGGAAGCGATGTTGTTGTTGTTGTGGTCTTCAGTCCTGAGACTGGTTTGATGCAGCTCTCCATGCTACTCTATCCTGTGCAAGCTTTTTCATCTCCCAGTACCTACTGCAACCTACATCCTTCTGAATCTGCTTAGTGTATTCATCTCTTGGTCTCCCTCTACGATTTTTACCCTCCACGCTGCCCTCCAATACTAAATTGGTGATCCCTTGATGCCTCAGAACATGTCCTACCAACCGATCCCTTCTTCTGGTCAAGTTGTGCCACAAACTCCTCTTCTCCTCAATCCTATTCAATACTTCCTCATTAGTTATGTGATCTACCCATCTAATCTTCAGCATTCTTCTGTAGCACCACATTTCGAAAGCTTCTATTCTCTTCTTGTCCAAACTATTTATCGTCCATGTTTCACTTCCATACATGGCTACACTCCATACGAATACTTTCAGAAATGACTTCCTGACACTTAAATCAATACTGGATGTTAACAAATTTCTCTTCTTCAGAAACGCTTTCCTTGCCATTGCCAGCCTACGTTTTATATCCTCTCTACTTCGACCATCATCAGTTATTTTGCTCCCCAAATAGCAAAACTCCTTTACTACTTTAAGTGCCTCATTTCCTAATCTAATTCCCTCAGCATCATCCGACTTAATTAGACTCCATTCCATTATCCTTGTTTTGCTTTTGTTGATGTTCATCTTATATCCTCCTTTCAAGACACTGTCCATTCCATTCAACTGCTCTTCCAAGTCCTTTGCTGTCTCTGACAGAATTATAATGTCATCGGCAAACCTCAAAGTTTTTATTTCTTCTCCATGAATTTTAATACCTACTCCGAATTTTTCTTTTGTTTCCTTTACTGCTTGCTCAATATACAGATTGAACAACATCGGGGAGAGGCTACAACCCTGTCTTACTCCTTTCGCAACCACTGCTTCCCTTTCATGTCCCTCGACTCTTATAACTGCCATCTGGTTTCTGTACAAATTGTAAATAGCCTTTCGCTCCCTGTATTTTACCCCTGCCACCTTTAGAAGAGAGTATTCCAGTCAACATTATCAAAAGCTTTCTCTAAGTCTACAAATGCTAGAAACGTAGGTTTGCCTTTCCTTAATCTTTCTTCTAAGATAAGTCGTAAGCTCAGTACTGCCTCACGTGTTCTAGTGTTTCTACGGAATCCAAACTGATCTTCCTCGAGGTTGGCTTCTACTAGTTTTTCCATTCGTCTGTAAAGAATTCGTTTTAGTATTTTGCAGCTGTGACTTATTAAACTGATAGTTCGGTAATTTTCACTTCTGTCAACACCTGCTTTCTTTGGGATTGGAATTATTATATTCTTCTTGAAGTCTGAGGGTATTTCGCCTGTTTCATACATCTTCCTCACCAGATGGTAGAGTTTTGTCAGGACTGGCTCTCCCAAGGCCGTCAGTAGTTCCAATGGAATATTGTCTACTCCGGGGGCCTTGTTTCGACTCAGGTCTTTCAGTGCTCTGTCAAACTCTTCACGCAGTATCATATCTCCCATTTCATCTTCATCTACATCCTCTTCCATTTCCATAATATTGTCCTCAAGTACATCGCCCTTGTATAGACCCTCTATATACTCCTTCCACATTTCTGCTTTCCCTTCTTTGCTTAGAATTGGGTTTCCATCTGAGCTCTTGATATTCATACAAGTCGTTCTCTTATCTCCAAAGGTCTCTTTAATTTTCCTGTAGGCAGTATCTATCTTACCCCTAGTGAGATAGGTCTCTACATCCTTACATTTGTCCTCTAGCTATCCCTGCTTAGCCATTTTGCACTTCCTGTCGATCTCATTTTTGAGACATTTGTATTCCTTTTTGTCTGCTTCATTTACTGCATTTTTGTATTTTCTCCTTTCATCAATTAAATTCAATATTTCTTCTATTACCCAAGGATTTCTACTAGCCCTCGTCTTTTTACCTACTTGATCCTCTGCTGCCTTCACTACTTCATCCCTCAAAGCTACCCATTCTTCTTCTACTGTATTTATTTCCCCCATTCCTGTCAATTGCTCCCTTATGCTCTCCCTGAATCTCTGTACAACCTCTGGTTCTTTTAGTTTATCCAGGTCCCATCTCCTTAAATTCCCACCTTTTTGCAGTTTCTTCAGTTTTAATCTACAGGTCATAACCAATAGATTGTGGTCAGAGTCCACATCTGCCCCTGGAAATGTATTACAATTTAAAACCTGGTTCCTAAATCTCTGTCTTACCATTATATAATTTATCTGATACCTTTTAGTATCTCCAGGGTTCTTCCATGTATACAACCTTCTTTCATGATTCTTAAACCAAGTGTTAGTTATGATTATGTTGTGCTCTGTGCAAAATTCTACCAGGCGGCTTCCTCTTTCATTTCTTAGCCCCAATCCATATTCACCTACTATGTTTCCTTCTCTCCCTTTTCCTACACTCGAATTCCAGTCACCCATGACTATTAAATTTTCGTCTCCCTTCATAATCTGAATAATTTCTTTTATTTCATCATACATTTCTTCAATTTCTTCGTCATCTGCAGAGCTAGTTGGCATATAAACTTGTACTACTGTAGTAGATGTGGGCTTCGTATCTGTCTTGGCCACAATAATGCGTTCACTATGCTGTTTGTAGTAGCTTACCCGCATTCGTATTTTCCTATTCATTATTAAACCTACTCCTGCATTACCCCTATTTGATTTTGTGTTTATAACCCTGTAGTCACCTGACCAGAAGTCTTGTTCCTCCTGCCACCGAACTTCACTAATTCCCACTATATCTAACTTCAACCTATCCATTTCCCTTTTTAAATTTTCTAACCTACCTGCCCGATTAAGGGATCTGACATTCCACACTCCGATCCGTAGAACGCCAGTTTTCTTTCTCCTGATAACGACATCCACTTGAGTAGTCCCCGCCCGGAGATCCGAATGAGGGACTATTTTACCTCCGGAATATTTTACCCAAGAGGACGCCATCATCATGTAATCATACAGTAAAGCTGCATGCCCTCGGGAAAAATTACGGCCGTAGTTTCCCCTTGCTTTCAGCCGTTCGCAGTACCAGCACAGCAAGGCCGTTTTGGTTATTGTTACAAGGCCAGATCAGTCAATCATCCAGACTGTTGCCCTTGCAACTACTGAAAAGGCTGCTGCCCGTCTTCAGGAACCGCACTGAAAAAAAGATGTTTTTACGCAAAATGTGTAGCTGAATACATGTACCTATATAAGTAGTTTATATTGAATTATAGTTTCGTTCAAGATCACGTTTTCTAATCGGCCGTATGTTTTTACAACAAAGACAAAACTGTTACCTTTGCTAAATTAGGTAATTGCGGTGTTCTTTCCAGAACCATTTTACATTTTTTATGTGTATAATGCAAATAAATAAAAACCCGCATTCCATGAATATGATCCGAGAGGAATTCTTTGCCCATTCTAAAACTTTCTACTGTAATGTGCTTTCTTTTATGGTCTACGTGTTTGGAATAGTGTAGTCTGAGTACTGCATTGCACTTTCTTTTAGTGTCTACACGTTTGGAATAGTGTAGTCGGAGTCATTGTGTGCATTATTCTTCAACGTTAAACTGCTAATATTATCTCTAATCCCAAGCGAGTGTGGCATTCTTTTACTATCGCGCGTCACTCTACGCTTTTTTTACGCTGTAAATCAATCTACAGAAGATCGAATAACGAATAAATGTTTATCCATTTGTACTTAAGTAAATGGAATTACTTACGAATATGCTTCGTACATATAATTTTTTCTTCTCTTAGTCGTCTCAAAGATTACATGGGATTGGTTTCTTCTTGGTGCAAAATGCGTTAAACTTCGTGAGGAATTACTTTGCGGCAATGATAACGCTGAATCTGTGACATTTTTCTCTGAACTTGAACATCATACAATTTTCTGTGTTTCCGTAGTATCGAGTGAGAAGAGTTTTTTTTTAAAAAAAAAAAAAACCTCAGACTAATTAGGAATTATCTTAGGTTCACTATGGTTCAGACACGACTTTCTAGTTTAGAAATTTTGTCAATCGAAATTTGTGTAGCTCAAGGTACCCATTTTGTTGATGCACTTTCAAAATTTACAGCAGAAAAAGCCTGAGTGATAAGCATTCTAAGTTACACATTAAAATCATGATGATGGTATTTGGTTTGTAGGGCGTTCAACTGCGCGGTTATCAGCGCCCGTACAAAGTCCCAGTTTTTACACAGTCCAATTTTTTTCACAGTCCAATCTAGCCACTGTCACGAATGATGATGAAAATGAAAAGATGAGAACAACACAAACACCCAGTCCCCAGGCAGAGAAAATCCGCAACCCGGCCGGGAATGGAACCCAGGACGCCGTGATCCACATGTGTAGCATTGAGATCTATGGTTATCTGTATTGCTTCATTAATAAGTCCGCAGCTCGTGGTCGTGCGGTAGCGTCCTCGCTTCCCACGCCCGGGTTGCCGGGTTCGATTCTCGGCGGGGTCAGGGATTTTCTCTGCCTCGAGATGACTGGGTGTTGTGTGATGTCCTTAGGTTAGTTAGGTTTAAGTAGTTCTAAGTTCTAGGGGACTGATGACCATAGATGTTAAGTCCCATAGTGCTCAGAGCCATTTGAACCCATTTGCTTCATTAATAAACAATGAAATTGTGTTATTTATACAAATGCGTTTTGCTTATTCACTTATAAAGACTGTTCACAACACAGTTAACATTATACTTGGCTTGCTTAACCCCTTGTTGTAAAAATTGCCTCCCCCCTCTCAAAAAAATGGTGTTATGTTTTTGTGGGGTTGATAGGGGATGGAGTGTGTATCTGGAATAAGGAGTGTGGGGGGAGGGGAGTATGTATGTTAGGGGGGGTTATATATATGTGTGTGTGGGGGGGGGGAGGAGGGAAAGTACGCATTTGTAGGCAGTGTGTGTGTATGTGTGTGTGTGTGTGTGTGTGTGTGCGTGTGTGCGCGCGCGCGCGGAAAGATAATGCAGGAGGAAATAGTAGATAGGTACATAGGTAGCTCGAATATACTTGGGTGTCAAGATTTTCAATTACTGTTAACGTCCACTCGGTATGCGAGAAGGAATGTTTGAAAAATTAGACACTTGTTTGAGAGTTGTGTAAAATCCAGGATGCGTTTCAGAGCATAAAGCGTATCGTGCACATAATTCACGGAATAAGAGGCTTATTAGGAACAGCATCCACATTAGCACAGAGCATTTTAATCAAACCGGCCAACAGAATGGAAATGTAGACGCAGAAGAGCCCTTCGTGATAGACTACAGAGTATTCGGAAATTCGCTGTGCGTTCCAGTTTAGACCTCCGGCCTTTACGTAGCAACGAACAGCGCGCCGTTTACGTTTTTGAGCAGAAATTAAATTACATTTGAATTGTGAAAGAATCCTCGCCCATTTATGGCGTGCAAGTTTAGAAACTCGATTGCTCGTTGTTAATTGTCCAACTTTTATTCAGCGCGGCCACTTATTTTTTAACAAGTAAATTGCACTGAATTCGTTTGCGAATGGAACTTTTTCTTCCTTTTTGCCGCACACATTTCAGTTTCGCCATCTGCAGTGCGTATAAAAATTTTCACCGTAACGGTTGGCAATGGCTAGAAGCTACCAGCACACAGGTCATCTGAATAATAAAGAGAGAAATAAACAGCTCCTGAAAATTATCGCAATGTAGTTTTAAAAATACGGAAGTCGTTGCCGAGAAATTATATTGTACTGCTGTAGTCTACTAAAACAGTACACGTATCAGAAACGAAAACAGAAGAATTATGGGCTATTGATTTGCCATGGTTAATGAGAGATGTTATTGAGATAACATGACTATTTTCCCCGGGAAAAAAATGATAAAGATCATAGTCGAAATACACTACTGGCCATTAAAATTGCTACGCCACGAAGATGAAGTGCTACAGACGCGAAATTTAACCGACAGGAAGAAGATACTGTGATATGCAAATGATTAGCTTTTCAGAGCATACACACAAGGTTGGCGCCGGTGGCGACACCTACAACGTGCTGACACGAGGAAAGTTTCAAACCGATTTCTCATACACAAACAGCAGTTGACTGGCGTTGCCTTGTGAAACGTTGTTGTGATGCCTCGTGTAAGGAGAAGAAATGCGTACCATCACGTTTCCGACTTTGATAAAGGTCGGATTGTAGCCTATCGCGATTGCGGTTTATGGTATCGCGACACTGCTACTCGCGTTGGTCGAGATCCACTGACTGTTAGCAGAATATGGAATCGGTGGATTCAGGGGGGTAATACGGAACGCCGTGCTAGATCCCAAAGGCCTCGTATCACTAGCAGTCGAGATGACAGGCATCTTATCCGCATGGCTGTAACGGATGGTGCAGCCACGTCTCGATCCCTGAGTCAACAGATGGGGACGTTTGCAAGACAACAACCATCTGCACGAACAGTTCGACGACGTTTGCAGCATCTGTGTTTGGCGACATCGCGGCGAACTCACATTGGAAGCGTGTATTCGTCATCGCCATACTGGCGTATCACCCGGCGTGATAGTATGGGAAGCCATTGGTTCCACGTCTCGGTCACCTCTTGTTCACATTGACGGCACTTTGAACAGTGGACGTTACAGTTTAGATGTGTTACGACCCGTAGCTCTACCCTTCATTCGATCCCTGCGAAACCCTACGTTTCACCAGGATAATGCACGACCGCATGTTGCAGGACCTGTACGGGCTTTTCTGGATACAGAAAATGTTCGACTGCTGCCCTGGCCAGCACATTCTCCAGAGCTCTCACCAATTGAAAACGTCTGGTCAGTGGTGGCCGAACAACTGGCTCGTCACAATACGCCAGTCACTACTCTTGATGAACTGTGGTATCGTGTTGAAGCTGCATGGGCAGCTGTACCTGTACACACCATTCAAGCTCTATTTGACTCAATGCCCAGGCGTATCAAGGCCGTTATTACGGCCAGAGGTGGTTGTTCTGGGTACTGATTTCTCAGGATCTGTGCACCCAAATTGCGTGAAAATTTAATCATATGTCAGTTCCAGTATAATATATTTGTCCAATGAATACCCGTTTATCATTTGCATTTCTTCTTGGTGTAGTAATTTTAGTGGTCAGTAGTGTTTGTACTGACGGTAGTGAAAAATGTAAAACCCCTAAAGAATGTAGACTAGAAGGATGTGTAACATACACTGTTCAAAAGAACTAGAGGAACACGTCAGTACCCGTCCGATATGTTTAATGTATTTTGATACTGGCAGCACCTGTGGTATTATTGCATGGCTTTGGGCTTTTGGTTTCAATGTAGACAAGAATTAAAATCATTCGTGATCTACTGGCTGTGTTATGCATTACACTAACACGTTATCCCTCAGAAGGAAGAAAGTACCGGTGGCCCGGTGCTTTCTAGTGAGGTACACAGATGCAGTTGTCGTTTTTATTCAACGAAGTACATGCAATGAGATATCTTAAAGGAGTGCAAGTTGCAAGGATGGACTTACAGTCGTGTTGCAGCAGATGCCAGTGCACTACCATCTATTATGCATATGTTGTGGATCAGCCGGAGGGAGACAGGTCATACGCAAGGCGAGTTGGACAAGGTCGCCGACGGGCTACAACGCCACGTGAAGACCGATATATGGATATTTGTGCACTGCGTCGGCGTAGGGATCGCACCAGACCACTATAAGACGATCTCTGATGGAAAACGGAAGCCGCTGTGTCCGATCTGGCCGAAATGAACAGTTTACTAGAAAGGACGTTACGACCAAGATGTCCTGTTCGAGTACCTCGCTTGACACGACATTTTGCAGTTCGCCTTCAGTTCTGCTGTTCCAATTTCATCTGGAAACTATCCTCTAGATAGGTGATGGTCGTGTTTGTGTGCGGAGATCCCTGATGAACGATACCTGCCAATTGTTGCCCAGGAGATCGACAGATTTGCTAGATTCTGTGATTTTGTGGGGAGGCTTCGGTGGTGATAGCCATACAGATCTTGTCGTTGTCCATGGACGCCCTACCGAAAGGAAGCACACCGAAAAAATCCTGGTGCACCATGTGCTGGCTGCAGCATGAGGTTGTGGCCCTGGATTCCTTCTAATGCCAGCTCCCATTTGGCGGCGTCAGCAGGGATGTCTTGCAAACCATGGACATTGAAGTAATGGAAAGGCCAGGGGTGAGAACCGAACTGAACCCCTTCGTGGATACATGAGACATGCTTCGTGGTCGTCCTGTTCCAACATCCAAGAATTGTCAAGGACTTTTTTTGAATAATGGGAAAGGATACCATACGGTGGCCTCTATAGACTTAGAGCATGTCACGTACATTCAGGCAGTGATAAATGCATACGGTGGGCATACACGTCACTGAAGCTCTCAAAGTCCAATGACGGAATGAATGTTTCCACTTCGTTTTCAACACCTAGCGGACATTTAAGTTCTTTATATGTAAACAATCGAGGCTGTGATGATGCTTCGTTGTGTACTTAATTTGTAAAAGATAAAGGTGTAACTTGATAAGATACCCAGTCCTCAATTATTGCTGAATGGAGAATGACAGACGCTCAAACTCATGTTCGCTTAATTCTTTTGAACAGTGTTCGCCATCTTACCTGAATGGTAACGTGTTTGCCTTCCATACAGTGGGCCCGGGTTCTATTCCCGGCCGGGTTGGAGATTTTCTCCGCTCGTAAACTGGATGTTGTCCTCATCATCATTTCATCATCACGGACACGCCTGAAATAAGACTTGCCCGTAGGCGTCCAAACTTACCCGGTTGGGGTCTCCCGGCCATCAATGCCACATCATCATTTCATTTCTTTTTGTTTAACAGCGTAGTATACCGGCAAGAAGAAAGAGAAGGAAAGAGTCGTGTGGCATCGTTGGCTGGGAGTCTACAATTCCACCGCCTAATGGAAACATATTTTCTTCCTACATGCACAGTGACCTTTTACCGCTTCATGTGTGAGGGTTGTGTCTTAAAAAAAATGGTTCAAATGGCTCTGAGCACTATGGGACTTTACATCTGAGGTCATGAGTCCCTTAGAACTTAGAACTACTTAAACCTAATTAACCTAGGGACATCACACACATCCATGCCCGAGGCAGGATTCGAACCTGCGACCGTAGCAGTCGCGGGGTTCCGGATTGAAGCGCCTAGAACCGCACGGCCACCGCGGCGGGCGGTTGTGTCTTCAGTGTGTTTGTTGGACGCGGACGATTGTAACAGATGTGAGCAGTGTGGGTATTTTATGATTATGATAGAGGGGAGATGAAATTTGGTGCCGGCTCAGCCTGCTGCTGTCGAGTGGTACCAAAGGGGCCGCCGAGCTTAACATCCTCATCTGACACACAGATCACCATCAACAGTGCCATAGGCCCTCACTTAGTGGGACACTGCGAAGAGGTTTCGAAATTAATCCAAAGTCTGGTTATCAGAAATATTCCATCACCACCACCAACACCACCACCACTACCACCACTACCACCACTACCACCACCACCACCACCACAACCACCACTATCACCACTCTCCTCCCTCTTGGTGCCAAAGCTGACCGTGAAATTTTCTTGTAGCACCAGGATTCGAATAGGGTGCTATTGAACCGAGCATCAGCGCACACGCCACACTACAGAAATACATGTACTCCCATCAGTAAGGGGCTTATTTAAGCAGTCGCCATATTTTTACCGAGCTGCGCGAGGGGGGGGGGGGGGTTCACAACTAGGTTGCGTTGTTAGTGAGATTGGAACCCTATAACGAGAAAAGGATTCAACAAGTGACATCAATGCAGAAATTTTAGTTTTTCAATTTATCATAGGCAAAAGTAAATGCCATTCATGAGTAGATGCAACTGTTTGTAAAAGCTACCCCTATATCAAAGATAAGGCCGGGATTGTAAAAGGTTTCCCATATTTCAGGCTGTTAAAGACTGCTGGAAGTAGCGGGAACAGGTTAGAAAATACCAAGCCAAAAAACCATGCACCACGAAATCGTCAAATGGATGTACATGTAGACACACAAATAATTCAAATTCAAGAAAAATTGCACGATTTATCCAAAAGAAAGAGATTCACAAACAGAGCAAGTCAATAACGAGTTGCTCCATCTCTAATTCTTATGTAAGCAGTTGGGTATTCGGAAGTGTAAACCCAGGATGGCTTGCCACGAAGGGCAGCAAAACGGAGCATAGAATATCGTAGACGCTATAACTGTGCCGTGAATGACAACCAAAGGGGTTCTGCTATAAAAAGAAATGGCATTCCCAGACCATTACTCCTGGGTATCGGACCGTATAGAGGGCGGCAGTAGGGTTGATACTTGTATGAATATGGTGTCTGTTCTTTCGGACATATCAACAGGGACAGGTGAAAGTGTGTGCCCCGACCGGGACTCCAACCTGGGATCTCCTGCTTACATGGCAGACGCTCTATCCATGTGAGCCACCGAGGACACAGAGGATAGCGCGACTGCAGAGACTATCTCGCTCACGCCTCCCTCGAGACCCACACTCTCACCTCGTATGTCCACACATTACATTCGTAGTGTCCCTTCCCAATACACTCGTGGAAGACATTCTTACCAAGTCCCATAAGAAGAAGGTCATGGCCAGTGTTGCCAGAATTATACACTTACATGGATATGGTGTCTGTTCTTTCGGATATGTTTGAAAGAACAGACACCATTGATGACCTGCAGCCGTCTAGAACGAAATTAGAATTATATTAATACCTTCAGCTGCTAACGGACGTTGATATATATTATCGGGGACAGGTGAGAATTTGTGTCCCGACCTGGACTCGAACCCGGGATCTCCTGCTTACATGACAGACGCTCTATCCATCTGAGCCACCGAGGGCACAGAGGACACTGCCCCTGCAGGGAATAATCCCTTGCACGCTCCCCGTGGGACCCACATTCCCAACATGTCCACACCACTAAATTCGTAGTGCGTTTAATAGATGTTTGCCCATCACACAGACGCACCGAGGACGCACGGGAGGCGTGCGCGAGATAGTCCCTGCAGTCGCACTATCCTCTGTGTCCTCGGTGGCTCAGATGGATAGAGCGTCTGCCATGTAAGCAGGAGATCCCTGGTTCGAGTCCCGGTCGGGGCACACATTTTCACCTGTCCCCGTCGATACATATCTACGCCCGTTAGCAGCTGAAGGTATTAATATAATTCTAATTTCGTAATAGGGTTGATGTCCCAACGCTGTTGAGGTCGTCTCCAGGCGTTTCTTCGTTCGTCATCAAGCCTCAGCTCGAAGCGGATCTCATCACTGATGACAATTTTACTTCAGTCAATGGGTTCCAGGCCGAATGTGTTTGTAGAGACGCCTTGGACAGCAATAGGATACAATCGCGAATTTTGCCCGCCCTATGGTCTGACAACCAGGAGTGCATTTTCTTTTCGTAGCAGGACATATTGAACAGCACTGCTTGCCAGATGGCTGTAGTGTTTCCACTGCAGAGCTTGTGGCCATACCTCGTGCTCTTGAGCACATCCGTTCTTGCTCTGGCGAGTCAGACAGATAAAAAGTATACTGTGTGAATCGTAACTTGTAATTTATAGCACTCCTTCAAAAATTCCGAGTCTCTTTGTTTTCATGTTACCTTATGCACCGAAAGTTAGCAGACAGCTGAAAAGTATAATGTGTGAATCCTAGCTTGTAATTTCTAGCACTCCTTCAAATTTTCGAGACTCTTTTTTCATCCTATCTGATGCTCCGAAAGTTAGCTTAGAAAACTGGATATTGATATACTTAAAAATACAAGCGCTTTCGCTTGGCTTTAAGATACGTCTCGTAGGCTTTCTGGTGCGTAAGTCATGTCTTACATCTACATACATTTTTGCAAACCCTCGTTGCCAGTTTTGTAAAGGCCTCGTCGCTATTGCGTTGGAGGCCGGTTTTCTACTGTTGTTACGTTAGGCCGAATTTTTGAGTTCGTGAAACAGCTTCTGGTGCAGTACACCACTAAGAAAATTTCTCCCTGCCATCATTACACAGCTATGCCTCAGGGTCAGGTAACAGGATTGGAGAACGAAGGTTGTAAAACACTCCAACAAATTAGTAACAAAGTCACACAAACGAGTTAAAAAGGTTTGTATTGTATTGTATGTTAACCGGGGACCTAGAAACGACGGAGAGGCTCCGTCCCAGCCGCAGCCGCAGTGGTCCAAAACCCCACTACGACTACCGCAGTCCACTTCACTCCTCCGCCGCCCCACACTGAACCCAGGGTTATTGTGCGGTTCGGCCCTCGATAGATTCCCCCAGGGAACGTCTCACACCAGACGAGTGTAACCCCTATGTTTGCGTGGTAGAGTAATGGTGGTGTACGCGTACGTGGAGAACTTGTTTGCGCAGCAATCGCCGACATAGTGTAGCTGAAGCGGAATAAGGGGAACCAGCTCGCATTCGCCGAGGCAGATGGACATCCACCTAAAAACCATCCACAGACTGGCCGGCTCACCGGACCTCGACACAAATCTGTCGGGCGGACCAGGAGCTCCTTCCCACTCCAGAAAGCTGTGCGTTAGACGGCTCGGCTAACCGGGCGAGCTAAAAAGATTTATTTATCTTTGTAACTAGTTGAATAAAGAAGTCTGCAACACTGCGTGTAATATAACACAAAAAAGCCCCTCAATAGCTAACAAGGGAACCTCCCCATCGCACCCCCCTCAGATTTAGTTATAAGTTAGCACAGTGGATAGGCCTTGAAAAACTGACCACAGATCAATTGAGAAAACAGGAAGAAGTTGTGTGGAACTATGAAAAAAATAAGTAAAATGTACAAACTGAGTTGTCCATGCAAGATAGGCAACATCAAGGACACTGGGAGTCAAGGGGCGCCGTGGTCGCGTGGTTAGCGTGAGCAGCTGCGGAACGAGAGGTCCCTGGGTTCAAGTCTTCCTTCGAGCAAAAAGTTTAATTTTTTATTTTCAGACAATTATCAAAGTTCAGGCACTCACACATAATCAACTTCGCCCTCCAAAATTCCAGGACCAGATTTGCTTGGACATATGCAGGATTTGATGGTCTACACACGGAAAAATTTGAAAACGTAAAAAACATATGTTTTGACAGAGCACAGGGAAAAGTGTGCGAGTGTGAGACTTTTGGATTCATTTGTTGCAGTTTATGTGACAAACTCTTATGTTTTCATCATTTTTTTGGGAGTGATTATCACATCCACAAGAAAACCTAAATCGGGCAAGGTAGAAGAATCTTTTTACCCATTCGCCAAGTGTACAAGTTAGGTGGGTCGACAACATATTCCTGTCATGTGACGCACATGCCGTCACCAGTGTCGTATAGAATATATCAGACGTGTTTTCCTGTGGAGGAATCGGTTGACCTATGACCTTGCGATCAAAAGTTTTCGGTTCCCATTGGAGAGGCACGTCCTTTCGTCTACTAATCGCACGGTTTTGCGATACGGCCGCGAAACACAGACACTAAACTTATTACAGTGAACAGAGACGTCAATGAACGAAGGGATAGATCATAACTTTGCTAAAATAAAGAAAAATTTTTGGCTTGCGGGGAGACTTGAACCAAGGACCTCTCGTTCCGCAGCTGCTCACGCTAACCACGGGACCACGGCGCTCCTTATCTCGGAATGTCCTTGATGTTGCCTATGTTCCGCATGGACTACTCAGTTTGTATATTTTGCTTATTTTTTTATAGTTCCACACAACTTCTTCCTGTTTCCTCGATTGATCTGTGTTCGGTTTTTCAAGGCCTGTCCACTGTCCCAACTTACAACTAAATCTGAGGGGGGTGCGATGGGGAGGTTCCCTTGTAAGTGCAGGTAATAGTAGGTAAGCTTCTCGGTACATAGCAAATGCAATTTACAGCAACGGTCTGTTCACTTATAAGGGTTCACTGAACGACGTCCCCTGTCTAAGTCAGCTCTGGATGATGATCTGTAACCAGGTGGGCGAGAGCTGCTCTTCTGTCTTCCGAGTAGGCCTCTGTCCGTTGCCGTCTGGTCATTGGCGGATTGTACTCGACTGGCAACAGGCCGAGGCGAAGTCGCCACCCGTGGCGCTGATGGAACTCGCCCAAGTGGCGATTCTCTAAGGCAATGGCACCAGCTCGCATCTTTGTGCCTGTGGTGCTTTTTCCTGGCTATGTCTTGTTCGGAAGACACAGCACACATACTCCGCAAGGAAACACACGGTGCAAGGCGGGGGGTACCATATACTTGCCGTTTCCCTCCTTGTTCCACTCCCTAATATAGCGAGGCAAGCCTTCGTTCTCCAATCCTGATACCTGACCCTGGCATAGCTGTGTAATGGTGGCAGGGAGAAATTGTGTTAGTGGTGTACTGCACCAGAAACCGTTTCATTAACTCAAAAACTCGGCCTAACGTAACAACAGTGGCAAACAGGCCTCCGTGGTAATAGTAACGAGGCCTTTACAAAACTGGCAACGAGGGTTTACAAAAATGTATGTAGATGTAAGACATGACTTCCGCACCAGAAGGCAGGTGCGGACCTAACTTCACTTTTCAGTAAAAAGGTTTGTAATTTTACGTATATCAATACTCATTTTTCCAAGCTAACTTTCGGAGCATGAGATAACATGAAAAAAGGAGTGCTAGAAATTACAAGCTACGATTCACACATTATACTTTCCAGTTGTCTGCTAACGTAGCATTAGGTAGGATGGAAACATCTGTCTATATGCTTCCGTACGGGCACCAATTTCTCTTACGTTGTCTTCGCGGTTCTCAAGCGGAAAGTGCAGTGTAATCGTTCTGCAGTGAGCCAAAAATGCCCGCTCTCTAACTTTTCTGTACACTGTTTCAAGAAAAAATGTCGTCCTCCGCCCAAGGATCCCTATTTGAGTTCATGAGACAACTCCCTAACACTCGCGTGTTCATCAAGTTTGCCTGTAATAAATCTAGCAGAACACGTCTAAATTGCTTCACTGTAGTCCTGCAATCAGACCTGTAGTGGATCCGAAACACTCGAGCAGCATTCAAGAATGTATCGCACTACTTCTCTAAACACGATCGTCTTTACAGATCAGCTACATTATCCGAAACTGCTCCCAATAAATTTAAGTCTACCATTCGACCTACCGTGCTACTTCCATTTCATATTGTTTTGGAGCGTTATACCTAAACAATTAATGGACTTGACTGTGTCAGGCAGCACGCCACCAATACTATCCTACTCAGCTGCATTACTTACATTTTTCTAAATTTAGAGCAAGCCACGAATTATCATGCCCAACAGAAATTATAAATCATCCCGTGTCATCCTACAGTAATTCAAAGATAACGGTTTCCGTACACTACAGCGTCATCAGGGAACTGTCGCATATTGCTGCTCACTGCATACGTAGCCAGTGGCCATACCTCATTAAATACATTGGTTCCCATCAGAGGAAAGCATGAACACTATTAGCTACATCAAATAAAACTATAAAATCTCAACCATCTATAATATAAACACTCATGCTCATAAATTAAGGATAATGCTGATACATGGTGAAACAACGCTCTGGTGGGCGGTTTGCGGGCTTAAATCACCTCGGGTTATGACTATGCGGTGCATTTAACCTGCGGTCGTCGCACGGTGGCGCTGGCAGCAGTACACATACGCAGAGGTGTGTTGGTACATGTCAGAGTACGGTGCAGCGAGTCAGTCTGCAGACGTTTTCAGATGTGCTAATGGTGACTGTGTGTTGAAAATGGCTCAGAGAACACATACTGATGACGTTATGAGGGATAGAATACTAGGGTGACTGGAGACTGATCAAACACAGCAGGTCGTAGCACGGGCCCTCCGTGTGCCACAAAGTGTGATCTCAAGATTATGGCAACGAGTCTAGCAGACAGGAAAAGTGTCCAGGCGCTACAGTACGGGACGTCCACAGTGTACAACACCGCAAGAAGACCGATATCTCACCATCAGTGCCCGCAGACGGCCACGGAGTACTGCAGGTAGCCTTGCTCGGGACCTTACCGCAGCCCCTGGAACAGGTGTCTCCAGACACACAGTCTACAGACGACTGAACATACATGGTTTATTCGCCCTGAGACCTGCATGGTGCATTCCACTGACCCCTGGTCACAGGAAAGCCCGTAAAGAATGGTGTCAAGAACACAGTACATGGTCATTGGAACAGTGGTCCCAGGTTATGTTCACGGACGAGTCCGGGTATAGCCTTAAAAGTGATTCTCGCCGGTTTTTCATCTGGTTTGAACCAGGAACCAGATACCAACCCCTTAATGTCCTTGAAAGAGAACTGTATGGAGGTCGTGGTTTGATGGTGGGGGGATCGGATTATGACTGGTGCAGGTACAGCCCTACATGTCTTTGACAGATAAACTGTAACAGGTCAGGGGTGCAGTGGGTCCCACCTTCCTCCTGATGGATGATAACGCACGGCCCCACCGAGCTCCCATCGTGCAGGAGTACATTGAAACAGAAGATATCAGGCGAATGGAGTGGCCTGCCTGTTCTCCAGAACTAAACCCCATCGAGCACGTCTGGGGTGCTCTCAGTTGACATATCGCTGCACGTCTTCAAACCCCTACGACACTTCAGGAGCTCCGACAGACACTGGTGCAAGAATGGGAGGCCTATACCCCAGCAGCTGCTCAACCACCTGATCCGGAGTTTGCCAACCCGTTGTGCCTCCTGTGTACGTGTGCATGGTGTCCGTATCCCATGTTGATATCGGTGTACATGCGCAGGAAACTGGCGTTTTGTAGCACATGTGTTTCGTGACTGTTTTCTCAAGTTATCACCAATACCGTGGACTTACAGATCAATGTCGTGTGTGTTCTCTACGTGCCTATGTGCCTATGTTAATAGCGGCAGTTTTTTGTAGTGCCACGTTGTGTGGCACCACATTCTGCAATTATCCTTAATTTATGAGCATGAATGTATACGCAGACTGATATTATGAATGTAAATTTGTGCCACTAGGCAGATACGCCACCGTGGCACAGTCATTTTGGACAACTGCACGGACTACCTTAACATGCCTCCTTCCTCACTCAAAATTATCATTCACACCTCCACAATTCACACCTCAGATCTGGTCAGTTCCTCAAATAGTCCAAACATTTCAACAGGACTGTCATATACGAGACTCGTTCAATAAGTAATGCCATACATTTAAAAAAAGCTATTAATATACATAGACAAAAGATCTTGTTGGTGCTTCACGGCCGTGCGGGGTAGCCGCGCGGTCTAAAGTGTCTTACCACAGTTCGCGTGGCTGTCCCCGTGGGAGGTTCGAGTCCTCCCTCGGAAAATACCACAAATTTCCAAAAATCTGATGCTTCACATCTGATATTTGTTCTGTGCGCCGGTGAAGTTTCGAACCGTTCTGGCAGATGACAGGGCCGTAGTACAGCGTCAAAATGGCGCCTACTCACGTTACAAGCTGCGTGCTGTTATTGAATTCTTGTGTGCAGAAAAAGAAACCGTGGTAAACATTCATAAACGTCTGTGTGCAGTGTATGGAGGTGGTGTAGCTGATACGAGTACAGTTAGGCGATGGGTAAAGAAAGTTACAGCCTGAGGAAATGCAAAAACACAGCTCCATGATCAGCCACGCTCGGGACGTCCTGCCACAGCCACTGCTCCAGACATGCTGAATCGTTCGGATGCCATCATTTGTGCCGACCGGCGCATCACAACTCGACAATTGACTCTACAGTTGTAGGTCAACATTGGAAGTGCGTCTGCAATGATCGAAACTCTCGGATGTTCAAAGAGTTGCTCACGATGGATTACACGAAAGCTCACAGCGAACCACAAGATTGAAAGAAAGGCCATTTCATCTGAACTGTTGGAGCTTTTTGAGACCGATGGATAGGCCTTTCTGTCACGGATCGTTACGGCGGACGAAAGCTGGGTGCACTACTTTGGGCCGGAAACAAAAAGGCAGTCCATGGAATGACATCATCCTTATGAACAAAAGAAGAAGTTCAAAACAGCCCCCTGTGCTAGAAGAGTCATGGTGACAGTCTTCTGGGATAGTGATGGTGTCATTCTCATGGATGTGATGCCAAGATGGTCAACTATCAATTCAGAGGCATACATGAAACCTCTGAATAAATTCAAGAACCGTTTCCGACGTGTTCTATCGAACAAGAATCCAGCAAAAATCTTGCTCCAGCACGGTAATGTACGCCCACACACAAATCTGAGAAACCAGGAACACATCGCCAAATTGGGTTGAACATCATTGCCTCATTCACCCTACGGTCCAGACCTAGCACACTCGGACTTCCATCTCTCTGGGCGCTTAAAGATTCTCCACGGGGAACACACTTTGAAGATGACGAGAGAGTCATGCAGTGAAAACGTGACTACGCCTACCGGCTTTTACCAGCAGGGAATACATGCTCTTCCACAACATTGGCGTACGGCCATAGAACGTGATGGAGATAACGTAGAAAAATAGGACATGGATAAGAAATGTCGATGTATATTATCATCAAATTCTGACTCGTAACAATAAATATGTTCTGTGGAGAAAAATATGGGGCATTACTTACTGAACGACCCTCGTAAAAAATAGTCCCAGACTTTCCGAGCCTCTTCATATCCCCGCAGGACTGGACGTCTTTAGTCTCTAATTGAGCTCTGTGCATGTACTTCGGCCACTGCATTCCATTAAAGCACATACGTCTGCATTTCAGGCAGGATGCCCCGTTTCGATCGATGCTGAGGTACTATTCCAATACAGATGGATGAATTTTTGCAATGACGTTCGAGTTTAGCAGAGGCGTGAATGGGAATTTGGATTGAAGAGAGAGGCGTGCTAGGGTACACCGTGCAGCTGTGCAAGGCCACTGTGCCATGGCGGCGTAGTGGATAGTGCCTCTGTCTAGCGAGCAGCAGACATGGGTTCGAAACACGGTCGTAGTACAAAGTTTCATTCGTCGCTACGGTCTGCATATACAAGGTGGTCCATTGATCGTTACCGGGCCAAATATCTCACGAAATAAGCATCAAACGAAAAAACTACAAAGAACGAAACGTGCTAGCTTGAAGGGGGAAATCAGATGGCGCTATGGTTCGCCCGCTAGATGGCACTGTCATAGGTCAAACGGATATCAACTGCATTTTTTAAAATACGAACCCCCATTTTTATTACATATTCGTGTAGTACGTAAAGAAAAATGAAAGTTTTATTTGGACCACTTTTTTCGCTTTGTGATAGATGGCACTGTAATAGTCACAAACATATGGCTCACAATTTTAAACGAACAGTTGGTAACAGGTAGGTTTTTTTAATTAAAATACAGAACGTAGGTACGTTTGAACATTTTATTTCGGTTGTTCCAATGTGATACATGTACCTTTCTGAACTTATCATTTCTGAGGACGCATGCTGTTACAGCGTGATTACCTGTAAATACAACATTAATGCAATAAATGCTCAAAATTATGTCCTTCAACCTCAATGCATTTGGCAATACGTGTAACCACATTCCTCTCAACAGCGAGTAGTTCGCCTTATGTCCTTCAACCTCAATGCATTTGGCAATACGTGTAACCACATTCCTCTCAACAGCGAGTAGTTCGCCTTCCGTAATGTTCGCACATGCATTGACAATGCGCTGAGGCATGTTGTCAGGCGTTGTCGGTGGATCACGATGGCAATATCCTTCGACTTTCCCCACAGAAAGAAATCCGGGGACGTCAGATCTGGTGAACGTGCGGGCCATGGTATGGTGCTTTGACGACCAATCCACCTGTGATGAAATATGCTATTCAATACCGCTTCAACCGCATGCGAGCTACGTGTCGGACATCCATCATGTTGGAAGTGCATCGCCATTCTATCGTGTAGTGAAACATCTTGAAGTAACATCGGTAGAACATTACGTAGGAAATCAGCATAAATTGCACCATTTAGATTGCCATCGATAAAATGGGGGCCAATTATCCTTCCTCCCATAATGCCGCACCATACATTAACCTGCCAAGGTCGGTGATGTTCCACTTGTCGCAGCCATCGTGGATTTTACGTTGACCAATAGTGCATATTTTGCCGGTTTTCGTTGCCGCTGTTGATGATGACGCTTCGTCGCTAAATAGAAGTCGTGCAAGAAATCTGTCATCGTCCCGTAATTTCTCTGGTGCCCAGTGGCAGAACTGTACGCGACGTTCAAAGTCGTCAGCATGCAATTCCTGGTGCATAGAAATATGGTACGGGTGCGATCGATGTTGATGTAGCATTCTCAACACCGACGTTTTTTAGATTCCCGATTCTCGCGCAGTTTGTCTGCTACTGATGTGCGGATTAGTCGCGACAGCAGGTAAAACACCTACTTTGGCATCATGATTTGTTGCAGGTCGTGGTTGACGTTTCACATGTGGCTGAACACTTCCTGTTTCTTTAAATAACGTAACTATCCGGCGAACGGTCCGGACTCTGGGATGATGTCGTCCAGGATACCGAGCAGCATACATAGCACACTCCCGTTGGGCATTTTGATCACAATAGCCATACATCAACACGATATCGACCTTTTCCGCAATTGGTAAACGGTCCATTGTAACATGGCTAATGTATCACGAAGCAAATATCGTCTGCACTGGCGGAATGTTGCGTGATACCACGTACTCACACGTTTGTGACTATTACAGCGCCATCTATCACAAAACGAAAAAAAGTGGTCCAACTGAAACATTAATATTTCTTTGCGTACTACACGAATATGTAATTAAAAGTGGGGGTTCCTATTTTAAAAACACAGTTGATATCCGTTTGACCTACGACAGCGCCATCTAGCGGGCCAACCATAGCGGCATCTTCATGCTAGACGAGTTTCGTTCTTCGTAGTCTTTTAGTTTGACGCTTATTTAGTGAGATATTTGGCCCGGTCACTATCAATGGACCACCCTGTATACTATCAGCTATGTTGAGGGCGTGGCTATATGCATATGTAAGGCCACTCGTCCATTTGTGGTGAATGATGGAGATTCTGGAGAGAGCGAAGCGCCTGCTGGCAGCCAGTTGCTACACTCAGCTGGCTTTGGAGTGGCGTGATGGCAGCATCGTGTGCGGTCGGCCCGCGCAAACACCGCCAACCCTGCGTTCGTCCTCATCGGCCTCCCAGCAATCCCATCGATGTCGCATAGTGTGGGTGCGTCCGCCTGCTTAGGTGAGTGGTAACGGGTTTTTCTACCTTGCGGCAGACCGGGGGTTCGATTTCCGGCCGGGTTTGAGATTTTCTCCGATCGTGGACTGGGTGTTGTGTTACCCTCATTATCATTCATCATCACCAACACGCAAGTCATCCAACGTGACGTCACCTGAAATAAGACTTGCAATTCGGCGGCCGAACTTCCTCGGATGGGGCCTCCCGGCCAACAGTGCCACACGATCATTTCATTTTTCAATGTGTGTGCGAGCAACGACGTGGGGAAAGGCTGTGCTGCGTGGAACTGGTGGAGTTGGATGGATGACCTTTGTAGATGGCGCCGTCTAACCCTTCGTCCCGACATCTGTCTCGCGAATTTTGGAAACGTCTTTCGAAAACCGGAAATAGGACGCATGGCTGCAGAGACGGCTACTGCGTAAGCCACTGTGGTGGCATAGGCGGGCACGGATCGACTTCCATGTGCATTGCGTCTTCGGTTGAACTTTCAGATTCGAACTCTGGCATCGAAAATGGTTGGGTACAAGCAGCAATCTGATTTTCTGGCTACGTCTTTGAAAGGTTACAACCTACGTCAGGCTCAATGTAAACAAGAAGTCTAAGCTACATATACATCTACATACATATTCCGCAATCCACCATACGGTGCGTGGCGGAATGTACTGCGTACCACAACTAGCATCTTCTCTCCCTGTTCCACTTCCAAACAGAACGAGGAAAAAATGACTGCCTATATGCCTCTGTACGAGCCCTAATCTCTCTTATCTTATCTTTGTGGTCTTTCCGCGAAATGTAAGTTGGCGGCAGTAAAATTGTACTGTAGTCAGCCTCAAATGCTGGTTCTCTAAATTTCCTCAGTAGCGATTCACGAAAAGAACGCCTCCTTTCCTCTAGAGACTCCCACCCGAGTTCCTGAAGCATTCCCGTAACACTCACGTGATGATCTAACCTACCAGTAACAAATCTAGCAGCCCGCCTCTGAATTTCCTCTATGTCCTCCCTCAATCCGACATGATAGGGATCCCAATCGCTCGAGCAGTACTCAAGAATAGGTCGTATTAGTGTTTTATACGCGGTCTCCTTTACAGATGGACCACATCTTCCCAAAATTCTACCAATGAACATAAGACGACAATCCGTCTTCCCCACAACTGCCATTACATGCTTGTCCCACTTCATATCGCTCTGCAATGTTACGCCCAAATATTTAATCGACGTGACTGTGTCAAGCGCTACACTACTAATGTAGTATTCAAACATTACAGGTTTCTTTTTCCTACTCATCTGCATTAATTTACATTTATCTATATTTAGAGTTAGCTGCCATTCTTTACACCAATCACAAATCCTGTCCAAGTCATCTTTTATCCTCCTACAGTCACTCAACGACGACACCTTCCCTTACATCACAGCATCATCAGCAAACAGCCGCACATTGCTATCCACCCTATCCAAAAGATAATGTATGTAGATAGAAAACAACAGCGGACCTACCACGCTTCCATGGGTCACTCCAGATGATACCCTCACCTCCGATGAACACTCACCATCGAAGACAACGTACTGGGTTCTATTACTTAAGAAGTCAAGCTGATTTCGGTGACGTCTATGTGTTCCTATCTTGCTCGGAATTGTGTTCTTTGCTCGGCCAGTCATTTGAATGACAATTCGTGGTCTCCAATTTTTTGTCAACTCGTTAAAAGACTGTGTCGTTTTCGCGAAAACTCATTATGAAATTTGTGTCTGAAGTAGCGTTCTGAGGATGTAGTGAATTCAATAAAGCACGATGAGGTTACAATTCAACAATTCTGCCGGGCATTTGTCTCCAATAAGTGCTTCGATAAGTGCTAAAAATATTAACAGAGCATCTTCTCTGGTGTTCGAGGCACAAAGATTCGATTTATGGACTCTGAAGGTGTGTCCGTAGCTGTTGGCATCGCCGTTCGACTGAGGAGAGATCGGAGCCGTTCTGATATGCAGAATTCCGTTTTCTTGACTGGACCTCTGAAATTCCAGTGACGATAGCTGGGGACCAATGTACGAAATGATGCTTCAACGAAATTCCTCGAACCAGAAAACAGAAGTGAAAAATTGTTCAAATGGCCCTGAGCACTATGGGACTTAACATCTGAGGTCATCAGTCCCGAAGACTTAGAACTACTTAAACCTAACTAACCTAAGGACATCACACACATCCATGCCCGAGGCAGGATTCGAACCTGCGACCGTAGCAGCAGCGCGGTTCCGGACTGAGCGCCTAGAACCGCTCGGCCACCACGACCGGCAAACTGAAGTGTGTTCTCCCCACCGGTCTGGATACCTATGTTGTTCATGGCAGTACCTTCTACCACTGTTCAAAAATTTGCGACTGCAAAATTATTTCTCACGTCCGACCGTTTTTAGTCTTCATTGGCTGTCCATATTACGCCACCGGCTTTGTCGATCACTTACAAATTGTAAAATTGACTTTCGTGTAAATTACACCTAAGAATTTTATGAATTTTAACAGTGTAAAACAAACAGTGACAGAGTTGTATTTGTCAAGCCTTCTGATTACGCAACTATTGTGCATGTAAGCGCTTAGCGTAATGTTTACTAAAGTCTTTTCCTGTCCTAACCCTCGCTGGAACGTATAAATTAATAATGTTAACGATATAGCCGGTTATGCTGGTAGCATAATAGCCTAATCAATAGAGACTAAAAGAAGGTCTAATATCGGTAATAGCTCGCTGGCGTTTCACATCCTGGTTGAAGGGGAGTGCCACGAACAACATATCAGAAATCCTGACTGGTCAGGAATGAGTGAGGAGGTGGAAGTGCGTATGAAGCTCACTATCGTACGTTTTTCTTGATTAAATCGAAAACCGTGGCGTCCTGCGAAAACGTATCCCAGTACAAAATTTAACTACTTTAAATTTCCTACGAAAAGGACCCAGGGTCCTCTTCATTTTTTCTGTAGGATTCATAATTTGCGCCTAGCGAACGAAAGAATACGAACATTTCGCGTGTGGTTTTTAAACGCTAGGTATAACGTGGCAGGTTGCATAAAACGACATCGATATGGGCAGCTGTACCACTCCGTACGTAAGCCCAAAAATCAAAATTGATAAATCTGAGGAACTGAAGAATAATAATGTAGTGAACGCAGTGATTTTCGATTTACAATTTAATCATGCCAATCACGTTGAAGAATAACGCATCTCCTGAAAATGTACTTCACGTTATCAGTGCCAGCTTTAAAATCCAAATGAAATGACGCACAGCAGCAACGTTAATAATTAAATAGCACCACGCTACTTCTCTAATGACACACCTACGCACTGCATTCATTTCCACTGCCTTTGTGAATCGCAACATAAAAATGTTCAAAGCAGAGAGATATCCGGCACAGCTACAGGTTAGAAGCAGTGCACTTTGACACAGTGAACAAAGCATTTTACCAGTGTCAGAAAAGTATTTCACAAACATCTTACTCACTCCACTGTGCAGTACTTTGCGCTCGGGCATTGGGTGGCTGCACTAGGGCGGGGAGAGTGACAAACAACCGGTGATCGTGAAAATTTAAAAGCTGCACTTTCAGGAGGTCATAACGGCGTACTATCGTAATTAGGGCCGAAATTTTCGCACGGGGTCGGTTGCTGGTTGCGATATCTTGTAAGTGTGCTCTATTTTCTCCATAAAATACGAGGTGGAGTTGGTCATGTTTCCTTGATAATCTACACGTCCCAAGAACAGAAATTATTTCGCCATTGTAAGTCGCGAGATGCAGATTTATTTGCTTAAGTACTGATCGTCCTAATTTTTCGTAAGTTCGCCGATTAAGTAAAGTAACGGAAGCATCAGTATCTAGCTGGCGTTTCACATCCTGATTCATAATTTGTAATGGGCCGGTCGGTGCGGCCGAGCTGTTCTAGGCGCTTCAGTCTGTAACCGAGTGACCGCTACGGTCGCAGATTCGAATCCTGCCTCGGGCATGGATGTGTGTGATGTCCTTAGGTTAGTTAGGTTTAAGTAGTTCTAAGTTCTAGGGGACTGATGACATCAGATTTTAAGTCTCAAAGTGCTCAGAGCCATTTGTAAAGGAATGAACAATCTGCGTTTGTTCCTTTCCAAAAGACACCTTTTGCTGTTAGAATCTTGGTTGAGTGCACGATGTGATTTTGGTCTGTTCGGAGAGAACTAATGTGCCTTGTCAACAGCGAAGTTTTGCTTTACCCTTTTAATTTAACAATTTGTGTGACTTCTGTTTCGTTTGCCCTGAGTTCTGCTAGCAGGAGCGCCATTGAATTCCTGTTGTGAAATGATGTTTATTTCCACTTTCTGTAATTGAGATCTACGTGGAATTGAATTCACTTTACGGTTCTTCTGTAAGCATGTTTGTTGTGTGTGTCCTGTTTTCTGAAAAGGTCCATTCTACCGGGAGGGAAAAGCAATGTTTGCGACTGCACATTATGAAGCACCTAACACATGATATTGGCGCGCGCGGGGGCTGTTGTGATAGCTCAGTCGCACTTTGATTCGTTTACGCTAGCGGTTATGGGAAACATGAACTGTTTGCGAATTTGTTGGCCTGTGTAGAACACGTAGCGTTTGTGGTTGTAACTATGGCCCCGTGAAAACCTGACTCTGTGACGTGGTGTACTTCCTGAGCTTCAATTGCGAACCATTACAGTTTCTGCTTCGATTCTGTTGTCTATTATATTTTGGCTGATGGCATCACAAAGCATTTCATCCTGAAACGATTCTCGACATTTACAATTACATTTGCAATTTCTAGTCGTGCCTTAAGTTCTATCCACTCTTTGTGGGATTTGATAGGTTGTCTACGCGTTCTGAAAAAATTGTTGCGAGCAATAGCCACGTCAGCAACTTGTATCTGAGATTCACAGTATACGTCTAATTTATTCACTAGGTCAGCATAGGACAAATTTGTGGCTATACTTGAGGAAACAACAGAAAAATTCGGAGTAGGTATTAAAATCCATGGAGAAAAAATAAAAACTTTGAGGTTCGCCGATGACATTGTAATTCTGTCAGAGACAGAAATGGACTTGGAAGAGCAGTTGAACGGAATGGACAGTGTCTTGAAAAGGGGATATAAGATGAACATCAACAAAAGCAAAACGAGGATAATGGAATGTAGTCGAATTAAGTCGGGTGATGCTGAGGGAATTAGATTAGGAAATGAGACACTTAAAGTACTAAAGGAGTTTTGCTATTTGGGGAGCAAAATAACTGATGATGATCGAAATAGAGATGATATAAAATATAGACTGGCAATGGTAAGGAAAGCGTTTCCCAAGAAGGGAAAGCTGTTAACATCGAGTATAGATTTAAGTGTCAGGAAGTCGTTTCTGAAAGAATTGTAGCCTTGTTTGGAAGTGAAACATGGACGATAAATAGTTTGGACAAGAAGAGAGTAGAAGCTTTCGAAACGTGGTGCTACAGAAGAATGCTGACGATTAGATGGGTAGATCACATAACTAATGAGGAGATATTGAATAGGATTGGAGAGAAGAGGAGTTTGTGGCACAACTTGACTAGAAGAAATGATCAGTTGGTAGGACATGTTCTGAGGCATCAAGGGATCACCAGTTTAGTACTGGAGGGCAGCGTGGAAGGTAAAAATCGTAGAGCGAGACCAAGAGATGAAGACACTAAGCAGATTCAGAAGGATGTGGGCTGCAGTAGGTACTGAGAGATGAAGAAGCTTGCACAGGATAGAGTAGCATGGAGAGCTGCATCAAACCAGTCTCAGGACTGAAGACCACAACAACAACAACTTGAGGAAAAAATTTTCTACGGAGATTCCAAACCAAGAAATGAAAAATGAAGGACAAGATTCACCTTGAACGCTGTATGCAGGAAAGTACTGCTCGAGTTGCGTTTCATATTCGTTCCATTGTCCTACTTCAGCGCTGAACAGGTAAAACGTTATCAGGGACCTATATCTGCGTGTGTAGTGCAACCAATCGATTAGTGGCGAATGATTACGGAACGTGCGGAGTGCCCACTGGCGGTTAATTTGGAGTTACCATAGGCGGTTGGCACAACAGAGCAGCGCGATGATAGTGTCATGTGCGATCAGTGTTTAACACGGCCAGTCCTGCAGTCTGCTTGCGGGATTTGCGTATTGCGTACAGCGGTATTACAGTTGAAGGCCAACCAATGAAGGGAATGGTCCCACCAGGAATTATTTCAGTGGACGGAGCGCAAATTACGCTGTAACGTTGCTACTTTAATATTGCTATGATGAAAGCGGTACTGACTGACAATAAAACCGGGTTAAAAGCTGTGAGCTGTCTGGCGAAGTTAATCTTGCATTACTAAGCAACTGTTTCATCAGGTAACTAGTCTAGGTTTACCACATTACCAATCAGACTAACATTGATTATAATCTTTTACAGTCATACAACAACCGGTAATATATCTATATATAAAAAGGAGAATTTAAATAAAAAGAAAGAAATCAGTTTATATTTGGAAATTTATTTTAAGATTGTTCATTGAAATTTCAGCATATTATACGTGAGTTATAACTGAGCTGGTGCCTTGTTTAAGGATTAGAAAAATGTGAGATTTTAATCTTACGGAACACATCAAATATGGAGCCAAGATTGGGAGACTGCATACAACCCTGCATTCACAAAACAACACCCAAAGAACGTTGAAACATAAGCAAGAAGAAATTAACCACAACCAACAGATTCAGTTTTCACCAAAAGAAATTACGTTCGTAACACAATCCTGTCCGTCATGTAATTACCACACACTGGTATACTAAATTCATATTAACTCTTTTTGAAATCTTCCCAAAAAGAATAGCTGAAGGCTACTTTGATGATTACACCACATGCTCCACGTGGTCAACTTGGTTTACAGAAAGCGTATAACTCCACAGTAATTTTGATAATTAGAATAAATTCGATCGAAAAGCAATTGACAAAAGAAAAACCTTGAACTGGTTACTAACGTCTTACTATTAACTTGATGGGTCAAGCAGTTATATAAGCACGTGGTACTGGTCTCGCAAAGTACACTCCACGTGGGTTGAACATAAAGAAAAGCATAAAGAAAAGTTGCTATATTGTAAAATATTGTCAAGACGAGACGTTATAATCACACAAGCATTCACATTTAAGATTGATGAACTTAGTTAGAGTTACTGATCAACACGTGGTTCCACTTTACTCACAAAGTAATGACAAAGCAACTACCGCAAAATAATCTGAACTTCACACGAGAATTACACTCCGCTGCAATTTAAGATAGCATTAGATATTTTAGAGCTAAATCTGAAATCAAGGTGTTAAGTTTTCAGTTAGGCTGAACTTAAGAAATCCATTGTCCTACGGACTTAATAGACACGCGCTTAGCCGGAGATCTTACCACTTCAGACGCTCGCCACGGTCCCACAGCAACTGCCCACTGCCGAGCGTGCTTCCTGAGGGTGGCTCACAAAGACAAACGGAACTGGCCAGAGGGGCAGCTTCCTATACCAACATGACAACGGACGGACAGAACCATACTAAGGATAGAAACCTCTTTGCTTTTAGGAAGCGTAGCTACCTGTTCCGACGTTGGTCCTACTGTTCTCTAGCCGACAGGCTTGTCTGCTACCCTCAAGCATGCAACTACAAATACATTTGCTCATTCATACTCTCACACAGAAGGGAAGGGGGATGACAGTATCTTATCATATACAGTATATAAAAGAAAGCGGATGTAGGTTCCGTATGAGACTGTGTGACATGAATTACATATAAACTGTGTTTTAAAGTGTAGTAGTGTGACAGATCGTTCTTGTTTACGTGTAAAAGTAACACGTTCCACTACTCAGTCCCCTCCCAGATAGTCAGAAACGCCACAGTAAATTTAGAAGAGGAATTTATTCCATAAATGACAACAGATTTAAGAAATCAAACATGAAAGGAATCCAACAAAGACCTTTCATAACCCCAACGCTCCGGGAAAAGACTGTGCAGGGAATTTTCTGGCCATGCTAGGACATTCCCAAGCAGGCTTCTCACACCCTACTTAAACCAAAAGTGTAAAGAAAAGGCAAAAGGTCACCAGCTACTTGCTAAAACACAATAATTTCAACAAATCTTTAAAATCTACTAATTTCAAATAGAAAAAAACACAATCTGTGACACCTATTTAAAAGATAGTGTAGACCTAATTCGGTCAGCAAGTAAAAACAATGGTTCCTGTGTCATTAATATGAAAACAATTTCTGGTAGTTACCCTTATGGAGTTCACCAGTATTTGCTCATTGCAAGAGCCAACTGATCACAGGCAAATTTATGACTGTTTATTAACAAGCAAAATTTATGAAAATAGCAAAGGTGCCACAGCAATTAAAAAAGAACATGAAATAACATCAGTATTATAAAGCAGAACATTACAATGCACAATCCGCAAAAGCAAAAATTGATAAGAAAAAAAAACATGTTTTACAAAGTGGTTATCGCAAAAAAATTCTATATCTTATAAAACTAATAATTTGTAGAATTAACATAACTATGTGGCATTAATTTAATCACTCTACTATATTTCAGTTAGTTAGCAAACAATGAGCACTGTGTCATTATACTGAAAATACAATTAATTATGTGATTGTTACCCTTAAGGGGTTCCTCACTATAAATATGCCCCATGCAAAGGCTAATCGATCACAGTCCAATGAGAATGAATAGCAATCTGACTGATAAACGAAGCAATGCCACATGAATGAATTTACGAAACAAAATAACACGAATCTAAAACATCACACAAGAACAAACATTGATCAATAAAACAGTACAATAGTCAATATCTAATAAAAAACACCAATAAATAAAACACCTGCAAAATACAAGAGTCAAAGTCTAAAATAAACAATAAATAGAACACCTGCAAAATACGAGAGTCAAAGTTTAAAAGAAATTAATAAATAGAACACCTGCAAAATACGAGAGTCAAAGTCTAAAAAAAATTAATAAATAGAACACCTGCAAAATACAAGAGTCAGTCTAGTAAACACCAATAAATCGAATCCCTGCAAAACACATGAGTCAAAGTTTCTGTGACAGAAACACGTATATGCATTGAACTAAGAACCGTATAAGCACTGTCCACTGATACACTCCCTAGTTCCACTGTTCCGAGGCACAATATAAGGGGAGGGGAAGGGGGTGCGTCGCCGCAGCTGTCAGTAGGGATTTTTGTCCATCTGTTGCGTGCAATCCCGCCGTCTCTGCCCTCTCATGAAGTTTCTCTTGGTGGTCTGTGTCACGTACATCTCGACTTGGTTCCATGTTTGTGTTGTCAAATTCGTGCGGTATCCTCGATTGACACGCCAGGTTGATATTCCTGGGCAAGGATGGCACTTAGTGGCTCTTCTTTTGTGCCACCCTTAGCGACCAGAGAACATCGAACCATGATTTACTGTCGCTTGACAGTAGGCATCCATCAGGAAATGTTTTAGGCGTCGTTGAAGTCTGCCAGTTTTTTTTTTTTTTTTTTTTTTTTTTTTTTTTTTTTTTTTTTTTCACTTGCCGCCCTGATTTTACGACCCACCACCTAAGTGCTTAAGGTGGGTCTATTTTGACCACTTGGCCGCTACGACCGGTGTGCGGACTCTGATGTAGTTGATGAAACTCACACCAGTTCCCGCATCCGGTCGCACCGTTGCCCGTGTCCCGCCACGTGGAGGCGGGTCTGTGCTTTTTTTTTTTTTTTTTTTTTTATTTCTTTTCTTTTTCTTTACTTTGGCAGCTTTCCCAAAACCGATTTAACAAAAATTTTACAAAAATTAATTTTGAATTGGAAGAAGGAAATACAAGGAATAGTTTAGTCTGAAGAGGAGAAAAGACGATAGGAAAGGAAGAGATGATAGTCCCACCACCGTAGGGGACTGAGGATGAGCGTCTTGGGATTTATCTTCAAGCCTCTGATCCTCAGTCCCCTAACCTTAGCCTAGGAAGTTCTATTCTATTCTAGTTGTGGCGTTTGATATCTCTATTTATGTTCTATCTGGTTACTTGTATACAGGTTTAGAGTGCCGTGGTAGCTGATGGCAATTGCGACGGTGCGCCGACACTGTTTATGTCTAATTTTATACATTAATCTATTATCAGTTTTAGGTCTACTTATGTAAGTCTATTGCATGTCAGTTGTTTTATATTGAGACTTAGTTTAGTTCTTCCACACTATGGTGTCTGTCTGGGTGCTGCATATAGGTTTATTGTCTGTGTGGTCTTCTGTTCCTGTATTCTTTGTGGCATTCGTCAGAAATTTTGTCTGTTAGTGCGTTCAGTATGTCCCAAAGTTCAGGTGTTCTGATCGCGTCGTATATGTGTTCCTCTGTCTGTAAGTGTTGTATCCCAGGTGTGTTCCTGTGCTGTCTGTATTTCCCGCAGAATAGGATTGTGTGTTCGGGGGTTCCCATACCTCCACATGTACACGTTGATGTGTCTCTAAGACTCACGCGATTTAAGTGCGTGGGATAAGGTCCGTGGCCAGTCAAGAAATGCACCATGCCGCGGCTAGGATCGGCATGTTTCATTCTTAATCTTTCCGTTATGTTCGGAAAAAATGTATAGACTCTCCGTCCCTTATCACTTGTGCCCCATTCCTGTTGCCATGTGTCGATTTTCCATTTTTTGAGGTCCCGCTTATTGTTCAGCGGGGAACCAGTCAATATGTTGACCTGGTCTAGTCTACCCATCTTTAACCAGTACAGAGCGGCCCGATATTTGATTGTGATATCTATCGGGAAAATTCCTAGCACGACACACAGTGCTTCAACTGATGTAGTGCCGAAGGCTCCCGATAGTCGCAGAAGGACGCTTCTCTGCCCTCGCCTAACCGCTGTTCTGTTTGTGACGAGGTTGAGTCTGTGCGCCCATGTACTGGCCGCAAAGCTTAGCACTGATTCGAAGAGTGCGCAGTGGTAAGTTCGTGTGACTGACAGAGGAAGTCTGTATTGTCCTGAATTAATCCTTGCCAGTTTATGTAGTAATTTTTCTGCCTTGTTTGTTGTTATTCTGATATGTTCATGGAAGTTCAGCTTCTCATCTATGTATACGCCCAAGTAGCGGGTTACCGTCATTCTCTTTATGTTGTTGTTCTGTATTTTAATAGATGGATTGCGTCTGAGTTGCCCTTTGAGCAGTGTGTATGTTGTTTTGTTGCCCGCTATCTTGAGTTTGTTTGTGTTGCACCATTGTGTTATTGTCTGCAGTGTGCCACTCGCCTTCTCCTCTAGCTGGGCTCTTGTATTTGCTGAGATGACCACCAGTAGGTCATCTGCATAGGCGACAGCACCGTCTGTCCTCATATCCTCCTCCAGCAGTTGCAGGAGAGGTTCAAAAATTATGTCCCAGAAGATGGGTCCACAGATCGATCCCTGCGGGCATCCCTTGGTAATTTTCCTTATTACCTTCCGGTTGCCCACGCGCCATTCCACTATTCTGTCTCTGCAGTAGTCTAAAAGACTGTTGTATAGGGCTGCGGGTACTTCCATCTGGCGTAACCTCATAAACAGTGCTGGCCACCACAGGTTGTCAAATGCTCCTGCGATGTCTATCATGATTGCCAAAGAGTATGTTTTATCTGTGTTTTGTGTGATTTCTAAAGCTCTGTTTATTGCATCATCGATGCTTTTCCCTTTCCGAAATCCAAACTGGTGGGGATTCATTCCAAGTAGGGTTCTGTGAGCCTGCAAGCGGTCACACAGTAGCCTCTCTTGGATTTTTGCCATGGTGTTTATGAGGCATATTGGTCTGTAGGATTTCGGATCTGATTGGTCTCTGTCTGATGATTTTCGTATGATGACTGCATTTGAGGTTTTCCAGACTGTCGGTACACGGCCTAGCCTTAAGGCGTCGTTTAGTAGTTCTGTTAAGTATGGGGTGATCTGTGGTGCTAGCCTCTTAAGCACTTCTGCATGGATCCTGTCGGGTCCAGGTGCTTTTTTATTCTTTAGCTCTCTTATCGCTACCGCAACTTCCTCGTGCGCAAAGGGACAGGTGACGGCGTCGGTGTTATACTGTTCATGAAGTTCTTGTCTGAGTGTGATCTGTTCCTGTGTGTCTGAGTCTGTGGCATCTTCCGGGAGGAGTTTGTTCAGCAGATATTGTGCTGTGTTTCTCCATCCCACTGTCATTGTGCCGTCTTCCTGCCGTAGCGTGCTTAATGCCAATGGGGTCTTTATTTTTTCTGTCAGGATCTTGTATTGTTCCCCCCAGATATTCTGTTGTGTGTGTGTGGTCAAGTAGCTCTCCCAATGTTGTTTCCTGGTCTGAAATAATGTCTTTTTGAAGAGTTCTTTGGCTTCCCTATATGCAGCTAGTCTCAGTAGTTTGTCTCTTTGTATCCATGTCCTCTGGTATAGTTTTCGTTTCCTTGTCATGTCACGTTTGAGTCTGGTTAATTCGTCTGACCATGGTGTTTCCCGTTGTTTGCTGTGTGTGTGCGTAGGTATTGCTGTTTCTTGTGCTGTTTGGATGATTTGTGTCAGTTTGTGTGCTCTGTAGTCCACGCTTCCCTGTATGTTGTATATATTCTCATTTTGAACAATTTGTTGTAGTCTGTCCCAATTCGCTCTTTTAAAGTTGAAGTGTGTTGTATTGTGTGTGGTGCGATAATTGTTTGTTGTGAGACTTATTTCTATTATGTTGTGATCACTTGTGGTCAGAGAGTCGTGTATGGTCCATCTTTGCAGTCGTCCTAGTGTTCTGTCATTCGCCAGAGTAATATCGATTTTGGTGGCAGATCCGCCTGGACCTCTGTATGTAGGTGTAGGTCCGTCTTCATTTATAATATGTAGTTGTGTCTCCTGTATGACGTCGTTGACTTTCCGTCCTCTGTCGTCCGTTCTGTCCGAGTGCCATAGTGTGGATTTAGCGTTGATATCTGCACATATAATTAGGTTCTTATTTCTAGAGTATTCAGCAATGTCTTGTATCATATGTAGGTATGGCTCTATGTCGTCACTGTACTGTGCGTATAGTGATGAGACCACCCATGTGTCTCGACCCTTAGTTATTTCTGCTGTGGCCAGATGACTATTACATAGCTGCGTAATCTTAGTGATATTTAAAGTTTTGTTGAGGACAACTATGGCAGCCTTGTAGTTTCGTCTGTCTGAGATTGTGACAGCGTCCCAGGGTAGGTTAGTTAAGTTTCCCTGGGTTGTCACATAAGGTTCTTGCAGGCAAAGAATATCCGCCTGCAAGTCCAGAGCTACTCGCGGCAGTTCTGCACTAACGAGTGTGCTTCTATTAGCATTAAGTTGTATTATTTTCATGGGTGTTTCACATGAAGGTAGAATTTGTGTCCTGTTTGCGAGTAGTCAAAGTCAGTTCTGCCATGTGCCCTCACTTGGTCCTTGTACACTTGGTGTGGGTTATATGTTTCCCCCCTCCGACTACACGCTAGTATGACTAATTTTTCTAGCTCTGCTGGGTCTGTAGGTATGTTTGCGGTCTTTAAAGTCATTCTGTCAGATTGTTCAGTGGTCGGGAAGCATACATAGCTGCCTAATGGGTGAAGTAGTCTGGTTAGCAGTCTTTGTGCTGTGATGAAAGTATCCTTATATTCTAGCCTACTTAGTCTTAAGTTTAGTTCTACATTGTTGTAGTCAGCATGCCATGGTGTTTGGCCGACTTTTCTCTTCTGCTCTTTTTCTACGTATGGGATGATTCCGCTATATTTATCTCGAAGTGCAGATGTCACCGGTGTGGTGTCTTGTTCCGTCTTCAATGGTGGTGAGGCTGATGAGCTGTTACCTGCGGCTCTTCTTCTTTCACCTTTACTTTTTCTTATGTTTACACTACCTATTGCACTGTCGTCACCTTTCTTTTTGCTATCACTATCTGTACACTCATCGTCACTATCGTGATTACCCGTAAGTAGGTTTGTGTCAAGGACTACTACCTTTTTCTTATATGTCTCGTTACATCCGGTCATCTGTTGTGTTTCATTATGTTGTTGAGGTGTTATGCGTTGTTGTGTATGATCTGCAGGGTTAATTATCCCTCCAGATACAAAATTCACTGGTTTTATATGTCCTATACATCTTTTTGTATTATACCTTTTTGGTGTGTTGTCATTTACTCTTTCTTCGCTGCTAGCTTTGGCATAATCAGGTGTTGCGTGAGATTTCTGTGTATTGTCCATTTGTTCGTTTTCCGTGTGTTTGTTTAGGTTTACAGACTTGTCTGTGTTCGTGTTTGTTTGTGTGCTATTGTTTTGTATTCGATCGGTGTTGCTGTGTGGATTGTATAGCACTTCAAATTCCAGCTCGTCAATTCTTGCCTGCAGTGATTGCTGGTAGCTGACCCAGTATTGCATCTGTTTTTTAAGTTGTTTGGCTATGTTATAATGTATAGCTCCATTACCCAGTTTCTTTGGACAGTACCTGTCAAAAGGCTCCACGCCCCTTGTGTTGTTTCACCGCGGCCGTCTCGTCACGGTCGCGTGCGTGTGGTGCGTTGCCAGCAGATGGATTTCCGCGCGGTGGACCGCTCGCCCATCTCAGGTCGTCGCCTTCAGGAAGGGTCGCACGGGGCGGCCGCCCATTAGCTCCAGGTGCAAGGGAAAGTGTTTGCCGCATGCCCTTCTTTTGTGGTCGACCGCGCTCCCGAAGTGGCCCGGTTGACAGCGTCCCCCGCTGGGAAACCCGCCAGTTTACAACTAGTCCGGCTGCTCCCGCTGTCTCGTAAGAGTTTAGCCGGTTCGCTTTCACGTTCTCAACTGCATTCACAGAAAATTTTTTTTATCGTATTTATGTGATTACACAATGTCATACATAATACCACTTAGTATTGTCTTTCACAATTTCTAAGAACAAACGTGAGACTTAATTTTTTTTTTTTAAATTAGATGAATCGACAATATAAAATAAAATTTAAATGACTTGACAATGTAAAAGAATAAAAATGAAATGACTTTACAATGTAAAAAAAATAAGAATTAAATGAACTGACAATATAATATTTAAATCCACATCACTAATGTGGTTCACTTACGTTTTAATAAATCAAATGCTACTTATTAATTCACTAAAATGAATAGGATTATGCCTTGTGCAAGTATAGGTCGGGTCAGCATAGGGTTCACATGTTATTTACACACACACATGCACACCTGTTGTCTATTCTATAAACTAACTACCCATAAACATGCATTACTCAAAATTCTACTTCACTCCACTACTAGTTAAGCCCACAAGCTACTTCAATGCTATTTCAACACCGTGTATATACCACTACAACTTTGTTCTAATTCGTCCTCTTCTTGACGCTCGCGGCATACGTCTTGTCACATGATAAATATGGAGAAACTTTCCTTAAACATACACAGTAAAAAGAACAATGGTTATTTACACGCCAAAACATTTATACCAGTTGACACACCTGATAAGAGACTCGCAATTATACATTTATCATACTCATATATTCACACATAAAACAGTAAGAAAATTTCATCTAAAATTACGTTATCACAAGAATTAATCACACAGATGGCTCTGAGAAGGGTACAAATATTTTAATTATACAGGTTATACTACATTTTCTTACCCATTTCGTCCCTTCTTTAAGTTACCTTTCGCTTCCAAATCAGTTATTTCGCCTGTGGTGGTTATTCTGGACTCATTTCTCATGAATGGCAAAATTGTGGTCACCTCTATTCTGTAAAACAGTTTCATCTTAACATGTTGAACTCACAACAGACACAAAAGATCCGAATCCTCCTGTAGTTTAAATGACAAATGTTTTGCTTCATCCTTATTACCTTAAACCAAGCTTTCCTTCGATCCCATAATCAAAATTATTTAATCATCCTCTACCTTCAAGAGGGAAATTTCCTCAGTACGCATCATATAGGCTGCAGTGCATCCCACACCAGCGAAAACAGTAAGCTGTAATGCTCACAGCATCAGCAAAACACATAAACGTCGCTTTTCTAGGACAAGTATTAACGCAGAATAATTTTTTTTTTTAGGCTTTGGCTCAACATCAATCAAGAGTACAGAAAGGATCCATATTTCTGTTCCATTCTCCATTTGCTGAAAAACTGCTCGTATTTGACTACCACAATAATATTTCAGGGCCACGTAAATTACACAAACCACAATTCTTCTTTCACCTTGAAGGGAATCAATATACTTACGAAATCCACAGACAGCACTTTACGTACTCAGCTATAAAGAACAAAAAAGACATATATCATCAATATTAACATATCATCGCATATTGGGAAGCCAATGGTTAAACAATCGTATTATCGCATCCTGTTTTCAAGATTCCAAACTTACTCATTCCTTTCTCAGAGTTCTCCTATCTTAAAATATTCATACAGCACGCATACTATAGTAAGAGATCCTCATTTATACTGACAGATATAGAATAGTAATAGATAGATAGTAGCACTGAAAGCAGAAAATCGGAAACAAGGCTACTAACAGCTGGGGACCTGGGTTTGCCAGACCCATAATACCCACAGATCGTATATTCCCCTGAGTTTTGCATTAATTCAACACAGATCTTGCTTCTCTCAGGAGCGGCTCTTTTCAATTTACACACACAAAAAAAACAGCATTTCACTCGTTCACAAATAAACCTTTTACCTTCACATTTGAACCAACCTAAATCCTAATTGCACAAGGAAAGGAAAAAAAACCACAAATATCACTTCAATCAATCACATATCATTATTTTTCCCAACATATTACTCAAAATGCATATGTCACAAATGTAAACTAATCAATTCTTTCTCCTCGCCGTCCTCTCTACTCCTCACTGTCCTCTCGATATACCCTATGTACTCATTTGCCATGTCGCTCATTTGTTCCGATTGGGCGCCTTCTGCGCTGATCGTTTGTCATTGCCGGTTTTGTTCATTTCCATTTGCTGGATTATGTCTAGGGTTAGCCGGCCGAATTTCAACATCGTGAGGTGCTCCCCCTACAGTCCTATTCCCACCGTATTCATCGTAGTATCGATTCTGGTTGCCGTACCTGTAGCGTTCACGATCTTATCCACGTCCTCGATCATTTGCGTTGTTCCACCTGTGTTCGCGACTGTTACCCCAAAAGCGGGTTAAAAGCTGTGAGCTGTCTGGCGAAGTTAATCTTGCATTACTAAGCAACTGTTTCATCAGGTAACTAGTCTAGGTTTACCACATTACCAATCAGACTAACATTGATTATAATCTTTTACAGTCATACAACAACCGGTAATATATCTATATATAAAAAGGAGAATTTAAATAAAAAGAAAGAAATCAGTTTATATTTGGAAATTTATTTTAAGATTGTTCATTGAAGTTTCAGCATATTATACGTGAGTTATAACTGAGCTGGTGCCTTGTTTAAGGATTGTAAAAATGTGAGATTTTAATCTTACGGAACACATCAAATATGGAGCCAAGATTGGGAGACTGCATACAACCCTGCATTCACAAAACAACACCCAAAGAACGTTGAAACATAAGAAAGAAGAAATTAACCACAACCAACAGATTCAGTTTTCACCCAAAGAAATTTCGTTCGTAACACAATCCTGTCCGTCATGTAATTACCACACACTGGTATACTAAATTCATATTAACTCTTTTTGAAATCTTCCCAAAAAGAATAGCTGAAGGCTACTTTGATGATTACACCACATGCTCCACGTGGTCAACTTGGTTTACAGAAAGCGTATAACTCCACAGTAATTTTGATAATTAGAATAAATTCGATCGAAAAGCAATTGACAAAAGAAAAACCTTGAACTGGTTACTAACGTCTTACTATTAACCTGATGGGTCAAGCAGTTATATAAGCACGTGGTACTGGTCTCGCAAAGTACACTCCACGTGGGTTGAACATAAAGAAAAGCATAAAGAAAAGTTGCTATATTGTAAAATATTGTCAAGACGAGACATTATAATCACACAAGCATTCACATTTAAGATTGATGAACTTAGTTAGAGTTACTGATCAACACGTGGTTCTACTTTACTCACAAAGTAATGACAAAGCAACTACCGCAAAATAATCTGAACTTCACACGAGAATTACACTCCGCTGCAATTTAAGATAGCATTAGATATTTTAGAGCTAAATCTGAAATCAAGGTGTTAAGTTTTCAGTTAGGCTGAACTTAAGAAATCCATTGTCCTACGGACTTAACAGACACGCGCTTAGCCGGAGATCTTACCACTTCAGACGCTCGCCACGGTCCCACAGCAACTGCCCACTGCCGAGCGTGCTTCCTGAGGGTGGCTCACAAAGACAAACGGAACTGGCCAGAGGGGCAGCTTCCTATACCAACATGACAAAGGACGGACAGAACCATACTAAGGATAGAAACCTCTTTGCTTTTAGGAAGCGTAGCTACCTGTTCCGACGTTGGTCCTACTGTTCTCTAGCCGACAGGCTTGTCTGCTACCCTCAAGCATGCAACTACAAATACATTTGCTCATTCATACTCTCACACAGAAGGGAAGGGGGATGACAGTATCTTATCATATACAGTACATAAAAGAAAGCGGATGTAGGTTCCGTATGAGACTGTGTGACATGAATTACATATAAACTGTGTTTTAAAGTGTAGTAGTGTGACAGATCGTTCTTGTTTACGTGTAAAAGTAACACGTTCCACTACTCAGTCCCCTCCCAGATAGTCAGAAACGCCACAGTAAATTTAGAAGAGAAATTTATTCCATAAATGACAACAGATTTAAGAAATCAAACATGAAAGGAATCCAACAGAGACCTTTCAACGCTTATCTCGCCCTCCGCCCCACCTCCGTTCGGAATTATATGGAATCTACTGTATGTGAGTACCCCCTTCAAGCCCGCCCGGTTGGCCGTGCGGTCTAACGCACGGCTTTCCGGGCGGGAAGGCGTGCCGTCCCCGGCACGAATCGCCCGGCGGATTAGTGTCGAGGCCCGGTGTGACGGCCAGCCTGTGGATGGTTTTTAAGGCTGTTTTCAACCTGCCTCGGCAAATGCGGGCTGGTTTCCCTCATTCCACCTAAGTTACACTACGTCGGCGATTGCTGCGCAAACACGTTCTCCACGTACGCGTACACCATAATTACTCTACCACGCAAACAGTGTGGTTACACTCGTCTGGTGTGAGACGTTCCCGGGGAGTCCACCGGGGTTCGGTGTGGGGCGACGGTGGGGTGAGTGGACTGCTGTAGCCTGATGTGGGGTTGTGAACCACTGAGGGCTATGGCGGAGACGAAGCCTCTCTGTCGTTATTAGATCCCCAGTTCCATAGAGCACAGTACAGTACAACACAATATCCCGTTCAAAACAGCAGTGTCGAAATAATCTAGACGTAAATACTGTGGTTACCAGATACTATTTATTGGTGAATGTAATTCTTCCTAGCTACTGCAGAACTGGGTCAATATTATCTATGTACAGCCTCTCCGTGGGTGACGACACAAATTCTGAAGCTAATAATCGCTACCGTAATTAGCATTGGTTTAATCAACTTACAGGTAGCCATCAGCAAGTCTATCCCAATAACAAAGCTGTCTCCAAAAGCTACTCGCAAGTAGCTCCCAAGCCACCTATTTCAGAACTACTGGTAACATACTATGGTATCAGTCCTGCCCCCTCCTTCTATACCCCCACCCCCACCCTCAAATTCAACAACACTTCCAATTTAATCTGCAGACAAGGTCGGTTATCTCGCTCAACTGCAGTCATGGTCCCGGCCGCTAGTTGGATGTCGTTTCGTCTCGCCCCGGTTCAAGAGACTACTACTACTACTACTACTACTACTACTACTTCCACGCCGCCGCGGTATGGCGGTCGAGCAAGCACTACCCCAGAACACAGAAGTATCTATAAGTATCTATGCTCTGTGGGCCCAACCGTGCCTTATACAGCATATGGCTCGGTGGTATTTTCCGACGCAGCCGCGGGAAAATTCAAATGCCTTGCGGGCACCATCTGGTCATAATTACATAAACAATAATTTTAATTTTAATGTGATAACCAGTTATAAAATGGTGTTATTAAGATTAAAGTTATTTAAGTGTATCTAATGACAATGTGAAGAGCCAAAGAAACTGGTACACCTGCCTAATACCGTGTAGGACTCCCGTAAGCGCGCAGAACTACGCCACACGACGTACCATGTACTCGGCTAATGTCTGACCTGGGGGGAACTGACGCCATGAATCCTGCATGGCTCTCCATAAATTCGTAAGAGTACGAGGGAGTGGAGATCTATTCTGAATAGCACGTTGCAAGACATCCCAGATATGCTCAATAACGTTCATGTCTGGGGAGTTTGGTGGCCAGAGGAAGTCTTTAAATTCAGAAGAGTATTCCTGGAACCACTCTGTAGCAATTCCGGACGTGTGGGGTGTCGCATTGTCGTGTTGGAAATCCCCAAGTCTGTCGGAATGCACAATGGACATGAATAGATGCAGGTGATGAGAGAGGATGCTTACGTATGTGTCAACTGTCAGAGTCGTATGTGGACATATCAGGGGTCCCATATCACTCCAACTGCGTGCACCCTACGCCATCACAGAGCCTCCACCAGCTTGAACAGTCCCCCGCTGACATGCACGGTCCATGGTTCAAAATGGCTCTGAGCACCATGGGACTTAACTGCCGAGGTAATCAGTCCCCTAGAACTTAGAACTACTTAAACCTAACTCACCTAAGGACGTCACACACATCCATGCCCGAGGCAGGATTCGAACCTGCGGACCGTAGTGGTCACGCGGTTCTAGACTGTAGCGCCTAGAACCGCTCGGCCACCCGGCCTGCTACGGTCCATGGATTCGTGAGGTTGTCTCCACAGCTGTACACATCCATCCGCTCGATACAGTTTGAAACGAGACTCTTCCGACCAGGCAACAATCCAGTATCGGTGCTGACGGGCGCAGGCAAGGCGTAAAGCTTTGTGTCGTGCAATCATTAATATACTGGCGGCCACAGCCAGAAATGTGTGGGCTTTCGGCTCCGAAAGCCCATATCGATGACGTTTCGTTGAATGAATCGCACACTGATAGTTACTGGCAGGGCGAGTCAAGCGAGAGAAATGCAGGCAGAATGGAGCAGGTAAGTGCTCTGGGAAATGAGGAAATTCTATGTGGAAAGAAGGGTGCTTGATGGTAATTGGTTGGGGATTGGATTAACCACAAAACTTTAAAAACTAAACTCTATCCGAAGGGGCCTCGGAAATCCTAGCGGTATCGACCGACTGCCGTGTCATCCTCAGCCGGTAGGCGCCACCGGATGCTGTTCTGGAGGGGCACGTAGTCAGCACTCTGCTCTCCCCGCTGTTGTCAGTTTTCGTGCCCGGAGCCACCACTCTTTGATCATGTTGTTCCTCAGTCGGCCTTACAAGGACTGAGTGCACTTCGGTTGCAATATCGTTTCCCCTATGTTTCTTAAAACTAGTGAAATTTAATAAACAAAAACGATAGACTCGAAAGGTAACGATGAGAGATTGTTATACTAAATACTAATGCAGTGAAAAGTACGTAAATAATTAATAAGACAAGTTAGGCGTTTTGGCGCCTGGCACCCGAACGTGCCGACCAATCAGAAGCAAGTTCAGTACAACTGGCTAACTCTCCCACTGGACTGGTACATACTGTACCATCTGTCGCTTGTACCTTTTGTACCATATGGTACTTCACGTGTATCACGCTGCATGAAGACGAGCTTCCAGCAAAATAAAATACTGGCGACCGCAGCCAGGAATATCATAGGTTCTTGGCGCCCAGCAGTGTAGGTGAATCCCCACTGCCTCTCTCTGTTCCAGCGCGATACGTCTCTCGCTCACCTGGCCGTTCTTACGCTATGTGACCGTCTAATAAGTCGTTCGATGAGGCTGGCTCGTGATCCTACCTAGTCGATAGTCTCCCGTAAATAGATATTCCTATACCGTGCATTAAAATATAGCAACAAAATGTAATAACCGGGAGCAGTAATGCGGCATAGACGCCATAAGGTCGAGGAAAGGTACAAAGATTTGAATATGTCGATAAGACGGTTTAGGAGGCACATAGCTGTACGTAGACAGGCTGACAATAAAGACAGTGTTCAGCCGTCGAGTTCTGAGCAGTCACTTCAGATTTCTGTAGACAACTGTTTACACAGGTGATTTATAAGTCGAGGGCGTACATTAGACCCGTGGATGTATGAAGAGGATCTAGATGCCACTGGTGGTGACGTTGACGGAGCAGATGTGCTTGACCGAGGCATAATTAAAGGCCGGCCATGGTGGCCGAGCGGTTCTAGGCGCTTCAGTCTGGAACCGCGCGACCGCTACGGTCGCAAGTTCGAATCCTGCCTCGGGCATGGGTGTGTGTGATGTCCTTAGGTTAGTTAGGTTTAAGTAGTTCTTAGTTCTAGGGGACTGATGACCTCAGAAGTTAAGTCCCATAGTGCTCAGAGCCATTTGAACCAGCCATAATTAAAGGGAATAGATCGTATTCCTGTTTGAGGAAAAGTGGTGTGTTTTGATTTTAGTGTAACTCTTGCTCTATGTAGCTTTAAATTCTTGTACTGCTTTACCTTGTGGATATTTGTGCGCGAGTTGCAAGGAACCAGTTGTAGGTTGTGTGCCGACTCTTACCAAGGTATGTTTTCCAATCCGGTGGGCAGATCTTGGAATCTTTATGAGTGCAGTTAAGCCTGCTGCGCGACTCTTTTAACCTCTTCTCGCGGACTAACACAGTGGCGGCGATTCTTGTCAGTACTGTTTTACAATTCCAGCAGCACTTAGGTTTGATCCGGGTCCGCCGATAAACGTGAACTTAACAAATCACCGGTGTTACACTTGGCATAATTTGGGTCGCACGCCATATATCGCCACGAGCGTACCGATTCAGGAAGTGGATGCCGGTGAGACTTTCTGTCATGTCATGATCTCACGAAGGAAGACTGGAATACATAAACAAATCTCGAACAGAATCTGTCCACAAGCACTGCCCATACAGAATTCATTTCCGGTGTAGGAGGAGTCCCGAATTATACATTGGACGGCACATACACTGTTGAGCTAAACTAAAGGGCAAACTTAGCTTTCGCATGATGTGTCACTGCCAGGTAATACAGCTCCGACAATCTTGGACCATACACAGAATGTAGTGCTACAGTATAGTGCAGGAGGTAACTGAAAGAACACCCGTTGAGACAAACAGAATTGACACTTTTATTCAAAGACAGTAACTGCACTCAAGCCTCCCCGATTTATGATAGTCCCCTGGATATTACAGAAGGCGAGACATCATTCTTAGCTGGATGTGTGATAACCACGGACGGCCGCGCATGGTCTGCAACATACTCCCTTGTCGGCCACGAGATTGTTAAGGAGTTCTTCAGGTAGGACGTTCCATTCTTCCATCAGCACGGTTGACAACTAGTTGATAGTACATGTGGACGTGCTTTAATACGTGTCCCTCAACGCGCCCCACACCTGCTCCGTGGGATTTTTTAATTCGGGATAACAGACAGACAAGTCCATCCGCCGCAAATCGTCTCGTCCCAAGAGCGCCTCCTCCTCCACTGTTGGATGCGGTCGCGCATTGCCACCCATTAAAATGACGTAAAGGCCGAATGCACCGCTGGAAAGGAATCAATACGTTGTCAAAAATGGCTCTGAGCACTATGCGACATAACTTCTGAGGTCATCAGTCGCATAGAACTTAGAACTAATTAAACCTAACTAACCTAAGGATATCACACACATCCATGCCCGAGGCAGGATTCGAACCTGCGGCCGTAGCTGTCCCCCGGTTCCGGACTGAGCGCCTAGAACCGCTAGACCACCGCGGCCGGCCCAATACATTGTCACTGTAACATTTACCGTTTAGTATATCGTCTTGCCGGTCGGAGTGGCCGTGCGGTTCTAGGCGCTACAGTCTGGAACCGAGCGACCGCACCGGTCGCAGGTTCGAATCCTGCCTTCGGCATGGGTGTGTGTGATGTCCTTAGGCTAGTTAGGTTTAATTAGTTCTAAGTTCTAGGCGACTGATGACCTCAAAAGTTAAGTCGCGTAGTGCTCAGAGCCATTTGAACCATTTTATATCGTCTTCAAAGATGTGAATTTAGTACGAACGTGCAGAACAATGCCTCCCCACATCGTAACAATTGGACGACCAAAACGATCATCTTTAATAATGTTCCTCAGCACATCACTTGTCCCACCTCTCGCAACATGAGAGTACGTGCAGGCAACATGAGAGTACGTGCAGAATCACTACTCAGATTGAGCCTGCTCTTGTCCGAGAAGAGCCCGCAGCCCTACTCCTCGTTGGTCCAGTCCCTATGCTCTTCGCACCATCGCAACGGTGCGGCTGATGTGCGGGTGTCAATGGAACCCAACATACGGGCGAAGAGACGACGCCATGCAGTCGTCGTGCCACTGTGGAGTACGTGATTGCTTGCCTTGCAATCCTGTTAGACGTGGTTGCAACTGCACCCACAGCGAGACACAGATCGCTCCTAGCCTATTGTGCAATGTAACGGTCGTCTGTGTTTCGCAACGCTCCCTGTTCACGTGAAACAGGGCGGTGACCATTAGCGAACTCCAGTACTATAGTCGACACACTTCGTCCGTCTTCCAGTTTGCCGATGGCTTTACCCATGTAAAGTCATTCAGATGTCTTCGTTCCACGCTGTAATAAAGAACACCACCATAGTTCAACGTACCCGGTCGCTTTTTCATGCACACCGTCCGTTACCGTTCCTTCAACCACACTACTGGCCATTAAAACTGCTACACCACGAAGATGACGTGCTACAGACGCGAAATTTAATCGACAGGAAGTAGATGCTGTGATATGCAAAAGATTAGCTTTTCAGAGCATTCAAACAACGGTGGCGCCGGTGGCGATACCTATAACGTGCTGACATGAGGGAAGTTTCCAACCGATATCTCATACACAAACAGCAGTTCACCGGCGTTGCCTGGTGAAACGCTGTTGTGATGCCTCGTGTAAGGGGGAGAAATGCATACCATCACGTTTCCGACTTTGATAAAGGTCGGATTGTAGCCTATCGCGATTGCGGTTTATCGTATCACGACATTGCTGCTCGCGTTGGTCGAGATCCAATGACTGTTAGCAGAATATGGAATCGGTGGGTTCAGGAGGGTAATACGGAACGCCGTGCTGGATCCCAGCGGCCTCGTATCACTAGCAGTCGGGATGCCATTTGCAGCAGCATGGACTATCAGCTCGGAGACCATGGCTGCGGTTACCCTTGACGCTGCATCACAGACACGAGCGTGTGTACTCAATGCCGAACCTGGGTGCAAGAATGGCAAAACGTCATTTTTTCGGATGAATCCAGGTTCTGTTTACAGCATCATGATGGTCGCATCCGTGTTTGGCGACATCGCAGTGAACGCACATTGGAACAGTGTATTCGTCATTGCCATACCGGCGTATCACCCGGCGTGATGGTATGGGGTGCCATTGGTTACACGTTTCGGTCACCTCTTGTTCGCATTGATGGCACTTTGAACAGTGGACGTCACATATCAGATGTGTTACGACCCGTGGCTCTACCCTTCATTCGATCCCTGCAAAACCCTACATTTCAGCAGGATAATGAACGACCGCATGTTGCAGGTCCTGTACGGGCCTTTCTGGATACAGAAAATGTTCGACTGCTGCCCTGGCCAGCACTTTCTCCAGATCTCTCACCAGTTGAAAACTTCTGGTCAATGGTGGCCGAGCAACTGGCTCGTCACAATACGCCAGTCACTACTTTTGATTGACTGTGGTATCGTGTTGAAGCTGCATGTGCAGCTGTACCTGTACACGCCATTCAAGCTCTGTTTGACGCAATGCCCAGGCGTATGAAGGGCATTATTACGGCCAGAGGTGGTTTTTCTGGGTACTGATATCTTAGGATCTATGCACCCAAATTGCGTGAAAATGTAATCACATGTCAGTTCTAGTATAATATATTTGTCCAGTGAATACCCGTTTATCATCTGCGTTTCTTCTTGGTGTAGCAATTTTAATGGCCAGTAGTGTACTTCGTGTTGCTGGACCAGCGGGTACTTTTTGTACACGACTCGGAGACCTCCGACAACGTGCTCCCGCACTTCGGTTTATTTCCATTCGAGTAGGTACTATGATGTGTTACTTTATCTACCTCGCCCTTAAGTTTTCCAGAGCAGTGTAGAAAGCGATCTCCTCTCCTGCGCGTATTTCACTCCAATTAGCCAGCTATTGCTTTTAATTCTACCAGTTCAAAAAGTAATTACCAATGGCAAAAATGTGTTTGTCAGTATTCCCTAAATTCCTCTTCAGACGCATTCCATTCAGTCCGCACGGTCAGGGCTAAATGCTCTTTTCGGAAAATGGATTGTAGGGTCGTAAACTTTTACAGCCACCACTTTGCAGAAAGGTCCATTCCATTCGCCTGGCTGCTCTGTTCCCGATTCATTTGCAGGCAATCGACATCTCGTCCCCTACGTTTTTCGCGGACTATAACCAATGTTCCTCTGGGTCATGCTTGTACAAATAATATCTGTGTTCCATTGTGAAGTATGTTGCACATTTGTGTCGTAAGATTGCCGCACTCTATCTCTGCTTTACTCAGAATAGAGGCATTAAAACCCTTACAAATAGACCGATCAAGGTGACGCATTTGTTACAAAACTGGGCTCTTATTCGGGGGCACAGCTATTCAGATCGTCGTCAGGTAACGCGGATTTGGGTTTTCTACTACTTCGTTTGATGCTAATACCAGGAATTGAAATGACGCGGTCTTTTCCCTTCCCCCGCCTTCTCCAACTTGAACTTGTGCTGCGTCTCTAAACACCTCATCGTCGACAGTCCATTAAACACTAATATTCTTCCCTTCCCTGTAAATGCGATTAAATTAATTAAATTCTGTTTTTAGGGTTATTCTATCTTATTTTATTTTTTCATTTTATTCGTCTGGTTCCACAGGACAAAACTGAAGCGCAACTCTCCGCCGTCATGGAACGAGTCAGTGCATTATAACAGATCAGAGACAATCATAAAAGACATAACAAATACAAAATTAAAAATTAATATTTTTGGTGAAAACTCAAAGGCTTTTGAGACCAGAATGGGGATAAGACAAAGAGATGGACTGTCGCTATTGTTACTCAGATGTGTGCTAGAAAAAGTAATCATGGAATGGAGGAAAAGAACAGACGAAGAAGAAGAAAGTATTTAAAAAATCGTTTTTGGAAGAAAAATGGATAATCTGAGTTTTGATTGTTTCGCTTTTGGAGACATTCTTGTCAATTAACTGAATCTATAGAAGATACAACAATGCATTTAAATCTCCAGCAAGAGACAGCTTCAAAAGCCGTCTATTATAATTGTTTGTTAAAAAAAGCGTAGTATATGACAGATTCGAAGGAGACACCGAAATACATGAAAACTGACAAGGTATAAATACAACCCGCAACTTTGGCCAAAGAAACTATCTTAGCAAAGACAAGGAAAGTGGAGGTGGCGTTTCGACTAACAATAAGCACGTATAACAAGGCATATATTCCCATAAATGCAAAACTCCACGACAGCTACTACTGCTATTATACCAGAATGCCTTGATGCTTCAGAATGCCTTTTGTTAAATGCACCTAAACGCTTAGGCGAAATAGTAAATAAGAAAAGGAAAAAATCAGAAAAACTTTGCGAAAGTACGAGAATGGAAATTGGAAATTACGAAGTAATGAAGAAGTTAAAGAAAAATAGGACCAATATCTGACACAACGAAGAAGAGAAAAGTTGTATTCTATGGACACCTAAAAATCTTAAACGGAATGATGATAACAGAAAGAATTTTTTTGACGGAAACCCAAAAACGTGAATGACGTGGAACAAAGAAGTCAATAAACCAAGTCTGAGAGAAATGGAAATAACGGAGGAAGACAAAGGATCTAGAGAAAAGTACAGAGCAAAAGTAATAATTTTCAAGGTCTTCTAGGAGAAAAAAAATAAACAAGACAGGCACAATACGAACAGAAGGAAGAAGAGAAAAACGTAGGGAAAGAATGATAACCACTGGAAAGAAATAAAGGACGAAAGAAAGAAGACGCAAGTTTAGTGGAGTCCTTAGTAGATCAAAGTAGATGAATCCTATGCAGATGAGAAGCTGCAAGTTTAAACAATAAACACAGGAATTAGCTTTGTTTTTCCAGGAACTCCCAACACAATAATAGAAGCGTCCATGAGGAAATTCTTCAGTTTGGACTTGACTGTGCGAAGTTTACTGCTAAGATTTTAATTTTCGTGATAGGCTATTCAAAATTGAGTCGGCCGGAGTGGCCGAGCGGTTGGTTCTAGGCACTTCAGTCCGGAATCGGGCTGCTGCTACGGTCCCAGGTTCGAATCCTGCTTCGGACATGGATGTGTGAGATGTCCTTAGGTTAGTTAGGTTTAAGTAGTTCTAAGTCTAGGGGATTTATGACCTCAGATGTCAAGTCCCATAGTGCTTAGAGCTACTTGAAACATTTTTTTGAAAATTGATACAGTATAATACAGCACGCCTTCATGCACAAGACTCTCGGAGGTGCGATCCAAATGCAGATTGGATTTAAGCCTCATATAAACTGAATGAAAGCTGATAATTCTCAAGAATAACCCCATATTGTTAATAACAAACGACATAAAAGAAAATAAATATTGAGAGACCAATGTCAGAACTGCCAGACTCCCGAACAGGAATTGACAAGAGGTTTGCGAACTTACACCACATATTTTCTGAACTGCACGTTTCTGAGAGAAAAATACTTTTTGTGAAAGAACAATTGTCCCAGAGTATAATGCTGGATGTCATAAGCAAACAAAAATAAGCAACATAGACTAATTTTCGTGTTGGACCTCACTTATTGCAGATACTGTTCTAATGGTATATTTATATAACAGCTTTCATTTATAGAACAATACCATGAACATGGGATTTCTATGGCAGTTTGCTTTCGATCCGAATGTCTAGAAATTTCAGTTTTTCAGCCTCACATGACCATTCTGTGTACTCAAAATGTCAGTTGTAGATGAATTGCGTGTTAGAAACTGCAACCGAGGAGTCTTATTGTGATTTAGTATCAATTTATCTTTACAAGTCATGAGTTTATGTCCTGAACTGCAACATTTGACACATTGCCTATGTTTCACTAAATATCCATCACTATCAAGCTAGTGTCATCAACAAACAGAAATATTTTAGAATCAACTCTCGTACTAAGAAACATACGACGGCCTTGCCGCAGTGGTAACACCGGTTCCTGTCAGACCGCCGAATTTAAGCGCTGTCGGGCTGGGCTAGCACTTGGATGGGTGACCATCCGGTCTGCCGAGCGCTGTTGGCAAGCGGGGTGCACTCAGCCCTTGTGAGAGGTAAACTGAAGAGCTACTTGATTGAGAAGTAGCGTACCTTTCAGCCTTCATGGCCTGTGCGGGAGGAGTTAAGTTTAATTTACTAGGAAGCATATAATTTATGTGTATGATGGACAGTCAAATGAAAACCGAACACCCGTGGTTGGAATGATACCGTTCAAAAGCAGTCACCAAGCGGTTTAGGGGAAATCAAATCCTGTTTCGTAGAACGCGGATTCACTGCCGCACCCACTGTTCCAACTCCCCGTCCTATTACAACCGACGTCCACGCATATCTTTCTTCAGGTCTCCAAAGATGTAAAAATTCACACGGTGTAAGACCCGGGCTATACGGAGAATGCTGCAGTGTTTGCCAACCAAATCGCTGAAGCGCAGCCTTCGCCCTATTGGCAGTGTGGGGTGGGCGTTATCGTGAAACAGGATGATTCTGTTCGACAGCGTTCCTGGGCGTTTTGACTTAATGGCGCGTCGCAGTTTCTGCAAAGCGTCTTAATAGAGCAGCTCTCTGAGTGTGGTTCCACGCTCGAGGAACTCTACAGGCAGAGAGCTCCTGCAGTCGAAGGAGGTCATGACAACCTTGCCGGAATTCGTGTGAACAGTTCTGGATTTCCTTGGCAGGGGAGATGGGATGTGTCCACTGTTGGCTTTACCATTTGACCTCGGGCTCGAAAAAGTGGCTGCATGTTTCGTCCCCTGGGAACACACATGACGGAAATGCATGCCCTTCCTCGTGCCACCGCAGCAGATTACTCAGACTTGGCCGGCCGTTGTGGGCTAGCGATTCTATGCGTTTTAGTCCAGAACCGCGCTGCTCTACGGTCGCAGGTTCGAATCCTGCCTCGGGCATGGATGTGTGTGATGTCCTTTGGTTAGTTAGGTTTAAGTAGTTCTGAGTCTAGGGGACTGATGACCTCAGATCTTAAGTCCCATAGTGCTTAGAGCCATTTGAACTATATATATATATATATCTCTCTCTCTCTCTCTCATACACTATCCAAGTCTTTCCTATCATAATATCTTCTTAAAATTTTAATTTTTTTTTGTTCTCTTTCAATTTCTAATGTATTTTTAATTTATCATTACTTCCATTTATTATTACTGCTGAAAACAAAAATTGCTGTTTGTAATATGGAACATGTTTGTAATCAACATGAAAAACTGTAAAATGAACGATCTGTTATAAAATGTACGGCAACAGGTTGTAAGGGGTTCATTAGGGGTTCATTACTATTCGCTAGCGCACTTGAGCAGATGTAACTTCGAGGGATTGCTCACGCGCTGCCTGCGATATGGAATATTTATCCTACAATAGAATCGCAGGTCAGAGCAGTGTTTGCAGTAAGTCGAGTTTAGTAGCTCGCAGAGAGCTGTTGTGTTTTGTAGCTCGCACAGAGCACTTGAATTATGGAGTTCGGACAGGGCAGTGCAGCGGTTGACTTGTGTTTGGCCGGTCGTGCAGAATGTTGGCAGTGCCTGAGCGATGTAGTATAAGGTAATAAAAAAAATATTATTGTTCTTTGTTGCCGGCGCATATGTTAAATTGCCACAACTGTAATGTTAAAGTCCCGTGTAATTCCTTGCAGAAATGTTTCAATAATAACATTTTGTTCTGAAGAAAACTTTTGCCAGTCATTTATCTGAGTTTAAAGATTTTACGAATTTTGTCCTCTGCATACTCATGCTGATTAAGCAAAAGGAAATCAGTTGTTTTCCTACAAATGAAACTCTAGTGGCCAGCATTGCACTGGGCTGTGCCAAAAATTTCTTATAGGAGCAGATATATAGCTAGCGTTATCCGGCGACATCATTATGAGGTAAGAATTTTTAGTTTATTCAGGATGATTTCACAGGGCCATGACGCAGCGCTGCTGACGTAAAATATTATTAATCTCGATATGCAGTCAATCTTTAATGGAAGGTCACATTAAAACTTGAAATTTTATTATTGGAAAGAAATTTTTCTGTTTGAAACTTAAACGAGATTTTTTTCTATTAGGAGGTTACTCTAAATGTGAATATTATAATTATTTTTCTATTGGGAGGTTACAAGGTTTCTAAATGAGCAATAAATCAAATCATATCAAAATCATACTGATGGGTGGACTCAGACTGGCATGTTGTTTGTAAATCTGACTCGATGTTGTTATCACTGAAATAACATCACATACATTTCGTTTCCTCCTTCCTTCTGGGTGCTACACTTTTCAGGCCGGCTAACGAAGGGTAATTGTCTTGTTGAGATTGGAAGCTCCAGTTCCAGTTTTTCGATATTTACAAATTCAACACCATTTTTAAAAAGTCCGCTTTCTGAAAACTACAATATTTTGTTATTCTTTATTCAAATATGTTTCGACACTTATATGACATCTCCAGTGGGCCTCGTGGTATTTCTGGAACTGCGCTAATTTTGAAGATGGGATTGTACAGGTTGGCCTGTTGTTGTGCATTTTATGACTTGACCGCATGTCATATTTACCATCGTCTCCAGTTTCCTTGTGTGTTTTCTTTATGGGTTGTGATTATACATGTTTTTCCATAATTTTCCACAAGACTCTCACCTGATATCGTAAATTAAAATACACGAAACGAAATTTACGGAAAGTTGTATGACATAGCTACTAGCCGCAGTGTTTCCTTAGCCGAGTAATAGTTAGTCCACGCGCTTATTGGTTCGCATTCAGCTAACTTCATGATGGCGAACGAGGGGACTGGTAACCGAGTGATGGCGAGATGTGTGCGGAGTGGTTACTGGTTGGTCAAGTCTTCAGGCGGAAGTAGTTGTCCAAGGCTGTTGATGTCGGTGACAATGATCTTCCCTGAACAGAAGTGTTAAGAACACACATCGTAGAAAATAATTACTGCCTGCACTGTTCCACAGGCTGAGTGTGCCCACGTGCCGGACACTCACAATACGGTTGGGCGTACGCGCTCTGATATTGCGCATGTCGTCCATGCTGGCCCCAATTGTAATGATAACGGCCATTACAACATCACGTGACATTTTGGTCACGTGTCGCTTAGAACTATTCCATTCAGATCGGCGAAACCAGCGCTCTCTTTTCTTGAACACTGCAGCTACGTCTAAGTCAGTTGCTCGTAAGTGTATTCTTTCAAAAAGTTTATCACAGAGCTACGATTGCACCTGTCAGGAAAATGAATCACGCCAGTCATTTTGGGCTGATGTAATCGCAATGGAATCGCAGTTTTTTTTTAAATCTGTTAGGCTGTTGTCATATCTCAGCCCCATACCACACCATTGACTGGGTTATTCTTTTGTACATTTTGATCTTAGTTGTCCTTCAAACAAGCTTACAACTGAATAATTTGCTCGTACCAAGAGCAAAATATGCTCTGTTGAAGACTTGCATCGCGACCAGCATTTCATAATCCCTTAGGTTACTATGGTGTTACAGACCTCTCAGGTACTTGTAGCTTTGTAGTCTCTTAAAGGCTATTTCCATCAATTTGTGATTCACCAGTATATTTATTGCTTCTTCCCTATGAGGTATTGTTTTTCCTGGTTTGTCTCCAGGTCGATTTCTTTGGCTTTCTCTTTTAAAATTTGCTTGTGTTCTTCTTTTATCTGGTCTGTAAGTGTCACGTCATTATCGTAGTTTAGGATATTTATCTTTCGTCTCGTCGAACTCTCGTGACGAAGTTTGTCATTTCCTTTAACATGTCCTCTAGGACAAAATTGTTAATGGACAGGGGGTACTGCTGCACTGCCGAACACAGCTCCAGTGCACTATCTCTCACATCATTGCTGTTCTCTTAAGTTATCATATACTTTCCTGAAAGCAGTAAAAGCAAATGTGGCTCTTGTATTCTTTCAAGTATAGCACGTTGACTATTGTGGACATTTCTAAAGCCATGCATTTCAAAATCAAAAGAATTTTCGCAAATGTTGTGAGACGCTTCAGTAACAGGAAGCTTAGATCCTTACAAGCCATACCAAACGGCTTTATAGATCTGTAATTAGGGCATATGAACGCATCTCCTTTCTTGGAGTTTGGATGTGTGGTCGATAGTAGGGAAACATGGAAAATCTGGTTGTTGAATAGGTATTTGATCATGTCTCCTTTGGAAGGAGAGTAGAGTACTTTAATCATTGCACGACACCATTCGATGCCACAATTTCAAATACATCTGCAACAAGTTGAATTGGCGGTAGGAATATGCAAAACATGTACATGCCTGCAATGCTTTTATACAGGGAACAGCAGACTGTTCTGAAGGAATTCCAGCCGACGTACGAGGACCGTCGGCTACTAGTGCACAGCAGTTCCTTAAAAAATCTCTCTGTGTTTTCAGTCGGCCTTTAATTAAGTTCCTCAGAAGGTCAGTAACAGGAGTGAGTGTTGACCCAACGCCGCATGAGTGCCCCTTGATCACAATAATTGATTACTCCGCTCACAGGGAACATGGCGACGGGACTTCCCCGAGCACCAGGGGCTCGTCGCAGTACGGCACTGTGGCTCCTTTATTTTGCGCGTGAGGCACACACACACACACACACACACACACACACACACACGTCGGGCGGCCGAGTGCTCTCTTGTCCACCCTTGCAGACCCTGACGGAAACTTTGTTTGCGTTTTTGAAAATGTAATTCCTTTGTTTATCTGCGGGTGCGCTGCGCGCTCGCCTGCTGTTGACACAAGGCGGGGCGCCGTGGGCAGGTTGGCAGCACTGCGGCCAGGTACCGGACGCTCACGGCTGCTGGTTGCAGGGGCGGGAAAGGAGAGGTAGGCGGAGGCAGAAGGGGAGGTTGCTTGCTTGCTTGCTTGTCCGCCAGCGGACAAATTAGCAAATGTTAATTTAACGAATTTACGGTGGCCAGCTTAGCAGTGGCCGAGGGGTCCCGGTGGTTATGGAAGAGTAAACAGTTTTCAAAATTAAAAGGTTTCCTCTATTACGCGCGGACTGCCTTCCACCCCTACCAGAGAAGCTGGAAGCTCTGGCCAGGGCGAACACCGACGCCATCTTTCACCCTGGCGTTCCTTTCCCCTCGCTCGAAAAACTGTTAATTAAAGAGTGCTGCCAGGGATCAGTGCTAATCGCCGCAACTTCATCTCGTGCTGTTCGAGTGTTATTTGGTGAGTGAATACCAGTAGCGTCGAATAATGGCTGCTGTGCACTGGGGACGGTGGGGCACAGCTGTATGAGAATCGACTGCCGACAAACTAAAACATAGAGTCGTGTGGAACAGTTTGCTTGGACATCTACAAGAGTGATTCAGCCTCGTAATCACATGCGGCGTTTGTCCAATAGGGCAGACAATAAAGCAAGTTTTAAATCTTACCTAAAATCATTTCTTCTGCACAACTCCTCTACTCTCATGGGCGAATTTTTATTTAACAAATGACAGCTTGTAAAACAAAGCAAAAAAAAGAAAAATCTTTACGAGTACTTTTACGAGTAGGAGTGAAAACTGTGTTAATTAATGTTGTATTTACCCGTTTACAGTAACTTGCAAACGGCCAGCACATAATCACTCTCTCAAACTCAGCATATCCTGTAAGCTGACTCATTTTACTAAGGTTTAAAGCTCCTCTTGATGTTCTTCCGGGTTTGCGATTGAAAACTAAGTTGTTTCGAAAACCAGCCTTATGCAAACACAAGTTTTTAAACTTTTGTATTTACCTAGACATGTTTTGACAATTGTGTGTCATCTTCTGTGGTTCAAATTTTTATTTCGGTAAAGAACAATATGAAATTTATAATAATTCAACTGTTGTAGGCCTAAGAATTACAATATGTACAATTTGCTTTGTTTTGTTTAGACGTTCACCTTAAAATTACATCGCTAAATGAACTGCATTATTACTCACTCGTTTTTTGTGCTTATTTTCGTCATTTTTTGACAGCATTATTTTTCTTCATGGCTAGTTTGCAGATGACATGCTGTCAAAAAACGACAAAAAAGAGCACAAAAACGGATGTATAATAATGCAGTTCAATTAGTGATGTAATTTTAAAGGGTCCATCCAAACAAAACAAAGCAAATTGCACATATTGTAATTCTTAGTCCTACAATTGTTAAATTATTATAAATTTCATATTGTGCTTTACAGAAATAAAATTTGACCCACAGAGGATGACACATAGGTGTCAAAACGTGTCTGGGTAAATACAAAAATTTAAACTGGCCTATTTAAAAAAAAAAAAAAAGCACTCCGACGTCAGGTCACAAGTGGCCCATCGGGACCATCCGACCGCCGTGTCATCCTCAGCTGAGGATGCGGATAGGAGGGGCGTGTGGTCAGCACACCGCTCTCTCGGTCGTTATGATGGTTTTCTTTGACCGGAGCCGCTACTATTCGGTCGAGTAGCTCCTCAGTTTGCATCACGAGGCTGAGTGCACCCCGAAAAATGGCAAAAGCGCATGGCGGCTGAATGGTGTCCAATCCAAGTGCCAGCCACGCCCGACAGCGCTTAACTTCGGCGATTACACGGGAACCGGTGTATTCACTGCGGCAAGGCCGTTGCCCCTATTTCAAAACATTTCGATAAAAAGTCGTTCGACATGATCTCCAGCACATGTAACTAAACAACAATACTAAATGTCTGTCTTTAAGTACAGGGCCATATTTAGGGCCTGTAGAAGCCTAGTCTGAATCTGTCCTGTGAACACAGCCAGGGGAAATTTTGCTGTAACTGGCGTGCCAAAATCGCCTCTAATGCAGTATTTAAAGTTTGTTTAAAATTTTGCTATACAGTTCACAAGTTAATGAAATGCTGAGATTAAAACCTGAAAACGACTGTAATCATAAAGACATCCAACGCGATTTATTAATGTTATGAACAACTCTATTACATAGTGGCGAACAAACAGTTGTGATTCATGCTCATATAAAAATCAGTATTTCAGTTTTAAAAATGTTGTACTGTAACCATAAACAAAAAGATTTGTTAGGCAAATGCAAGATAATGAAAGAACTTTTACTTATATGCAGTTCAAGTACAATACTTTCCCAAACAGTCAGCTTAAAAACGAAACTTTCAATTGGTTTGCTCCTACACTTCGTATCAATATAGCTTTAAATATCTTCGTAAGAAAATGCTTGGAATGGGGTCCTGCCCTTGCTATGATGTCATGAGTTGGCAATCTATCAATCATCAGTATTCCAAGAAGAATCTCAGCTGTATTACGGGCAAATGGGGGTCCTACCCCTTATTAATAAATCATTCGCAAATAAGTACAGGTGTTCACATTATTTTCACTATCCCCAGTATATAAGATGTGAAATTATTTTCATGTTGCTTTTTTATAATAAAGTATCATAAATAAATTCTAAATTACTGAAATGTGATAACTATGTACTTCCGAATGTCTCCTCCCCCCCCCCTCAGCCGTTATTGTTAATGTTAAGCATATTATGTGCAGCCAAAATATAGTCGTCTTCTTCCAATGCGGCCCAGGTAAGCTCAAAGGTTGGACATCCGTGAATCGGAACATGCACCAAGTTTCGCTGGCTTAAGATACTTACAGCCCATCTCTGTGAGTAGCTGTACTTTAATTACTACTCTCCGTCCGAACAGGCCACGGAAGGCCCAACGATACCGACCGGCCGCCGTGTAATCCTCTCAGCCCAGGGGCGTCACTGAATGCGGATACGGAGGGGCTTGTAGTCAGCACATCGCTCTCTCGGCCGCTGTCAGTTTTCGTGACCGGAGCTGCTACTTCTCACAAGGGGAAGCCACGACGTTTGGAACGCGGATTTACTGCAAACTTCGTACACTCGTAGTACTCCACGAGGACAACAAAATGTGTAAGCAGTAGCGCGTACTTCTCAAGCGTTATTGAGAAAATTGCAAGATAATTTCGGTCGTCAAATATATATACCTGTGCGTGGCCAGTTTTACTGAGAAGCTGCGGCAGCCGAATGGTTTGTCGGCACGGTAGCTCAGCGTGTTCGGACAGAGAGCTGGTTGGCCTCTGTAATAAAAAAGTGAAAAAGTGAGTGTAAGGATCAACAACCGGGCTTTAACGGATGTCTTGTGACGTACGCAACGACCAATCAACAAAAAAAAAAAAAAAGGATGCGTCCAAGCCTCGTAATCGATGGATCGAGTCCCGTTCGTCAGTTCTTTTTTTTTTTTTTTTTTTTTTTTTTTTTTTTTGTTTCTAACACAGTCATTTTCTTTACTATTTATATTACAGTTGATATAATGGAAAAAATACGTGTAATCGGACGAACTTTTATTAAATTTACAATGTTATTTGGCAGTTTACTAATTTTTGTCATCACAAATAGCATAATATTCATAACTATCGACTAGTAAACGACCATACACATAAAGTGATACTGAAAATGTATGCTTGTCCGTGATTTGAGAAATCCCTTATACCTGGAAGGAGCCCGAAAGGACTTGTTACCTCCAAGTTTTGACCGGCTCAGACGGCTTTCAAAAGATGTACGATTAATCGTCGCCTTCGACATTACTAGTACAAGTTGCAGGACGATGTTTTTCGTAAAAACATGGAAAACAAAGTTAAACGGCACCAGGTGCATTGAATAAACGCTAAGTTTCCGCATACGCAAGGTCTTTTCAGGTTTTCCGTGGAAAAACAAACCCCGTTAACATTTTTAAAAGCCGGCCGCGATGGTCTAGCGGTTCAGGCGCTCAGTCCGGAACCGCGCGACTACTACGGTCGCAGGTTCGAGTCCTGCCTCGAGCATGGATGTGTGTGATGTCCTTAGGTTAGTTAGGTTTCAGTAGTTCTAAGTTCTAGGGGACTGATGACCACAGATGCTAAGTCCCATAGTGCTCAGAGCCATTTGAACCAGTTTTGAACATTTTCAAAAACCTCTCTTTCAGCCGATAATTTGGAAGCAAACCATGCATAACGCAGCATTTCCTTAAATATCGGCGCTGATAATTGGTCATGCACTATCAAGTGTATTTTAACAGCGTCTTCACGAGAAACAGTTTCTCGTTGTCTTCCGATTAAATACGAACAGCTTTGAAGACACGGACAAGCATACATATTCACTATCACTTTAAGCGTTTGGTCGTTTACTAGTCTATAGTTCTGAATATTGTATTATTTGTGATAGTAAAAATTTGATGCCAAATAACATTGTAAATTTAATAAAAGTTCGTCCGATTACACGTATGTTTCCCATTATATCAACTGTACTATAAATAGTAAAGAAAATGACTGTGTTACAAATAAAAAAAACTGACGAACGGGACTCGATCCAGCGATTCCGCGGTCACGTGGGCTTGAACGCTAACCACACGGCTGCCGCCGCTTCATGGTAAAAACGGCCAGGCACAGGTATATACAGGGTGTTACAAAAAGGTACGTCCGAACTTTCAGGAAACATTCCTCACACACAAAGAAAGAAAATATGCCGGCCGGAGTGGCCGAGCGGTTAAAGGCGCTACAGTCTGGAACCACACGACCGCTACGGTCGCAGATTCGACTCCTGCCTCGGGCATGGATGTGTGTGATGTCCTTAGGTTAGTTAGGTTTAAGTAGTTCTAAGTTCTAGGGGACTTATGACCACAGCAGTTAAGTCCCATAGTACTCAGAGCCAAAGAAAATATGTTATGTGGACATGTGTCCGGAAACGCTTACTTTCCGTGTTAGAGCTCATTTTATTACTTCTCTTGAAATCACATTAATCATGGAATGGAAACACACAGCAACAGAACGTAGCAGCGTGACTTCAAACACTTTGTTACAGGAAATGTTCAAAATCTCCTCCGTCGCATGGAATCCCTGATGCGCTGATGCAGCCCTGGAGAATGGCGTATTGTATCACAGCCGTCCACAACACGAGCACGAAGAGTCCCTACATTTGGTACCGGGGTTGCGTAGACAAGAGCTTTCAAATGCCCACCAATCCATCGGTCACGGAATCTGTTGTCGAGAAGCGTAAGAACACTTTGACTGAAATGTGAAGGAGCTCCATCGTGCATGAACTACATGTTGTGTCGTACTTGTAAAGGCACATGCTCTAGCAGCACAGGTAGAGTATCCCGTATGAAATCATGATAACGTGCTCCATTGAGCGTAGGTGGAAGAACATGGGGTCCAATCAAGACATCACCAACAATGCCTGCCCAAACGTTCACAGAAAATCTGTGTTGATGACGTGATTGCACAATTGCGTGCGGATTCTCGTCAGCCCACACACGTTGATTGTGAAAATTTACAGTTTGATCACGTTGGAATGAAGCCTCATCCGTAAAGAGAACATTTGCACTGAAATGAGGATTGACACATTGTTGGATGAACCATTCGCAGAAGTGTACCCGTGGAGGCCAATCAGCTGCTGATAGTGCCTGCACACGCTGTACATGGTACGGAAACAACTGGTTCTCCCGTAGCACTCTCCATACAGTGACGTGGTCAACGTTACCTTGTACAGCAGATACTTCTCTGACGCTAACATTAGGGTTATCGTCAACTGCACGAAGAATTGCCTCATCCATTGCAGGTGTCCTCGTCGTTCTAGGTCTTCCCCAGTCGCGAGTCATAGGCTGGAATGTTCCGTGCTCCCTAAGACGCCGATCAATTGCTGCGAACGTCTTCCCGTCGGGACACCTTCGTTCTGGAAATCTGTCTCGATACAAACGTACCGCGCCACGGCTATTGCCCCGAGCTAATCCATACATCAAATGAGCATCTGCCAACTCCGCATTTATAAACATTGCACTGACTGCAAAACCACGTTCGTGATGGACACTAACCTGTTGATGCTACGTACTGATGTGCTTGATGCTAGTACTGTAGAGCAATGAGTCGCATGTCAACACAAGCACCGAAGTCAACATTACCTTCCTTCAATTGGGCCAACTGGCGGTGAATCGAGGAAGTACAGTACACACTGACGAACCTAAAATGAGCTCTAACATGGAAATTAAGCGTTTCCGGACACATGTCCACATAACATTTTTTCTTTATGTGTGTGTGAGGAATGTTTCCTGAAAGTTTGGCCGTACCTTTTTGTAACACCCTGTATTTGTCGACCGAAATTATCTTGCGATTTTCTCAATAACGCTTGAGAAGTACGCGCTACTGCTTACACATTTTGTTGTCCTCATGGAATACTACGAGTGTACGAAGTTTGTAGTAAATCCGCGTTCCAAACGTTGTGGCGTCCCTACGTCAGTCAAGTAGCTCCTCAGTTTGCCTCACGAGGGCTGATTGCAGCCCGCTTGCCAACAGCGGTCTTCAGACCGGACGGTCACCCATCCAAGCCCAGCGCAACAGTGCTAAACTTCGGTGACATGACGGGAACCGGTGTTACCATTGCGGCAAGGCCGTTGGCTTAGTTACAATTACCCGGTACTTTTCGCCCTTGGTCGTCACATTTTCTTCTGCTCTCCTCCATTTTTTTCGCCTGTCACAAAAACTGGGCCTGCACGCGCTCCTGCTGCCGTAGCCCAGTTACGCTAATGGCTACACGTGGTGCGGAGCAGTGCATATTTCTGTTAGCGGAGCAAAACGTCGTCCGCCACCTTCTCGCCGCAGTCGGTGGAATTGCATTACGATTGCCCTAACGTGTCGGTAGCGGGCTAGCTACCGCGGTTGCCGCCGCGCGCGTCTGCTACTTTGCGCGCGCGCCCGCACCGCTGCGATTCGAACCTGCTTTGCGGCCCGCCTAATTGGACGGCTGACGGACGGATTGTCACCGGAGGCAATTACTCGCATTTGGCGCGCGCGCGCCGCGCCGCGGCTTCAAAACTGCATCGGGCCGCTAATGACCTAGCCAGGGGCAGATTAGCCGGGCTGCGGTCGGCCGCGTCTAAAACTGCGACCGCGTGGGCTCAGGGCCGTCTAATTTGTTGCCGGTGCACTCCGGCCGCGCGCTGCGGTCGCACACACGACAAACGATGTCGCTGCGATATGCCGCGCGCCTCGTGAAATTTGCACATCGGGGCGCACTGTCTCGGGCTGGACGCATTTTCTATGTACTTGCTGTCCACTGTGAATGTCGTTTGCATTGTCGGCTGTCGAGTTCTCTGCCGAGTCAGCCATCTAATAAAGATGTGGCGGGGGGGGGGGGGGGGGGGGGGGAGTATTAGAGGATTGCAGCCTACTGCCCCATTGGACAGTAACGTCACAGGTTCCGTAACCGTGTTAGCTGTGTCCCAAAATCTAGTGCTTAGGGACGTCCAGATATTACTGTAGTGGAGGGGGTTACGGATTTGGAACACTTACATGGAGTGACACTTCTGTGGAGAGACAATTTTGAGGAACCTAGAGCTCTTGCTGCGGTAAGCGACGTTTCTCAGGTAGAATCAAATTTTCACTCTACAGCGGAGTGTGCGCAGATATGAAACTTCCTGGCAGATTAAAACTGTGTGCCGGACCGAGACTCGAACTCGGGACCTTTGCCTTCCCCGGCCAAGTGCTGTGCCAACTGAGCTGCCCAAGCACGACTCACGCCCCGTCCTCACAGCTTTAATTCCGCCAGTACCTCGTCTCTTACCTTCCAAACTTCACAGAAGCTCTCCTGCGAACCTTGCAGAACTAGAACTCCAGAAAAAAAGGATATTGCAGAGACATGGCTTAGCCACAGCCTGGGGGATGTTTCTACAATGAAATTTTCACTCTACAGTGGAGTGTGCGCTGATAGGAAACTTCCTGGCAGACTAAAACTGTGTGCCGAACCGAGACTCGAACTCGGGACTTTTGCAAAGGTCCCGAGTTCGAGTTCTCGGTCCGCCACACAGGTTTAATCTCCCAGGAAGTTTCGTTTGTCAGGTAGTCTGTTCGTCAGTTGGGGGAAGTCAACGAATGTGAAAACAGAAAACCTGATAGTGGTGACCTCGTTCTGCAGCTTTGCCCGAGTCTAGGTTAAGTTGAAATGTGACAGTTTGGTTGTGAGTTGGTGATGCCAATGAAATGTGAAAGCAAGAAATCTGGTTGTGGTAACAGGCTGATCTGTAGCTTAGCTCGAGGTCCAGATAAGGTTGGAATGTGACAGTTGGGTTGAGAGTTGGTGAAGCCAACGAATGTGAAATCAAGAAATCTGGCTGTGGTACACACTGATCTGCACTTATTGGAAATATACCATGGAGAAGAAATAAAAACATTGAGGTTCGCCGATGACACTGTAATTCTGTCAGAGACAGAAATGGACTTGGAAGAGCAGTCGAATGAAATGGACAGTGTCTTGAAAGGGGGATATAAGATGAACATCAACAAAAGCAAAACGAGGATAATGGAATGTAGTCGAATTAAGTCGGGTAATGCTGAGGGAATTAGATTAGGAAATGAGACACTTAAAGTAGTAAAGGGATTTTGCTATTTGGGGAGCAAAATAACCGATGATGGTCGAAGTGGAGAGGATATAAAATGTAGACTGGCAATCTCAAGGAAAGCGTTTCTGAAGAAGAGAAATTTGTTAACATCGAGTATAGATTTAAGTGTCAGGAAGTCGTTTCTGAAAGTATTTGTATGGAGTGTTGCCATGTATGGAAGTGAAATGTGGACGATAAATAGTTTGGAAAAGAAGAGAATAGAAGCTTTTGAAATGTGGTGCTACAGAATAATGCTGAAGATTGGGTGGGTAGATCACATAACTAATGAGGAGGTATTGAATAGAATTAGGGAGAAGAGAAGTTTATGACACAACTTGACTAGAAGAAGGGATCGGTTGGTAGGACTTGTTCTGTGGCATCATAGTATTGGAGGGCAGCGTGGAGGGTAAAAATCACAGAGGGAGACCAAGAGATGAATACACTAAGCAGATTCAGAAGGATGTAGGCTGCAGTAGGTACTGGGAGATGAAAACGCTTTCACAGGATAGAGAAGCGTGGAGAGCTGCATCAAACCAGTCTCAGGACTGAAGACCACAACAACAACAACAGGTTGGGATGCAATGCAACAATTTGGTTATGAATTGATGAAGCCAGCTATGTGAAACAATGAAACCTGGTTGAGATGACCAACTGATCTGAAGCTTACACCAAGGTCTAGCCTAGTTTGGGATGTGACAGTTTTGTTGTGAGTTAGTGAAGCCAATGAATGCAAAACCAAAGCCAGCTTTGCCTAAGATCCAACTAAGGATGTAATGTCACAGTTGTGTTGTGACATGGTGAAGCCAAAAAAACGTGATTATGTTGACAGACTTTGGCCTGAGGTCTAAGTTAGGTTGGAATGTGAAAGCTCGGTTGTGAGTTATTGAAGCCAATGAATGTGAAACCAAGACACCTCCGGTTGTGGCGATAGACTCATCTGCATCTCGGCCAGAGGTCTAGGTTAAGTTGAAATGTGATAGTTCGGTTGTCAGTTGGTGAAACCAAGTAATGAGAAACCATGAGATCTGGTTATCGTGACAGACTGGTCTGAACCTTATCCCAAAGTTCGGCGTAGGTTGGAATGTGACAGTTTGATTGTGCCTTTAAGATGCAAACTATGCGAAAGCAAAAGACTTTGTTGTGGTGTTAGACTGATCTGTTGTATAGCACAAGTTTTAGGCTACATTGGAATGTGACAGTCTGGTTGTGAGTTGGCAAAGCCAACGAATGTGAAAACAAATACTACCTGAAGTGCCTTGGCATTCACAGAAATGTCAAAACACTCCATCGTCGCCTAAGTCTCATTCCGCGCACCTGTTACAAACTCACAGTGGGGTGCACGTAAGAACATATATATCTACATGGATACTCTGCAAATCACATTTAAGTGCCTGGCAGAGGGTTCATCGAACCACCTTCACAATTCTCTATTATTCCAATCTCGTAAAGGGCGCGTAAAGAATGAACACCTATGTCTTTCCGTACGAGCTCTGATTTCCCTTATTTTATCATGTTGATCGTTCCTCCCTAAGTGGATCGGTGTCAACAAAATATTTTCGCATTCGGAGGAGAAAGTTGGTGATTGGAATTTCGAGAGAAGATTCCGTCGCAACGAAAAACGCCTTTCTTTTAATGATGTCCAGCCCAAATCCTATATTATTTCTGTGACACTCTGTCCCATATTTCGCGATAATACAAAACGTGCTGCCTTCCTGTGAAGTTTTTCGATGTACTCCGTCAGTCCTCTCTGGTAAGGATCCCACACCGCGCAGCAGTATTCTAAAAGAGGACGGGCAAGCGTAGTTTAGGCAGTCTCCCTAGTAGGTCTGTTACATTTTCTAAGTGTCCTGCCAATAAAACGCAGTTTTGGTTAGCCTTCCCCACAACATTTTCTATGTGTTCCTTCCAATTTAAGTTGTTCGTAATTATAATTCCTAAGTATTCACTTGAATTTACGGCCTTTAGATTTGACTGCCTTTTTTACGGTCAACTGCCATTTTTCGCACCATTCAGATATCTTTTACAAATCGTTTTGCAGTTTGTTTTGATCTTCTGATGACTTTATTAGTCGGTAAACGACAGCGTAATCTGCAAAAAACCGAAGACGGCTGCTCAGATTGCCTCCCAAATCGTTTATAAAGATAAGGAACCTCAAATGGTCTATAGCACTACCTTGGGGAGTGCCAGAAATAACTTCTGTTTTACTCGATGACTTTCCGTCAATTACTACGAACTGTGACGTCTCTGACAGGAAATCACAAATCCAGTCACATAACTGAGACGATATTCCATAAGCATGCAATTTCACTACGAGCCGCTTCTGTGGTACAGTGGCAGGTAGTGGGGCAGAGTGCAGCAGGAAAGAGCAGTGTCTGACGGGACGCTACAAGAAATACATACATTCTGCCGCGTCTGTGTTCTGCACTTTGAGATGGAATGTTGATTTTCATGTTAATTTAAGTACTGTGAAGGAAATTAGCCACTCTAGTGGCCATTATAAGCGGCATAAAACTGTAGGGAAAGACCGGTAATATACGATACTAGCGAACCCAGAAACGCTTCGCAGTCACTGAAGTATATATGTAACTGGATGCCTCTCCTAATCGTACTCTCTTCTCCTCTCTATTCATCTCCTCTCTCCTCTCCCTCCTCCCTCCTTCCCTCCCTCCCTCCCCACCCCCTCTCTCTCTCTCTCTCTCTCTCTCTCTCTCTCTCTCTCTCTCTCTCTCTCTCTCTCTCTTACCTTGAGCCTCGTTTAGTGTCACAGTAAGCAAAATCTTGATTGGGAATTAAAGTCTCTTGAAATGAGAGTGTAAATAGAGTGAAATCATTCGTATACAGATTATGGGAGAGGCCTTTTCGGCTGTTGGATCTGCGAGAATAGCAGCTTCAATGACATTATTTGGCAGTTTAAATCTGCGAATTGGTACCATTACAAAGCCTCGATCTATTCAGATACCATAGTATTATTCTGATCATAAACCACTTCGCCATAAATACAACATTCCTGTTTTCTGTTAAAACCGACTGCCAGGAAGAAAACGGAAAAGCACATTGTTGCCTATATAATTTTTATTGTCGTGGGATACCTTCTCTTTCGTGCGGTAGTGCGGCAGCTCGACGTGGCATGGACTCAACAATACTTTCGAAGTCCCCTACAAAAATTTTGAGCCATGCTGCCTCTATAGCCATCGATAATTCCTGAAGTGATGCCGGTGCAGGATTTTTGGCACGAACTGACTTCTCGATTACGTCCCACAAATGTTCGATGAGATTCATGTCGGGAGGTCTGTGTGGCGAAATCATTCGCTCGAATTGTCCAGAACGTTCTTCAAATCAGTCATGGACATTTGTGGGTCAGTGATATGGCACTTTGTCATAGCCGGCCGCGGTGGTCTAGCGGTTCTAGGCGCTCAGTCCGGAGCCGCGCGAATGCTACGGTCGCAGGTTCGAATCCTGCCTCGGGCATGGATGTGTGTGATGTCCTTAGGTTAGTTACCTTTAAGTAGTTCTAAGTTCTAGGAGACTGATGATCACAGATGTTAAGTCCGATAGTGCTCAGAGCCATTTGAACCATTTTTGAACTTTTGTCATAAAAAAATTCCATCGTTCTTTGGGAGCATTAAGTCCATAAAATGCTGAAAATGGTCACCAAGTAGCCGAAAATAATGATTTTCAGTCAAACGCTACCGTCAGCTCTTACAAACTGAAATCGGGACTCATCTGATCGGGCCACGGTTTTCAGTCGTCTAGGGTCCTACCGATGTGGCCATGATCACAGGCGAGACGCTGGAGGCTGTGTTGGCAAAGCCACTCGCGTCGGTCGTCCGCTGCCAAAGCCCGTTAACGCCAAATTTCGCGTGACTGTCCTAAGAAATACGTTCGTCGTACGTCCAACATTGATTTCTGCAAAATCTTGTACATGGCTGCAGGTTCAGAGACCGTGAATAGTTACAAGTGAAAGAAAATCAGCCCTTGGTCACTATTTTTAACAAATTAACCTGGTTTCGACACTGCTAGGAGTGTCTTCCTCAGAATTTAAATCAAAGAATGGTCTATATTCTATAACATGGTCACAGACAGAATTATGACTAAAAACCTATGATAGAGTATAAGTACGGAATCGTCGTGAAAGACTGGCAGCACATATGTCATTTATGACATAATAAATATGCCAAAAAGGGCATTAGTCACAAAGATACACTCCTGGAAACGGAAAACAGAACACATTGACACCGGTGTGTCAGACCCACCATACTTGCTCCGGACACTGCGAGAGGGCTGTACAAGCAATGATCACACGCACGGCACAGCGGACACACCAGGAACCGCGGTGTTGGCCGTCGAATGGCGGTAGCTGCGCAGCATTTGTGCACCGCCGCCGTCAGTGTCAGCCAGTTTGCCGTGGCATACGGAGCTCCATCGCAGTCTTTAACACTGGTAGCATGCCGCGACAGCGTGGACGTGAACCGTATGTGCAGTTGACGGACTTTGAGCGAGGGCGTATAGTGGGCATGCGGGAGGCCGGGTGGACGTACCGCCGAATTGCTCAACACGTGGGGCGTGAGGTCTCCACAGTACATCGATGTTGTCGCCAGTGGTCGGCGGAAGGTGCACGTGCCCGTCGACCTGGGACCGGACCGCAGCGACGCACGGATGCACGCCAAGACCGTAGGATCCTACGCAGTGCCGTAGGGGACCGCACCGCCACTTCCCAGCAAATTAGGGACACTGTTGCTCCTGGGGTATCGGCGAGGACCATTCGCAACCGTCTCAATGAAGCTGGGCTACGGTCCCGCACACCGTTAGGCCGTCTTCCGCTCACGCCCCAACATCGTGCAGCCCGCCTCCTTGTCTTGACGACAGGCGTGAATGGAGGGACGAATGGAGACGTGTCGTCTTCAGCGATGAGAGTCGCTTCTGCCTTGGTGCCAATGATGGTCGTATGCGTGTTTGGCGCCGTGCAGGTGAGCGCCACAATCAGGACTGCATACGACCGAGGCACACAGGGCCAACACCTGGCATCATGGTGTGGGGAGCGATCTCCTACACTGGCCGTACACCACTGGTGATCGTCGAGGGGACACTGAATAGTGCACGGTACATCCAAACCGTCATCGAACCCATCGTTCTACCATTCCTAGACCGGCAAGGGAACTTGCTGTTCCAACAGGACAATGCACGTCCGCATGTATCCCGTGCCACCCAACGTGCTCTAGAAGGTGTAAGTCAACTACCCTGGCCAGCAAGATCTCCGGATCTGTCCCCCATTGAGCATGTTTGGGACTGGATGAAGCGTCGTCTCACGCGGTCTGCACGTCCAGCACGAACGCTGGTCCAACTGAGGCGCCAGGTGGAAATGGCATGGCAAGCCGTTCCACAGGACTACATCCAGCATCTCTACGATCGTCTCCATGGGAGAATAGCAGCCTGCATTGCTGCGAAAGGTGGATATACACTGTACTAGTGCCGACATTGTGCATGCTCTGTTGCCTGTGTCTATGTGCCTGTGGTTCTGTCAGTGTGATCATGTGATGTATCTGACCCCAGGAATGTGTCAATAAAGTTTCCCCTTCCTGGGACAATGAATTCACGGTGTTCTTATTTCAATTTCCAGGAGTGTATTTAAGATAAAGAAAACTGTATTGGCGAGCCACTAAGGGCTGCTCGTTACTTGCGTGGTGCAGGTTGCAAAACGGACGGTGGTGCCCGCGTTAACAAATGCGGCCAGGTGAACATGGCAGTGCAACGAGCGCGCCATCTAGTTGCAGTAGATACAATTAGCCTACTTCACATTGAAATATTGGCTGAAATGATTATAAATAAACGGTATTTGGTATATAATGAAGAGCAATGTTTGTTTGATAGTACCATACAACGAAACATTTTGTCTACATCAAAGCTTATAACAGTAAGATAAAACATGAAAACATCTTTAAGAAAATGAAAATGTAGATGGGACTGAATGACAACTTGTAGAAAGCAATATTGACGTGAAATGCAGCCAAGAAACATTTGATAATTGAAAAACATAGGACTACCTTAGACGGAAAAGAACATTTCGGCAATCTGCGCAAGGAGCCCCGAAGTCAGATATCGAGTAACGGCTTTATACCGTTGAAAAAATTTTTGTTACGTAGCTGTAGCTGTTCGTTAAGGATGAGGCTATCCTTTCGAGCAAAATGCTTGAAGATGTCTAATTCTTATAGGATATCAAATCTACACCCTTTCTTTTCGGTGTGCAAAATGTTGCTATCGCAGATGGCTTTAGGTGAATGACCTATAATTAGAAGATGGTCGGCAAAAGGCGAATTTTGTGGGCCAGTTTTTCTTAGCAATTGTTCTTTATATCTGGTAGTGAAGGCACGTCCTTTTTGTCCTGTATAGTACGAGAAGCAAATATCGCAGACAATTGTATTGATTTCTGCTGTTATTTCACACAGTGTTGCTTGTCTGTTAGCACTGACAACTCCTCGCAGACGCCGCTTCTGTCGGTCGTTAAGTGAAGGCCCTCGGCCACTGCGTTATCGTGGTGGGAGGTAAAGCCTCAAATTTCATATTCTCGGCACACGCTAGACTCGGTAGATCTTGGGTTATTGAGTTCCTAAACGATTTCCGAAACGGTATGTCCCATATTTCTAACTCCAACTACCATTCCGCTTTCAAAGTGTATTAATTCCTGTCGTTCGATCATAACCACGTCGGAAACGTTTTCACACCAATCACCTGAGTACAAAATGACAGCTCTGACAATATACTGCCCTTTTATACCGTGTGTACGAAGTTATGTGCGTGTGCATATCGCTATCCCTTGGCTTTTGTCACGTAAGTGTATAAAAGGAGAAGGAGTATATATGGAAGAAACAACTTGTCTAATGCTTTAAATACCCTGCTACCTTAGTTAAAACTGACTGTGGGAAAGAAAATTGAATTGCACATTTTCGTAATACAGCATTTTATTTGTCTTGTTTAATGAAATATCATGTAAAAATTGGAAGTAAATCAGCCAAGAACTTTTTGAGATTTTTACTAACGAAGTGAAACAACGCGTTATCTTGATATAATAGTACAGACGTGCAAGAACCAGGAGAGAACAATAAGAGTGAAAGACGTAGAAAGAATTGCTGGGATTAAAAAGGGAGTAAGAGAGAGACGCAGTTTGCCGCCCCGTCCTCCACCTCCTTCTGTTGAATCTGCAAGCTGTCCCAAGAGGAATAGTTAGTATTCTGCGATATGACGGGAAGGGTCATTTGAAGCAAAAAACTTCATACGGACATAGATCCTGTTCCGATTGTGATATTATCAGCCAACTTAGCATGTTACTTCAGCCACATGTGTTTTGTACTGGTATACAACAATAATACAGACCATTTAGACAGTGAAATACTAGTAGCTTTGTGGTACTTAATTTAAGAACCTGCGTCACGTCTTAGCTGGGATGTGTATATTAGCTTGTAAGTTATGTATAACAGCTCTCTTCCAGCGACTGACCAACCGTCAGGTTAAGACACACAAACAGTGCCAGATGCTGGTTTCACAATACTATTTAAGTTCTGTATATATATATATATATATATATATATATATATATATATATATATATACTCCTGGAAATTGAAATAAGAACACCGTGAATTCATTGTCCCAGGATGGGGAAACTTTATTGACACATTCCTGGGGGTCAGATACATCACATGATCACACTGACAGAACCACAGGCACATAGACACAGGCAACAGAGCATGCACAATGTCGGCACTAGTACAGTGTATATCCACCTTTCGCAGCAATGCAGGCTGCTATTCTCCCATGGAGACGATCGTAGAGATGCTGGATGTAGTCCTGTGGAACGGCTTGCCATGCCATTTCCACCTGGCGCCTCAGTTGGACCAGCGTTCGTGCTGGACGTGCAGACCGCGTGAGACGACGCTTCATCCAGTCCCAAACATGCTCAATGGGGGACAGATCCGGAGATCTTGCTGGCCTGGGTAGTTGACTTACACCTTCTAGAGCACGTTGGGTGGCACGGGATACATGCGGACGTGCATTGTCCTGTTGGAACAGCAAGTTCCCTTGCCGGTCTAGGAATGGTAGAACGATGGGTTCGATGACGGTTTGGATGTACCGTGCACCATTCAGTGTCCCCTCGACGATCACCAGTGGTGTACGGCCAGTGTAGGAGATCGCTCCCCACACCATGATGCCGGGTGTTGGCCCTGTGTGCCTCGGTCGTATGCAGTCCTGATTGTGGCGCTCACCTGCACGGCGCCAAACACGCATACGACCATCATTGGCACCAAGGCAGAAGCGACTCTCATCGCTGAAGACGACACGTCTCCATTCGTCCCTCCATTCACGCCTGTCGCGACACCACTGGAGGCGGGCTGCACGATGTTGGGGCGTGAGCGGAAGACGGCCTAACGGTGTGCGGGACCGTAGCCCAGCTTCATGAAGACGGTTGCAAATGGTCCTCGCCGATACCCCAGGAGCAACAGTGTCCCTAATTTGCTGGGAAGTGGCGGTGCGGTCCCCTACGGCACTGCGTAGGATCCTACGGTCTTGGCGTGCATCCGTGCGTCGTTGCGGTCCGGTCCCAGGTCGACGGGCACGTGCACCTTCCACCGACCACTGGCGACAACATCGATGTACTGTGGAGACCTCACGCCCCACGTGTTGAGCAATTCGGCGGTACGTCCACCCGGCCTCCCGCATGCCCACTATACGCCCTCGCTCAAAGTCCGTCAACTGCACATACGGTTCACGTCCACGCTGTCGCGGCATGCTACCAGTGTTAAAGACTGCGATGGAGCTCCGTATTCCACGGCAAACTGGCTGACACTGACGGCGGCGGTGCACAAATGCTGCGCAGCTAGCGCCATTCGACGGCCAACACCGCGGTTCCTGGTGTGTCCACTGTGCCGTGCGTGTGATCATTGCTTGTACAGCCCTCTCGCAGTGTCCGGAGCAAGTATGGTGGGTCTGACACACCGGCGTCAATGTGTTCTTTTTTCCATTTCCAGGAGTGTATATATATATATATATATATATATATATATATATATATATATATGTGTGTGTGTGTGTGTGTGTGTGTTTGTTTGGAACTGTAAACTATCATTGCCTTGCCTGCTTAGCATTTTATTTTCGCCAACGTCTGTTTTGTGCATTTTTAGAACAACAATACAAACTGCCTAATTGTTTACAACTGCGAACCATCATTTCCTTACTTATTTAGGGTATTATTTTAGCTAACATGTGTTATCTACAATTGTAGAAGAGTAATACAAACGATTTGCATGTGAAAATATTTAATTCGGGGCTCCATCGTGCAATGCACGAAGTGTGGCGCAAATGTCGAACTTGGCTTGCTCACCAAGGGCAGTTTAACATGTGCGTTAGATCAATAGTATCACGTACTTTTTGACGTACAATACAGAAATTTTAGACGTGGAAAAACTGTATGTTACATCGGCACTGTCAATATCTTTATATATTTTTGGTAACCAGTAAAGACTTTTAGATGTGGAAATAACGTTGTGACATTTTGACGGAACTGTGTCGGGTTGCTGCCAACAAAGCGATTCGCCATTGTTCTACCCCTGCACGTGACATCGTGGGTACAGTACTAAGCATGGTGCAGTACATATATACACACACCGAAAACTGGACTGAAATTCCCATAGATCTAGTACTAGTGTAAATCGTCTACTGTAACGAAGAAACTATGCATGATTGACCCTGAATGTTACGTGCAATAGAATTCATTTTGTGAAACTGCCCTGTATCTCGAGGGGTCGCACGGCAGCGAACTTATCATCTGAAAGAAATTACATTTATGTACAAATTTATATGCAAAGCATGCAGCTCAACATGTGCAGATAGGCGTGATTGCGAGCTCGGGAGCGATAAGGAGGGTAGTACAGAAAATTATGCTCAGGTTTTAAGTTAAAGTTATCAAAGATACTGTGTTTCCAATTACAATCGTTAATATAAGACTTTATGAAGAAGGAACGTGAAAATACTAGGATGCCAGTATGGGTCTGTACAGATGCTGAAATATCGGTTGGACGACAGAAACACACAACCGTAACCTGGTCAAACTGTTAACTTATTTTTTTGTCGATAACCCGTACGAGGCGAGGAATGAGGATTTCTGAGAAATGTTGCGGGATACTGGGTTCAAGAAATATGCTCTAAATTTGCAATAAATTTAATCATAGTAAAAGTTTTCGTTAGCAACTCCAATGAGTACAGCGCACCCCATCTAACGAACAGGAAAGTTCTTCCTTCACGCTGGCGAAGAGTAAAGTGCTTGCTCCCTCTAAGCACTTGCCTGAGTTCTTGACAAAAGAAGTTGAATCATTTTCCTGCCTCACCAATAAAATGAAATGGGTAGCGTGTCTCAAACGGCCGGCACACGTTCAGCATTTATTGCCAATACTGCAAGATGCCATAGGCCATTGGCTGAATATAAACAGTGCCTCTGGTGTTTATCGAATGAACCCTCTCGTTATGCAGATCGACCCCTTCCAAGCCAGGCGTGATGTGAAAAACTATGCACAACAGAAACGATTTGGAAACTAAAGGCTCTGGCAAATGAGTCGATGTATGGTGCTTACCAAAATTGATAGTACTGAATGGAGTAATGGGGTTCATCTATCTACTTAAATCCAAGATGGATCTGCTTTGATCATAGTTTACGAGGTGTGGCTAGAAAAAAACCGGACTAGTACTGGTGAAACAATAAAACGAATGCAATAAGGCTGAAAGTCGCGTGGCCTGTCACGTGACTCTCGCTCCGCCTACTGCTCGAGTTTCATCTGCCTCCTGCACTCAGTCTGCCCGTGGCGTCTGTTTTAAGTAATTGACGTTTTGTCTGTGCGTCGGAAAATGTTGAGTGTACAGAAAGAACAGCGTGTTAACATCAAATTTTGTTTCAAACTAGGAAAATCTGCAAGTGAAACGTTTGTAATGTTACAACAAGTGTACGGCGATGATTGTTTATCGCGAACACAAGTGTTTGAGTGGTTTAAACGATTTAAAGATGGCCGCGAAGACACCAGTGATGACACTCGCACTGGCAGACCATTGTCAGCAAAAACTGATGCAAACATTGAAAAAATCGGTAAACTTGTTCGACAAGATCGCCGTTTAACAATCAGAGCAGTGTCTGAGTTAACAGGAGTTGACAAGGAAAGTGTTAGGCAGATTCTTCATGAAAGTTTCAACATGAACAAAGTGTGTTCAAAAATGGTTCCAAAGTGTCTCACAATTGAACAGAAGGAACGCCGAAGAATGATTTGTTCTGACATCCTGGAAAACATTGAAAGTGATCCCACCTTCTTACAAAATGTTATTACTTGCGATGAATCGTGGTTTTTTACTTACGATCCCGAAACTAAACGCCAATCGATGCATTGGAAAACTCCTGGTTCTCCACGACAAAAAAAAGCACGAATGTCAAAATCGAAATTCAAGGCAATGATGATTGTTTTTTATGACATCAAAGGGATTGTGCACATTGATTGGGTACCAGAGGGACAAACAGTGAATCAGCATTACTACATTAGCGTCCTGGCTACCCTACGTGAGCGAGTACGGAAAAAACGGAACGATTTGTGGAGAAAAAAGTCATGGATCCTTCACCAAGACAATGCCCCAGCTCACAGTGCGTTGTCAGTGAAGACGTTTTTGGCAAAACACAACATTCCCATCTTAGATCATCCACCCTACTCACCTGATTTGGCCCCCTGTGACTTTTTTCTTTTCCCTAAAGTCAAGTCAGCTTTGAAAGGAACTAGATTTGAGACTGTTGAAGCAGCAAAAGAAAAAGCGACGGAAGTAACGTATGGACTTACCGAAAATGATCCGCAGCATTGCTATGAACAGTGGAAAATTCGTATGGAGCGGTGTAGAGACCGAGGAGGAGAGTACTTTGAAGGAGATAACATGAAATTGTAAGTAATTGTAAATAAATGTTTTTTCCAGCATCAGTCCGGTTTTTTTCTAGCCGCACCTCGTATTGTTATGAGAATGCAAAGGTGAAACAAAAACATGATTTATAAACGCGCCAGTAAACCAGCATAGATAGGAGAAAATTGGAACACGAAGTCTTTACAATGAATGCAGTTTAAAACAACTTCTCAGCGGCAAAATCCGTGAGGAATTTGTAGAGAAAACGCACTGTTCCGTATCAGAAAATATGATTGCATCAATACTTATGGGGCGATGGAAAACCCCGGCAGGAACACCAAGCGCGTTAGTCACTAGCGAGTCACCAAAAACAACGCAATTTCTCACAAGTTCGCCTTAACTTTAGGAAGAAGACGCACCTACCCCCGCTTCGTTATTTCAAGCCTGTCTTCCGCTAGGCATCATGAATTACCATAATGCTGCGTTAGCCGACTGCGGTGGTCGAGCGGTTCTAGGCGCTTCAATCCGGAGCCACGCGGCTGCTACGGTTGCAGGTTCGAATCCTGCCTCGGGAATGGATGTGTGTGCTGTCCTTAGGTTAGTTAGTTTTACGTAGTTCTAGGGGACTGATGACCTCAGATGTTAAGTCCCATACTGCCGGCCAGAGTGGCCGAGCCGTTCTAGGCGCTACAGTTTGGAACCGCGCGACCGCTACGGTCGCAGGTCCGAATCCTCCCTCGGGCATGGATGTGTGTGATGTTCTTAGGTTAGTTAGGTTTAAGTAGTTCTAAGTTCTAGGGGACTGATGACATCTGAAGTTAAGTCCCATAGTGCTTAGAGCCATTTGAACCATTTCTGAATTTGAATGTTGCGTTACGAGAAGGTGGACAACAAGCTAAGTACTAGTAGCTGCAGAAGCCGAAGTCGAAGGAAGCTTTGTGCAGGAACCGCAGCGGAAGAATTTGCAGAGGAGCCTAGTGAAGATGATCCCCGAAGAGACGGTGTCATGTGTAGAAGTCTAAAGGAGACCCACGTAGAAACCTCAATGGAACTCGAAAGGAAAGCGCTTTAAAAGCGACGCTCCTGCAAGTCCTCTTTGGAGAAGCAGCCAAAAATGCCAGTTTGCCAATGAGGAAGTTTGTTAGACAAGTTCCAGTGGAATGCCACGTAACAAACCTTGCCATCTCTCTTAATTTTTTAAGTCAGGTTATTGACAATCTGGTAGCAGACTCCCACTCTGCAAAAAAGTTCTGGTACAAATCAATGTGAGCAAATCCATGCGTTTTTAGGCATAATCCAATCGTCGTGTTCCACTCTCTACGTCAGTCCTCGGATCAGCAACCTCCCGTGCCCTGGAAACAGAAATTCACACCAGGTTTTTTCAAAAGTAGGCGGAACTTTTCTCTAGTTTCCAGCTTCCACAGTTCGGCAAGATGATATCTGCCGATCCAGTCCGGCCCCACTCTGTTCTTTTGCGAGCAGTGCCCAGCCTGTAGCCAACAAATACTAAGGGGGTAATTTGGTTGAATAGGAGACAGTGTAAGGAAATGCACAGATTTCGTACATTTCCAGCTGCTTCTTTATCCCACAATGCTGCAAACTGTTTTGTGCAAACCATCTGCCAGATACATGTCTAGTTTCCGCGAAAAATCGCCCTGCTTCGCCAATGCGGCGCTCAGTGCACAATGGGCAGCAGAGCGGTGACCGATCGCTGGACCGAATGGACGCATTAGTTCCCTATGGCTGCAGCTTGGCTCCTACAAATCGAGAAAGTATTTCCGTATGGGACACCTTCCTTCGTGTTGAATGGACAACCATTGCTGCGACGGGTCGCCAGGACTTTGCTAATGTATCAGCCGTGTACAACATGCCAGAAGGAACACAGGCGAAGAAGACTCTCGGGAGACCAAACACCAAACGACCCAAAGGACGACGAAGACAGTGCTGGATGGACGACCTGGTGACGTATCTGTCAGACCTGGGGATTGGAGACACCTGAGCAACCAAGCACAAAACAGGAAGCAGTAAAAGCAGTTTGTGGAAGCATCTTGTGTTCCGCAGGACCTATGATCGCTAGCTATGTATGATTAACTTCACAAAGGTTGGCGTTAACCATTATGTATAATGCAACATGCAGACCCAACACACGACTAATCGTAATTACTTTATGATAGTGACGTCATGACCACTGCAGTCCCATTTAAATAACGGGTGTTCAAAAATGATTGTTAGCCGCGCCTGCCGTATGATTGTTAGCTTGCTTGGATTACTTCCCTTCAAGTAGACTCTCCCAACATTCCACTGTTTCGTTTATCTCAGCCAGCGTCAGCAGTATCGTTGGTGTGTGTCGTTTTGTGTTGACGTGAACGTTTAAGTTTAGTTCCTTTGATCGTTTCGTTTTTGTCACTTTTAAAATGCTAACCATTGAAGAACGTATGTTTTTAGTCGAACAAGTGTTCAAAGCTGGCGTTAAATACACAGTTTCAGTTCGTCAAACATTTAATTCAGTTTGCTCGGAGACAACACTCCCACATCGCGATACTGTGTGAAATTTGATTGACAAATTTCGAAGTACGGGTTCAGTGACAGATGCACCGAGAAGTGGTCGAACTAGCGTTTAGTCTGAGGATAAACTACTCGATATTTCCGATGAAATGCCCATGAGTCCGAACAAGTCAGTAAGGAAACTCGCCCAGGAAATCGATGTTAGTGTCGGAAAGGGGCACACATCTGTAAGGTAAAAATTAGAACTTTTCCCATACAAAGTGACAGTCGTGCAAGAACTGAAAAATACTGATCATGGCAAGAGACTGTATTATTGTCAATGGTTCAAAAATTTCGATCAACAAAATGGAAGGGATATTCTTAATTAAACGTTTTTCACTGGTGAGACGTGGTTTCATTTATCCGGGTACATGAACTCGCAAGATTCTCGTATGTGGAGTACTGCAAATCCATTGTGTATTCATGAGGAACCACTTCATTCTGTGAAATGTCACTGCTTGCTGATGTTTTTTGTGATCGCATAATTTTACAGGGACTTTGGCCTCCACGATCGCCTGACGTAACACCACCTGACTTTTTCTTCTGGGTTGCAGCAAAAGCAACTGTCTATAAAAACCGTCCAAAATCCATAGATGAATTGAAAACTGTAATATCCACTTTCACTGCTTCTGTTACAGAGGAAATGTTACAGCTTGTGTTTGGATACATGATTAGACGAATTGAATTGTGTATTCAACAACAGCGGGGACCCTTTCAACATTTCATGTGAAATATTCAATAAATTAATAACTTGTATTTCACTGAGTTTCATTTAGGTATATTTATTTATTTATTTATTTTATTTATTGATTTATTTAACCTGGCAAGATTAGGGCCATCAGGCCCTCTCTTACATCTAACCAGGCATTCTACTTATTTTACATTCATATGTTTTAGTAGGCATGTTAAACTACATCTAGTACAAAAAGTGAAATAAACAATTTGAAAGGTACACCTGGAAAAATACATACATATAGAGTTTATATTCTTAGGTCACAAGTACTGTTATAATTAGACATTATTGAAGAGACAGATTTTAGATAGGAGTGCCGGCAGCAGGGAGTATGAGGGAGACTCATGGTGAAGGGAGGAGAAGAATAGAGACATGATGAAACATAATTAAGGAAATATAAAGGAAAAGAAGATTGCGTGGCTAATAGAGAAAGATGAAGAGGAAGGCATCTCAGGAGCAAGATAGGAGACGCTAGCTTTGCTATTTGACTGATGAGGGGATTGTCCTTGTACATTAATTTTGTGGAGAACTTTGTGAGGATGATAGTAGGAAATGCTTCAACTTCTTCTTAAAAGCAGCAGGAGATCGAATTTTGCGCAAGGTAAGGGGCAGTTTGTTCCAGAGGCGGACAGCGGCAACTGAGAAGGAGTTTGCAAAAGTTTTTGTTTTGTGAGTGGGCACAGTTAGGATACCAAATAAGAGTGACCTCGTGTTTCGATTATGATGACATGACAGGTTTTTAATCTCTGAAGCAAGGTACTGGGGTGCTTGCGCGATGAGGAGTCGGTGGAGTAGACATAGAGTGTGGTAGTCACGCAATTTGTCCGGCCGCAGCCACCCTAGCTCGGAGTATGAAGCACTAACATGATCATATCGGCGAATGTTGCAAGTGTAACGCACACAGGCATTCATGGTTAGCTCTAGCCGTCTTTTGTTTTCACTACTCATGCCTTGTTGAATCACATCACAATAGTGTAGGTTCGGTAGAACAAGTGCTTGCACGAGCTGGCGTTTCAAGTCCTGTGGAAGTATGTTCCGAAACTTTTTGAGAGCATAGAGACAAGCAGACGTCTTTCGGCACACTGCGACTGTATTCTCCGCCCAGTTGATATTCACTGTAGCATACGGCACGCACGGCCAACAATCGTATGGCACTGCGGAGAGACTTTTTGAACACCCCTTGCATCACTAGAGCAAGTAAAAAATCAGTTCTGACGCGTTTCAATTCTAGTTTGTCAAACCTTCTATATATTGAAGCGACCCTGACACAACAATAATACTATGTTGCACTTGTAGGTTACACGAGGTGCGCGGGAAAACTTCGAACAGTCCGCCATTTAGTAAATCATCAACATATTTACTGACGATATGTACAACACAGTACAATCATAGATATCTTTTGTAATACTGGTTGTCTCTGTACCATACCGTTTCTGAAATATTTCTGTATGGTCTCTGAATATTAATAACGTCGTACAATATTCGTAGTTATCTCACTGCGAAGCTTCAGAGATCTGAGGCGGAGCTCTATGTACGGCCCCTTAAAAAGACGCGTGGACGGATACTTCGCATGCAGTGAATAGAAGTGAAAACGGCGTACTCTGGTCACGTCTGGAGCGCCATTCACGGGAAAAAAGCGAGCTCTGCAGGTACCTGTTGGTGGCCTATTTAAGTGCCTCTTCTCCTGAGATGTGGGAGCGCCATGTGCAGGAGTCATAGACGCCAACGATATCGCAGTCAATGTTGTCAGATGGCATTGCAATTTTACAACGTTTAGATGTCGGACGAAAACAAAAGCGCCGGATTCTTACTAGCCACAGCTGGCAAGAAACGAGGAAAAGCAACGAAATAGAGGAAACAGGGTCGAAAATGGCTAAAAAACAAGGACTGATTTGTCGCATGCTAATTTATTGACTGAAATCAGATCCATGGGCCCGAAAGATTTCATAAACAATTTATGAATGAACCTTCCATCGCCCGACGAATTATTAGTATTTGTACGACATAAAGGTAGGGAAGCAAAATACGAATGAGAGAAGCAAGCACAGTCCATAAAACATTGGGAATAACATTGAGATTTGTGGACACAGTAGCCTGTTCGAATGCCGGACCTTTAACACTGTAATATCAAAAAATGCAATTAGCAAAATCATGGAAACCTGTGAAGCAATTACATGTACCTTACAAGGATATAGTTAGAGAGTTAACGTAAATTTTTTCTTACGTTGTTTAATAATTTGGTGGAACTAACACGCATTTTGCATACCTCTTACTAGCTATAGCACGTATATGACTTTCTTTTAGAAGGAAAAGCGATTTTTCACACTACTGTGTAATTCAACAGGCTAATAAGCCCACTTTAATTCAGATTAATACAGAAAACAATGTCATAGTGACTGCTCCAGTGACCATCTTAAAGTCTTTAATACATTACTATGTCTACATTTGCATGGGCCTCTTGAATTGTTTTGTGTCAGTGTTCAGTAATTCATCATTAGTCGGTTTACTCATTGTTGGGTGTCGAGACTTCATTTCTTCATTCTATTCTTTTGTAATCGAATCTTCCATGAGGCGTCGCCATCCGCAGTAGTCTTCAGCCCTTTTTAATGTAATGTGAAGAGTTAGACCTCATTATTTAATATTATTATTCACATGTTGAAGACTGATAACACAGGTATTGTTTTTGACCGTAGCACTCAATAAATTCAATCCTCATTTCTTTGATCATTTTAGAAAGTAGAACAGTGAATTATGAACATCTGGTAAAAGCAACAAAGAGGAACTGAAAACATAAACCTCGCACACTAACGCCATGATGCTGGTTCATGAAGCTCTGTCAACAACCGAGTAGCAAATATTCTCAAATCGTTGTATTTGACCTCACACATTCAGTACTTATTGACAAGACTGAGACTCTATTCGGATCCACCATCACTGCTCATCAATATTTCTGGTATTGACAATACGGAAATAAAGGCCTTCAGACGGTTAGTTTATTGACGATTTGACAATATTACTTGAGCGTTTGAGACCTCATTAAACTCAGTTCATAAAGACATCCAAGCTCTACAAATATCGACTGTAAGAGAAGGAAAACCAGTTCCATCTCTAGACATCTACTACATAACAAGCAGAATTAGTTCTTTTTAAAGATGATACTAATACTGTTATCAGTCCAAGCATACAAACAAGAACAGGAGAAATGGTAAACAAAGTTGTTAAAAGTATCGTTCACTATTTTCTTGCGAATGGCCTCAACCACAGTTTTAAAAAGAAACAACATATTCAGTTCTGCACATCCAGTGGTACTACACCAATGATAAGTATAACACATGGCGAGGAAAAAATAATTAAGGCGGAAACTTCTGGATTCTTGAGTGTCCGTACTGATGAGAATTAAGCCACATTTGCACTCAGAATCATTGCAAAACTTGAGGTGAAACAAATGAGTAAGTTCTCATATTTTCATTCAGTAATGTCATATGGAGTAATGTTCTGGGGTAAATCATCTTCAAAAGGGAAAGTCTTCACAACTCAAAAACTTACTCTAAGAGCAACTTGTGGTGCCCACCCACATCTACTTAAGAAGTTGGGGATTCTGACCACTGTTTCAGAGTATATTATTCCCTCGTGAAGTTCGTTGCAAATAATCCACTGTAGTTCAAAAGAAACAATGGTGTAAGTAACTACAGTACCAGAAGAAAAAATGACATTCATTACTCCACATTAAGGTTGTCTTTAGAGTGCGCAATCCCGCAACTAAAATTTTTGATAACTTATCCATAAATATAAAATGTCTGATAGGCAGCAAATTAAAATTTGAAAACAAACTGAAAAAGTTTGTCGTTGACAACTACTTCTATTCTGTAAAAGAATTTCTATTATTGTAATGTGTGAAAGGGGTGGGAGGGAATTACTAACTCACATATAAATATTTAATAATAGAAAAAACTCATAAATGTTCAGTATGTAGCCGTATTTAAAAATTTAATTTGCAATGTGAGTGTAAAAAGACTCATTTCACATCATTAAGATTTATCGTGAAAAAAGGTCCATGGAACATGAAACCAACTGACTAAATAAGAAACTAACTGAGGCGGGATTTTCATACCATGTCTTCCAAATTTGGTATTAGAAATCTGCAAGGTCCTGTACAATGGAAAGCCGTGTTTCCGATGACGTCGACTAAGGAGAAGCAGTGATAATTTAGATCAGTGGTTCTCAACTTTTATTAGATCATTACCCCTGAGGGCAGTCAGACATTATCTATTACTCCCGCCTTCTGTTTCCACCACACACCCCGCCATCTGTTGCCCTCGTCCCCACATTATCACTAACTTTAGCACCTAACTAATATGTAGAATGAAAACCTTTCATTGAATACTTTTATTTTTAAAATGATGAAAGAGGAATGATATTTAGTTCGTGTGTGTGTGTGTGTGTGTGTGTGTGTGTTAGAGTGAATGACGAAGGAATTCGAGGTGCGTCCCAAATGCTACCTACAACTCCTCAGAAAAGAAAGCAAACTATCCATAGTGAAGGTACCCACATATTACAAAACATGCTCGCCCTGGATTACTCTTGTCTGTTGCGGCACTTGCTTGATGTGCACACCGCAACCCCGTTTAAGATGAAACGAGTTCAGATGTGTGCAATATGCTTACTGTTCGTAAATCGCTTCACTGACAAACTGCCTATTGACTTCTGTCTCGGGTTCTTCGGCCGACGTTGATCTAATGACTTTTCTGACGTTTCGCCAGCACGAGTGGCTGGCATTGTCAAAGCTTCACCCTCCATTGCCGGTGGTGAACTGGAGCCAAAGTCCGAGGGCGCGCCAGGTACATATAGTCTGCGCCCGCGAGCTCGGCTCCAGTTCACCACCGGCAATGGAGGGTGAAGCTTTGACAATGCCAGCCACTCGTGCTGGCGAAACGTCAGAAAAATCATTAACGTCGGCCGAAGAACCCGAGACAGAAGCCAATAGGCAGTTTGTCAACAAGTGGCCACGAAAGACTTAACAATTTTGAATCGCTTCACTCTTTACTTCTGACCTGGCAGAAATTGGACGACTTCAGGCTGTTAAAGCTTTGTAAATTTAAAATTTGTAAATTTGTGGTAGGATCTTATGAGACCAAACTGTATAACTAATCGGTCCCTAAGCTTAGACACTACTTAATCTAACTTAAACTAACTTATGCTGTGGACAACACACACACCCATGCCCGAGGGAGGACTCGAACCTCCGACGGGGGGAGCCGCGTGAACCGTGACATGACGCCCCTGACCGCGCGGCTTAATAATAATAATAATAATAATAATAATAATAATAATAATAAAACTGCGTACAGCACTGTATTATTACTTATGTGGTAACTGCTGTGTCGTATTGTCAGGTAAGTCACTATCTGCTTTGAAGCGAGTAATGAAGCAATTTCTAGACTACTGCAGGTACTATCTACAAGCTGCAGAAGCTATTTTCTTGAGACGTGTCCCAGTTCTTACGTATATTTCTCACTTTTATCATCGGATATGTACGGGACAAAGTACAACATATTTGTGTAGTGGGTGGACTATGTGAGGAACCTGTGACCTCCACCGCATTAATGTTACTAATTGAGAAAAAGCAATTGCTGATAACTTATGTAATCATTATTAGAGTCTTACAAAATTGTGATAATAGTAGTGATCCTTTACAAATAATTTAGTTTCCTGACTGAAACAAAATCGAATCGTTTAGTTTTTACCCCTCAGAAAACTTCATTTTACCCCTCGGGTGGTCATTACCTCCAGGTTGGGAACCACTGATCTAGATAAAGATGATTTATCATTCCAGTCTACCACTGCAAACTCTTTGAAGACACAACAGACATTATTATACTGGAAGTATTTATATTGCTCTCCGTAACTCGCTTGCGAATATTATCAAGAAAAATGACTTTATTCTATGACGTATTCCAATCTCGTATTACTGTTCCCTCTCTTGGATAATTTGCATGTATATAGTCTACAATCATAGCTTTTCACCTAACGTCTGCGGACTAATAAGTTTCATTGTTTCCATGTATTCTATGACTTTTGAGAAGTTGATAGGTGTGAATCCATCGTAGAACTTCTTTTCCTCAGTAACCAGCTTTTGAATCAAATTCAGGGTACTTGCTGCTTACAGTACAACTGAATAATATTGTGAACGGCATGTCTTAAATATAGAGACAGACTTACTTGGAAAATCTATTTTTGTTGCAGGTAAGCCCTAGCATTGCCAGACCTTCGCTGTAAGGACCTGCAGTAGCGTTCCCGTCGTCGGAAAGTAAGTTGTGCACAGCGAAAATTAGTTTCCTAGGTTTAGATCTAAAGCTAGAACGTCCATATGAAGCAGAGTTACAGCAACAGAAGATTAGTCCTGCTCTCCGACTTTATGTAGTAAAGATAAACACAGAATCACTACGTAATTTTATTCACTCAACAAAAAGGTAAAGAATAGTGCATAGTATGAAGTAAAACAATCAATAACCTTATTAGATTTTATAGTCACGAATGGTCAGTTCCACTGTACATAGGGTATTCATTTTACCACTAAAACATCATGAAATACAGCAGGAAATTATAGTATGCGTTTGTAATCTTTCCCTCCCACACATCACCATTAAAGTTCTCATTCTTTGCACAAATTTTGAAAACTTCGAGAGGAGTACGATTACAAAAGAAGAAATATTTTACTTATCTTGATTATCTCGTTGTTGTTGTTGTTGTTGCTGGTTCAAAATCTTGTCGTGTCTAGGAGTACCTTGCTGCTGAAAATTTTGATTTAACGTTGCGGGTTCTTGAAGACGAAATAACTGATGAAGAGTTGTCTGTTGCTATGAATATCTTTTTATTTTATCCAATTCTTCTAAATCACACCGACTTTATAATTTCAACATTAAAAAAACCAGTAATTACACTGTTGGTGACAAACTTATAAAAATGCCTACTTCCATGTGAGGCATGCCCATTATTGTCTACATTCTGCGGTACTCGCAATTTCCAAAGAGTTTACAAAGCAAAAGAGTTTACAAACTTTCTCCGCAGGAGAAGAATATTTACCAAATTATATCATTATTTCATAAATAAATCCAGAAACAAATTTAATAATTAGCGTTTGAGTGCGCAATTAATAATATGAATTTTAAGTATGCCAGAAATTTTGTAATTTCAATCATTCTTAAAAGAAGAGTAATTTTAACTGTTAGTACATATCGATAGTAACACATTAATTACTTTTTTATATATTTTTAGCCTGAATCATAATACATTGTATACAAAATCGTATGAATTCTTTTAGTGAACAGCTGAGATAATTTTATCCTATGCAAAAATCGATAGTAAACATGGTATCGGTTATCTCTATAAAAAAGGTAATGTTACAGGAGGATGATTCATTATAAGATCCATAGCCCGAAACAAGATCTGCTCGACACCGTTAATACATAGCACGTACATAACAACACAGGAAACTATAAAAAAACACACTTACAACACTTCGTGTTCATGAAACAAGTACGTCAGCATACCACGTCCGGGAAGTGTATCACAAAAAATTGCTATTCCACATAGAAATTTAAACGTCAGAATATAGTTCACGAAAATAGAAAATTAGGATACACTGTAGGTTCCACACACATTTAACAGAGCGCAGCGGATCCTACAAACTGAGCTGAAATGATCGCAGTTTATTCCACGAGGAGATACCGGGAACACACAAACGCGTTTCCGTTTAATCATCAATGATCTGCCTAGTCAATCACATGTACAACAAGAAGCACGAAACGAATAACGTAAAAATAATACTACGACGACATAAAATTTTGTGATTACATACTCAATGAGCAAACAAAGCCTCACGGTTACAACTGTTTAGCGATTTGTGCGAAATATTTTAACCTGCTCACCAAAAATTTACTTCTATTGGTGAGTTCCCCTCAGATTAGGGAAATACAATTTTTGCATTGTAAATCCAGAATGTGTACTTTACTTATTACATACGACGAAATTTGGTTGTTATGTGTAATTATACGATAACAGATTTTTTTTTATATTTGCAGGAATACGAGTGTTTTGTGCTTTCGAGTGAGAGAGCATAGAAGGGAAAAACTGTGCATTTAAAATTTGATCAGTGATATTCTGAAGGAAATTTCGCGTTTCGCAATAATTTGTAAGCTGAAATTTCTTTTAACACTTCGTAAAGCTGTGGCTGTGTCAAGCACATGATTCACGTAGCGAGGCCACAGCGTATGTCCAGATTGGTTACCACCACAAAGAAAGAAAGCGTAATACAATTAATCTTTTAATTCTGATCACAAATGCGAGCTGCCAATGAAATTCTGAGTTAACTGATACCTAACTCAGACTGGTCGGTTAATTAATTAATAAGCCTTCAATCTTAATTACTATTTAATACTACTAAACTAACTTTCCCAGTGGCCAAGATAGACACAAAGCCCACGCCTACGACAGTAGTACAAGTCTATATGTCAACTAGCTCTGCAGATGACGAAGAAATTGAAGAAATGTATGATGAAATAAAAGAAATTATTCAGATAGTGAAGGGAGACGAAAATTTAATAGTCATGGGTGATCGAATTCGGTAGTAGGAAAAGGGAGAGAAGGAAACGTAATAGGTGAATATGGATTGGGGCTAAGAAATGAAAGAGGAAGCCGCCTGGTAGAATTTTGCGCAGAGTATAACTTAATCATAGCTAACACTTGGTTCAAGAATCATCAAAGAAGGTTGTATACATGGAAGAGCCCTGGAGATACTAAAAGGTATCAGATAAATTATATAATGGTAAGACAGAGATTTAGGAACCAGGTTTTAAATTGTAAGACATTTTCAGGGGCAGATGTGGACTCTGACCACAATCTATTGGTTATGAACTGTAGATTAAAACTGAAGAAACTGCAAAAAGGTGGGAATTTAAGGAGATGGGACCTGGATAAACTGACTAAACCAGAGGTTGTACAGAGTTTCAGGGAGAGCATAAGGGAACAATTGACAAGAATGGGGGAAAGAAATACACTAGAAGAAGAATGGGTAGCTTTGAGGGATGAAGTAGTGAAGACAGCAGAGGAACAAGTAGGTGAAAAGACGAGGGCTAGTAGAAATCCTTGGGTAACAGAAGAAATATTGAATTTAATTGATGAAAGGAGAAAATATAAAAATGCAGTAAAAGAAGGAGGCAAAAAGGAATACAAACGTCTCTAAAATGAGATCGACAGGAAGTGCAAAATGGCTAAGCATGCATGGCTAGAGGACAAATGTAAGGATATAGAGGCTTATCTCACTAGAGGTAAGATAGATACTGCCTACAGGAAAATTAAAGAGACCTTTGGAGAAAAGAGAACGACTTGTATGAATATCAAGAGCTCAGATGGAAACCCAGTTCTAAGCAAAGAAGGGAAAGCAGAAAGGTGTAAAGAGTATATAGAGGGTCTATACAAGGGCGATGTACTTGAGGACAATATTATGGAAATGGAAGAGGATGTAGATGAAGATGAGATGGGAAATATGATACTGCGTGAAGAGTTTGACAGAGCACTGAAAGACCTGAGTCGAAGCAAGGCCCCGGGAGTAGACAACATTCCATTAGAACTACTGACGGCCTTGGGAGAGCCAGTCCTGACAAAACTCTACCATCTGGTGAGCAAAATGTATGAGACAGGCGAAATACCCTCAGACTTCAAGAAGAATATAATAATTCCAATCCCAAGGAAAGCAGGCGTTGACAGATGTGAAAATTACCGAAAAATCAGTTTAATAAGTCACGGCTGCAAAATACTAACGCGAATTCTTTACAGACGAATGGAAAAACTGGTAGAAGCCGACCTTGCGGAAGATCAGTTTGGATTCCGTAGAAATATGGGGACACGTGAGGCAATACTGACCCTACGACTTATTTTAGAAGCTAGATTAAGGAAAGGCAAACCTACGTTTCTAGCATTTGTAGAGTTAGCGGAAGCTTTTGACAATGTTGACTGGACTACTCTCTTTCAAATTCTGAAGGTGGCAGGGGTAAAATACAGGGAGCGAAAGGCTATTTACAATTTGTACAGAAACGAGATGGCAGTTATAAGAGTCGAGGGACACGAAAGGGAAGCAGTGGTTGGGAAGGGAATGAGACAGGGTTGTAACCTCTCCCCGATGTTATTCAATCTGTATATTGAGCAAGCAGTAAAGGAAACAACAGAAAAATTCGAAGTAGGTATTAAAATCCATGGAGAAGAAATAAAAACTTTGAGGTTCGCCGATGACATTGTAGTTCTGTCAGAGACAGCAAAGGACTTGGAAGAGCAGTTGAACGGAATGGACAGTGTCTTGAAAGGAAGGTATAAGATGAACATCAACAAAAGCAAAACGAGAGTATTGGAATGTAGTGGAATTAAGTAGGGTGATGCTGAGGGAATTAGATTAGGAAATGAGTCACTTAAAGTAGTAAAGGAGTTTTGCTATTTGGGGAGCAAAATAACTGATGATGGTCGAAGTAGAGAGGATGTAAAATGTAGACTGGCAATGGCAAGGAAAGCGTTTCTGAAGAAGAGAAATTTGTTAACATCGAGTATAGATTTAAGTGTCAGGAAGTCGTTTCTGAAAGTATATGTATGGAGTGTAGCCATGTATGGAAGTGAAACATGGACGATAAATAGTTTGGACAAGAAGAGAATAGAAGCTTTCGAAATGTGGTGCTACAGAAGAATGCTGAAGATTAGATGGGTATATCACATAACGAATGAGGAGGTACTGAATAGGATTGGGGAGAAGAGGAGTTTGTGGCACAACTTGACTATAAGAAGGGATCGATTGGTAGGACATGTTCTGAGGCATCAAGGGATCGCAAATTTAGTATTGGAGGGCAGCGTAGGGGGTAAAAATCATAGAGTGAGACCAAGAGATGAATGCACTAAGCATATTCAGAAGGATGTAGGTTGCAGTAGGTACTGGGAGATGAAGAAGCTTGCGCAGGATAGAGTAGCATGGAGAGCTGCATCAAACCAGTCTCAGGACTGAAGACCACAACAACAACAACAACAACTTTCCCAGGTCCGCGAACGCTGCCGAGCTATTGTGTACGTAGAGGTTCATCGGTTGGAGGATGTAACGCAGCATATTATTACGAGTTGTCATCTTGCATTGAAATCGTATCTTGTCGTACAGCCGGAAGGAGAGCAGATTTTGGTTCTCATGCTGGCACGGCTACTGGGACCTGCGAGCCGTGTGCTTGCCTAAAGCTGCGTACATTACTTTACACATACTCTCTAGGAATGTGAAGAAGTAGGCCCTACTGTTAAGTGCTAATCGATTTTTTCATACTTATTATAGCAAATTCTATGGATAACACAACCATACTGCTAAAATTTCAAATCAGTAACTTCAATACTTTAAAAGATATAAATTTTTACCTAACACGTATAATAAACGTGCTGGCATTGTGAAAACTGCGTTAGGGGCTGTAATATATCCATCTATAATATCAAGTGAAACTACAACTAAGAGGATAGGTTCATATAACCTAATTTTCTGGAATTTTCTTTAATTTCATTACCACAGATTTCTGACGTAATTAAAAGTACTTCATTTCAGTGTGTTTGTGTGAATGTTTTGGAGAGACCGAGATAGTGAATGGAGGACATACTCGTACGTAAAGTGAGGATGTGATATTTATTGAAACTATGTAAATGTATGCGTGAGAAAGTTGTTTTGCAATAGAGGAATTTGTGAAGTACACTATGTGATCAAAAGTATCCGGACACCACTAAAAACATATCTTTTCATATTAGGTGCATTGTGCTGCCACCTACTGCCAGGAACTCCATATCAGCGACCTCAGTAATCATTAGACATCGTGAGAGAGCAGGATGGGGCGCTCCGCGGAACTCACGGACTTCGAATGTGGTCAGGTGATTGGGTGTCACTTGTGTCATACGTGTGTACGCTAGATTTCCACACTCCTAAACATCCCAGTAACTACTGTTTCAGATGTGATAGTGAAGTGGAAACGTGAAGGGAGACACACAGCACAAAACCGTACAGGCCGACCTCGTCTGTTGACTGACAGAGACCACCAACAGTTGAAGACATTCGTAATGTGTAATAGGCAGACATCTATCCAGACCATCACACAGGAATTCCAAACTGCATCAGGATCCACTACAAGTTCTATGACAGTTTGTCGGGAGGTGAGAAAACTTGTATTTCATGGTCCTGCGGCTGCCACACATCACGCCGGTAAATGCCAAACGACACCTCGCTTGGTGAAAAGAGCGTAAACATTGGGCGATTGAACTGAGGAAAAATGTTGTGTGGAGTGACGAATCACGGTACACAATGTGGCGGTCCGATGGCAGGGTGTGGGTGTGGCGAAAGCCCAGTGAACATCATCTGCCAGCGAGTGTAGTGCCTACAGTAAAATTCGTAGGCGGTGGTGTTATGGTGTGGTCGTGTTTTTCATGGAGGGGGCTTGCACCTCTTGTTTTGCGTGACACTATTACAGCACAGACCTACATTGATGTTTTAAGCACCTTCTTGCATCCCACTGTTGAAGAGCAACTCGGGGGGTGGCGATTGCATCTTTCAACTCGATCGAGCACCTGTTCATAATGCACGGCCTGCGGCGGGGTGGTTACTCGACAATAACATCGTTGTAATGGACTGGCCTGCACAGAGTCCTGACCTGAATGCCATAGGACACCTTCGGGATGTTTCGGAACTCCAAACTTCGTGCCAGGCCTCACCGACCGACATTGTTACTTCTCCTCCGTGCAGCACTCCGTGAATAATGGGCTGCCAGTCTCCAAGAAACCTTGGAGCACCTGATTGAACGTATGCCTGCGAGAGTAATAGTTGTCGTCAAGGCTAAGGGTGGGCCAACACCATACTGAATTCCAGCATTACCGATGGAGGGTGCCACGAACTTGTAAGTCATTTTCAGCCAGACGTCCGGATGCTTTTGATCACATATTTTATGTCCCAGTGAGCTTGATTTTGTAAAGGGCATCCAGAACGGGCGTTGTGTATTAAATTTGTCAGTAATTTATTTTGTGGAAAGGGATCTTATTTTATTTTCATTAAATTTTATTTAGTTTCGGAGTTACGAAATTTCTGGTCTATATTACTTGTGGTAATCTAATTGGCTGACATTACAAATACCGCGAGTATAGAAGTGCTCGATCTGATATGATTGGCTGCTTAACATACTAATCAATAGAAATTCAGCATTTCTCGCGCGTTTGAGTAGAGATTTGTGCCTCAGCTCTACGAGCCGAGAGAGTCGCTCGGGAGCCATTTTCTGGTAAACACCATGCTGATCAAATTTGTACCAAAATGAAGAAATTCGTGCGTTTGATCGGTAGTCGTGTCGTGGACTGACCGTGACTACAGTGTTGAGTGCTTTGTGAAATTTTGAGCTTTGTGCGTGATTTATTTTAGGAGATATTCGCGCGCGAAATTTCATGTCATGTATAAACTCCGCGTGGCGTGTTTCGGGCAGATACGAGATATTATGTCTAGCACTTCTTTACAAGAACCCTAGTGAACGACTGAATGTGTTAACTCGCATGTAGTGGTGGGTCAGTGATTGTTTAGGACGCTGAAAATATCGGGACTGACTAAATATCCTCTGGCTGCTTTCGTGTTTGAACTTGTAACAGAGATAGTAGCATTGCGTAATTGATGTCGGGATATTAAAAACCTTCTTGATAGCCATTTTCCGCGTTTTAAAACCAATAAACGGACTCAAAAGAAATTTTAGACTTTTTTTTTCAGACCAGTCATGCAAGAATCCCGAGCACTCGATAGTTCAACTTCCAGCTACTGCCCATAGACTGAAGTTCCGTGGCCTTTGCGTGCTAGGTATTTTGTCTAATTTTCGTCAACGCTGCTTTTGTCGGCTAAACCAGTATTTACCATCGCAAAGCGAAGAGGGAGACAACCTGAAACCTATCCAGGTAGGCGGACTGATTGTTTAAAGGGTAGTGAGAGATCAACTCGCCCTGCCGCAAGGGGGCAGGATAATTTTGGCATTCCGTTTTTATTTCATGTAGAAAACGCCCATGATGGTGAAATCTAGCTTGGTTTTCTGGCCATTATTTCAAGTTTTTGAAGCCACGTAGTGGCGGAAACATTCAAAGCAACCCTCGTTCTGGCAATCTGCGTCAGTTTGAACTACCCAACTTGAAGACAGGAACTTGGCCAGTTGCGTTCAACCACAATTGCAGGAACGGTTACTCCTCCAGCCTCTATTAGGTTGGCTAGAAGGACCTCTTCGTATACAGCAGGGGTGCACTGTGGTTCATCGAAAAAGTCTAAGGCAGCCCTAAGAGCTGCTCTGCAGCGCAGTCTGTTGCAGATACTAAAGGTGTCGATACCGCTAGTTTTATCGTGCAGCGGGTTACCGAAGTGGCAAGGGTTGTCTTCCATTACTCTGGGATCAGCCTCGTGTTACCCACCCGCGAGTTGCTTGTGATGTTTAGAATTACGAAGCGCGCCCCAATTACGATGGCTGCGTGTGTGCTGTCGCTATGTTTGCACAGCGAGATAACGGGGCTAGAGATCTAAATGTAGAGCGGTAAGCTCTATTGTCCGACCCTTGCTACGGTGATCGCATTCTTGACCCTTGGAAAGCTTCTTTCGGTAGTGTTAATTTATTATTGAACTCTACGGACTGATCGTTATTCTGAAGGTGTTTATGTGTTTGTGAAGCTTTGTTGTTTTTACTTATCTACAGCAAGTCCGTTGCTTGCCCAGTGGCTACATAATTGTGAGCGAAACGTTAGTAAACTTGTGACAGGGGTACGTCTCAATTGCCTGTCCATTTCTAAATAGATACATTGCCATAAACTGCTGAATTTCATTGGTCTGTAGCTTCGCCGCTGCCCCTTTATGTTAATCAATTCCTTACTGGCCGACGAAACATTTGCTGCAAGAAACGAAGTCCGACGCCTGGGTCAGAACATCAGCGGGTGAGTGATCTGCTGCGGAACAATGATAATTGGTACAACTCTAATGGCCATTTCTACAGCTTTCGATAATCTGCATTAATTCAGACTCGTAAAGAGGAGAGACGACATAGACTGCAGCCACGGCTACAATTACTGACCCAGCACACGTTACAATTTGGTTATTACGTATGCAAAATGTAAATGTAACGCTACCATAATTTAATAAACAAAAAGTTGGAAGTTTTACGCGATAGGGAGGTAAGACGGAGTTTCTAGCGGGCAAAATTTAAGCACCTCGATTGGAATGAGAAAAGACACGTATTCATTCATTTCTTATCATGTTTGTAATTCTTAGTGTAAATTTTATTTGGAACAGTATCACGTTTCACAACCTATAATAGATACTATTAAAGCAAAGTCCGGTAAAAGTTTACATAATGATAGTTGACAAGAGCGACTGAAAAATTTTCTATTAGAATACAATGGCTGTTAATAGTGATCACAAACACAAACTATGTACCCAAAGCATTCGTAGCACGAACGAGAAACATGCTAGTCTCAATTTTCTAAACGCTGAATGTGGTCGGTGACGAGATTCTTTTGGAGTCCAAAGATTAAGGTTTCGGCCCTTCGTGATATTATAAGTCCACATGTCACTGGCCAACTTGGATTTCCCATGAAATTTATTTTGCGTTTCATTGTTCTCGGCATTCGTAAATGAGAGAGAAGGGTTGTAGTATTTAATACAGTAGAAACCCATTGCCTCGTTGAAGCTTCGTATGACTGTATAACTATCATATCTACATACTTTTTTTTTTTTAAGTTAAGTTTGAGTCTCTGTCTTCCAGGTATGTTTCATTCTCTTCACTCAAGGATATAACGAGGTATTCTGGATACGACTCTTTGTTGAATTCGGTTATATTCAGCTAATTACTAGACGAATAGGCGGTAGGATAGAGAGTGTCCCATTTGTGGATGCTTGGGGGTCGATTCACAGTCGCCGGATTTAGTTTACAACGAAAGAAAACTTCCTGAAAGCCTTGGTCGGAACCACGGAGTAGGAGCTATTTTAATTTACTTCAAAGACAGTACGTTCGAGACAGAAATACACTACAAAATAAAACAAAAAAGGAATTGTCCAAACGGGACTCAAATCGGTAGATGTGATGTACATGTACAGACTAACAAATCATTACGGTTTCAGAAAAATTGGATGATTTATTCAAGAAAAAGAGCTTAACAAATTGTGCGAGTCAGTAATAACGCGTTAGTCCACCTCTGGACGTTATGCAAGCAGTTTTTCAGCTTGGCATTGATTGAGTTCTTGGGTGTTCTCTTCAGGCATATAATGCCAAATTCTGTCCAATTAGCGCGTTAGATCGTCAATAACCCGAGATGATTGGAGGGCCCTGCACATAACGCTCCAAACATTCTGAGGAAAGATTGGGGACATTGCAGGCCAAGACAGGATTTGGCAAACACGAAGACAAACAGTAGAAGCTGTCGCAGTGTTGGGGAGGGCATTATCCTGCTGGAATATAAGCCCAGGATGCCTTGCCATGAAGGGCAACAGAACGGGACGTAGAATATCGTCGACGTGCCGCTACGTCGTAAGGGTGCCCCTAATGACAACCTGCTATGAAATGAAATGGCACACCAGACCACCACGCCCCCATACCAACAGTCTTGATTGTCGGGCCGTATGTCGAGCGACAGTCAGGTTGGTATCCCTCCGCTAGAGTGGTGGTCTGGGAAGGCATTTCATTTCATAGGAGGACCCCTTTAATTGTCAACCGCGGCATCCTTACAGTAGTAAGTTGACGATATTCTACGCCCCGTCTTGTTGCACTTCATGGCAAGCCATCCTGGTCTTACATTTCAGCTAGATAATGCCCTCCCGTACACTGCGAGAGTTTCTAATGCATACTTTCATGCTTGCCAAACCCTGACGTGGACAGGAACACAGGCACATTTTTCCGCAATTGCGAAAGTTCGGAACATTATGGGCTGGTCTTCCAACTAGCTTGGCATTTTGACGATCTGACGAGCGATTTGGACAGAATTTGGCACGATCACCCTCAGGAGGTCATGCAGCCACTCTGTAAATCAATGCCAAGCTAAATTGCTGCTTGCATAAGGGCCAGAGGTGGACCAATATGTTATGGACTGGTTTAGTTTGTGAAGTTTTCTCTTTAATGAATCATTCAATTTTTTTCCTGAAATTATAGTTATGTGTTTGTCTGGTCATGTACGTCACATCCCCCCATTTCCGTCCCACTCGGATAAGTCCTTCGCGGCGAGTATTTTTTTTCATTTTGTCTTAGAGTGTATTTGTAAGAGTGTAAACTCGATGATTTGCTCGACATGACAGTGTGCGAATATATCAATTGACTTCGGTAGTTTTAACGTAATAGGTGGTAACACGACTGGTCATAGTTGGGTGAGATTATGCGTAATGCAGTTTCATCCTATTTCCAGGTCACAAATTTGTCACTGGTAACAGTGTCTGAAGTACCTTTACATACTTTTGAAATAATCACGGTCAGTTAACAGTCAATACGACTTTTAAAAGAACATTCTAACTGTGTGTTTTGATAACTGTCTCAATATCTTAACACTATGGAAATCCAAGTGACTTTTAAAATATATTACTTATAGTGAGGTGGTTAAGAAGCCTCCCGTGTATGTTATCTTTTCTAATATTTTCCAGAGTACTGGCAAAAATGATGTTAGACAGAACGTTAATGGCATCTGTTTATATCCCCTCTTAGAGAGAGGCTTTCAAGTCAGCGTATATCAGCCAGTCGGAAAATCTCTCTGTGATGGCGGACTTGTTACTCAAATATCTGAATACCTTACTGAACTCGAAAGAAAACTCCTTAATCAACCTTGTCGAGATTTCATCATAACCACTACAGTTCCTCGATTTTAAAGATTCCGTATTCGAAATTAATCTTTCTGGAGTAATAACGGTAATATTCTTATCATTGAAGTTATTTGTACTTGTTGATCTCAAATTTTTCATGACAGCAACTAGTGAACCAAACAACTCCATCATGTTAGTAGCGTTCGAAATGCTTGTTAATGAAAATTGCAACACTACACACATCCGTTACCAACGTATCATTTACTACTAAGCACAACACAATAGCTTCATCTGCTGCAATTGCTCATTTGTATATTTGACTTGCTAAATCTTATACGTCCTGGAAAAACCGAATGTTTAGACATCGATAGCAGTTTCACTCAATAACATGAACTTGAGATGAAAAAACGTCTGACAGTAAAAAAAATTTTAATGCTTGTCTTGTGTGGATTTTTGTAACACGACAATTAAAGTACGCATGTAGATTGAAACCGCCTATTCAGCCGTGCTTCTCAAGTTCCAACGGATCTGCTAGAGTACAAACTTTGGAAAATTTCTCTTTATATTTCGGTCACATGTTCAGCATAGTCTTACCAGTGCTATGTCGTATCTAAACAGTGAGAAGCTTGCCTGTATCGACGAAAGTTATGTTATGTGTTCATTTTTAATCATTTGGCTAGACTTTTCAAGCAATAATTACGAGGGCAGTTCAATAAGTAATGCAACACATTTTTTTTCTGAAACAGGGGTTGTTTTATTCAGCATTGAAATACACCAGGTTATTCCCCAATCTTTTAGCTACACAACACTATTTTTCAACGTAATCTCCATTCAATGCTACGGCCTTACGCCACCTTGAAATGAGGGCCTGTATGCCTGCACGGTACCATTCCACTGGTCGATGTCGGAGCCAACGTCGTACTGCATCAATAACTTCTTCATCATCCGCGTAGTGCCTCCCACGGATTGCGTCCTTCATTGGGCCAAACATATGGAAATCCGACGGTGCGAGATCGGGGCTGTAGGGTGCATGAGGAAGAACAGTCCACTGAAGTTTTGTGAGCTCCTCTCGGGTGCGAAGACTTGTGTGAGGTCTTGCGTTGTCATGAAGAAGGAGAAGTTCGTTCAGATTTTTGTGCCTACGAACACGCTGAAGTTGTTTCTTCAATTTCTGAAGAGTAGCACAATACACTTCAGAGTTGATCGTTTGACCATGGGGAAGGACATCGAACAGAATAGCCCCTTCAGCGTCCCAGAAGACTGTAACCATGACTTTACCGGCTGAGGGTATGGCTTTAAACTTTTTCTTGGTAGGGGAGTGGGTGTGGCGCCACTCCATTGATTGCCGTTTTGTTTCAGGTTCGAAGTGATGAACCGATGTTTCATCGCCTGTAACAATCTTTGACAAGAAATTGTCACCCTCAGCCACATGACGAGGAAGCAATTCCGCACAGATGGTTCTCCTTTGCTCTTTATGGTGTTCGGTTAGACAACGAGGGACCCAGCGGGAACAAACCTTTGAATATCCCAACTGGTGAGCAATTGTGACAGCACTACCAACAGAGATGTCAAGTTGAGCACTGAGTTGTTTGATGGTGATCCGTCGATCATCTCGAACGAGTGTGTTCGCACGCTCTGTCATTGCAGGAGTCACAGCTGTGCACGGCCGGCCCGCACGCGGGAGATCAGACAGTCTTGCTTGACCTTGCGGCAATGATGACACACGCTTTGCCCAACGACTCACCGTGCTTTTGTCCACTGCCAGATCACCGTAGACATTCTGCAAGCGCCTATGAATATCTGAGATGCCCTGGTTTTCCGCCAAAAGAAACTCGATCACTGCCCGTTGTTTGCAACGCACATACGTTACAGACGCCATTTTAACAGCTCCGTACAGCGCTGCCACCTGTCGGAAGTCAATGAAACTATACGAGACGAAGCGGGAATGTTTGAAAATATTCCACAAGAAATTTACGGTTTTTTCAACCAAAATTGGCCGAGAAAAAAAATGTGTTGCATTACTTATTGAACTGCCCTCGTAAATCTCTTGATTTTACTTAAAATTGAAATTGGAACCCTATTCATTGATGAAACTTCATAGCGACAGAATATAACAACTGTAGCGCAGTAAAAAATGGAAACAAAATAAAATTCCCTCCCCAAGAAATAAAAAAAAAAAGATTGGTGCCTGAGCCATAATTTTTCAACATAAATCGCAGAGCAGCTGTGAAATTTTTTAATACGGTACTGCGTGGAAGTAACACCACAATGTTTTCCACATGACTACCTGATACGTAATGTACGTGATTATTCCAGTTGTTAGCTATGATTAGTGCTAGTAGGACGACGTCGAATTACGAGTACTGTATGCAGAAGAGAGTCATATTTGCTCACGTGAAATACGTAGTGCGTTTCGCCGACAGCGGTGCGATATGCTACATGAATTTTCGACAGCGATACAGCTGTAAATTGAAATGAAATGAACTGTCAAACACAAATGGGAATCCGAAGCTCCGAGTTTAATTTCATTCGACAGCATTAGACATGAAAAGGATATTTTTGGTATTACCCCCGTCGCTGTGTTAGATGAGATAAACGCCTGAAATCCACTATTCGCTTGTGCTGCCTGCCCTTAGTAGTATCGCGAGAGATGCTTCATTGAGGTATTTATTATCCTTTCCGTTAAAAAACATCAGATATTCAAATGATTCGTTAAACCCATTAGAGCTACGGCACTATAAACACTTTGGCTTGTAAAATCTTGAACATGGATGGAGGCAGCACCTGTAATCTGCTCTTTGTGAAAAAAATGGTGAAAAATGCCAAATCAGCTCTGCGATAATATAAGGTTTATTGAAAACCGCCTTTACCTAGGTTTGGGCGTCTTTAAAAAGTCTTCTTCAGGAGAATCAATAATTATCAGTTTCAGAGACGATATTTTTCTCAAAGACCAGTAGTTACATATTCAGTTTTTTTGGTGATAAGGGAGGCATTCCCTTTATCTGCTCTTGTAAATAAGGCCGCAATATTCTTTAACTGGCTCAATTTTTTTCTTTTTGTTGAAAGTACTTGTTGTTGACAGAAGTGACTTTTTTCTGAAATATTATTACATTCGTGTGCAACTCTAGTCTGTTGAGATTTATCTGTTTTAACACTACCAATATCTATTTTAACGCCAACTACAAAGTCATCTACAATGCTATGAACGCTTAACTTAAATACTGTACTATACTTACGACCTTTATTTAGCACAACACTTTCTTCCTGCGTAAAACAGATTGTGGTTTTGTTTAAAATTCTTTCAAAAAATTTATGATCAAAATTGTTAACCACTGGGGGTGCGGAAAAATTAAGCTTAGGTGTTGCGTTTTTAAGTTAGGCAACTTTCTGTCAAGTCTGTCTTTAATTTCACACTTGCAGTTAAGCCGTCAGTCAAGCCATTTACTGTGCCATCTATAGGAAAGTTGAAGAAATCTTTAAACGTCGTCGTTAAACCGAGGTATAAAAAGTACGCTTCTTCAGTTTGTTTGTCATTTTTCATATAGAGTTTACTAATTCAGTTAGCCTTGATTTTCTCTACCAGTTTCTTTTTAATCTAAGGTGCTTTATTGCAAAAATGGTTCAAATGGCTCTGAGCCCTGTGAGACTTAACATCTGTGGTCATCAGTCCCCTAGAACTTAGAACTACTTAAACCTAACTAACCTAAGGACATCACACACATCCATGCCCGACACAACCGTAGCGGCCGCGCGGTTCCAGACTGTAGCGCCTAGAACCGCTCGGCCACACCGGCCGGCGCTTTATTGCAGTGTTTGACATTAATATAAGTCTTCACGTAAACTGACGTCAAACTGAGCCCATTACCCTGCTTTGGCGTGTGTATTTTCGAAAATGATGTTGTCAATTTGAAACTTCCTGAGATTCTTAATGGAAAGATACACAGTAGGAACCCCGTGTTTCACTTTTATTTTGGTGGCATATCTGAGTTTGCCTTTATCAAGAAGTTCAACCTAGATTTCAAATGGAGTCCGTCAGTTAAGCTGATAATCCATGTCCCAACAATCCATAAACCACGCAGAGAAGATTTGACTGTTTATCCTTCTCAGTTCAAAATAACTCATGTTTGTTTATTTACGTGGACATCCATTCAGCTCAAGTGAGGTTGCACAAAGGTAAAACACTGGTCTCGTTTTCTAGAGGACGCTTGTTTAGCCGTTCAGGCATCCTTATTTACGTTTTCTGTGCTTTCTCTAAATCGTTTCAGAAGAAGCCCGGGATGTTCCCTAGGAAAGGAGACGCCCGACTTCTTCGCCTTCTTCCGCACTTCAAGCTTCTGCTCTGGCTCTAATAACCTCGTCGTCGACGGCACATTGTACTATAATCTTCTTTCCCCTCTTCCTTTCTTTCTTCGTTTCTTCTTCCCCTCTTCTATTAAGCCTGAAATGCAGTAGGTAGCGAGGAGCTGGGGGTCGTAAGGTACAGGATACCAAAAAATGACGTTTGAACTGGAAAGGACAATTTATTTACAAAAATGGCGATGCGAATATTTATGTATATCTTTAGCACGTCTTACATAATTCTGAGGAACTTCAATAAATGTCTGCAAACGGAAAATACAATTTTATAATTAACAATTGAAAGATATAGCTTAGGATTGCCAAATGTTGAGTGTTTCTGTACCAGCATAGATTAAACAAGTACATGTGAAATAAAACAAAGAAGAAAACATTTCTTTAGAAAAAATTACGTCCCAATAAAACTAACATGAATGGACATTTAATTATCAGCCCAAAACAGTCAATGAGCCATAATTGAAAAAAAGGAAAGAAAGAAAGAAAATTGGGCAATTGCCTGTTATCGACATCAGTACTGGCAAGATATCACTCCCCGGAATCCCAAGACTTTCGAGAGTCTTTTAAGATTCAAGCCTGATAACAAACGACGAAAAATTTCTTCGTGTATGTAGTTACAAATTAACAATTTGCCTTTTTTTCCTTTGTATGTGAAACCTTACCTCTTGCCAAATTTCACGATTCTAGGTCGACGGGAAACCTTTTATGTTTTGATGAGTGGGTTTGTGAGTTATCAAAATATGTGACATAAATGGCCGAATCTTTTGACTGCATTGACTTTGAAGCTTCAAGCTTTTACAACACCAAGGAACCTTAGACCTTAATATCTGAGATAAATCTTAACTTTCTGCCTCTACCCGTTCCTGAGAAAAGAGCTTTTAACAGTCGGACAGACCAGACAGACAGACAGACGGACAATAAAGTGATCATATAAGGATTCCATTTTTACCGATTGCGGGACGTAACCCTAAAGACATAATAAAGCAAACGGACAAACGGACAGCGATAAAACATATACAAAAGGCTAAAGAAACAACGCCCAGCTGGCTTCAACTTCCAGTATATATTCAATCCGGCGTACCCATGTCAGCCCTAATAATACTTCTAAATAACAAATTGGGCTTGAACCCAGTAAACAGGAATATTTCTAACAAACACATAAACAGACAGAAACCCTCAGAAATGTAGAATTTGTCCCCCCCCCCAAATTTTACGTGTCCCTGAATTTGGCCGGAAATCCTCTGCCGTCAGCTACCACATATCTAACCAATCCCATTACAAATGTCTGCTTCACCTGTGCGTTCAGTTCCAGAGCTCTTTGGTTGAGTTAGCAGATGATAGCCAACGCTGTAAAAGCGAAGCTGTATTTTCTCTGCATTCTGGCTAGTTATGATTTAAGTGCAGATAGTCACAGAAGACCAATTTGGGCTGCTATTATCGTATGGAAACTTGGCAGGTGTATTAATACATTAATTCCGAACCAGTTTATGGCAGAAAAAATTAGTTTAAATTTTGGCCACCAGTTACAAATCTGGCGCTGTACAGCATCTCGTCGACGTCTCCGGTGCTAATATCGAGCAAACCGATTAAGCAGCGGTTAATAATAAAACTAACATTACGCCTTTCTCACTTGTCTGACCTCTCTGTCCACATCTCGTTCCTAATCCATTAAATGTGGAAACATTTCTATTCGTCTTTCTTGCATTCACAGCGCTAGATTTGCACCTGGTGGCCAAATTTGAAACTAATTTTTTCAGTGTTCCACACTAATGTTTTAGAATAGCTACCATGTTTCGCTACTGCACGGTAATTACAGCCCACTCTTGTCCGTTGCGGGAAGCTGCACTTTAATTATGACCACCCGGTATAAATTAAATGAAATGGCCTCACTGAATCACCATCGCCCAGCATAAACCCCTAAGGATGGAAACCTGAAATTTGGAGAGGCTGCTGATATTCTACTGTAAGCATCGTTTAAAAATTTCTAAATTCCACTCGTAAGCAGATGAAATAAGAGACGAAATGCTTCTTTAAAAGAAAGTCACTGTTAAGGCGTTTCTGGAGCTAGATGGTTCAAATGGGTCTAAGCACTGAGGTCATAAGTCCCCTAGAACTTAGAACTACTTAAACCTAACTAACCTAAGGACATCACACACATCCATGCCCGAGGCAGGATTCGAACCTGCGACCGTAGTAAGTGCGCGGTTCCGGATTGAAGCGCCTAGAACCGCTCGGCCACAGCGGCCGGCTCTGGAGCTAGAACTATGAAAATTAGTGTTTGGTTTCTCGGCCAGAAATAAAAAAAATACATGTTTATGCATGTTTGGAAATTCAACTCCTAAGGGGGATGAAAATGTCTGTGAAAATATTTCGTTATATTAAAAATTTTAAATCTAAATTTATGAAAATTGGTATTTGACTTCTCGCTTAGAAATAAATAAATATGTGCTAGGGGATGAGAGTTTCTGTCGAAATATCACCACAGGAACTCAAAATGCGGGTTTAACAAAAATCTCAGACTCCAGCTACTAGAATCGACTTTTCGTTAGAGGTTCATTCGGAATCGACCCTGCTTCCATTGCCTTAAAAAGCGTTAAATGTTTAGAAGATGTTGCAATCTGTGTATTGAATCAAAGAAAGTGACCACGAAAAATCAGCTTTGACAGAATTGTATAGAAAAGGAAACAAATCTCTAATACATTAATTGTTCAGTGGACCTAATATATGTTTAAAAAGCTATTTTTGTTTTAATCACTACGCAAACTGGTCATTACGTGTGACAAAATAGATACCACTTATCCGACTTCTACTTTCTTTTTTTAACTTCCTTTGTGAAATTAAATTAAACTCGTTGGAGCACTTTAATTACGGAAAGATCCTTTTATCAAATTTTAATATCATTTCTGCAGTTTAAGATGCAACGTTTGCGAATTCTATGGATTTACATATGAACAATGGGCCGAGCAATATACAAATTTGATTACAGAAAATCAGCCGCGCGGAGTGGCCGTATGGTTTGAGGCGCCATGTCACGGATTGCGCGGCCCCTGCCGCCGGCAGTTCGAGTCCTCTCTCGGACATGGATGCGTGTGTGTGTTCTTAGCATAATTTAGTTTACGTTTCTACATCTACATCTACATTTATACTCCGCAAGCCACCCAACGGTGTGTGGCGGAGGGCACTTTACGTGCCACTGTCATTACCTCCCTTTCCTGTTCCAGTCGCGTATGGTTCGCGGGAAGAACGACTGTCTGAAAGCCTCCGTGTGCGCTCTAATCTCTCTAATTTTACATTCGTGATCTCCTCGGGAGGTATAAGTAGGGGGAAGCAATATATTCGATACCTCATCCAGAAACGCACCCTCTCGAAACCTGGCGAGCAATCTACACCGCGATGCAGAGCGCCTCTCTTGCAGAGTCTGCCACTTGAGTTTATTAAACATCTCCGTAACGCTATCACGGTTACCAAATAACCCCGTGACGAAACGCGCCGCTCTTCTTTGGATCTTCTCTATCTCCTCTGTCAACCCGATCTGGTACGGATCCCACACTGATGAGCAATACTCAAGTATAGGTCGAACGAGTGTTTTGTAAGCCACCTCCTTTGTTGATGGACTACATTTTCTAAGGACTCTCCCAATGAATCTGAACCTGGTACCCGCCTTACCAACAATTAATTTTATATGATCATTCCACTTCAAATCGTTCCGCACGCATACTCCCAGATATTTTACAGAAGTAACTGCTACCAGTGTTTGAACCGCTATCATATAATCATACAATAAAGGATCCTTCTTTCTATGTATTCGCAATACATGACATTTGTCTATGTTAAGGGTCAGTTGCCACTCCCTGCACCAAGTGCCTATCCGCTGCAGATCTTCCTGCATTTCGCTACAATTTTCTAATGCTGCAACTTCTCTGTATACTACAGCATCATCCGCGAAAAGCCGCAATAAGGGTTTGTTTAAGTAGTGTGTAAGTCTAGGGACCGATGACCTCAGCAGTTTGATCCCTTAGGAATTCACACACATTTGAACATTTTTTTAAAGAAAAACGAAACAGGAAGTCAGTGTAGACCATAGAGTCTACGCGAGCGAAGCACCGAGCGCTAAGCTAGCTCATATATAAAACTACGACCGCCTCTCACAGTACGTTAGCAAAGTGTTCCTTTTATTTACCTTGGAAAACATACTTCTGACTGCGTGGTAGCGGGACGGAATCTAACAAAGCATTCCAGACGTTCATGCACATGTCCGGCTTATGTGCTACTCAGAGATATTGCCTGAGAACTGCCCACATTCTCACACCCTACTAAATGAGACTTTAGATCTACTGTTATACAGAATGAAGCCTTACGAAGTGCCTTCTTTGACGACCGTACTTACTTTGAAACCGGAAAAAATATGTTCGCTCAAGGTAGGGTTCTTTGCGCCGTAAAACATGATAGCGCAGTTAGAAACTGCTCGTCCTTCACGACGGAACGCGGATCTAACCTAGTGGTTCGATTGTTGCCCGTCTTGTGAGGCGGGCTACGCCCAGCGATACAGGAAGGCGTTGTGGCTCATTACAAGCGACAGGGGTCTGATCAACACTCCTCAGGGGCTCATTAACTCCGGGACGTGTTCCCTGAATATTTTACACGCCCAAACGAGCCGCTAGCAGTATACTAGTTAGTTTAGTGCTCGCCGCGCCGGCCAAGACTTGTTCACCTGCCTGCGTTTAGTTCCCCGATCGCCTGTCGGTTTTTATATACGACCTCTCGTAATGGAGATCCTTAGCGTCGCATCGACTAGACCCACTCATGGAAGCTGCTGCCACATGTGCTGTTCCGACGCTGTGCTTTTGAAAGTGGCGCTCTTGTGACTATAATCTTCACAACCGAAGTTTCATGCGTATTTACAAAGTAGATACAAATTGCAGACTCAAAACACGATGTTCCTTGCTGCCGACGTTTCGGCAACATTTATGGCACATACCATCATAACAGCAGGCTACCGTTAATTCGTGTAAAACTCTGGCTTGTTCAGTCAAGCACTCCAGCGTTTATCTTGCCTAATTGGCGGTAATCGATACACTTCGAAAGGCAGTTTACCTCTTTCGTTGTTCGTAATTCCAGAATTTGTGGCCATAGTAAGTCCACTTATGAGGGCGTGTTGAAAAGTACACTATGTTATCTAAAGTATCCGGACATCCCCAAAAACACACGTTTTTCACGTTAGATGCATTGTGCTGCCACGTACTACCAGGTACTCCATATCAGCGGCCTCAGTAGTCATTAGACATCGTGAGAGAGCAGAATGGGGCGCTCCGCGGAAGTCACGGACTCAGGTGATTGGGTGTCACTTGTGTCATACGCCTGTACACGAAATTTCCAAACTCCTAAACATACCTAGGTCCACTGTTTGCGATATGATAGTGAAGCGGAAACGTAAAGTGGAAACGTGAAGGGACACGTACAGCACCAAAGCGTACAGGCCGACCTCGTCTGTTGAGTGACAGAGGCCGCCGACATTTGAAGAGGGTCGTAATGTGTAATGGGCAACCATCTGTCCAGACCATCACACAGGAATTCCAGACTGCATTCAATGCAAGTACTATGACAGCTAGGCTCGAGGTGAGAAAACTTGAATTTAATGGTCGAGCGGCTGCTCATAAGCCACGCATCACGCCGGTATATGCCAAACGACGCCTCGCTTGGTGTAAGGAGCGTAAACATTGGACGATTGAACAGTGGAAAAACGGTGTGTGGAGTGACGAATTACGGTATACAGTGTGGCGACCATAACCTACTCCTTAAGAGGTGGAGTTTTATGTTAACGGTTTATCACAATAAGAGAACTATTACCGTTAGAAACAGTGTGTTTGCACTCAGGCAGGGTGACTTAGGAGAATGGAGTGTACTCATACAGTATTTGAGAATAAGAGCACTTGTCGACTTCCATCCAATTTTACACGTAATTTCAAACCTTTACGAAACTTATTCTCACTGAGACCCACCACAAAATGATGAAAAGAAGAAAGTTTAGCACTTACCACACTTCCGCTGTTTATGGAATAAAAGGTGTGCATCAGACATTACGTTTTAAAGTATTACTTGTTTCTACTATCTCATACTGTGCGTACAGTATCTGCATACATCACTGAATGCACCTGGAAAATTATATCAATATACGACATAGTTCAGGAAATTTGACATCATGAGCAGTTAGACGCGAGAGGAACTAGATTTTTCTTAAAATGGGACGCAGATTAGTCAGATTATATTCATCGGTTGTTTCATAGTGAGAGCAGTTAACGTCTTCCAACTAACTTTAAGCATTATTTCGTGCCTTTCCTAAGCTTTTGGTTCCTCCCATGCTTAAAGTAAAATATTTATATACCATATACAGGGTGGTTCAGCTATTCCTACCTGTGGGCTTTATGCAACCCGCAAATTTTCATATTCTCTTGCTCGCTACACACAAACTATCAATCTTACAGAAAAAATGAACGGGACATTTTTGCAGGAAATGTAGTGTAATTCAATTTTGTTCTGGGATACGGTTTTGCTAGAGGCCGCTCGCACAAAATGACTCCATGGATGCTACTGATCAGAGACAACTGAATGCCAACGCCGTTTATGCAATATGGAGATGCAGACAAATGAATGCCATTTTTTTAAGCTAATACTGACTATAACAATACCTGAAATTGTACAGTGCTACTAAATGTCTACCTACCAAATACCTCCATGCACTTTCTACTGAATTTGGAAGGGTTGATAGAAAAAAAAAAAAAAAAAAAAAACACAGAAGCTTGCTACATGGGAGGGTGTAATATCTCTTTATATTCGATGAATTATTCAGATACAATTCTACCCTTGAATGACGTTTACTAATTTTCTATCTTCATACTCGCAGAATCCATGCGAAAAGTAGCTCATACAATAGCTATGCCATGAGCGCAAAGGATTCTTTGTAGTACTCTCCCTGGTGGTTGTTAGAAAAAAAAAAGAAAGGGGGCTTCCGGGATTGTCTTCGTGCCGATTAGCCTGAGCTTGGTTTGGATGAACTGTAATCTGATTATTGAGATTTATCACAGAAGATAACTGAGACGAAACTGTACGATTAAAAAGGAAATATATATAGATTGCTCCTTCAAATAAAAGGTGTGTATTGGAAATTTGAGAATTAATGATATTTATCGATATATTGCGTAGTTGTTAATCAGAAGGGAACTTCCGAAAGACTGGATACGAACCTGCATTTAATAATCCAAGAGCTCCATTACGTCTTCGGAAGGTTAAACTTCATCAAAGCCAAATATCCGCTTGATATGAGGTTTCCCGACTGATTATACAACGCTCCCAAAATTACGAGGCATTTTATTTGTACAGATTAGCAGACTGCCGCAAAGCACGAGCCTGCAGAGAAGAAGAATCATCGCCTGATTTCAGAGTCATTTTGAGTGACTGAGCTATGACTGTGCTTCCTATCATGAATGATTGATTGCTCGAACGAATTGAGAGCTACAGAATTACGTAGAAAAGATAGGAGGAAAAAATTACAAGGGCATTAATGAAGCTTCTTAACGGAAATAAAAAGGTACTCACTCTTGCGTGTCTGCAACTGCTGAAGAAGTTTTCAAAGTCCAAATGTTCTTTTCACGGCAAAATTTATCATCCGTTCCGCTTTTTATTTATCAGCTCAGCAAATCAGTATTGTTTCCGGCATAATTTTTTCGTGATACATGAAAATAAAACGATGAAATAGAAAAAAAATTAAGATCTTAAATATTTCAAGTCTAACAAATACAAGATAATTACAAAGGCGTTTCGAACAACAGCGTGAAATATATTTAATTTCGTTTCGCGTCCCTGTTCGGGTGCCAGTGTAAAATGACCATTTTTTTTAAATAATATTATGAATATTTATATATGTGTTTGGAGAGAGAGAGATTGATTTTTGATTGAGATTTTTACTTTAAGTCGTAACTGGTACCTGAATTTTTGGTTGCTGCCTCCTTGAATGATCAGCTTCTACACCAGTTGTTGACGTATTCCAATTTGGAGGAAGTTATTGTTCTTCAAGGTTTAAAATACGACTCTGTTAGTTACTTGGCCGTATTGCGGATGGCTCTGAGCCCAAGGTTTCGTAGCTTTTCATACCTAAGGGACCACTGTTGTAAGTAAGATCAAACAGGAATCTGCTTTTCTTGAGAAAAGGCGATTGCTTGACACACAAACTTCCTTCAAACTACACGTCCTGCTACATCAAAATTGGCCAGTGGAGTTCAGCACCATACTATTGTACAAGAACATAATCCAATTACTGTAATTAAGAAATTATGAGAGGGTGTTACTTATTGAGTGAAAACTATAGGGAATGCATTTCTTTTCCTGTATTTTAGTGAGCTTTGTACACTTAGAATTCTGTCGATTGATAGACGGCAACGACAATGAAGTTCCGCTCCTTTTCCAAAAACAAGATATTTCTAGTCTTCACTTCCAAAAATTTTTTACAAATAAATGTTTGGCAACTCTTACACCTCCTTCACTCGGTTTTATCACTAGAATATCAGTTTTCTTTAAATATAACAATACGTTCTGAGCGACAGCCTAGCAACACGTCCTCTTTCCACAAGATACAGATTAACAGTCCTTTTTTTTTAATAAATCAATTTTTTTTAGTTCATACTCAAAGATTCTCTAATACTATCATTGCGGGGATTGCGCCCTAAAGTGTTTGTTGCTGTCCAGCTGCGCTTCACTTCACTTCAAGAACTTTTTGAACCACATTTACATTTTCGGTATTTACATACATTACTGAGCTTCTCAGAATAAAATCAGGCACAAATTAGTTAAAGAAAAAAAAAAAAAAAAAAAAAAAGCAGTGAGGCACACATAACATTACAACACTTCCAACTAACTTTAAGCGTAATTTCGTACCATTCCTAAGCTTTTAGTTCCTTGCATGCATAAAAATAAATATTTATATACCATATACAGGGTGGTTCAGCTATTCCTACCTGTGGGCTTTATGCAACCCGCAAATTTTCATATTCTCTTGCTCGCTACACACAAACTATCAATCTTACAGAAAAAAATGAACAAGACATTTTTGCAGGAAATTTAGTGTAATTCAATTTTGTTCTGGGATACGGTTTTGCTAGAGGCCGTAGTTTCCGCATTATTGAAAGAACAAGATCCAGAAGCGACATCCAAAACAGTTTGCCATCAATAACTTGAAAACCGTGGCCTCCAGTGAGAAAGTGTCCCAGTACGAAATTGAACAACATTAAACAAGAATGTCCTATTCATTTTTCCTGTAGGACTAATACAATGAACCGCCATAGAAACTGGTACACCTGCCTAATATCGTGTAGGGCCCCCGCGAGCACGCAGAAGTGCGGGAACACGACGTGGCATGGACTCCACTAATGCCTGAAGTAGTGCTCAAGGCATTGTCACCATGAATCCTGCAAGGCTATCCATAAATCCGTAAGAGCACGTGGGGGTGGAGATGTCTTCTGAGCAGCACGTTGCAAGGCATCCCAGCTCAATAATGTTCATGTCTGGGGAGTTTGGTGGACACCGGAAGTGCTTAAACTTAGAAGAGTGTTCCTGGAGCCACTCTGTAGCACTTCTGGACTTGTGTGGTGTCGCACTGTCCTGCTGTAATTTCCCAGGTCTGTCTGATTACACAGTGGACGTGAATGGATACAGGTGAGCAGATAGGTTGCTTACGTGCTTTTTACTTGTCATAGTCGTATCTAGGCGTATTAGGGGTCCAATGTAACTCCAGCTGCACACGCCGTACACCGTTAAAGAGCCTCCACCAGCTTGAACAGTCAAATGGTTCAAATGGCTCTAAGCACTATGGGACTTAACTGCTGTGGTCATCACTCCCCTAGAATTTAGAACTAATTAAACCTAACTAACCTAAGGACATCACACACAGCCATGCCCGAGGCAGGATTCGAACCTGCGACCGTAGCGGTCGCGCGGTACCAGACTGTAGCGCCTAGAACCGCTCGGCCACTCCGGCCGGCGCTTGAACAGTCCCCTGCTGACATGCAGAGTCCATTGATTCAAGAGGTTGTCTCCACTCCATACCCGTACGCATCCATCCGCTCGATACAATTTGGAGCGAGACTCCTCCGACCAGGCAACATGTTACCAGTCATCAACAGTCCAATGTCGGGTTTCACGGGCGTAGGCAAGGCGTAGGGCTTTGCGTCGTGGTGTCATCAAGGGCACACGAATGGACCTTCGGCTCCGGAAGCCCATATCGATGATATTTCTTTGAATGATTCTCACGTTGACACTTGTTGATGGCCCAGCATTGAAATCTGCAGCAATTTTGCGGAAGGGTTGCACTTCTGTCACGTTGAACGATTTTCTTCAGCCTTCGTTGGTCCCGTTCTTGCAGTCTCTTTTTCTGGCCGCATCAATGTCGGAGATTTGATGTTTTACCGGATTCCTGATATTCATGGTATACTCGTGAAATGGCCGTACGGGAAAATCCCCACTTCATCGCTTCGCGGGATTAGCCGAGCGGTCTTAGGGGCTACAGTCATGGACTGTGCGGCTGGTCCCGGCGGAGGTTCGAGTCCTTCCTCGGGCATGGGTGTGTGTATTTGTCCTTAGGATAATTTTGGTTAACTAGTGTGTAAGCTTAGGGACTGATGATCTTAGCAGTTAAGTCCCGTAAGATTTCACACACATTTGCTTTTTTTTTGCCCACTTCATCGCTATCTCAGTAATGCTGTGTCCCGTCGCTCATGCGCCGACTATAACACAACGTTCAAACCCATTTAAATCTTGGTAACCTGCCATTGTAGCAGCAGTAACCGATCTAACAACTGCTACAGACATTTGTCTGATATAGGCGTAGCCGACCGCAGCGCCGTATTCTGCCTGTTTGCATATCTCTGTATTTGAATACTCATGCCCAAACCAGTTTCAGTGTAGTTTCCGCGTAGTCAGCGAGAGAATATGAAACTCTCGGTCGTGTTTTTGAAGGTGTTGTGGGTTACTTGAAACCCATAAGTAGGGACATCCTATGTCCATTCACACATCTGTAAAGTATCATGTAAAATTTTGAAGCAAATCGGGCAAGATCTTTTTCGAGATTTTTGGTAATAACGTTAAAGAACGTCTTATCTTTGTATTGTACGAGGGTCACTCCAAAAGAAATGCACACTATTTTTTTAAAATCCATCTTTTATTCTACATGTTTGAAAGTTTTACAGTTTGTAAATACATCCTTTAGGAACAATATTTTCATTTTTCCACATAATTTCCATCCCTCTCAATTGCCTTACGCCATCTTGGAATCAGCGCCTGTATAACCGCACGGTAAAATTCTGGACCAACCTGTTGGAGCCACTGTTTGGCAGCGTGCACAAGGGAGTCATCATCTTCAAACCTTGTTCCACGAAGAGAGTCATTCAGTTTCTCAAAGAGATGATAGTCACATGGAGTCAGGTCAGGACTGTTTCAGTGTTGTCCATCCGAGTTTTGTGAGCCACTGTCAACATCCTGGGAACCCACCTGGAACAAACCTTTTTTTAACGCCAACACTTTCAGTATTCTGCAAACACTTCCTTCCCCTATCCCAACGTAGCGTGACAATTCGTTCACTGTGATGCGTCTGTCAGCAGTCACCAATTCGTTAAATCTCTGCACATTGTCTGGAATGTGTGCAGTACGAGGCCTGCCGCTGCGAGGACAATCCTCAATATTACCGTGCCCGCTTTTATCATGTAACCTGCTTGCCCACCGACTATCTGTACAGCGATCGACAGCAGCATCTCCATACACCTTTTTCAACCTCTTGTGGATGTTTCCCACTGTCTCGTTTTCACAGCACAGGAATTCTTTGACAGCACGTTGCTTCTGACGAATGTCAAGTGTAGCAGCCATCTTGAAGACATGCTGTGACGGCGCCACTCACGGGAACAGGTTGAACTAAGTTTGAAACGGTCGCAGGTTCGAATCCTGCCTCGGACATGGATGTGTGTGATGTCCTTAGGTTAGTTAGGTTTGTTGTTGTTGTAGTCTTCAGTCCAGAGACTGGTTTGATGCAGCTCTCCATGCTACTCTATCCTGTGCAAGCTTCTTCATCTCCCAGTACCTACTGCAACCTACATCCTTCTGAACCTGCTTAGTGTATTCATCTCTTGGTCTCCCTCTATGATTTTTACCCCCTACGCTGCTCTCCAATACTAAATTTGCGATCCCTTGATGCCTCAGAACATGTCCTACCAATCGATCCCTTCTTATAGTCAAGTTGTGCCACAAACTCCACTTCTCCCCAATCCTATTCAGTACCTCCTCATTCGTTATGTGATATACCCATCTAATCTTCAGCATTCTTCTGTAGCACCACATTTCGAAAGCTTCTATTCTCTTCTTGTCCAAACTATTTATCGTCCATGTTTCACTTCCATACATGGCTACACTCCATACATATACTTTCAGAAACGACTTCCTGACACTTAAATCTATACTCGATGTTAACAAATTTCTCTTCTTCAGAAACGCTTTCCTTGCCATTGCCAGTCTACATTTTACATCCTCTCTACTTCGACCATCATCAGTTATTTTGCTCCCCAAATAGCAAAACTCCTTTACTACTTTAAGTGACTCATTTCCTAATCTAATTCCCTCAGCATCACCCTACTTAATTCCACGACGTTCCATTATCCTCGTTTTGCTTTTGTTGATGTTCATCTTATATCCTCCTTTCAAGACACTGTCCATTCCGTTCAACTGCTCTTCCAAGTCCTTTGCTGTCTCTGACAGAATTACAATGTCATCGGCGATGCTCAAAGTTTTTATTTCTTCTCCATGGATTTTAATACCTACTCCGAACTTTTCTTTTGTTTTCTTTATTGCTTGCTCAATATACAGATTGAGTAACATCGGGGATAGGCTACAACCCTGTCTCACTCCCTTCCCAACCACTGCTTCCCTTTCATACCCCTCGACTCTTATAACTGCCATCTGGTTTCTGTACAAATTGTAAATAGCCTTTCGCTCCCTGTAGTTTACCCCTGCCACCTTCAGAATTTTAAAGAGAGTATTCCAATCAACATTGAAAAAAGGTTTCTCTCTACAAATGCTAGAAACGTAGGTTTGCCTTTCCTTAATCTTTCTTCTAAGATAAGTCGTAGGCTCAGTATTGCCTCACGTGTTCCAACATTTCTACGGAATCCAACCTGATCTTCCCTGAGGTCGGCTTCTACCAGTTAGGTTTAAGCAGTTCTAAGTTCTAGGGGACTGATGACCTCAGAAGTTAAGTCCCATAGCGCTCAGAGCCATTTGAACCATTGTTTTAAGTTTGAAAACAAGCGAGAAGGATGTATCTACACATTGTTAAACATTCACACATGCGGAATGAAAACTGTATTTTTACAAAAAGAGTGAGTTTTTTTTGGAGTGACCCTCGTAGTACAGATTAAGTTACAGAGAAAAACACCTTTGAAACACCTCGCATATCCCACACAGCAGGTGGAACAGTTTTGACGTGGTCGACTTTTCCTATTACGCCAGTAATTCTGAGGGAACCTCGTCTGCTCTTGGGAGACTAGTTCTGCCTGTACGGAGTGAGTATGTGTGCGCCAGGTTGCGCTTCCCTACGGCGCACTGATAATCCGCCGCCGCTGCTGTAGGTGGCATTCCGTGACCCCGGGTCGCGACCGCAGACACCCGCCACGGTCTACCGCACAGCCCAACACAACACAACACAACACAACAGCTGCGGAGACCGCGCAATCTCCCCGTGGTGGCCTGCGGCGAGCCAGCGCTGCGCAGAGTCCGGCCACGGCACGTCCCACGACCTCGCGACTGCAACGGCCCAGACGCCGCTTTCCCACGCACTCTCTGCACAACAGCGTCTGTAACGCGCGCTGCTACTGCGAGCTGCACATTCCTCACGTGCGCCGCCGTAGGCATTATGCGTCAGTGGGTTCGAAACGAAACTGCTAACATCAAACTCTAATACATACTCTATCTCGCCAAAAGCATCCGCGCAGTCCTATACAGGGTGGTCCATTGATCGTAACCGGGCCAAATATCTCACGAAATAAGTGTCAAACGAAAAAACTACAAAGAACGAAGCTTGTCTAGCTTGAAGAGGGAAACTAGATGGCGCTATGGTTGGACCGCTAGATGGCGCTGCCGTAGGTCAAACGGATATCAACTGCTTTTATTTTTTAATAGGAACCCCCATTTTTTTAATTACATATTCGTTTAGTACGTAAAGAAATATGAATGTTTTAGTTGGACCACTTTCTTCGCTTTGTGATAGATGGCGCTGTAATAGTCACAAACATATGGCTAACAATTTTAGACGAACAGTTGGTAACAGATAGGTTTTTTAAATTAAAATACAGAACGTAGGTACGTTTGAACATTTTATTTCGGTTGTTCCAATGTGATACATGTACCTTTGTGAATTTATGGTTTCTGGGAACGCATAGACCGTGCGGCTGGTCCCGGCGGAGGTTCGAGTCCTCCCTCGGGCATGGGTGTGTGTGTTTGTCCTTAGGATACTTTAGGTTATGTAGTGTGTAAGCTTAGGGACTGATGACCTTAGCAGTTAAGTCCCATAAGGTTTCACACATATCTGAACATTTTTTGAGAACGTATGCCGTTACAGCGTGATTACCTGTAAATACCACATTAATGGAATAAATGCTCAAAATGATGTCCGTCAACCTCAATGCATTTGGCAATACGAACAACGACATTCCTCTCAACAGCGAGTAGTTCGCATTCCGTAATGTTCGCACATGCATTGACAATGCGCTGACGCATGTTGTCAGGCGTTGTCGGTGGATCGCGATAGCAAATATCCTTCAACTTTCCCCACAGAAAGGAATCCGGGGACGTCAGATTCGGTGAACGTGCGAGCCATGGAATGGTGCTTCGACGACCAATCCACCTGTCATGAAATATGCTATTCAATACCGCTTCAATCGCACACGAGCTATGTGCCGGACATCCATCAAGTTGGAAGTACATTGCCATTCTGTCATGCTGTGAAACATCTTGTAGTAACATCGGTAGAATATTACGGAGGAAATCAGCCTATATTACACCAATTAGATTGCCATCGATAAAATGGGGGCCAATTATCCTTCCTCCCATAATGCCGCACCATACGTTAACCCGCCAGGGTCGGTGATGTTCCACTTGTCGCAGCCATCGTGGATTTTCCGTTGCCCAATAGTGCATATTATGCCGGTTTGCGATACCGCTGTTGGTGAATGACGCTTCATCGCTAAATAGAACGCGTGCAAAAAATATGTCATCGTCCCGTAATTTCTCTTGTGTCCAGTGGCAGAACTGTACACGACGTTCAAACTCGTCGCCATGCAATTCCTGGTGCATCGAAATATGGTACGGGTGCAATCGATCTTGATGTAGCATTCACACCGATGTTTTGACATTCCCGATTCTCGCGCAATTTGCCTGCTACTGATGTGCGGATTAGCCGCGACAGCAGCTAAAACATCTACTTGGGCATCACCGTTTGTTGCAGGTCGTGATTGACGTTTCACATGTGGCTCAACACTTCCTGTTTCCTTATATAACGTAACTATCCGGCGAACGGTCCGGACACTTGGATGTGTTGTCCAGGATACCGAGCAGCATACATAGCACACGCCAGTTGGGCATTTTGATCACAATAGCCATACCTCAACACGATATCGATCTTTTCTGCAATTGGTGAACGGTCCATTTTAACACGGGTAATATATCACGAAGCAAATACCGTTCGCACTGGCGGAATGTTACGCGAAACCACGTATTTATACGTTTGTGACTATTACAGCGCCATCTTTCACAAAGCGAAAAAAGTGGTACAACTAAAACATTCATATTTATTTACGTACTACACGAATATGTAATAAAAATGGGGGTTCCTATTTAAAAAACGCAGTTGACAGCCGTTTGACCTATGGCAGCGCCGTCTAGCAGGCCAACCATAGCGCCATCTGGTTTCGCCCTTCAAGCTAGACGAGTTTCGTTCTCTGTAGTTTTTCGTTTGATGCTTATTTTGTGAGATATTTGGCCGGGTTACTATCAATGGATCTCCCTGTACAACGCGGAACTGACGGTTGGATGTCACGAGAGGCAAGTACAGTCGTGTCCAAAATTAAAGCAACCATCTGCTATCTCACCGTCCTAATTCACGGTATAATCGTACAAACTGCAAAAGATAGTACGATAGTTTTCTGCACGGAAGATGGCATTCCGATCAACAGACAACCACGCCAGCAGTGACGTCAGGGCAGCTATCAAGTGGGTAGTCTTTGCCGGGTATTCCCACATCCACAATCGCTGTGTACACATTCGGAGACGGTGCAGTACGGCACAGAGACGACACCTACCAGACTCTCTGCTGTGGAGGGCCATAGGAAGAATGGAAGCAGAAGAGTCACAAACTGATGTAGCCCGAAGATGTAATGTGAATCGTTGTGTTGTTTGTCGGATGAGGCGACAGTGTAGAGAGACCGAAACTGTATCCCGGAGACCAGAACAGGGCCGACCACGTGTGACATGAGAAAGAGTGGACCGTTATTTGGCTGCAAGGGCATGACGGTGAAACATCTCCTTAGAAAAATTAAGGATGACAGTGCTGGTAAACCTCTTACGTTATTTGATTTTCAAACACCTGAGCAAAAGTAAACGTACTCAGACATTCACTAAACTGACACACAATATTTTTAGCGCAACGCAATCTGACTTTCAATACTCCCTACAAAAGAATGGCCCTGACTAGCAATAAGCTATACATTACATGAATCACTTACCTCACAAAAATCTTCGTTACTCGAACTACTGCAATACAGCGAGCGCCAATACTGCCAGCTAAATAAAAGATTATAACTACTGAAGGCACTAACTAATGATAGCATAGTTAGCAAATCAAAGATTTTGATAGAGAACAAACAATGTATTTACCTTAATAGTGTTCACAAGTCATAATATACATGTCAGTTCATGACATCCAGTCTTACAAATTTCGTTTTTCTGACGGACACACGCCCAGATCGTCCGCTCTCAAAACTCTGCTATCTCTCTCCTCACAACCACCTCTGCTGGCGGCTCACCTCCAACTGCGCAACGCTACGCGGTGTTCACAACCAACTGCCCAACACTACAATAGCAAATATTCCAAAAATGCCAACCAGCCACAGACTGCACACAGCACAGTCAGTGATACTCATACAGAGCGCTACGTGGGGTTACCAACATAAAAACCTGAACAGCCTACTTACAACGGTACCGCCTTGGCACTTCACTGCAACTGGCATTTGACCTTACAGCATCCCCTGGACGTGTTCTAACTAGGCAAACGGAGTACAGAAATCTTCAGCAGAATGGCCTTTGTTGTTGGAGATCTGCTGTCTGTTTACCTTTAGCACCTTTTCACAGAAGGGAACGTCTAGTATGGAGCCGTCAACATGTCACCTGGACGGTCGAAAGATGGGCCAATGTTCCGTTCAGAGATGAGTCCCGATTTGGTCTGGAGAGTGATTCTCGACGGATTCACATCTGGAGGCCACGTGGATCACGATTTCGGGACCGAGACATTGTGGGAAAGAGACCGATATCGAGGAGGATCACTAATGGCGTGGGCGGGGATTATGTTGACCACTCGAACACCTCTTCATGAAATTGTACGGGTGAATCAGCAAGATCTAACGGTTGTCAGGTATCATAAGTAGATCTTGGGATCTAATGCGCGGTTGTTGTGAGGTGCTGTGGCCCCAGACGTCGTATTTATGGACGATAATTCTCGACCTCATAAAGCACGGGTGGTTGATGTCTTTTTTTGGAAACAGACGATATTGCACGCATGGCGTGACCTGTTTGCTCTCCCGATTTGAATTCTATAGAGTATGTCCGGGATGCACTACGGAGACGGCTTGCATCACGTTAGCATCCACCAACCACTCTCCAAGACTTGTGAACAGCTCTGCAGGAAGAATGAGTGTTATTGCCTCAAACTGATATTGATGACATCATTCACAGCGCCGGCCGTTGTAGCAGAGCGGTTCTAGGCGCTTCAGTCCAGAACCGCGCTGCTTCTACGGTCGCAGGTTCGAATCCTGCCTCGGGCATGGATGTGTGTGATGTCCTTAGGTTAGTTAGGTTTAAGTAGTTCTAAGTCTAGGGACTTATCGTCTCAGTTGTTAACTCCCATAGTATTTGGAGCCCTTTGAACCATCATTCGCAGCATGTCCCGTCGTTGCCAGGTCTGTACTGGTGCCAGAGCACACTAACCAGTTGTCAGAATGTGTGTGAAAATTCGCTAAGTTGGAGAAAAACGAAGAACGTGTTTGTCTACCGTTATGGATGTTACAGCTGATTACGTTCTGTATTCTTTACACTGCTTCTGTTTGTCTATCACTTGTTTACATTGTTTTGAGGCAAAATTGCAACCTTGCAAAATTTCCGTTTGTTGCTTAAAACGAGCATAAAACGAGGCGGAGGTAGTGTGTTGTCACTACAGAAGCAGTGACCGGAGAATGGGACGGCCAGGAGTGCTCAGTGACTTCTAACGTAGAGCTGTCATTGGGTGTCATCTCAGTAACAATCACCTCATTACAATCTTTTTAAAGCTTCCCAAGTAGACTGTTTGTGACGTCATTGTAAAGTGCTAACGCGAAGGGACACCCACAGCCAAGTAAAGACAAGGTATACCTCATGTACTGACGAACATGGACCGCCGAACATTGCGGAGGGTGGCTGTAAAAAATTGGTCATCTTCGAGCGGCAGTCGCAACCTGAGGGTTCCGTACAAGCTTAATTAGGTGTACACGCAGTTACACAGTTCATCCCTCCTGGGAGTCGAGGATCTCGACGATTTTTGCCTGTTATCGACACTGGTAAGTTTTAATTTTAAATGATAAATAATTGAAACCCTCAGCTGCCGACTGGTGTTGTTGATGTATCTCCAGCCACAAATAAACTCTTGCAAACACTAGGACGGTAGAAGGCGGTCCTCTGATTAATATACTCTGATACTGTCTTCTCCTCTCTGTGTTCTACAGACGAGAAACGCGAACTCCCAGCCACAAGGACGGAGTTCAGATAACGTCTCAACGTAGGTATAGGCTGAGGAAGTGTTCTCAAATTACTGAACGCTGCGTACTCAACGACGACTTCCAACCCGGAGGTGAAGTCAGAATCGTATAGTTTCGCAACAGTACAGTGCCTAACTGCTCTAACTATAAACTCTCCTGAGAGCAGAGACAGCAAGTCCGCCTGTACCAACAAAGCTGATACTGGGCGACCGTCACACACGGGCGCTCACAACGGAAGACCTCGCCTCTCCACCGCTGGCTTCCCAGCAAGGCTCGGCTCCCCAGCCTCGTAATTTCGAAAACGAATCATATTCCCGAAACCACGGAATATTCTCCCTCTTTACAGATTCTTCCGAACGCTAGCCAATCATATTTTACTCTTTTGTCACCCAGCGCGGTAAGTTTGCGAGGAAAAACCTATTCTCGTGCAATGGTACGCTTCTGAGTAAGAATCCTTGGAAGTATCCCAGCCTGTGTGGTTTCCGAGCTGTCGCTTCTTCGTTCCTCTCTGCTGCGTCCAAGATTTTCGAAGTTTCCGAAGTATAATCCTTCCCGTCCGGCTACATCTGGCCGGTCGCGACTCTATTGTGCCCCAGCGCTCACGTGTCCCACAACCGTCTTGCTACTTCCTCTGTTTAAGCAGGACCAACGCACCTGTGTAGGCCTTCCAACCAGGGCTTGAGTTCCGCCTGCCGTTTCATTTCTACTGTCGCTCCAACCTCTACTAGTGTGATGATAAAGACACTTCGTCACCTTTCGTGGAATAAGCGTTAACAATTATTTACGAGGCGTACGTGACAATGTCAGTCTCCTTTATATATTCATACATACGATGTGCAACCTATCACTTGATACCTAATTGCGTTTGTAGATCACGGCAAAGTATGTGGATGGGTGCTTGTAATATGCGAAATTAAGGCCACCTCACAGTTGGAAACGAGTGACTTGGAGTGATTTGAGTTTGGATTTGGCTGATGCATCGAGACTTTACCTGCTATCAGGCATAGTGCCAACAATGAAGTACAGAGGAGTTGGTGGCGGTTTCCATGTTTAGGGTGTCATCCTCTTATTGTACTCAATACAACACTGAATGTGGTAAGATCTACATCTACATCTACATTTATACTCCGCAAGCCACCCAACGGTGTGTGGCGGAGGGCATTTTACGTGCCACTGTCATTACCTCCCTTTCCTGTTCCAGTCGCGTATGGTTCGCGGGAAGAACGACTGTCTGAAAGCCTCCGTGCGCGCTCTAATCTCTCTAATTTTACATTCGTGATCTCCTCGGGAGGTATAAGTAGGGGGAAGCAATATATTCGATACCTCATCCAGAAACGCACCCTCTCGAAACCTGGCAAGCAAGCTACACCGCGATGCAGAGCGCCTCTCATGCAGAGTCTGCCACTTGAGTTTATTAAACATCTCCGTAACGCTATCACGGTTACCAAATAACCCTGTGACGAAACGCGCCGCTCTTCTTTGGATCTTCTCTATCTCCTCCGTCAGACCGATCTGGTACGGATCCCACACTGATGAGCAATTCTCAAGTATAGGTCGAACGAGTGTTTTGTAAGCCACCTCCTTTGTTGATGGACTACATTTTCTAAGCACTCTCCCAATGAATCTCAACCTGGTACCCTCCTTACCAACAATTAATTTTATATGATCATTCCACTTCAAATCGTTCCGCACGCATACTCCCAGATATTTTACAGAAGTAACTGCTACCAGTGTTTGTTCCGCTATCATATAATCATACAATAAAGGATCCTTCTTTCTATGTATTCGCAATACATTACATTTGTCTATGTTAAGGGTCAGTTGCCACTCTCTGCACCAAGTGCCTATCCGCTGCAGATCTTCCTGCATTTCGCTACAATTTTCTAATGCTGCAACTTCTCTGTATACTACAGCATCATCTGCGAAAAGCCGCATGGAACTTCCGACACTATCTACTAGGTCATTTATATATATTGTGAAAAACAATGGTCCCGTAACACTCTCCTGTGGCACGCCAGAGGTTACTTTAACGTCTGTAGACGTCTCTCCATTGATAACAACATGCTGTGTTCTGTTTGCTAAAAACTCTTCAATCCAGCCACACAGCTGGTCTGATATTCCGTAGGCTCTTACTTTGTTTATCAGGCGACAGTGCGGAACTGTATCGAACGCCTTCCGGAAGTCAAGAAAAATAGCATCTACCTGGGAGCCTGTATCTAATATTTTCTGGGTCTCATGAACAAATAAAGCGAGTTGGGTCTCACACGATCGCTGTTTCCGGAATCCATGTTGATTCCTACATAGTAGATTCTGGGTTTCCAAAAACGACATGATACTCGAGCAAAAAACATGTTCTAAAATTCTACAACAGATCGACGTCAGAGATATAGGTCTATAGTTTTGCGCATCTGCTCGACGACCCTTCTTGAAGACTGGGACTATCTGTGCTCTTTTCCAATCATTTGGAACCCTCCGTTCCTCTAGAGACTTGCGGTACACGGCTGTTAGAAGGGGGGCAAGTTCTTTCGCGTACTCTGTGTAGAATAGAATTGGTATCCCGTCAGGTCCAGTGGACTTTCCTCTATTTTACAGCATTGTGTATTAACTGCTGTCGAGGAACGGTTCGGAGACGATTATTGTCTAGATCAACATGACTATGTAACCTGTCAGAAAGCCGCATCTATAAGGCAATGATTAGCGGACAATAACGTTTCTGAAATGGTCTGGCCTGGTCTCAGTACCGATTTGAACCTAAAGGAACGCCTGTGAGATGATTTAGAACGCTGGCTTCCTCCAAACCCAAGCGTCCAACATCATTATCTTCTCTGCTCTCGGGTGTTTAGGAAGAATGATCTGCAGCTGATCCACTGTCGTTCATATACGTCACTGAGGGAGTTACCGCCATAGTTATAGCAATAATGAAGGCGAAGGATCGACACGCTCCGTATTAATGCCCATGTACTCTTGATAGCCATGATAGTGGCGTCTTGGGCGATGAATAGGGTCCACAAGTTGGTAGGTCGTAACTAGCGAAAGCCACTCCTTGATGACTAGATCCCAGTTTTTGGAAACTGATTACTACGTGCCACGTTTAATTTCAGTTAGTTCCATATATTTGTCATGTTATTAAAATCGGGTGATTTTGAGGGCTAGTCAAGATGCGACACCGTGCCTGGGTGGTCGTCAAACCAGGAACGAAGGCGGGCAGCTCTGTGAACACGGCTGTTGTGAGGACGGAGTGCGCGCGGCATACTAGCCAGGAAGATGTAGACGAAAGGGCAACACCTGGTCACCGAGAATGATAGAAACACCACGATTAGTGTCCTCCATGTCCGGAATGAGTAAGCCGGGGTCGTGCTTAAAAACATGCACAGAACCACTTCCAGCTTGAACGACACACTATTCAAATTGTGAATTAAACACTACACGGCCGTCGGTGCACCTGGCAGTTGCATCACTTGTCAATAGGCAACATCACGACTTGGCAGACAACGTTCCGCTTCTCCAATTAGATATTGTGCAGTTTCTGTGTTGTTTGGGCCATTGAAGACGTTCATCTTTAAGTGTCGTTCTGAGCAATGGCCTTTCGCGAGGTAGTCGATTCCAAATGTCCTTTTTATTCTATTCCCTTCGCACTGTTCGCTTGGAAACTTTGTATTTGAAACAGTTTCATGCGGAGTGACACTCGTCTCAGTTCCGTGTTGGTTAACATCCTTTTAATACCACTGCTCCTGTGCCGTGTTGCATGGCCGTTATTGGAACACTATTCGTTGAAGACTAGTCGTACAGTCCGCGTTGATTCGCCAACAAATCGGCTACCTTCATTCATGGTATGGCCATGTGCACGTCCAAACACAATAGCTTCATATTTCCATTCTCAAGCCTCCGCGTCGGTCCATCTTATTCCGCTGGCACGTACACATCACTTTACCGAATGATTCACGTCAGTGGTAAAAGCTGATATGTGTACGTGGTACGATTCTATCAGCGCCGCTGCAAAGCGACTTGTGTCAACTTTTCAGGGCGGTACTAACGTTTTCTCCAGTGAAGTTACTTCAACCGTTGACATTTAGTTCTACATACGATAGAGAATAATAATAAAGACAAAAGTAGGGGAAGGCGGGGCAAGAAGGGGAGGTGGGGTAAGACGGGGAAGGGCTATAAGCTACAGTTAGAGTATTGCCATATGTGGATAGCTACGTCAACATCATCAATACACAGGTCCCAGTGTGTTGACATTGCTGAACCTTAGTTTCGCGGCGGTTTCTGTGAGCTTTGCAAGGTACGTACAATTGTTATACTGATTTGCAATGTTTTACACATTTCGAGGTCCTAAAACATGTGTTTCGTGAACATTTGTCCAGAATGTATATATAGCACTGAATAGTACGTCTTATTAACAGTAAACTGCTATGTCAGTAGTCAATGTTCACTAAATAGTGTTCATGTATGCGTAACATAACCTGACAGCATGCTTCCCCATCTTGCCTCTTCTATTTGTCCAACCATTACGTTCTTATCGTCTCTTGTGTTTACCTCGCTGCGGGTTCTGAACACGTACATTATACGTTGAATACAATTGTAAATAGAATAGTATTCGTTATTCCAACGTTTCCTAATTAATTACAAAGTATGCCTTAGGATATATGGTGAATACAAATACACAAAACGTGCAAAGTCAGTATTCTTGCTATGCTTTAACGACTGACTGTTGGAAATATGGTATTTACTATATAATATAGATTACCAGATTACCAGGAATGATCTAACTCAATAGTACGTTCCACGTGCTTTATTTCAGATGGTTCGCAAGTATCGGCGACAAACGTCTAGGCAAGATTGGTCGTTGGAATCAATAGAAGGCGCTGTAAATGCTGTTATAGAAGGTCATATGGGTTCTTTCAGGGCTGCTCGACAGTTCAACGTGCCACAGACAACGATTGAACGACATGTGGCAAAGAAACGTGCTAATCTTGGTTATACAGTTGTGAAAAGGTTAGGACCAATCACTAATGTGTTTACCCCAGAACAAGAGGCAGAACTTAAAGACAACTTAACGCAGATGGAAGGACAGTATTTTGGCCTAACACTTAAGGAACTTTGCGAACTTGCTTTTCAGCTAGCTGAACGAAACAACATCAAACATCCATTTAATACTGCAGCCAAATCTGCTGGAAGAGATTGGTTAAATGGGTTTCTTGCACGAAATCCTACCTTAACAATACGAAACCCAGAGGCCACGTCAATCGCACGAGCAATGGGGTTTAATCGAGTTGCTGTAGATCGGTTTTTCGATCTGTTAGAAAGTCAATTAGACACATTCAAGTTTACAGGAGACAGAATTTTCAATTGCAATGAGACTGGTTTAACAGTCATTCCAAAAGGTCACACAAGGGTGGTTGCTTTGAAAGGGCGCAGACAGGTGGGAGCAGTTACTTCAGCAGAAAGAGGCCAGACTGTGAATGCAGAAATCTGTGTTTCAGCGTCGGGGTGCTACGTACCACCAACCAGTGAACGTGGCATTTATGAAACCTCTCAGTAAATTTTACGAAGATGAAGTAAGGTCGTGGCTTCTGACCCATCCTGGAAAAGTTGTTAGGCTGCATCAGATCGCAAGTTTATTCGGCAAAGCCTTCATTCATTCAGCTACAATGTCCACAGCAGTGAACGGGTTTCGGAAAACAGGCATTTGGCCTGTAAACTGAAATGTGTTTCAAGAAAGTGATTACCTTCCCTGTTCAATTACAGACGTTCATCAAGCTCACACATCTGAAGTTACAGAAACGGATGACCAAATACCAGAGATGTTGTCAAGACGTAAAACACATGAACAATTAACAACTGACGATCAAGCCTCTGTTTCGTCTAACTTTCAGGTTACCAGCCCTGGAAATGGTGTTAGCTATTCCAGAGGTGGATAAAAGGATACCATCTAACAGGCGTGAAAAACCCGATGTTTTAACCGAATCTCCTTATAAGAGTGAACTATCTGAAGAAATTAAACGAAAAGGAGTCCCCAAACGTGCTGCATGTAAACGAAAACTCTTCTCAAAGATCTCAAAGATGTTTAATAAACTTGGCATACCACCAAAAGGACGTAATGACAACGAAAAAGTGACGAACGTTACTGACGTATCAACAACCCTTCATGCTCAAGGGATAATAAACTGAGGTCGAATGATAACGAGGAAGAGAGTGAAGGATGTTTATACTGCTATGACTTCTCTGAAGGAGGCTGGATACGGTGTATTAGCTGCGGACGCTGGGCGCACGACACTTGTGCAGGGACAGAAAGTGATGATGACGAGGCTATCCACACTTGTGTACTATGTGAAAGTAAGAGGCCTAAATAAAAGGTAATACCTGATTCTACAATTCGCAGAACCATGTTTCGAAACCTTATCGTCACATGATTTCTTTATTCCAGTCCTTATTTAAGCTTTAGAGATGAATTCATGCTAGTTCCCCATCTAACCCCGCATATGGGGCAAGACGGGGAATTGGTAGTTTATGTTTCAAATCAAGATATTTGCAACTGAATGTAACAAGTTTGCAGGTTTCTTTGCATGCTATTGTAATTCAGTGGTTAAGTAAACAAATGATAATCAATCCTACTTGAATTTGAAACTTCCTGGCAGATTAAAACTCTGTGCCCGACCGAGACTCGAACTCGGGACCTTTGCTTTTCGCGGGCAAGTGCTCTACCATCTGAGCTACCGAAGCACGACTCACGCCCGGTACTCAGGTCCCGAGTTCGAGTCTCGGTCGGGCACACAGTTTTAATCTGCCAGGAAGTTTCATATCAGCGCACACTCCGCTGCAGAGTGAAAATCTCATTCTGGAAACTATTGAATTTGTTTATTTTTGTCCCTTTTGTAAGCGTTTAAAGTTAGCTTCCCCATCTTGCCCCGCCTTCCCCTAATATTTTTTCTATCAGAGTCTTGCGTACTACATGAAAAATAATTTAGACAGCATACGTTCATGGTGTGAAAAGTGACAATTGAGTCTGAATAATGAAAAGTGCGAAATCATCCACATGAGTACTAAAAGGAATCCTCTAAATTTCGGGTAAACAAAAAAACATACAAAACAAAAGGATGTGAATTCAACCAAATACACTCACGTTTAGAAAAAAACCAGAACACTTTGAACGACTACAGGTAGGTCGTTCATATTCACAGTACATGTACGTTAGTTGGTTGGTTGGTTGGTTTGGGGAAGGAGACCAGACAGCGAGGTCATCGGTCTCATCGGATTAGGGAAGGACGGGGAAGGAAGTCGGCCGTGCCCTTTGAAAGGAACCATCCCGGCATTTGCCTGGAGCGATTTAGGAAAATCACGGAAAACCTAAATCAGGATGGCCGGACGCGGGATTGAACCGTCGTCCTCCCGAATGCGAGTCCAGTGTCTAACCACTGCGCCACCTCGCTCGGTGTACGTTAGTATGTTCTGCAGAAATGATCAGTATTTCAGTCACCTCATGGACCCTGATAAAATGTTCCATGCGTGATGACATCGATGCGCATAAGGCACGATAGGCGTCCTGTGGTATAGTCAGTCATCCACACTGCTTTCACCTGGTTTCGAAGTTCACAGTGGATTACAGCGCTACACTCATCGTTTCTCCATATCCCACACATTTTTGACCGGCAACAAGTCTGGTGATACGACGGGCTAGGGCAAAAGGCGGGCATCCTGCGGCACAAGAAGACACGCGTTGGTGTAGTAAGATGTGGCCGTGAATGGTCTTGCTGAGAAATAGCGTCTGGGGGTGTTGCGCAGAAAGGATATAGCTGGACACGCACCAACTGTGCCTATAGCAGCCCACACCACAAGGCCTTGAATTCGCGCTGTATGTCTCGTGTGAATGCAGTCACTGTGATGCCACTCCCCCTGCCTGCGGCGAACCAAAATACGGTCGTCATTCCGAAGCAAACAGAACCAGGATTGCCGGCCGGTGTGGCCGTGCGGTTATAGACGCTTCAGTCTGGAACCGCGTGACCGATACGGTCGCAGGTTCGAATCCTGCCTCGGGCATGGATGTGTGTGATGTCCGTAGGTCAGTTAGGTTTAAGTAGTTCTAAGGTCTAGGGGACTGATGACCTCAGATGTTAAGTCCCATAGTGCTCAGAGCCATTTGAACCAAGAACCTGGATTCGTTGGAAAACACTGTCTGATACCAGTCCTGTCTCCAGTGACGTCGTTTCATACACACCATAGCCGTCTAGCATGTTTCTGCCCATTCGTCAAAGGTAGGCGGAGAAGTGGACGACGCGTAATAAACGGCGACAGACTGTCACCGCCGCCCGCTGGTGGCCGAGCGTTTCTAGCCGCTACAGTCTGGAACCGCGCGATCGCTACGGTCGCAGGTTCGAATTCTGCCTCGGGCATGGATATGTGTGTTGTCCTTAGGTTAGTTAGGTTTAAGTAGTTCTAAGTTCTAGGGGACTTATGACCTCAACAGTTGAGTCCCATAGTGCTCAGAGCCAGACTGTCACCCCTGGTAGTGTACGATGTGTTCCACTGTTGCGCCAGAGCCGCGGACAGAGATCTGTCCTGCAATGCAATTCGGATGAGATGTTGATCTTCTCAGGGAGTGTTCTGTATGGTCTGACCTGGCCCATTTCGTCGTGTTCTACGGCCTACTGTGAACCATTTTGCACACACTCGTTGCTCTGCCGAAACACTTCGTCCCACTCGAGCAGCAGTTTTCCGGATGGATGCATCACATTCTGTCGTGCCAATAACGCGCCCTCTTTCAAACCCACTGATTTCGCGGTACTGTTCGCGCAAACGTCTGCGAGGCATCCTGCAAGTCTGCTCAAGTCGCGCTGATCCATTACGTTCGGTTTTAAACGACTACAAGAGCCTCAGGCACATTTTGCCCGTAGATGGTGTTGCGTCGTGATATCGATGTAGACCTAGAACCCACGGGCCAACACGATTCAAATGCTAACAATTTCTGCAGAACATACTAATGTACATGTCCTGTGAATGTGAAAGTCCTATCTCTGTCGTTGAAGGTTTGTTTTGTTTTATTTTATTTATTTTTTAACGTGAGTCTAGTTAGGGACTACGTATACGAATAAATTAATTTGCAACGGTCAGAAAAGTAATGTTTTTCGCCTCCGTAGGTGAGTGGTCAGTGCAGCTGTCTGTCATGCGGGGGACCCCGGTTCGATTCCCGACTGGTTTGGAGATTTTATCTGCTCGGTGACCGGGTACTGTGTTCCCCCCATCATCATTTCATCGTCATCCATGCGCAGGTCGCTTACGTGGCGTCAAGTAATGACTTGCACTGGGTGGTCGAACAACCACCCGATAGGGTCTCACGCCGAATAATGGCATGCCATCATTCCATTTTCATAGTTGTTGATGTGGGGAAGGAAAAGCAAAGACTGCGTTTTGTTGGTGGAACACTTAAGAGACGCAGCAGGTCTAGTGAAAAGACATCCTGCACTACGATTATCTCTATTCTTCTGCAGTGTTGCTGCGCAATGTGGAATCCCCTTCAGTCAGGACTGACGGAGAACATCGATCGTGTTATCGCGAAACAGGGATGATACTCGAATTGGGGTGCATGTCATTAAAAGAAAGGCGTTTATCGATGCGGCAAGATCTTCTCATCAAATCTTAAGTCACCCATGTTCTCCTCCGAACGTGAAAATATTTTGGGGGTGCCCATCCACAAAGGGAGAAATTATCATCGTAGTAACATAAGAGGAATCAGAGCCTGTATGGAAATTTTAAGTGTTCGTTTTTTCCGCGTACTGTAGAACAGTTGAGACATAGCATGGAGGTGGTTCGATGCACCTTCTGCCAGCCACTTATATGTGAATTTCAGAGCAGTCTTGTAGATTTAGATGTAGATGTACTACATGGCAGATCGAAACTATAAATGGTGCTTCATTGCTTCTTTAGTTGCAGATACATGGTGTTGCAGGAGCGATGGTAAATATTATGAATATGACAGGAATAATCATGTTGTTGTTGTTGTTGTGGTCTTCAGTCCTGAGACTGGTTTGATGCAGCTCTCCATGCTACTCTATCCTGTGCAAGCTTCTTCATCTCCCAGTACCTGCTGCAACCTACATCCTCCTGAATCTGCTTAGTGTATTCATCTCTTGGTCTCCCTCTACGATTTTTACCCTCCACGCTGCCCTCCAATGCTAAATTTGTGATCCCTTGATGCCTCAAAACATGTCCTACCAACCGATCCCTTCTTCTAGTCAAGTTGTGCCACAAACTCCTCTTCTCCACAATCCTATTCAATACCTCCTCATTAGTTACGTGATCTACCCACCTTATCTTCAGCATTCTTCTGTAGCACCACATTTCGAAAGCTTCTATTCTCTTCTTGTCCAAACTATTTATCGTCCACGTTTCACTTCCATATATGGCTACACTCCATACAAATACTTTCAGAAACGACTTCGTGACACTTAAATCTATACTCGATGTTAACAAATTTCTCTTCTTCAGAAACGATTTCATTGCCATTGTCAGTCTACATTTTATATCCTCTCTACTTCGACCATCATCAGTTATTTTACTCCCTAAATAGCAAAACTCCTTTACTACTTTAAGTGTCTCATTTCCTAATCTAACCCCTCAGCATCACCCGATTTAATTTGACTACATTCCATTACTCTCGTTTTGCTTTTGTTGATGTTCATCTTATATCCTCCTTTCAAGACACTGTTCATTCCGTTCAACTGCTCTTCCAAGTCCTTTGCTGTCTCCGACAGAATTACAATGTCATCGGCGAACCTCAAAGTTTTTACTTCTTCTCCATGAATTTTAATACCTACTCCGAATTTTTCTTTTGTTTCCTTTACTGCTTGCTCAATATACAGATTGAATAACATCGGGGAGAGGCTACAACCCTGTCTCACTCCTTTCCCAACCACTGCTTCCCTTTCATGCCCCTCGACTCTTATAACTGCCATCTGGTTTCTGTACAAATTGTAAATAGCCTTTCGCTCCCTGAATTTTACCCCTGCCACCTTCAGAATTTGAAAGAGAGTATTCCAGTTAACGTTGTCAAAAGCTTTCTCTAAGTCTACAAATGCTAGAAACGTAGGTTTGCCTTTTTTTTAATCTTTCTTCTAAGACAAGTCGTAAGGTTAGTAGTGCCTCACGTGTTCCAACCTTTCTACGGAATCCAAACTGATCCTCCCCGAGGTCCGGTTCTACCAGTTTTTCCACTCGTCTGTAAAGAATTCGCGTTAGTATTATGCAGCTGTGACTTATTAAACTGATAGTTCTGTAATTTTCACATCTGTCAACACCTGCTTTCTTTGGGATTGGAATTATTATATTCTTCTTGAAGTCTGTGGGTATTTTGCCTGTCTCATACATCTTGCTCACCAGATGGTAGAGTTTTGTCATGACTGGCTCTCCCAAGGCCGGAATAATCATTCGAAGCCAGAAAAGTGTAGTAAACATGGGCTGTAAAGTGCATGCCTTAAGAGCTATGAGCACTTCTTCATCTTCGGTCCTGCCTCTTCTGTTGCAAGTTCTTTACTTTCCAAATTCTGAGAGGCGGTAGTACAGACCAGAACAAGAAAAAAAGTCTAGTAAACACGGGCTCTAAACAGAGTACCTTAACAGCTCTAAGTACTTGTTTATCTACGTGATTGCGAAACACACGTTTTATTCTGAACAAATGTACGTTGTCCTCGATGGTGAGTGTTCATCGGAGGTGAGGGTATCATTTGGAGTGCCCCAGGGAAGTGTGGTAGGTCCGCTGTTGTTTTCTGTGTACATAAATGATCTTTTGGATAGGGTGGATAGCAATGTGCGGCTGTTTGCTGATGATGCTGTGGTGTACGGGAAGGTGTCATCGATGAGTGACTGTAGGAGGATACAAGATGACTTGGACAGGATTTGTGATTGGTGTAAAGAATGGCAGCTAACTCTAAATATAGATAAATGTAAATTAATGCAGATGAATAGGGAAAAGAATCCCGTAATGTTTGAATACTCCATTAGTAATGTAGCGCTTGACACAGTCACGTCGATTAAATATTTTGGCGGAACATTGCAAAGCGATATGAAGTGGGACAAGCATGGCAGTTGTGGGGAAGGCGGATAGTCGTCTTCGGTTCATTGGTAGAATTTTGGGAAGATGTGGTCCATCTGTAAAGGAGACCGCATATAAAACACTAATACGACCTATTCTTGAGTACTGCTCGAGCGTTTGGGATCCCTATCAGGTCGGATTGAGGGAGGACACAGAAGCAATTCAGGCGGGCTGCTAGACTTGTTACTGGTAGGTTTGATCATCATGCGAGTGTTACGGATATGCTTCAGGAACTCGGGTGGGAGTATCTGGAGGAAAGGAGGCGTTCTTTTCGTGAATCGCTACTGAGGAAATTTAGAGAACCAGCTTTTGCGGCTGACTGCAGTACAATTTTACTTATATTTCGCGCAAAGACCACAAAGATAAGATAAGAGAGATTAGGGCTCGTACAGAGGCATATAGGCAATCATTTTTCCCTCGTTCTGTTTGGGAGTGGAACAGGGAGAGAAGATGGTAGTTGTGGTACGAGGTACCCTCCGCCACGCACCGTATGGTGGATTGCGCAGTATGTATGTAGACGTAGATGAAATGCTAGTAGTTCTTAAGGTATGCGTTTTACATTCTATGTCCAAAAGATTTTTTTGCTTTGAATGATACTTCGTGTTATATCCCTGAATATTTACCATTCCTTCTGGGAGAACCTGTATATGTGCTTGTTACGCTTGAAATAGTTTGCTTACATTCTCTTGCTTTCCGTGGTTGTTTCGAAGTGCTATCGTGTTGTTATTGCGTCGAAGTGACTGTATGTAGCAACATGCGTGATTAAAATCAAATTGTAGAAGTCACCATGTGCTGCTGAAATTACTCTTGGTAGCCTATCTGATTAATTACATCATAGAGCTGCGAGTAATAACCGCTGATAAATTAATAAACCCATTCCGCGCACTTTTTGCTTAATGATATCTTTTCTACTAAATTAACAAAGCTGCTATTTAGCTCCAACGCCGTAAGGTAAAATAAGGACGCGACCACCCCCCCCCCTCCCCCCAGGCCTGAGAAACTCTGCAAGTCGGTCAGAACAAAAGCACCTGCTCCCTGACCCATCGTGGTTTGCAACTAATAACGTTACACTATGGACAACACTTCTTTACTTCCACGGCAGTTCTCCTTTGTATTTGCTTTTCAAACTTTTTTTTTCAAAAAGAAGCGAGCGAAAAGAGAAATGTGTTGAGCATTTTATAATCTAGCATCGCGTCTGAAACGGGAGGAAAGGAACAGCCTTTATAATAGAGACACACTCGTCCAATACTGAATTAGCCTGCAGGTTTACGTAAATGAGAAAAATATCAAGTTTCTCCCCCTTTACAAAAGCGAAACAGCTTTCACGGCATAATTACGGCAGTCCATTGTACGGGTGTGCACCTTTTCTCATCATATACAGTACAAACGCGGCCACAATGCTATGCTTGGATAGCCCGGGGGAGCTCCCCGTTTTCGTGCGAAGACAGACGTCACAGAAAAATAGTTTTCTTTCTTCATATCTTTTGGTTTGCTCACAGAGGTAGTCATTAGCGACCGGATTTTGTATTTGTGGAAAGTTAATAAACAAACCAAAACATAGACTGGCGAAGGGCGGACGGCACCAGAGGACGTCGTTGCCTACCAAGCGCATCCGTTGCGAGTGGTTTTGTTCATGAGGACCTAAAGGGACATCACACCTGAAAGTGCCTTCTTTCGATTAAGTATGCGAAGACAACAGAATTCGGAAGGACAGTAGCTAGTTCGAAGCCTATTACGGAAAACACGATAACGATATACAGTGTGGTCAGAAACCGTGTGAAGAGCTTGCAAGGGTGTTGCGGGAGTAGGTTTGCTGAGAAATAATTGCTAAGAAAAAAAATTCGATATCTTACACCGTTGCTGATTTAATTAGTATTGAAGTTAGCCAATCAGGTCGTTGCACGAAAATTCAAACAGCCCGGTAGAGAACGGTGTAGTCAAATGTATTCTTCGTTTGGTTTCATAAAACCGTAAAAGAGATCGGTACAAAACTTTACTATGGGACAGTAGCATGGCTCGACCCCAGTCAACAGCTGAGCAGCCGCTTGCGCTATCATCTACGCTATGAGAACAACTGAGGTTATTGTGTCTGGCGTATCGCTCGAATTTGCTCCTGCATCGACCTGATTGGCTAATTTCAGTGCTGATTAGATCGGAAACGGCACAAGGTATCGTATTTTTTGTCACCAATAACTATTTCTCAGCACACCCCACCCTTAAACAAATGGTTCAAATGGCTCTGGCACTATGGGACTTAACATCTGAAGTCATCAGTCCCCTAGAACTTAGAACTACTTAAACCTAACTAACCTAAGGTCATCACACACCTCCATGCCCGAGACAGGATTCGAACCTGCGACCGTAGCGGTTGCGCGGTTTCAGACTGAAGTGCCAAGAACCGCTCGGCCATAACGGCCGGCCCACCCTGAAACACGCGTACAAGCTTTGCACACTGTTGCTGACCAGTGTGTGCATATTATTTTATCTATTTATTTATTTACTTAACCCGAGAGACTGTGCCCTTCAGGTTTCTCTTACATCGGACCAGGCTTTCAAACCTGCAGTATTTTTTAGATCGCAATTACCTAAGAAGTAACAATTTTAGTACGACAAATGGTAATAAAATAGCATTAGTATCATTAAAAATTATTTCAGTTTATGTTGCTCATGCGAAATTCAGCTTGCCCTTTTCTCACAGGTCATCCTGCGGACCATGGATAAAGATCAGCATGCAGATTTCATATCCTAGGTTATCGGAAAGCGTTTAACACAATGCTATACTGCAATCTGTTAACAAAGGTTAGAGCGTACAGAACAGACTCTGAGATATGTTAGTGGCTCGAAGTTCTTTTAAGTAATAGAATCCAGCGTGTTGTCCTGGATGGCGAGTGTTCATCGGATATAAAGGTATCGTCAGAAGTGCATCAAGGACGTGTAATGAGATCACCCTTCTGCGCTGTATACATAACCTATTGCCGGCCGAAGTGGCCGTGCGGTTAAAGGCGCTGCAGTCTGGAACCGCAAGGCCACTCCGGTCGCAGGTTCGAATCCTGCCTCGGGCATGGATGTTTGTGATGTCCTTAGGTTAGTTAGGTTTAACTAGTTCTAAGTTCTAGGGGACTAATGACCTCAGCAGTTGAGTCCCATAGTGCTCAGAGCCATTTGAACCATAACCTATTGGCCGTACTGGGCGAGTAGCAATCAGCAACTGTTCACTGCTTTCGCTGTAGTGTACGGGAAGTGTCGTCTGTGAGTGGTTGTAGCGAGATACAAGATGACTTCGATAGAATTTCTATTTTGTTTGATGAATAGCACTTTGCTGTATATGTGGAAAAATCAAAGTTTATCGAGATGAGTTGAAAAAACAATCCTGCAGTGTTGGAATACCGTATCAGTGGTATGCTGCTTGTCAGAGTCTCGGTGACTGAATATCTTCGTGTAACGTTGAAAGGGGTAAAACCTTCCCGTCGAATAAATAAAAGAAATAATGATTGAACTTAATGCGTTTAGTCGAAACCTTCCCGTCTGGAATAAAATAATTTAACTTGCTTTCCGTCTAATGAAAGAAAGAAAGAGAATTGAACTTTTTGTGCCTTGCAGCTTTCCTGTCTGGACTTGCTTTTGACAACGTATCTGATCTGATAGTCTTTAGCGTGCACAATACTGTACGCCTTGTGCCTTTACTGGTAATAATATTAATGTGACTGATCAAAAGAAGATTATTTCGACGTGACCACATAAGCTTACGTCGTGGCCCTTAGTGCTGGTTGTCTATGCAAATGGTTCAAATGGCTCTGAGCACTATGGGACTTAACTGCCGAGGTCATCAGTCCCTTAGACTTACAACTAATTAAACCTAACTAACCTAAGGCCATCATACACATCCATGCCCGAGGCAGGATTCGAACCTGCGACAGTAGCGGCAGCGCGGTTCCAGACTGTAGAGCCTAGAACCGCTCGGCCACTCCGGCCGGCTGTCTATGCAGTGAACCTGAAAGCATACATATATATTTTCCTTACCTTTTATTTTACCGGGTCGCCTCTCAATAACGTCATCTGACTGCATGTCTGAATATACTCACACTGATCTATTGTTGATAATTATCTGGGTTGGCATTCATTAACTGGGATTGCAAATATGTGAGCTAAAATTGTACTTATTGTTCATTTGCTTTTTATGATTGAATTTACTGGTGAAAAATTCAATGTCGTTATTAAATAAAAAATTGAGAGAACGCAACAGAAGTTAAATCTTGTGGTTACTGGGTTCAATGAAAAATAATACGATATTGACTGAGATAAACTGATCTATTCTGAAATTGATTGAATATAAATTTTTAACTCTTTATAATGATTCCATTTATGTAACTTTAGTTTGGGGATCGTTTACATAAAACATTAAAATGTAACAACGAACTTACAATATGCAGTTAGCGCTTAAATACCTTTGATGTCTTCATGGCGTCGATTTTTAATAATTCATGAATAATTACCAATTATATAATTATAGTATTCTTCAAGTAATACATAGCTGGTGGCGAACAGGCACACCGCTCTGTCTCCACACACACAACTTCACTGCACAAAGGTTGACTCAAGAGTCTCCTACGACAATGCTGCGCGCTTCTCGCCGCGCTCCCTATTATCAATGCGCGGGCTCTCCCGCCAACAAAGAGCTTGGCGCGGATACTTCACTGTCACCATCGATATGAGTCCGCTGAGTGGTCAGCGTGACGGAATGTCAATCCTAAGGGCCGGGGTTCGATTCCCGGCTGGGTCCGAGATTTTGTCCGCTCAGGGACTGGGTGTTGTGTTGTCCTAATCATCATCATTTCATCCCCATCGACGCGCAGGTCGCCGAAGTGGCGTCAACTCGAAAGACCTGCACCAGGCGAACGGTCTACCCGACGGGAGGCCCTAGCCACACGACATTTCATTTCATTTTTCATCGATATGCAAAGAACTTCAATAAATTTTACAAAACATTTTTCTTACACACTATAATTGTTATTTACATATTTCGTAGCTTATAAATATTTTTCGTCAGTTTATTACTTTGATTTATTTATGTTTTGACCTGGTTGATTTTCTATTGACATATTTCAGAGGACGTGAAATGGAATCAGCTCTTAAGATCGGTAGTGTGGTAGGCGTATGATCTGCTTGGGTTTATTGAGAAATTGTAGGAAAGTGTAGTTTATCTAGAAATCAGACTGCGTACAGAAAACTCATGCGACCCTGTCTTGAGTTCTGCTTGAATGTTTGGGATCCCTTACATCTCGGATTAACGAAAGATATAGAAGTAACCCAAAGGAGTGCTGCTAAATTTATGACCAGTAGGTTCGATCAGCACTCGAATATTACGGAAATACTCCGCGAACTCAAATGGAATACCTGGAAGGGAAGAAGAATTTCTTTTATGAGACACCATCCACTTCAGAGAACTGGTATCTGCTCTACAGAGTGCGGAAAGAGTCTACTGCCACCAACATACGTCCCGCCTATATCTACATCTACGAGATTACTCTGATATTCACAATAAAGTGCCTGGCAGAGGTTTCAATTAACCACCTTCAATCTGTCTCTCTACCGTTCCACTCTCGAACGGTGCGCGGGAAAAACGAGCACTTAAATTTTACTGTACGAGCCCTGATTTCTCTTATTTTATCAGAAATGGTTCAAATGGCTCTGAGCACTATGGGACTTAACTTCTGATGTCATCAGTCCCCTAGAACTTAGAACTACTTAAACCTAACTAACCTAAGAACATCACACACATCCATGCCCGAGGCAGGATTCGAACGTACGACCGTAGCGGTCGCGCGGTTCCAGACTGTAGAGCCTAGAACCGCTCGGCCACCCGGTCGGCTATGATTTTATCGTGATAATCATTTATCCTATGTAGGTGGGTACCAACAGAATGTTTTCGCAATCGGAGGAGAAAACTGGTGACTGAAATTTCGTGAGAAGACCCCGTCCCAACGAAAAACACCTTTGTTTTAATGATTGCCACTCCAATTCACGTATCATGTCTGTGGCACTGTCTCCCCTATTTCGCAATAATAGCAAACGAGCTGTCCTCCTTTGAACTTTTTCGATGGCATCCGTCAGTGCCACCTGATGCGGATCCCACACCACACAGCAATACTCCAGAACAGGGCGGACAACGCCAAGGTTTTCCACTCGTCAAGGGTCGAAACGGTATGATCGCGGGCCCAGGAGAGGAGCTGCAGGCGATGTAGTGCAGTTAGCAGAGACACTAGCATGGGTCGTCTACTGCCATAGTCCATTAACGTCAAATTTTGTCTCACTGTCCAACCGGATATGTTTGTCGTATGTCCCACGTAGATTTCTGCGGTTATTTCACGCGGTATTGCTTGTTTGTTAGCACTGACAACTCTACGCAATCGTCCCTGCTCTCGGTCGTTAAGTGAAGGCCTTCGATCACTGCATTGTGCGAGGTGACAGATAACGCATGAAATTTGGTATTCTCGGCACATTCTTGACGTTGTGGATCTTGAAATACTGAATTCCCTGACGATACCGGAATAGGAAGTTTCATGCGTCTAGCTCCAACGAGCATTCCGCGTTCAGAGTCTGTTAATTAACATCGTGAGGCAATAATCACGTCGGAAGGCTATTCACGTGACTCGTCTGAGTACAAATGATAGCTCCGTCAATGCAGAGCCCTCTTACACACTAGTGGCTATTAAAATTGCTACACCACGAAGATGACGTGCTACAGACGCGAAATTTAACCGACAGGAAGAAGATGCTGTGATATGCAAATGATTAGCTTTTCAGAGCATTCACACGAGGTTGGCACCGGTGGCGACACCTACAACGTGCTGACATGAGGAAAGTTTCCAACCGATTTCTCATACACAAACAGCAGTTGACCGGCGTTGCCTGGTGAAACGTTGTTGTGATGCCTCGTGTAAGGAGGAGAAATGCGTACCATCACGTACCCGACTTTGATAAAGGTCGGATTGTAGCCTGCCGCGATTGCGGTTTATCGTATCGCGACATTGCTGCTCGCGTAGGTCGAGATCCAATGACTGTTAGCAGAATATGGAATCGGTGGGTTCAGGAGGGTAATTCGGAACGCCGTGCTGGATCGCAACGGCCTCGTATCACTAGCAGTCGAGATGACAGGCATCTTATCCTAATGGCTCTAACGGATGGTGCAGCGATGTCTCGATGCCTGAGTCAACAGATGGGGACGTTTGCAAGACAACAACCATCTGCACGAACAGTTCGACGACGTTTGCAGCAGCATGGACTATCAGCTCGGAGACCATGGCTACGGTTACCCTTGACGCTGCACCACAGACAGGAACGCCTGTGATGGTGTACTCAACGGCGAACCTGGGTGCACGAATGGCAAAACGTCATTTTTTCAAAAGAATCCTGGTTCTGTTTACAGCATCATGATGGTCGCATCCGTGTTTGGCGACATCGCGGTGAACGCACATAGGAAGCGTGCATTCGTCATCGCCATACGGGCATATCACCCGGCGTGATGGTATGGCGTGCCACTGGTTACACGTCTCGGTCACCTCTTGTTCGCATTGAAGGCACTTTGAACAGTGGACGTTACATTTCAGATGTGTTACGAACCGTGGCTCTACCCTTCATTCGATCCCTGCGAAACCCTACATTTCAGCAGGATAATGCACGACCGCATGTTGCAGGTCCTGTACGGGCCTTTCTGGATACAGAAAATGTTCGGATGCTTCCCTGGCTAGCACATTCTCCAGATATCTCACCAACTGAAAACGTCTGGTCAATGGTGGTCGAACAACTTAGCTGGCAGTAGTGGCGCTCGCTGTACTGCAGTAGTTCGAGTAACCAAGATTTTTGTGAGGTAAGCGATTTGTGAAATGCGTAGGTTAATGTTAGTCAGGGCCATTCTTTTGAAGGGATTTCTGGAAGTCGGATTGCGTTGAGCTAAAAATATTGTGTGTCAGTTAAAGAACAGTCGTGTATAATTCTTCAAAAAGGGGACGTTTCAACTTCACTGCGTCTTCTTGTGTTAAACAACTTGCTGGGAGCGACAGACCTGAGCACTCGTTTAACAGCAACACTCTCAATTCTACTGTATTAAACTCGCGCCTGCTGTTGCGTGAGCACGAGACGCCAGGCCGGTGAGTCCCAGGCATATCGCCGCTCCGGCGTACCCAGTGACCCGCTCGGCGGCCTCTCGACTAATCCTCCTCGACCTCGGTCGATTTGTCGCCGTCGCGCACCCTCCGCCAGCGGCCGAAGACCCTCTCAAAGCGAGCGGAGATAACTGACGTTCGGGACTGCTCCGTAATGGCGGGATTTTTCTCCGTGCGGCGGCGCCCTTTGTGTACGGGCCCTCGGCGCCATAACACGGCGTAAAAAAGAACCGCATGAGAAATGCCGTTCCCGGTCACGGTCGGACCTCTCCGTCATTTCGGAGCTCGGTAGCCGCGCGAGTTAATCCGGCGGCAATAACTCAGCGGGCGGCGCGCGCTGCGGGCTTAGCAGTCGGCGCACGCAGCATCTGATTACCGGCGGCGCGGCCAGCCACCTGGGCGTGGGCGTGCGCGGGCGCTGGACCAGGCTCCAGCTGACAGATGGGCCGGCGTCACGCCACGGCGGCTGGAGCGCCCACCGACCCACTATGTGATTCATTACACCTCCAACACACTCGCCCCAGTTTCTGTGATTACCGCCGACGGACCAGTTGGGGCAGCTGTTAAGACACTCGGCTCACATTCAGGTTCAAAACCCCCTTCAACTCCCTTCAGTCGGTGCTCACATCCGCCAACAGAGGTGTTACAGTTATACACTGAAGAGCCAAAGAACTGGTACACCTGCCTAATACCGTGCAGCGCTACCGCGAACACGCGGAACTGCGCCATACGACGTGGCTTCGACTTGACTAATGTCTGAAGTAGTGCTGGAGGGTAACTGACACCAGGAGTTCTGCAGGGCTGTCCATAAGTGCGTAAGACTGCGAGGAGGTCGAGATCTCTTCTGAATAGCAAATTACAAGGCGTCCCAGATATGCTAAATAATGTTGATGTCTGGGGAGTCTGGTGGCCTGTGGAAGTGTTTAAACTCAGAAGAGTGTTGCTGGTGCCACTCTGTAGCAATTCTGAACGTCTGCGGTGTCGCATTGTCCTGCTGGAATTGCCCACGCCCGTATAACTGCAAAATGGACACGAATAGATGCAGTTGATCAGACAGGATGCTTACGCACGTCTCAGAGCCGGCCGCTGTTGCCGAGCGGTACTAGGTGCTTCAGTCCGGAACCGCGGTGCTACTACGGTCGCAGGTTCATCTGCATCTACGTCTACACGGATACTCTGCAAATCACATTCAAGTGCCTGGCAGAGGGTTCATAGAACCACCATCACATTCTCTATTATTCCAATCTCGTATAGCGCGCGGAAGGAATGAACACCTATATCTTTCCGTACGAGCTCTGATTTCCCTTACTTTATCGTGGCGATCGTTCCTCGCTATGTAGTTCGGTGTCAACAAAACATTTTCGCATTCGGAGGAGAAAGTTGGTGATTGGAATTTCGTGAGAAGGTTCCGTCGCAACGAAAAACGCCATTCTTTTAATGATGTTAGCCCAAATCCTGTATCGTTTCTGTGAAACTCTCTCCCATATTTCGCTATAATACAAAACGTGCTGCCTTCCTGTGAAGTTTTTCGATGTACTCCGTCAGTCCTCTCTGGTAAGGATCCCACACCGCGCAGCAGTATTCTAAAAGAGGACGGGCAAGCGTAGTTTAGGCAGTCTCCCTAGTAGGTCTGTTACATTTTCTAAGTGTCCTGCCAATAAAACGCAGTCTTTGGTTAGCCTTCCCCACAACATTTTCTATGTGTTCCTTCCAATTTAAGTAGTTCGTAATTCTAATACCTAGGTATTTAGTTGAATTTACAGCTTTTCTATTAGACTGATTTATCGTGTAACCGAACTTAAACGAGTTCTTTTTAGAATTCATGTAGATGACCTCACACTTTTCGTTATTTTGGGTCAACTGCCACTTTTCGCATCATTCAGATATTTTTTCTAAATCATACTGCAGTTTGTTTTGATCTTCTGATGACTTTATTAGTCGGTAAACGACAGCGTCATCTGCAAACAACCGAAGACGGCTGCTCAGATTGCCTCTCAAATCGTTTATATAGATAAGGAACAGCAAAGGGCCTGTAACACTACCTTGGGGAACGCCGGAAATCACTTCTGTTTTACTCGATGACTTTCTGTCAATTACTACGTACTGTGACCTCTCTGACAGGAAATCACAAATCCAGTCACATAACTGAGACGATATTCCATAAGCATGCAATTTCACTACGAGCCGCTTGTGTGGTAGAGTGTCAAGAGCATTCCGTAAATCCAGAAATACGGAATCGATCTGAAATCCCTTGTCAGTAGCAGTCAACACTTCATGTGAATAAAGAGCTAGTTGTGTTCCACAAGAACGATGTTTTCTAAACCCGTGTTGACTGTGTGTCGATACACCGTTTTCTTCGAGGTTATTCATAATGTTGGAACACAATATATGTTCTAAAATAATGCTGCATATCGACGTATTAACGATATGGGCCTGTAATTTAGTGTATTACTCCTACTGCCTTTCTTGAATATTGATGTGACCTATGCAACTTTCCAGTCTTTGGGTACGGATCTTTGGTTCAAAAAAATGGTTCAAATTGCTCTGAGCACTATGGGACTTAACATCTGTGGTCATCAGTCCCCTAGAACTTAGAACTACTTAAACCTAACTAACCTAAGGACATCACACACATCCATGCCCGAGGCAGGATTCGAACCTGCGACAGTAGCAGTCACACGGTTCCAGACTTAAGCACGGATCTTTCTTCGACCGACGGTTTTATGTGATTTTAAGCATGGAGCTAATGCATCAGCATACTCCAAAAGGAACCTAATTGGTATACAGTCTGGTCCAGAAGACTTGCTTTTATTAAGTGATTTAAGTTGCTTCACTACTCCGAGGATATTTACTTCTACGTTACTCATGCTGGCAGCTGGTCTCGATTAGAATTCTGGAATATTTACTACGTCTTCTTTTGTGAAGTCATTTCGGAAGGCTGTGTTTAGTAACTCTGTTTTGGCAGCACGAATCATGCCTCGGGCATGGATGTGTGTGATGTCCTTAGGTTAGTTAGGTTTAAGTAGTTCTAAGTTCTAGGGGACTGATGACCTCAGATGTTAAGCCCCATCTTAGTGCTTAGAGCCATTTGATCCATCACGTTTCGGAGTCTTATCTAGAAGTGTCCCATATCACCCCAACTGCACACGCCCCACACCATTACAGAGCCTCCACCAACTTGAACAGCCCCATACTGACATGCAGGGTCTATGGATTCATGGGGTTGTCTCCATCCCCTCACACGTCCATCCTCTGAATGCAATTTGAAACGAGACTCGTCCTACCAGGTAACTTTTTTCCAGTCATCAACAGTCCAGTGTCGGTAGTGACGGACCCACGTGAGGCGTAAAGATTTGTGTCGTGCAGTCATCAAGGGTACACAAGTGGGCCTTCGGCTCCGAACGCCGATATCGATGATGTTTCATTGAATGATTCGCACGCTGACACTTGTTGATGGCCCGGCATTGAAATCTGCAGCCGTTTGCGAAAGGGTTGCGCTTCTGTCACGTTGAATCATTCTTTTCAGTCGGGGATGGTTCCGTTGTTGCAGGATCTTTATCCGGCCGCAAGGACGTCGGAGATTCGATGTTTTATCGGATTCCTGATATTCACGGTACACTCCTGAAATAGTCGTAGGGGAAAATCCCCACTTCATCGCAATTCCGGAGATGCTGTGTCCCATCGCTCGTGCGCCGACTATAACATCACGTTCTAACTCACTTAAGTCTTGAAAACATGCCATTGTAGCAGCAGTAACCGATCTAACAAGTGCGCCAGACACTTGTCTTATATAGGCGTTGCCGATCGCAGCGCCGTGTTCTGCCTGTTTACATATCTCTGTATTTGAATGCGCATGCCTATGCTAGTTTCTTTGGCGCTTCAGTGTTTTCAGGATCCATTATATTGCACACCTATCGTATACGTCGGTAACTTTCCAATATTAAGCTGTAGTGTCTTCCCATCCATCCAACAGGTAACGAAGGGGGCTTCAAAAAGTAGATAACACATTATTGTTTCATGTCATGTGACTTTTACTGAATGCTTCACTACACTTCAAAGAGATACATGGTACTATTTTTCAACACAGTCACAAAGTCCCTGTAAAAAACAGTCGGCACGTTCCATCAATTGTTCACTTCCTCAGCGATAAAAATCCCACTCCTTGGCCACGAGGCCATTCGGGGACCGCTCTGTAAGCGTTTCCATTGTTGAAAAACCTCTTTTCCCTGAATTGCTGGGAATCGGGTCGTAGGGTGCCTGGACATTTTCGTCTGTCGTTGACGTCAGTCTCCTTCCTTCCAGATAACCATCACTCACGTCTGCGCGACCTTGGTCAAATTATTGTCACCGTTTCATTACGGCTGGACGCGAAAGCTCTTTTGGTTCATATGCGGCCAGAAGTTCCCGTTCAATCTACGTGCAATTTATATGTTTTGCCCACGATAATCTTACTGTCCCGTGTACTTGGATATTTGCACAACATTTCCAGTTGCCGCACCATTTCACTCGCACACTTGAAGCAACCTATTTTCTGTAGCTACGCAAGAGGTCTGCAGGGAATCCGGAACATGTACTCTCTCCTGACAACGCACCACTTTCCACTTTTGTTGCACAACGGTCTTAGAAGGGGTGGACATGTGCAACTTATATTGTGAAGTCCCTACGAACGTACTGTCGCTGTCAAGTAACGATCTGCAGCTCAATTAAACGGCGGTCGCTTAGCTATCGCCGCGCAGCCAGCGTAGACATCGCGTCAGCTATATTCGTAGAACACATCGCAACCTCATCAGCTTCGGAATTACATCACCGAATTACACGCCATTGGCTGCAGACTGTCATACACGTGGTGGCTTTATAAATAATTTTTAAACCAGTTTGTAGTAATTCTTAACAATTTTTAATAACGTAAAGTATTTTTACGTATTGATTTACTTCAGATTACATTAATCGCGGATGAAAATCATATTCTGTTGTAAGGACCCATCAAAAAGTTTCCATTTGAAGGTGTTGCTGCAGCGTATATGCGACGTAGTGCGACTCCGATGCGGGTGTATAAGCACCGACGTGTCGGCAAGGGATTAGCATGGCGGTCGTGCGGTAAAGAGGGAAACTCGAATTATGGCGACATTGTTACAAAATACGTCGAAAGAGGGCCAAGAGGCTGTCATACATTTTTTGGCTGCCGAAGAATAAACACCGGTAGACATCCATCAGAGAATGAAGAATATGCAGTAAGTAGCTTGTCTGTCGAAAATCACCGCTGTGGAATGATGCACGAAGTTCCACGCCCCGCCCACACGTCGCAAACTTCTCAACGCAAACGTTGCGCGATGTCAAGTGGGTGACACTTGAGCACCCCGCCCTATAGCCCTGATCTCTCCCCATGCAATTATCATGCCTTCGGTCCCTTAAAAATGGCCTTGATTAGTCGACGATTCCAATCAGACTAGGATGTGCAGCAGGCAGTTACGGATGTTGTCTCGCAGCAGTGTTTTACCAAACAGGCATCTGCGAACTGGAGCGTCGGCAGGGCGATTGTCTCACAAGGGGAGGCCACGTCGTTTGGAACGCGGCTTTACTGAAAACTTCGTACACTCGTAGTTCTCCATGAGGACAACAAAATGTGTAAGCAGTAGTGCGTATTTCTCAAGCTTTATTGACAAAATAGCAAGATAATTTCGGTCGTCAAAAATATACCTGTGCGTGGCCATTTTTACCATGAAGCGGTGGCAGCCGAGTGGTTAGCATTCAAGTCCGGTAATCGCTGGATCGAGTCCCATTCTCCAGATGTTTTTTTTTTCAACAGAGTAAATTTCTTTACTATTTATATTACAGTTGATATAATGGGAAAAATAAGTGTAATCGGATGAACTTTTATTAAATTTACAATGTTATTTGGCAGTCTACAAATTTTTATTATCACAAATAATATAATATTCATAGCTATCGACTATTAAACGCCCAAAAGCATAAAGTGATACTGAAAATGTATCTTCTTGCGGTCGTACATTTTCGTGACCACCGCTCCCAGCAGTTATGTAAAGTGGCTACTGTGGTGTCACCGCCAGACACCACACTTGCTAGGTGGTAGCTTAAATCGGCCGCGGTCCATTTAGTACATGTCGGACCCGCGTGTCGCCACTGTGTAATCGCAGACCTAGCGCCACCACCAAGGCAGGTCTCGTGATACGAGAGAGCACTCGCCCCAGTTGTACGAGAACCTAGCTACCGACCAGATGTACGAAGCCTTTCTCTCTCATTAGCCGAGAGACAGAATAGCCATCAGCTAAGTTAATGGCTACGAACTAGCAAGGCGCCATTAGCCATACAGTGATTGTACTTAAAGTCTTCTGTGTATCGTCAAGATCGATGTACCACAAGGAATGAGTAAAGTTAAGTATTAAACCTGCTCCGTACTTTTCTTCCTAACATTAATTACGTATCCTGTTCCAGTACTTCACGCCCGTCTGCGTTAGTCTAGCTTGCATTTTCAGCCATCTCAACTTCACGGTGTCGGCCCAGCTACCGACACAACAGCTACATTCCTGGCAAGACTTTTTGCAGTATCGCAGGAGGAACATTCAGCTTCTCATAGCCCTAACATAGACCTCGTTCAAACAGAGTGTTACTGATAATGGAGTCTTTGTCGCCTTATAGGCGTTGTTGACTAAGATCAACTCACCATGTTCAATCTCACGACCGTTACAGCGTGTATTTAAAGCAAACCTGATTTCCATCCTCACTGTGGTGCTACTAGCGCCACCCTTACGCATTTGGTGGGCAATTTGAATAGACATCATCTTGCAGGGGTAGAAACACGCCTACTGATTTCCATTCTTGTCGTACAACTCCTTCATGGTGTTTCGATTTCTTACCGTCAGTGTAGACAATGTGCTCGTTAAAAAAAACCAAGCTTGGCTAGATTTCGAGCCCTTCAAAAAAATGGTTCAAATGGCTCTGAGCACTATGGGACTTAACATCTGAGGTCATCAGTCCCCTGGAGCTTAGAACCACTTAAACCTGACTAACCTAAGGAAATCACACACATCCATGCCCGAGGCAGGATTCGAACTTGCGACCGTAGCGATCGCGCGGTTCCAGACTGAAGCGCCTAGAACCGCTCGGCCACTGCGGCCGGCTTCGAGCCCTTCCCCAAAAACTGCTCCTGTTATGGAGACACAAACTGGCGTACATTAGTTGCGCAAGAAAGAGCAATAATAGTACAAAATGTTTTTTTCCTGGCCAGGTTAGCACTTTAATATTATTGTCTACGAGTTTTTTTCTCTAACTTTTTAATTAAATGGATAGTAGTGACAATGTTTCGTGCACTGCTACCTCGACTGTGTCATTTACACTCCGTAAATCATTTGCTGGAGTTACCGTGGTGAGAAATATATTGTCCTCATGTCGCTGTTACTTAAACTAAATAGTCTTGAAACCCCTAATTAGTTCACTTCAGTATCATCAGAAAAAAGCATAAAGAAATATGTGAAAGACGACCGAGTAAGTGCTGCTTGTGACATTATTCTCAACTGTTTTACTGCCCAGTCACCAAAGTCTTATTCTTCTAAAGTGTTCTTGCCTGTTTCATTGAAGAAGATGAGAGTCCACTGGCACAGTCAAAGACAAAGAACAACAAAAACAATAAAACCAGTCATCCCACGTATTATCTGACTACGCGCCTCCCGGCCTGGACATAAACAGCTGTACAGCCACCCGTCTTGCCTTGAAGGACAGACTGGCTGGGGCACCCATTGTCCCAGCCGAGTGAAATATTGCCGAGGATCCGGCGGGACTGGTGTGTGACAGGCTGCTGATGGACTTCTAATGGGTAACATTACTTACCGAGACCAGCTCGGGCGGGAATGCGGAGGATCTGTGGACACAAGAGTAGCAGAGTCTTAAGCGCTGTAAAGGCAGTGTACCAGATAATACAATGTGTTACGGAGTATTTCACCATTGCCACCAAAGCCACGGGTACATAATTCCAATCTATTCCTGCTTGTCTGGATGTCATCCACTAGTAAATATGTCAAGTACCGAAAAATATTAATATAACATATCGCGGTTACGTACTGCTTCCTGACTCGCCAATGAAGCGAACAGGATGAGTGCTCACAGTGAACTCGTATTACCAAGTGCCGCGGTTCAATTCTCAACCATTCACATAAAAACGCTATGTGGTTTCCCTGAATCGATTAACCTCTTGTTTACCAATGGTTACTGTGCGAAACTACACTGAAGCGCCAGAGAAATTGTTATAGTCATGCGTACTCAAATATAGAGATATGTAAATATGCAAAATACGGAGCTATGGTCGGCAAGGTCTATATAAGACACTAAGTGTTAGGCGCAGTTGTTAGATCGGTTACTGCTGCTACAGTAGCAGGTTATCAAGATTTAAGTGAGTTTGAAAGTGGTGCTATAGGCGCACGAGCAATGGGATAGCGGTGATGTAGGGATTTTCCCGTACGACCATTTCCCGAGTGTACCGTGAATATCAGGAATACGGTAAAACATCAAATCTTCGACATAACTGGGCCGGAAAAAGATTCTGCAGTAATGGGACCAACAACGACTGAATAGAATCGTTCAACGTGACAGAAGTGGAACCCTCCCGCAAACTGCTCAGATTTCAATGATGGGCCATCAACAAGTGTCATCGATATGGGCTTTCGGAGTTGAGGCCCATTCGTGTATCCTTGATGGTTGCACGACACAAAACCTTACGCCTCGCCTGGGCCCGTCAACACCGACTTTGGACTGTTGACGATTGGAAACACGTTGCCTGGTCGCACGAGTCTCGTTTTAGATTGTATCGTGCGGATGGACGCGTACGTGTATGGAGAAAACCTCATGTATCCATAGAGACTGCACGCCAACAGGGGACTGTAACAGCTGGTGGGGGTTCTGTAATGGTGTGGGGCGTGGCCAGTTGGAGTGATATGGGACCCCTGATACGTCTACATTCGACTGTGACACATGACACGTAAGCATCCTGTCTGATAACGTCCATCCATTCATGTCCATGGCGCATTCCGACGGACTTGGGCAATTCCAGCAGGACAACGCGACACCCCACACGTCCGGAATTGTTGCGGAGTGGCTTCAGAAATACAGGGCTATTACAAATGATTGAAGCGATTTCATAAATTCACTGTAGCTCCATTCATTGACATATGGTCACGACACACTACAGATACGTAGAAAAACTCATAAAGTTTTGTTCGGCTGAAGCCGCACTTCAGGTTTCTGCCGTCAGAGCGCTCGAGAGCGCAGTGAGACAAAATGGCGACAGTAGTCGAGAAAGCGTATGTCGTGCTTGAAATGCACTCACATCAGTCAGTCATAACAGTGCAACGACACTTTAGGACGAAGTTCAACAAAGATCCACCAACTGCTAACTCCATTCGGCGATGGTATGCGCAGTTTAAAGCTTCTGGATGCCTCTGTAAGGGGAAATCAACGGGTCGGCCTGCAGTGAGCGAAGAAACAGTTGAACACGTGCGGGCAAGTTTCACGCGTAGCCCGCGGAAAATTGGCTCATGCCACACCTGGAGACCGACAGCGCCGACTTCATCTTTCAACAGGATGGTGCCCCACCGCACTTCCATCATGATGTTCGGCATTTCTTAAACAAGAGATTGGAAAACCGATGGATCGGTCGTGGTGGAGATCATGATCAGCAATTCATGTCATGGTCTCCACGCTCTCCCGACTTAACCCCATGCGATTTCTTTCTGTGGGTTTATGTGAAAGATTCAGTGTTTAAACCTCCTCTACCAAGAAACGTGCCAGAACTGCGAGCTCGCATCAACGATGCTTTCGAACTCATTGATGGGGACATGCTGCGCCGAGTGTGGGAGGAACTTGACTATCGGCTTGATGTCTGCCGAATCACTAAAGGGGCACATATCGAACATTTGTGAATGCCTAAAAAAACTTTTTGAGTTTTTGTATGTGTGTGCAAAGCATTGTGAAAATATCTCAAATAATAAAGTTATTGTAGAGCTGTGAAATCGCTTCAATCATTTGTAATAACCCTGTACTCTTCTGAGGTAAAACACTTCCGATGACCACCAAACTTTTCCAAACATGAACGTTATTGAGCATATCTGGGATACCTTCCAACGTGCTTGCTACGTACTCTTACGGAGTTATGGACAGCCCTCAGGATTCATGGTGTGAATTCCCTCCAGCTCTATTTCAGACATTAGTCGTGTGCAGGCCACGTCCCGTTGCTTGCTCATGGGGATCCTACACGATATTAGGTAGGTGTACCAGTTTCTTTGCCTTTTTAGTGAAGATGTAGAGATACTCATTCAGTAATACAATATAAATCTCAGACGGAGACCGCCGGGAGGATTTTACGACAAAGCCATTGTCGCGTTTGTCCTGCCACTGCGCAGATTGCACAGAGTGATGTCAATTTTCACTCATCTATGGCTGCATCACACTATGCTGTAATTCATCATTACAGATGTCGCTTTTCCAGTGGTCTCGCAGAAATAAGTCAACTTCAAGGGTACGCTGATACGATGCCCAGGTGTACGGGTAGCTGGCCGGCTATGGAAAAACTTTAAACCCTTTCAGCTGGTCACACTGCAAAGAATGTCCACAGGTTTCACGAGAGCTCTTTAGTACGTTTGGCGTTGCGAGATTGGCGACTGGCTAGACTGTCAACGTTCAACAGTTCATGGAGGCCACAATTTGAATTACTGTGTTACTTTTCAATAACGAATATTCCGTAACGTTCGGAAACTGAGTATGGGTGGGAAACCAAACGTACTTTCTTCACGGATAGTGAAACAGGTTTATAGTCGCTTCTTATGGAGGGAATGATTGTTGGACGTCCAACCATGGATGAAGGGTATCAGACGGATGCCATATTCATTGACTTTCGGAAAGCGTTTGACTCGGAGCCCCACTGCAGACTCCTAACTAAGGTACGAGCATATGGGATTGGTTCCCAAATATGTGAGTGGCTCGAAGACTTCTTAAGTAATACATTCCTGGAAATGGAAAAAAGAACACATTGACACCGGTGTGTCAGACCCACCATACTTGCTCCGGACACTGCGAGAGGGCTGTACAAGCAATGATCACACGCACGGCACAGCGGACACCAGGAACCGCGGTGTTGGCCGTCGAATGGCGCTAGCTGCGCAGCATTTGTGCACCGCCGCCGTCAGTGTCAGCCAGTTTGCCGTGGCATACGGAGCTCCATCGCAGTCTTTAACACTGGTAGCATGCCGCGACAGCGTGGACGTGAACCGTATGTGCAGTTGACGGACTTTGAGCGAGGGCGTATAGTGGGCATGCGGGAGGCCGGGTGGACGTACCGCCGAATTGCTCAACACGTGGGGCGTGAGGTCTCCACAGTACACCGATGTTGTCGCCAGTGGTCGGCGGAAGGTGCACGTGCCCGTCGACCCGGGACCGGACCGCAGCGACGCACGGATGCACGCCAAGACCGTAAGATCCTACGCAGTGCCGTAGGGGACCGCACCACCACTTCCCAGCAAATTAGGGACACTGTTGCTCCTGGGGTATCGGCGACGACCATTCGCAACCGTCTCCATGAAGCTGGGCTACGGTCCCGCACACCGTTAGGCCGTCTTCCGCTCACGCCCCAACATCGTGCAGCCCGCCACCAGTGGTGTCGCGACAGGCGTGAATGGAGGGACGAATGGAGACGTGTCGTCTTCAGCGATGAGAGTCGCTTCTGCCTTGGTGCCAATGATGGTCGTATGCGTGTTTGGCGCCGTGCAGGTGAGCGCCACAATCAGGACTGCATACGACCGAGGCACACAGGGCCAACACCCGGCATCATGGTGTGGGAAGCGATCTCCTACACTGGCCGTACACCACTGGTGATCGTCGAGGGGACACTGAATAGTGCACGGTACGTCCAAACCGTCATCGAACCCATCGTTCTACCATTCCTAGACCGGCAAGGGAACTTGCTGTTCCAACAGGACAATGCACGTCCGCATGTATCCCGTGCCACCCAACGTGCTCTAGAAGGTGTAAGTCAACTACCCTGGCCAGCAAGATCTCCGGATCTGTCCCCCATTGAGCATGTTTGGGACTGGATGAAGCGTCGTCTCACGCGGTCTGCACGTCCAGCACGAACGCTGGTCCAACTGAGGCGCCAGGTGGAAATGGCATGGCAAGCCGTTTCACAGGACTACATCCAGCATCTCTACGATCGTCTCCATGGGAGAATAGCAGCCTGCATTGCTGCGAAAGGTGGATATACACTGTACTAGTGCCGACATTGTGCATGCTCTGTTGCCTGTGTCTATGTGCCTGTGGTTCTGTCAGTGTGATCATGTGATTTATCTGACCCCAGGAATGTGTCAATAAAGTTTCCCCTTCCTGGGACAATGAATTCACGGTGTTCTTATTTCAATTTCCAGGAGTGTAGAACCCAGTATGTTGTCCTCGACGGTGAGTGTTCATCGGGGTGAGGTTATCAGCTGGAGTGCCCCGGGGAGGTGTGGTAGGTCCGCTGTTGTTTTCTATCTACATAAATGATCTTTTGGATAGGGTGGATGTGCGACTGTTTGCTGATGATGCTGTGGTGTACGGGAAGGTGTCGTCGTTGAGTGACTGTAGGAGGATACAAGATGACTTGGATAGGATTTGTGATTGGCGTAAAGAATGGCAGCTAACTCTAAATATAGATAAATGTAAATTAATGCAGATGAATAGGAAAAAGAATCCCGTAATGTTTGAATACTCCATTAGTAGTGTAGCGTTTGACACAGTCACGTCGATTAAATATTTGGGCGTAACATTGCAGAGCGATATGAAGTGGGACAAGCATGTAATTGCAGTTGTGGGGAAGGCAGATAGTCGTCTTCGGTTCATTGGTAGAATTTTGGGAAGATGTGGTTCGTCTGTAAAGGAGACCGCTTATAAAACACTAATACGACCTATTTTTGAGTACTGCTCGAGCGTTTGGGATCCCTACCAGGTCGGATTGAGGGAGGACATAGAAGCAATTCAGAGGCGGGCTGCTAGATTTGTTACTGGTAGGTTTGATCATCACGTGAATGTTACGGAAATGCTTCAGGAACTCGGGTGGGAGTCTCTGGAGGAAAGGAGGCGTTCTTTTCGTGAATCGCTATTGAGAGAACCAGCATTTGAGGCTGACTGCAGTACAGTTTTACTGCCGCCAACTTATATTTCGCGGAAAGACCACAAAGATAAGAGAGATTAGGACTCGTACAGAGGCATATAGGCAGTCATTTTTCCCTCGTTCTGTTTGGGAGTGGAACAGGGAGAGGAGATGGTAGTTGTGGTACGAGGTACCCTCCGCCACGCACCGTATGGTGGACTGCGGAGTATGGATGTAGATGTAGAGGTGTCGTGTACGTTGATTGCGTGATTTATTTGACGCTTGGAGTTAGATACATAGTAAATGATATTTATTCGCAATTGCGAATTTGGACTACCATCAGCTGTAGAATGGAATGACGACAATGAAAATTTGTGCCGGACCGGTACTCGAACCCGGATATCTCGCGGTCGCCTCAGAATTTGGCTATCCGAGCATGACTCACGACGAGACCCAGACTTCCATATGTCGTCAACCGTGTGTCTACAACCTGTTCTTTCAACTAAAATGTCTCCTCTGTACGGGAATACACATATTGGATGTACGAGTTCAGATTGTGTGGGCATGTTTGACGACATATGGAAGTTTGGGTCTCTCCGTGAGACGTGTTCGGATAGCCAAATTGTAAGGCGGCCGCTCGCGATAATTGGGAAATCCGTGTTCGAGTGCCAGCCGGGCACATATTTTCACTGTCGTCATTCCATTATACAGCTGATGGCAGATCATATTCCCAACTGCGAATACGTTTCATGTATTTCGTAACGGCTGTAGTCGCTGCAGTGCCTGTTCCTTCGAATATGCACGTTTGTCCGAAGGAACTTTGCATTGTAACTCGCAATAATACATTCACCGCAATATCGTACGTATCGTAGCTACGTAGTGGTCCGTTATGAGATTTCCTGGTCCGCAAGGAAGATTCAAATCAGATTTTAAATAATAAATATATAGTGAAACACAGCATTCGCAGCTAAATATATTAAGTAGATGAGATACGGCAGTTACAGGTACGAAATACAAATACAGCGTAATTACTTTTATCTCCTGAAAATTTCGTTAAATTTTTCTGTGACTGCCCGTTCCAGAGTACTACATTCTATACAGCCTACTTTCGAAGTAAAAACTCAAAAATATGTTACAGTATGTTACTATATAATGAAAGTGTTGTCTTTCCTATTTAAGACCTCAAGGTCACGTATCTCAGTAAATCTGTACAGTTTCGACAGAAATTCATGAGTTTGGCTAACAGATTTTCGTACGTTTGTAAGTTCATTCTATTCCTGGGCAGCGGGTCGTGATATTTTCTTGTCGACGTCGTCGGAAATTGGAATGCCGGCTGAAAATGCCTGTTCCGAATTTTGCAAGAACTATCAGCTATGTTCAGTAGGAGGTCTGGAGCATAAACGTGGAGCGTAAGCCAAGCCAAGTCTGGAGCGCAGGTCTGGAGCCCAAGTGTGGAGCATGTAATGGTTCTCTATTTACGTGACTATTACGGCACTCCAACCCCAGTTCTCGATACCAGTGATATCGTACTACTTTTCTGCGAAGTAACAGATACATTTTTGTGAGAATATTCACATTTGGTTTTATTAATGTATAGGTACTCCGATGTATCGATATATTACAGTGATATGGTTCTTGTGTGTATTCGTTTTTGTGAGACTGTCATAATCTTTGACTTACTTGTAACCGCTTTGGCGTCAATGCGCACAGAGCAGTCTTTGTTTCACTTTGGCAGAAGTTATGTTGTTATTTCGCTTTGTAAAAGAACAGTCAAGTTTTGTGTTTGGTTAAAGTGGAAATTAAATATATGAAGATTGATACAAAACTGTTTTCGTGATGATTTGACAATTAAGAAGAAGTATATGTGAATTTACAAGAGGTTTATTAAAAATGTGGATCGTGAATACCAAGTCAAAAATTATTTCTACCATACCATTGTTCTGATCTGGATTGTTTGATCATTAAGAATTTCCTGAAAAACGCATTTGTTAGGGCTTCAAATATTGCTAAAATACAGATCTGAACCTTCTAGCAGTCAAAGTGGAATCACCCTAGAATCAACAAGATGAGCCAAAACGACTTCGACGAAATCTACCCGTGTTCCCGGGCTCGATTCCCGGCGGGGTCAGGGATTTTCTCTGCCTCGTGATGACTGGGTGCTGTGTGATGTTCTTAGGTTAGTTAGGTTTAAGTAGTTCTAAGTTCTAGGGGACTGATGACCATAGCTGTTAAGTCCCATAGTGCTCAGAGCCATTTGAACCATTTGAACGAAATCTACGTGGGAATCCATTCAAGATAAGTGCCAAATCAATGACTTTTTTACAGTGACTTCATTATTTCCATTCTGACGATACCATCCACAGTTAATAACTTTGTTGTTGCTAGATAAAGCGAACATACGCTGCGTGAGCAACATTATTAATCTGATTTCTAACCTATCATACAAGTCGTGGTATTGTTAGAAGCATAAGTACAGAGTGTGAGGCAAGCACGTTAATCTGGTAGATACTAGTAGATAACACTGGTAGATGACACTTATAGATAAAAATGGTAGATATGACTTGTGGATGCAGGTGAATAAGAGTGGAGGATAGAGGGGCGGATAAGGGTATTGCATAACCTGTGTGGATAACACTAGTGGAGACCGTTGGTGGATTAAACTAGAGGATAAGGCTGATGCGTCACACGGATGGTGCATACGGTTGAAGCAAACATCACATCGAACGTGACTTGAATTCTGTTGAGGAGAGAGTTTCTTTCCCCTGCAAATCGAAAAGTATTTTGAAACACCTGTCGCATGATGCTCCATCCATCTTCTGACTCCATATCTGTTTTGTGACATTCTCCTGTAAAAGCGTATGTACCTACATGCCACATGGCTCATAGGGTCTATAACCTGGGCTTTTAGCCAGAAAATCGGCTACTTCGGAGCTGTTATTGTTCTGTTTTTTACGCCAATAACGGCAACGGCTGTTTAGTCGTCCCCTCGGGTACGCCATGGCTGTTAAGCTGTGCTAGTCATCATTCTCCAGCGATATATCCATCCCTACATTCTTTGCCAAAGTCTCTATGCAACTGTAACAATTTTCCAGCAAAAAAAAGAGAGAAAAGAGTCATTCCTGTCAATACGTATACTGCTGTCTACCTGAACAGATACGTAGCCCAGTCTAGCATTATTTCCTGATAATATTTTCAACTACCAATAAAATAACCAACCACAAACGCACACATTCTTTGTCAAGTTATTGGGTGGGTAGGGAGTTTGTTGAAAGCGTGTGCGATGAAGATCTATTATTATGCTGTGGGAATCTGACAGACCGTGTTCAGCGTAGATCGGAAGATACAGTTGAGAGAGTGAATTTGGGTTCAGGTTATTTTTCGGGGTGAAAGAAAGTTGATAACGTCTTTGGAGGGGTTTAATGTTCTGTGTGGTCGTTAAGGAACAAATCGAGAAAAAACTGAACTCCGCCCGAACCGGCCGTGAAGGCCCAACGGTACCGACCAGCCGCCGCGTCATCCTTAGCCCATAGGTGACACTGGATGCGGATTTGGAGAGGCGTGTGGTCAGCACATCGCTCTCGCGGCCGTATGTCAGTTTAAGAGACCGGAGCCGCTGCTTCTCGTAAAGTAGCTTCTCAGTTTGCCTCACAATGGATGAGTGCACCCCGCTTGCCAACAGCGAAAAGATTTTCCATTATTCTTGATCTAAAGAGCGATTTGTCTCTTTGGAATCGCTAATAAACGCGATACTTCGTAGTCTATATAGCTGTAAGGTATCACATGAACTAATGGGAGAGAGCTCTTATATGTAATACGTTCTACTAGACCATGCACCTTCCATGCTAGCACAGGTAATAAGTAACTCTGCCTAGCAGGCGACATCGGCGGCCGGAATGGCCGTGCGGTTCTAGGCGCTACAGTCTGGAGCCGAGAGACCGCTACGGTCGCAGGTACGAATCCTGCCTCGGGCGTGGATATGTGTGATGTCCTTAGCTTAGTTAGGTTTAATTAGTTCTAAGTCCTAGGCGACTGATGACCTCAGAAGTTAAGTCGCATTGTGCTCAGAGCCATTTGAACCACTTTTGAGGCGACATCTAACGAAGTGAGACCATCATTGTGATTGTGTAGCTGTTTCAGATGTTCAATGTCTCGTAATTTTACAGTGTCCTGTCATAACTCCGTAATAACATCGCCCGGCGAAAAACGTATATGAAGTTTACTTGGAGATGTGGAACTTCACGTCGGAACGCGTTGTAAAGTATTAGTGAACTAAACTGCGTGTGCTTACGATTTTCATTGTGTATACTTTCTTTCACAATAAACGTAATCTCAAGTCGCAGCTGTGGTTATTTGTTCCTGAATGCACAACGGACAAATCTTCTAAATGTCAGAACGCGGCGTTTAGACAAACCGAGCCTTAAGGAAAGGCAATGTTGACTGGCTTTTCTCCAACGCTGTCACTGCAAAGTTGTCATCCTGTGATTTGTGTCGTCAGACTTGAGATGGAATAAGTTGCAATGCACAGAATATTCAGGAAGACTTGTGTCGCCGTCGTGAGAGGAAGATACGGTAACCAATTATGAACGTAATATAAATGCAAAATACTTTCCTGAGCGCCATTTGTTTGTGTCAAAGGCCTAGTCACCGTTTGACAGGGAACTGGTAGACAAAGCGTGCACGGCCCATCAGCGCACCAGTGAATTAATAGCAAAGCTAGCTTCTAAATCTGGAAGTTTAGCAGACACGACATCCAATACGACGCACCGGATCGTAATTAATCGTCTGGCGAAGGTAATACTTCCGCTGTTGGCAAAGACTAAAAGATCTGTCCAGTAGCCTGATGTCTTTCGACTTTAGAAGTCGCAAACGCAGTCAATTGGTAATAAATGACTTTCAGAGTCGCAGCAGACAAAAGAACGTTGACTATATACACGAACCGTATCTCAGCAGCAGTGAAGCCGTTGTTGTCGACATTTGTGACAAATGACAGACAGAATTTACGTTTGCCAAGTGAGAGCATCTGAAAACATTATCCTGCATTTCTTTTATCCGTCTCCTACAAACTTAAATGTGACCTTACTTTTTAAAAAACTCAAAAGAAAGCCAAGAGATTATTCTATAAATTCTAATTAAAATGAATCCGACATCTATCTTCCTCCCCAAATCTTTGTGTCACGATTCAAGCGCCAATCAGTGTAAACAATGAGCTGTAGCTACATGGTGTGGATAAAAACACGTAAAGGCCAAAACAAAGCACATTACCGAGCGTGATACATTGTATTTAAACAGTTGTAATTCAAAACAGCTTCCAGTCGTCCGGAAATGGTAAATATAGGACCTGTATGATTTTCAAGGGTCTCTCATACCATTCTTCCTGTAAAATAGTGGCTAATTCAGGTAGCAACTATGGAGTGGATAGCGATAACACGGCCTTCTTTCCGAAGTAGGCCACAAAGTCTCAATAATGTTGAGATCTGCTGACTGGTGGCCATGGGAGGTGCGACATCACATAAACAGTCTTGCACGATGCGAGCTGTGTGAACAAAGGGCCTGTTGATATGGAGCACGGTATCACAAATGGATACTGTATCAAGGAATGAACCTGTGTGCCAAAATAGTCACAGATTCCTTGCCAGTAATGTGACGTTGCAGAGTAACCAAAGATCCATGGAATACCACGTTATGGCTCCCGAGATCATCACAGAACACCGCCATGTTTCGCTGTTGGAACGTAAACACGACCAGACGTCGAAAGAGTATAAAAAAAGACTGATCCAACCTAGTGAGTTTCTTCCATTGCCCCATAATCCACATGGATTCGACACCATGTTTTCCCGTTACAGATATTTGCGTAACAGATGTGTGGCTTTGGAATTCCAGTTCGCCCTCCATTTCCCTGCTTATGGAGCACCCTTCGTGTTGTTTTGGTGCTGACGTGGTCCACAAGTCCGACATTAAGTTCAACAGTGATTTCTGCAGCTGTCGTCGTCTTATTTTTCGTCAAAATCCTCTTCAGTGACTGTCCGTCACTGTCAACTCACACTTTCTACATCTACATCTACATCCATATTCCGCAAGCCACCTGTCGGTGTGTGGCGGGGGGTACTTTGCGTACCTCTATCGGTTCTTCCTTCTATTCCAGTCTCGTACTGTTCATGGAAAGAAAGATTGTCGGTATGTCTCTGTGTGGGCTCTAATCTCTCTGATTTTATCCTCATGATCTCTTCGCGAGATACTTAGGAGGGAGCAACATACTGCTTGACTCCTCGGTGAAGGTGTGTTCTCGAAACTTCAACAAAAGCCCGTACCGGGCTACTGAGCGTCTCTCATGCAGTCTTCCACTAGAGTTTATCTATCATCTCCGTAATGCTTTCGCGATTACTAAATGATCCTGTAACGAAGCGCACTGCTCTCCGTTGGATCTTCTCTATCTCTTCTATCAACCCTATCTGGTACGGATCCCACACTGGTGAGCAGTATTCAAGCAGTGGGCGAACAAGTGTATTGTAACCTACTTCCTATGTTTTCGGATTGCATTTCCTTAAGATTCTTCCAATGAATCTCAGTCTGGCATCTGCTTTACCGACGATCAACTTTATATGATCATTCTATTTTAAATCACTCCTAATGCCTTCTCCCAGATAATTTATGGAATTAACTGCTTCCAGTTGCTGACCAGCTATATTGTAGCTAAATGATAAAGGCTCTTTCTTTCTATGTATTCGCAGCACGTTACACTTGTCTACATTGAGATTAAATTCCCATTCCCTGCACCATGCGTCAGTTCATTGAAGATCCTCCCCCTTTCAACTTTCGTTCACGTTGTCACTTAACGGGTGATATATGCGATATAAATCTTCGATACGTGCCTCTTGGAACACCAAACAGTTAGGCTCCCTTGGTAACGGAGACACCCACCCTATGAGCACCAACAATTTACATATGTTCGAATTCACTTAGCTCACAACTACACGGAACTCTGTTCTGACCGCGATTGACACTTGAAACGTATTGAGGAGACTTGACAGGTGCCGTTGCGGTAAAATATAATAGCGCCATCTGCAGGCTTGGCTAGAATCTCCATTTACGTTCAAGCTCGCATTTCTCGCACTGATTTCATGCTTTTTCCGATTCTTGTAAAAGTTACATGATTTGCGAGGGTACTGATTTGCTGTGGATTTGAAAAGTATTAATTAATAATTACTGTTGTATGATCGCCGAATGGATGTGCGTTTTCTTTTTCATTGCATCTGATTTAATGATCGCTTACCGACGCCCTTTTAGATTGCTAGATATGTTACTATTCCCACATCATTTTTGCAGAAATTTTTGTTTACAGATATATCTTTGATTGAAATGAGCTGAAAGTCGAATAATGCAAGGAAAGATCATTTGTTAACGTTGTTGAGAAATCAAACTAGCTGATGTCATATTGTGGATAGCGTTTCAAATAAAAGACCTTGGAATGACAGATCGCAGTTGTGTACGAAATGGAATAATCTTTTTGATGCACTGTTGATAAGAGTGTAACATATATATATTTCATCCCTGCAACGAAACAATTCAGGTTTTGTAGCCAGTATTTGCTAGGATTCTTCCCGATAATAAATGATGACAATAATTTCCTGACGTATTAATAAAGAATATTTCTCAAGTTTATAAAGAAATGTTTTATTTTTCAAAAGTAGCACAATAGCTAATTGCACTATATAATTAATACGTTATTACGTAAATTGATTTAGAAGAGTCACAGCAGAAAACGAGAAAACAGCAACAGAAACACTGGATCGCCCACACATTCATCTCTTCTCATGAAATCTAGATTTCTACATTTCATCAATAAAGGCTAGACAAAGAAAGAAATTCAGAACGACAGAGGCTAGCAACACCACATTTAGAAAAGAGGATAGGTAGCACTATGAGTATTGCAGAGGTAAATCTCTTTTCGGTACTATATATAAAATATTTTCAAAGATACTAAGAAAAAGCTACTAATAACCTGATAAAATATCTTGGAATTGAATAAAATCAGATTTTGGAACAGTACATCCTATTCAGCCGGCACACCTGTCATCAAATACGTAGAAGCATATAGAGCCAAACGCCCGAAACACATTTATTGTTTATTAACTACCAAGGAAGCCTTAGTTCAAAACTGACAATGCTGTATGTTAAAGCAATAACAAATCTAGGTTAGCGACAAGAAAGTGATTTGTCTCCAGTACATTTTTATACATACGTGTGTGCTGACGATGTGCCGGCCGGTGTGGCCGTTCGGTTCTAGGCGTTTCAGTCTGGAACCGCGTGACCGCTACGGTCGCAGGTTCGAATCCTGCCTCGGGCATGGATGTGTGTCATGTCCTTAGGTTAGTTGGGTTTAAGCAGTTCTAAGTTCTAGGGGACTGATGACCACAGAGGTAAAGTCCCATAATGCTCAGAGCCATTTGAACCATTTTTTGCTGACGATGTAGTGAAACGAAGGGTGAAGAAAAAATAGTTTTACTCAAATTACAATAAAGAAAGTAAAATTAAAGGAATAACACCCCTTGGTCGCAAACATTAAGTCTTTTGACGTATGTTTCGGCACTACTATGAGTGCCTTCATCAGAAGTAAAACATTCAAACTGGCATGTCACGTCCGCAGCTCGTGGTCGTGCGGTAGCGTTCTCGCTTCCCACGCCCGGGTTTCTCGGGTTCGATTCCCGGCGGGGTCAGGGATTTTCTCTGCCTCGTGATGACTGGGTGTTGTGTGACGTCCTTAGGTTAGTTAGGTTTAAGTAGTTCTAAGTTCTAGGGGACTGATGACCATAGATGTTAAGTCCTATAGTGCTCAGAGCCATTTGAACCATTTGGCATGTCATGTATAAAATAAATATCAAACGACATGCCAGTTGGAATGTTTTACTTCTGCCGAAGGTACTCATAATAGAGCCTGTTATTGCTTTAATTTTACTTTGTAAACGGTCGCTGACTACGCAGCCAAGTTTAAAACTTCAATAAAGGAAGTTATTTGATGATATCTCCCTTGCTTAGTGATCAAATTCTTTCTGCCGATAGTGAGTATACTTTCCAACAAGCAATTTATTAATTTTAGATAATTGTCAATTATTTTGGAGCAAGGAAACGACAGTTATGGATTTTAAAGATGAAGGCACGGTCCGAAGCAAAACTGTAATAAACTATCTGAAATAGACAGATCCCGTGAGCTTCCCAAACGAAGGAGACGGACTGAACAAAATACAAAAAGAAATGAATCATGTTGTCATATAAAGAACACCAGATAGAAAAGTGAGAGAATAAATTTCATCGAATTTCTATAAATTATGGCAATACTATTGATACTATGAGGGTACGTCAATTATTATCCGCGAAGTAGTTATAAAATTTTATTGCAATCAAATAGGAAACTTACAAGAACAACATTTTTGGACATAGTCTCCTTGCGTTTCTACGCACTTGGTCCATCGTTGTACAAGTTTCCTGAAGCCCTCATAAAAGAAAGTTCTCGGTTGAGATGCGAGACAAGTGATAGTCAGAAGGGGCAAGATCGGGACTATAAGGAGGATGATCCAGTACTTCAAATTTGAGTTTATGGAGCGTTTCAGCAGTGTGGGCAGTAGTATGCGGATCGGCATTGTCGTGCAACAACACAACACTTTTTGACAGCAATCCTCGATGTTTGCTTCGAATTGCAGGCTTTAGCTTGGCAGTAAGCATCTCACTGTAACGTCCACTGTTTATTGTTGTGCCCTCTTTCCCCATAATGTTGCAGTACTGAACCTTGTGCATTCCAAAAAACCGTAAGCATCAGTTTTCCTGCGGACGGTTGGGACTTGTTTTTCTTGCCCGGCGAATTTGGATGATTCATTCCATACTCTGCCGTTTACTCTCCGGGTGGTAATGATGGATCCTTGTTTCGTTACCAGTAATTATCCCGTCTAAGTAGTTGTCCCCTTCGTTACCATAGCGATACAAATGTTTTCTTGCAGATTTCCAAACGAGTTTGTTTATGCAACTGTGTGAGTTGTTTTGGGCCCTATCTTGCACAAACTTTATGAAACCCACGTCTGTTGTGGATGATTTCGTAGGCAGAACCGTGACTAATTTGCAGACGATGTGCCACTTCGTCAATAGTTAATCGTCTGTCCAAGAGAATCATTTCACATGAACGCTCAATGGTATACTGTTCGCGTACTGTACCGAAAGTCTTCGATGAATATCGGCCCCTGATACGCCTTCCGACCACAAAAAAACGGGTCACTGAACGTTGCTCTTCTTTGGTGCAAATAGACAGCGAAGCAGCGATAACGAAACTAACCTAGAAGCTTGAAAATTGCAAAGATATAACAACAAATAAAAAAAGCATGCCATCATCAACGTAAAACAGTAGTACCAGAATAAACAAAAATATAACTAATCTCATAGCCGACGCCACGTGATCGACAGTGGCGCCATCTGTACTGCGTATATAATCAGCGCCCGCATCTCGTGGTCGTGCGGTAGCGTTCTCGCTTCCCACGCACGGGTTCTCGGGTTCGATTCCCGGCGGGGTCAGGGATTTTCTCTGCCTCGTGATGGCTGGGTGTTGTGTGCTGTCCTTAGGTTAGTTAGGTTTAAGTAGTTCTAAGTTCTAGGGGACTGATGACCATAGATGTTAAGTCCCATAGTGCTCAGAGCCATTTGAACCATTTTTATAATCAGCGCTTCCTCGAGTTCCCTTCGCAGTTCGCCGCTGTACCTCCGAGGATGTCTCCCGCAGTCGGAGACGAAATGTCAGGGGAGAGTTTTATACTTCGACCACGGCCTATCAGCCCGGAAGTTTTATGTGAAGAGACACACCCATGCCCGAGGGAGAACTCGAACCTCCGCCGGGACCAGCCGCACAGTCCATGACTGCAGCGCCTAAGACCGCTCGGCTAATCCCGCGCGGCAGTGCACATTTTGTGACATCAAGGGATCACCAGTTTGGTACTGGAGGGAAATGTGGGGAATAAAAACCGTAGAGAGACCAAGAGATGAATACAAGAATGAAATTCAGATGGATGTACGTGCGGTAGTTATTCGAAGATGAAGAGCGTTGCACAGGATACAGTAGCTGGAGAGCTACCTTTGGACTGAAGACCACAAGAAGATGGTTCAAATGGCTCTGAGCACTATGGGACTTAACATCTCTGGTCATCAGTCCCCTAGATCTTAGAACTATTTAAACCTAACTAACCTAAGGACAGCACACAACACCCAGTCATCACGAGGCAGAGAAAATCCCTGACCCCGCCGGGAATCGAACCCGGGAACCCTGGCGCAGGAAGCGAGAACGCTACCGCTCGACCACGAGCTGCGGACCGCAACAAGAGCAGCAGCCTCTGAACTCAACAACTAGTACAATGGATGAACTAATATCGGTATTTTAATGTCACACATTTGCAATTTTTTGTATTATCGCACACTTTTTTTCAAGTATAATACCTGAAAATGGCCTGTTTATCACATCTGTTCTTCGCAAGACGGCATGTTTGTAGAGTTGTAACAGTTGCCCAGCGACCAGTGACGTCGATACGTCAGGCGTGACAGCAGTTGGGTAAACATGCCGGAGCCAGAGCAAACGGTCGCGTTCCCGGCATGCACTTTAGTCACCCTGACAGTTCTGCGCGGTTTTGCCAGCTAGCGGTGTTTCTGTCTCTCCGCTGTGCTGTCTCAGTAATCGCGAGGTCCGCAGAGACTTCTCCCACTTAACTTTTCTCCTTTATTCTTTCACTTGACACTTGTTCTTTTTTTTTTTTTTTCGTCAGCGCACGCAGCAGCTCACGCAGGTCCTAAACTTTTTGCACGGTTCTGACAATCGCGTTTATGCTCTAGTCGTGCCTCGCTCTCCACTCTGCCGTAATTAAAAAAAACCTCTGAAGGGGAAAAGACTAAGAAAAGACGGGAAGTCGCACTGCAAAAGTACTTTGCTCGGTCGAATTACCTGCGCAAGAACACTTCGCCCACCCCTGCACCCTCCCTTATTTTTTTCTTTCTTCTTTTTTCTCTTCTCTCTCTGCCGTCTTCATTTTTCTTCAGTTTTTATTTTCTGCTAGCGACGCCGCATGATGCTTTTTTAAAACGTGGGCGGGCAGCGAGCGTCGCGGCGAACAAAAGCAAATACAAAATTGCTGCGCCGAAACAAAACTAAATGGGAAAAAAGGGAAATAAGACACGAGCGAGCAGCAGTATAGCAGCAGCAAAAAATTCGCCTGTGGTAGGCAAAAGAGAGAGAGAGAGAGAGAGAAAGGGATTGGAAATAATGGAGCGCGATAGGGACGGAGAAGGAGGTAGTGCTGTATTAAACTGCAACTTTGTAAGGAAAACACTTGGCCGGGGGTCGGGCTTTCAGCCTCGTCATCGCTGCGGAAGTTGGACGGCGGCGAGCCGCCGGATGAATTATTGATTCGGCGGACCGGCCGGTGCCCGCTGTTTGGTGTGTGTTTGATGGAGCAGTCTTTCACTCGTTATGGGCCCAACTTGTTCGCCTCGGCGGAGGGAGTTATTGTCGCGGAAGCGCGCGGCTTCCAAACTTGCCGCAGCCCCCCTAACAGTCTGCCGCGTGTCACGAGACGAGGTACCCCCATCCAGCCCTAGACGCTTTTTCTCGCCTCCTTCTCCCCCTCTCCCCCCCCCCCCACCCCACACCACACCCGAACGAGTGAGAAAGTGCACGGAGGCACTTCTGCTGGTCTCGTGAACTCAACACGTCGTCTACACGAGCACGTAGTTTCTGGAATCAGTACGCAAGCTATACGGCAGTTGTTGTTGTGGTCTTCAGTCCTGAGACTGGTTTGATGCAGCTCTCCATGCTACTCTATCCTGTGCAAGCTTTTTCATCTCCCAATACCTACTGCAACCTACATCCTTCTGAATCTGCTTAGTGTATTCATCTCTTGGTCTCACTCTATGATTTTTACCCCCTACGCTGCCCTCCAATACTAAATTGGTGATCCCTCGATGTCTCAGAACATGTCCTACCGACCGAGCCCTTCTTCTAGTCAAGTTGTGTCACAAGCTCCTCTTCTCCCCAATTCTATTCAATCTCTTCTCATTAGTTATGTGATCTACCCATCTAATCTTCAGCATTCTTCTGTAGCACCACATTTCGAAAGCTTCTATTCTCTTCTTGTCCAAACTATTTATCGTCCACGTTTCACTTCCATATATGGCTACACTCCATACAAATACTTTCAGAAACGACTTCCTGACACTTAAATCTATACTCGATGTTAACAAATTTCTCTTCTTCAGAAACGCTTTGCTTACCATTGCCAGTCTACATTTTATATCCTCTCCACTTCGACCATCATCGGTTATTTTGCTCCCCAAATAGCAAAACTCCTTTACTACTTTAAGTGTCTCATTTCCTAATCTACTTCCCTCAGCATCACCCGACTTAATTCGACTACATTCCATTATCCTCGTTTTCCTTTTGTTGATGTTCATCTTATACCCTCCTTTCAAGACACTGTCCATTCCGTTCAACTGCTCTTCCAAGTCCTTTGCTGTCTCTGACAGAATTACAATGTCATCGGCGAACCTCAAAGTTTTTATTTCTTCTCCATGGATTTTAATACCTGCTCCGAACTTTTCTTTTGTTTCCTTTATTGCTTGCTCAATATACAGATTGAATAATATCGGGGAGAGGCTACAACCCTGTCTCACTCCCTTCCCAACCACTGCTTGCCTTTCATACCTCTCGACTCTTCTAACTGCCATCTGCTTTCTGTACAAATTGTAAATAGCCTTTCGCTTTCTGAATTTTACGCCTGCCACCTTCAGAATTTGAAAGAGAGTATTCCAATCAACATTGCCAAAATTTTTCTCTAAGTCTACAAATGCTAGAAACGTAGGTTTGCCTTTCCTTAATCTTTCTTCTAAGATGAGTCGTAGAGTCAGTATTGCCTCACGTGTTCCGACATTTCCATGGAATCCAAACTGATCTTCCCCGAGCTCGGCTTCTATCAGTTTTTCCAGTCGTCTGTAAAGAATTCGGGTTAGTATTTTGCAGCTGTGACTTATTAAACTGATAGTTCGATAATTTTCACATCTGTCAACACCTGCTTTCTTTGCGGATTGGAATTATTATATTCTTCTTGAAGTCTGAGGGTACTTCGCCTGTCGCATACATCTTGCTCACCAGACGGTAGAGATTTGTCCGGACTGGCTCTCCCAAGGCTGTCAGTAGTTCTAATGAAATGTTGTCTACTCCGGGGGCCTTGTTTCGAGTCAGGTCTTTCAGTACTCTGTCAAACTGTTCATGTAGTATCATATCTCCCATTTCATCTTCATCTACTTCCTCTTCCATTTCCATAATATTGTCTTCAAGTACATCGCCCTTGTATAGACCCTCTATATACTCCTTCCGCCTGTCTGCTTTCCCTTCTTTGCTTAGAACTGGGTTTCCATCAAAGCTCTTGACATTCATGCAAGTGGTTCTCCTTTCTCCAAAGGTCTCTTTAATTTTCCTGTAGGCAGTATCTATTTTACCCCTAGTGAGATAAGCCTCTACATCCTTACATTTGTCCTCTAGCCATCCCTGCTTAGCCATTTTGCACTTCCTGTCGTTTATCATTTTTGAGACGTTTGTATTCCTTTTTGCCTGCGTAATTTACTGCGTTTTTATATTTTCTCCTTTCATCAATTAAATTCAATATTTCTTCTGTTACCCAAGGATTTCTACTAGCCCTCGTCTTTTTACCTATTTGATCCTCTGCTGCCTTCACTATTTCATCCCTTAAAGCTACCCATTCTTCTTCTACTGTATTTCTTTCCCGCATTCCTGTCAATCGTTCCCTTATGCTCTCCCTGAAACTGTGTACAACCTCTGGTTCTTTCAGTTTATTCAGGTCCCATCTCCTTAAATTCCCACCTTTTTGCAGTTTCTTCAGTTTTAATCTACAGTTCTTAACCAATAGATTGTGGTCAGAGTCCACATCTGCCCCTGAAAATGTCTTACAATTTAAAACCTGGTTCCTAAATCTCTCTCTTACCATTATATAATCTATCTGAAACCTTCCATTGTCTCCAGGCCTCTTCCATGTATACAACCTTCTTTCATGATTCTTGAACCAAGTGTTAGCTATGATTAAGTTATGCTCTGTGCAAAATTCTACCAGGCGGCTTCCCCTTTCATTTCTTATCCCCAATCCATATTCACTTACTATGTTTCCTTCTCTTCCTTTTCCTACTGTCGAATTCCAGTCACCCATGACTATTAAATTTTCATCTCCCTTCACTACCTGAATGATTTCTTTTATCTCATCATACATTTCATCAATTTCTTCGTCATCTGCAGAGCTAGTTGGCATATAAACTTGTACTACTGTAGTAGGTGTGGGCTTCGTGTCTATCTTGCCACAATAATGCGTTCACTGTGCTGTTTGTAGTAGCTTACCCGTACTCCTATTTTTTTATTTATTATTAAACCTACTCCTGCATTACCCCTATTTGATTTTGTATTTAAAACCCTGTATTCACCTGACCAAAACTCTTGTTCCTCCTGCCACCGATCTTCACTAATTCCCACTATGTCTAACTTTAACCTATCCATTTCCCCTTTTAAATTTTCTAACCTACCTGCCCGATTAAGGTATCTGACATTCCACGCTCCGATCCGTAGAACGCCAGTTTTCTTTCTCCTGATAACAACGTCCTCTTGAGTAGTACCCGCCCGGAGATCCGAACGGGGGACTATTTTAGCTCCGGAATATTTTACCCAAGAGGACGCCATCATCATTTAATCATACAGTAAAGCTGCATGCCCTCGGGAAAAATTACGGCTGTAGTTTCCCCTTGCTTTCAGCCGTTCGCAGTACCAGAACAGCAAGGCCATTTTGGTTAGTGTTACAAGGCCAGATCAGTCAATCATCCAGACTGTTGCCCCTGCAACTACTGAAAAGGCTGCTGCCTCTCTTCGGGAACCACACGTTTGTCTGGCCTCTCAACATATACCCCTCCGTTGTGGTTGCACCTACGGTCCGGCTAATCTGTATCGTTGAGGCACGCAAGCCTCCCCACCAACGGCAAGGTCCATGGTTCATGGCCCTCCGTCATGATATACATCTAAAGTCATGGAAACAAATGTTAATACACGGTTGATCATGTAGAATAATTTTATTCATGAGACCTAAAGATCACTACAAGGGATATTACTTGGTAAACTAGCACTATGGGGCTTCCTTCCCAATTTGTATATCTACTTCATACTCCGCAAGCCACCTAACATGGTGTGGCGGACGGTACTTTTCGTACCACTAACTGAGCCCTCCAGTCCTACTCAAGTCGCGAATAGCGCGTGGGAAGAGCGATTGTCGGTAATCCTCTGTACTAGCTCTGATTTCTAGGGGTAGCGTCTTTGATTCATAATCAAAAGTCTGCGGTCCCGGGTTCGAATCTCGCCGCTGCTTAAATTTTGATTAATAATCAGAATTGGCGGCCGAAGACTTCCAGCATAAGAAGTCACCCTCATTCTGCCAACGGCCTTGTCAAAGAGGGCGGAGGAACGGACAGGGTTCAGGGCACACTCTTGTCCTAGGTGTGGGAAACTGCCCCTAAATGCGGAAGAATCACCAATGATCAACCGCATGACGATGCAAAAGGCAATGGAAACCACTGCATTAAAGACACGTAACGTTTATCCACAGGACATGTGGCCTGTAATTGAAGAGTGTGATGATGATCTCTCCATTGGGAAAAGATTCCGGAATAATCACCCATTCGGATCTGCGGGAGGGGACTGCCAAGGGGAGGTTACCATGAGAAAAAGATTGAATAATCAACGAAAGGATAACGTTCTACGAGTCGGGGTGTGGAATGTCAGAAGCTTGAACGTGGTAGGGAAACTAGAAAATCTGAAAAGGGAAATGCAAATGATCAATCTAGATATAACAGGGGTCAGTGAAGTGAAGCGGAAAGAAGACAAGGATTTCCGGTCAGACGAGTGTAGGGTAATTTAAACAGCAGAAGAAAATGGCGTAACGGGAGTAGGATTAGTTATGAATAGGAAATTAGGGCAGAGAGTGTGTTACTGTGAACAGTTCAGTGACAGTGTTGTTCTTATCAGAATCGACAGCAAACCAACACCGTCAACGATTGGTCTGGTATACATGCCGACGTTGTAAGGTGAAGATAAAGAGATAGAGAAAGTTTGTGAGGTTACTGAAAGGATAATATAGTACGTAAAGGGGGATGAACATATAATAGTCAGGTGGAGTGCAATGCAGTTGTAGGGCAAGGAGTAGAAGAAAAGGCTACGGGGGAATATGGGCTTGTGACAAGCAATGAGAGAGGGGAAAGACTAATTGAGTTGTGTAACAAGTTTCAGCTAGTATTAGGTACTCTGTTCAGTAATCACCAAGAGGAGGAGGTATACTTGGAAAAGGCCGGGTGATATGGGAAGATTTCAGTTAGGTTACATCATTGTCATACAGAGATTGTAAGGCGTACCCAGGACCATATATAGACTCAGATCACAATATAGTAGTGATGAAAAGTAGGCTGAAGCTTAAGACATTAGTCAGGAAGTATCAATACGCTAAGAAGTGGGATACGGAAGTACTAAGGAATGACCAAATACGGTTGAAGTTCTGTAAGACTATAGATACATCAATAAGAAATAGCTCAGTAGACAGTACAGTTGAAGAGGAATGGACGTTTCTAAAAAGGACCATCACAGAAGTTGGGAAGGAAAACATAGGTACAAAGAAGGTAGCTGCGAAGAAACCATGGGTAACAGAAGAAATACTTCAATTGATCGATGAAGGCAGGAAATAAAAAAAATATTGGGGGAAACTCAGGAATATAGAAATACAAGTTGCTGAGGAATGAAATAAATAGGAAGTGCAGGGAAACAAAGACGAAATGGGTGCAGGAAAAATGTGAAGACATCGAAAAAAAAAAAATGATTGTCGGAAGGACAGACTCAGCATACAGGAAAGTCGAAACAACATTCGGTGATATTAAAAGCAAGGGTGATAACATTAAGAGTACAACGGGAATTCCACTGTTAAATGCAGAGGAGAGAGCGGATAGGTGGAAAGAATACATTGAAAACCTCTATGAGGGAGAAGATTTGTCTGATTGTGACAGAAGAAGAAACAGGAGTCAATTTAGAAGAGACAGGGGATCCAGTATTAGAATCAGAATTTAAAAGAGCTTTGGAGGACTTACGGTCAAATAAGGCAGAAGGGATAGATAACATTCCATCAGAATTTCAAAAATCATTGAGGGAAGTCGCAACAAAACGACTATTCACGTTAGTGTGTAGAATGTATGAGTCTGGCGACATACCATCTGACTTTCGGAAAAGTATCAGCCACACAACTCCGAAGACGGCAAGAGCTGACAAGTGCAAGAATCACCGCACAATCAGCTTAACACCTCATGCATCCAAAGTTGCTTACAAGAATAATATACAGAAGAATGGAAAAGAAAATTGAGAACGTGCGAAATGTCGATCAGTTTGGCACGAGAAAGGCTATCCTGACATTGCGGTTAATTGTGGAAGCAAGACTAAAGTAAACTCATGACATGGTCATAGGATTTGTCGATCTGGAAAAAGGGTTGGGCAATGTAAAATGGTGCAAGATGTTCGAAATTCTGAAAAAAGTAGGGGTAAGCTGTAGGGAGAGACGGGTCATACACAATATGTACAACAACCAAGAGAAAATAATAAGAGTGTACGACCAAGAACGAAGTGCTCGTATTAAAAAGGGTGTAAGACAAGGATGTAGCCTTTCGCCCTTACTTTTCAATCTATACATCGAGGAAGCAATGATGCAAATAAAAGAAAGGTTCAGGTGTGGAATTAAGATTCAAGGTGAAAGGATATCAACGATATGATTCGCTGATGACATTGCTGTCTTGACTGAAAGTGAAGAAGAATTACATGATATGCTGAACGGAATGAAAAGTCTAATGAGTACAGAGTATGGATTGAGAGTAAACAGAAGAAAGACGAAGGCAATGAGAAATAGTAGAAGTGAGAACAACGAGTAACTTAACATCAGGATTGATGGTCACGAAGTAGATGAAGTTAAGGAATTTTGCTACCTTGGCAGTAAAATAACCAATGAGGGACGGAGCATCAAAAACAGACTAGTAATGGCCAACAAGGGCATTCCTGGCCAAGAGAGGTCTACTAATATCAAATATCGGCCTTAATTTGAGGAAGAAATTTCTGAGAATGTACGTCTTGAGTACAGCATTGTATGGTAGTGAAACATGGATTGTGGGAGAACCGGAACAGAAGAGAATCGAAGCATTTGAGATGTGGTGCTACAGACGAAAATTAGGTGGACTGATGAGGTAAGGAATGAGGAGGTTCTGCGCAGAATCGTAGAGGAAAGGAATATGTGGAAAACATTGATAAGGAGAAGGGTCAGAATGATAGGACATCTGTTAAGACATGAGGGAATGAATGACTTCCATGGTACTAGAGGGAGCTGTAGAGATCAAAAACTGTAGAGGAAGACAAAGATTGGAATACATCCAGGAAATAATTGAGGACGTAGGTTGCAAGTGCTACTCTGAGATGAAGAGGTTGGCACAGGAGAGGTGGGCCGCATCAAACCAGTCAGAAGACTGATGGCAAAAAAAAAAGATCATTACGCGAGACATTTGTAGGGGGATGTAAAATGTTGTCCAGCTCTTCAAGGAAAGTGCTCTCTCGAAATTTCAGTAGTAAATCTCTCCGTGATACACAACGCCTCTCTTTGATCTCTAGCACTGACTATTCTAATGCCCAATCACTAATATCATCCCGATCACAACATGATTTTTGAGCAGGCTTTCAAAAAATTAGAATCTGCAGGAGAATACTGGTGATTTTTTGAAGCATTCAACCACTTATCGATTCCCGGCGGGGTCAGGGATTTTCTCTACCTCGTGATGACTGGGTGTTGTGTGATGTCCTTAGGTTAGTTAGGTTTAAGTAGTTCTAAGTTCTAGGGTACTGATGACCATAGATGTTAAGTCCCATGGTGCTCAGAGCCATCTGAACCAACCACTTATCACTTTTCGAGAAAAGTTTAAGTTTTCTTTTATTTGACTACTCTAGGTGCCTTGAAACCGAGAGGATCAAATTTTTTCATTCATTCTTCGATTTCTGCGTTTATTACAGGAAATAATAACAATAAAAAACCGAAACTTGGTTATTTCAGAAACCGATTATTCTGATCGGCTTTGGCAGTCAGTTTAAACTGGCCTGAAAAAAAGCCAATTAACCGAATACTAGTTGTTTCAGCGGTAACTGCCATCCACCGACAGGTCACTCCAGTTCCGAAATTTTGCCGTTCGCAAACCACAGCCTCACAGATGCCGCTTTATGACTTCGTACATCGCCATGCTGACAGTGATCTTCGCCGATCTGTTGCTCTACAGTACACAGTACGTAATTCAGAATTGTGCAATAAGATCATCACACTCTAATTAGGGAAAGCACCCCACTATACCGTGACAAAACCTACCCTCTACATCACTGTTGACATCTCACATGACGACAACGTTCTCCAGGTGTTCGTCAAATCCAAACCCTTCCATCGTATTGTCACAGTGTATAGCGTGATTCGTCACTCCAAATCACACGTTTCCAGGCATCCACAATGCAGTGTCTCCGCTCTTCACACCACCTCTAGAGTCCTTTCCATTGACCACAGAAATGTGTAGCTTATGAGGAGCTAAGCGGCCTTACACGCCGTTCTTTTTTCACTCCCTACACGCAATCATTGTGCTAGCTGGTCTGCTGGCTGCACTTCGTAACTTCCAAGTGATTGTTTCCGCTCATTTTTTGCAATTTTTTACAACCACCCACATTACTACTCGAACCTACCCGTCAGTACATGTGGTATGCCTTGTCTTGTGGTCAGCTTTGGTGTGTTCCTTCGCGTTTCTACTGTTAAATCACCAACAATCGACTTGGCATCTTTATTAGGGCTGAATGGCTCTGATGGATTTGTTATTCAGGTGACAACCGGTGGCTCGTACATGTTTGAAGTTCCTGGGTTCTCCTGACAATATTTGGCTTCATTGCTTCTGTACTGACAACACAATACTCCCCGCCTCCATTTATACCGTCGGTTTTGCTTCCCGTGACATCTAGTGGTCAATTTCGCAATACATAGAGATCTTCAGATACCATTCTTCAGATAGTTTATAAACATTAGATCATACTGTCTTGACAATAAAATACACTCGAAATAATTTTACATTATGTTGAACTTCATGAATGGTTTCTTCGTTAGCTGATAGTGTATTATACATTAGATCACAATGTCTTGACAGTAATATACACTCGAAATCATTTTACATTGTGTTGAACTTCTTGAACGTTTTCTTCTTTATCTGACTCGTGTCATGGCATTTTATCACCTTTTTCTTTGCTTTAGGATCTAATAAATAAACTTACATCTCAACCTCGTCACGATGCGTTTTTTTGTTTTGTTTATTCTTGTGCTAGTTAGTCAGTTAGTTTCATGTTACATGAATCAATTTGCATGATAAATCCTAAGGATGGGGAATGAGTTATTTTACATTCATATGTCAAATAAATTTGCAAATATTGGTATATGCCGATATTTATGTCTTTTTGTAAATATAAAGATATGAGTTAATAATTCCCACCCACCATTTTTGACATATTACAATAATGGAAATTCTTCTATGGAGTAGGAAGAATTGTCAAGGAGAAACTTCTTCAGTTTGCTTGAATTATATTTCCACCATTTGACTGTACAAACTTCTTTAATTTATATTACTATCATGACTTCGGCCTTAAGCCGTTACAAAGTACAACAGTGCCTGGTATAATTATACTTTGTTCAGTGAAGTCATCGTCAATATCTGTTGAAACGGGTGTCCCAGCGTGTACATTTCAGTGATTTTGTACTTAACCTACACGCTGGGACATCCATTTCAACAGCTATTGAGGAGGGCTTTACTTAACAGAGTTTAATTATACCCAGCATTGTTGTACTTGATAATCACTTCATCATCATCATTGAAGACTGATTATGCCTTTCAGCGTTCAGTCTGGAGCATAGCCCCTTATAAAATTCCTCCATTATCCCCTATTCAGTGCTAACATTAGTGCCTCTTCTGATGTTAAACCTATTACTTCAAAATCATTCTTAACCGAATCCAGGTACCTTCTCCTTGGTCTGCCCCGACTCCTATCCTCTACTGCTGAACCCATGAGTCTCTTGGGTAACCTTGCTTCTCCCATGCGTGTAACGACCCCACCATCTAAGCCTGTTCGCCCTGACTGCTACATCTATAGAGTTCATTCCCAGTTTTTCTTTGATTTCCTCATTGTGGACACCCTCCTGCCATTGTTCCCATCTACTAGTACCTGCAATCATCCTAGCTACTTTCATATCCGTAACCTCAACCTTGTTGATAAGGTAACCTGAATCCACCCAGCTTTCGCTCCCATACAATAAATTTGGTCGAAAGATTGAACGGTGCACAGATAACTTAGTCTTGGTACTGACTTCCTTCTTGCAGAAGAGAGTAGATCGTAGCTGAGCGCTCACTGCATTAGCTTTGCTACACCTCGCTTCCAGTTTTTTCACTATGTTGCTATCCTGTGAGAATATGCGTCCTAAGTACTTGAAACCGTCCACCTGTTCTAACCTTGTTCCTCCTATTTGGCACTCAATCCGTTTATATTTATTTCCCACTGACATTACTTTCGTTTTGGAGATGCTAATCTTCATACCATATTCCTTACATTTCTGATCTAGCTCTGACATATTACTTTGCAAACTTTCAACCGAATCTGCCATCACAACTAAGTCATCCGCATATGCATATTTTGTGTTCACATATCTTAATCTCACCCAGCCAGTCTATTGTTTTCAACATAAGATCCATAAATAATATGAGCAACAGTGGAGATAGGTTGCAGCCTTGTCTTACTCCTGAAGCTACTCTGAACCATGAACTCAATTTACCGTCACCTCTAACCGCTGCCTGACTATCGATGTAAATACCTTTAATTGCTTGCAAAAGTTTGCCTCCTATTCCATAATCTCGTAGAACAGACAGAACTTCCTCCTAGGAACCCGGTCATATGCCTTTTCTAGATCTACAGGGGGTTACAAAAAGGTACGGCCAAACTTTCAGGAAACATTCCTCACACACAAATAAAGAAAAGATGTTATGTGGACATGTGTCCGGAAACGCTTAATTTCCATGTGCGAGCTCATTTTAGTTTCGTCCACCTACGCTCAATGGAGCACGTTATCATGATTTCATACGGGATACTCTACCTGTGCTGCTAGAACATGTGCCTTTACAAGTACGACACAACATGTGGTTCATGCACGATGGAGCTCCTGCACGAAGTATTCGTACGCTTCTCAACAACAGATTCGGTGACCGATGGATTGGTAGAGGCGGACCAATTCCATGGCCTCCACGCTCTCCTGACCTCAACCCTCTTGACTTTCATTTATGGGGGCATTTGAAAGCTCTTGTCTATGCAGTCCCGGTACCAAATGTAGAGACTCTTCGTGCTGGTATTGTGGACGGCTGTGATACAATACGCCATTCTCCAGGGCTGCATTACCGCATCAGGGATTCCATGCGACGGAGGATGTATGCATGTATCCTCGCTAACGGAGGACATTTCATTTCCTGTAACAAAGTGTTTGAAGTCACGCTGGTACGTTCTGTTGCTGTGTGTTTCCATTCCATGATTAATGTGATTTCAAGAGAAGTAATAAAATGAGCTCTAACATGGAAAGTAAGCGTTTCCGGACACATGTCCACATAACATATTTTCTTTCTTTCATTGTGTGTGAGGAATGTTTCCTGAAAGTTTGGCCGTACCTTTTTGTAATACCCTGTATAAAGCATAGATACAATTCCCTGTTCCACTCATAACACTTCTCCATTATTTGCCGTAAGCTGAAGATCTGGTCCTGACAACCTCTAAGAAGCCTAAACCCACACTGATTTTCATCCAATTGGTCCTCAACTAATACTCGCACTTTCCTTTCAACAATACCTGAGAAGATTTTACCCACAACGCTGATTAAAGAGATATCTCTGTAGTTAATACAATCTTTTCTGTTTCCATGTTTAAAGATTGGTGTGATTACTGCTTTTGTCCAGTCTGATGGAACCTGTCCCGACTCCCAGGCCATTTCAATTATCCTGTGTAGCCATTTAAGACCTGACATTCCACTGTATTTGATGAGTTCGGACTTAATTTCATCCACCCCAGCTGCTTTATCGCACTGCAATCTATTGACCATTTTCTCCACTTCCTCAAATGTGATGCTATTTCCATCATCATTCTTATCCCATTCTACCTCGAAATCTGAAACATTACTGATCGTATTTTCACCTACATTGAGCAACTCTTCGAAATATTCCCTCCATCTGCCCAAGGCATCAACAGGATTCACCAGCAGTTTTCCTGACCTGTCCAAAATACTTGTCATTTCCTTCTTACCTCCCTTTCGAAGACTGCTAATTACACTCCAGAATGGTTTTCCAGCAGCTTGACCCATAGTCTCCAACCTGTTTCCAAAATCTTCCCAAGATTTCTTCTTGGATGCTGCAATTATCTGTTTGGCTTTGTTTCTTTCTTCAACATATCTTTCTCTGTCTACCTGAGTTCTAGTATGTAGCCATTTTTGATACGCCTTCTTTTTCCTTTTACAGGCTGCCTTGACTGTGTCATTCCACCAAGCTGTTTGCTTCATCCTACTTCTACACAGTACTGTTCCAAGACATTCTTTAGCCACTTCTAGTACTGTGTCCGTGTACCTTTTCCATACCTTTTCCAATGACTGTAATTGACTACATTCAACTAACTGATACCTTTCTGAGATCGCTGTTATGTACTTGTGCCTGATTTCCTTATCCTGAAGTTTCTCCACTCTTATCCTCCTACACATGGACCTGACCTCCTGCACTTTCGGCCTCACAATCCCAATTTCACTGCAGATTAGATAATGATCAGTGTCATCAAAGAATCCCCTGAATACACGTGTGTCCCTCACAGCCTTCCTGAATTCCTGATCTGTTATTATATAGTCAATGACAGATCTGGTTGCCCTGCCTTCCCAAGTATACCTGTGAATGTTTTTATGTTTAAAAAAGGAGACTGTGATTACTAAGCCCATACTGGCACAGAAATCCAAAAGTTGTTTCCCGTTCCTGTTGGCCTCCATATCCTCTCCAAATTTACCCATAACCTTTTCATACCCTTCTGTTCGATTTCCAATCCTGGCGTTAAAATCACCCATGAGCAGAACATTGTCCTTGACCTTTACTCTAACAACTACATCACTGAGTGCCTCATAAAAACTATCCATCTTATCTTGATCTGTCCCTTCACAATGCGAATATACTGACACAATCCTAATTTTCTTGCTAGACACTGTCAAATCTATCCACATCAGTCGTTCGTTTACATACCTTATTGCAATTACGCTGGTTTCCATTTCTTTCCTGATGTAAAGCCCTACACCCCCTGTGCTATTCCTGCTTTGACTCCTGACAGGTAGACCTTGTATTCTCCCACTTCTTCTTCTTTCTCACCCCTTACTCGAATGTCACTAACAGCTAAAACGTCCAGCCCCATCTTACTTGCAGCCTGTGCCAGCTCTACCTTCTTCCCAGAGTAGCCCCCTTTGATATTAATAGCTCCCCATCTCATTACCATTTGTTTGCCAAGTCGTATCTTAGGAGCCCCTGGTTTGTCAGTTAGAGGTGGGACTCCGTCACCTCCAAAGGTCCGAGGCATTTTGCTCTGATTGTTGCCAGCATCATATTTAAAGTACCAGGGAAGCAGGTTGCTAGCCTTACTTGCCCCGAGTCCCATTGGGTTTTACCCCTAACGGTTGAGGGACTAACCGGTGGATTTGGTAGTCTTTGCCGTATGAGCACAAAGGTGACCACGACTCAGAATATGTCCGAGATGCCCAGCCTTATTCCAAAGTAACTGGTATCCCGACTGTCGGGACGACTTACCTGGCCTCTCGTACGTTGCCCCTGGTTCATGAACTAGGACATGAGTACAGGAACCCACACCATGAACCACTGATAATCACTTTAGTAATATAAAAATGAAAAAGTTCGTACAGTAAAATGGTGGAAATATCATTCAAACATTATCACAAATATGAAACGCTTTGTTTTCAAATTTTGCTTTGCTGTCTGTGAGACATTTTATATCAGTAGGAGACTGATCAAAAATTTTAGTTGGAGCATTGTGCATCCTTTTTGTGCTAAAGACCACCTTATTGAGTAGTAATGAATATCTTGTTTCTTCTGAACTGTAATTGGGTACGTTATTGTTCGTTTTGAACTGTAATGGATTGTTTACAACAAAACTTCATAAGGGAATACATATTCCGTGAAGCACGTCCAACTCAGACAGATGTCTAAAAGATGATCGTGGGTGGGCACCCCATGTTATTATTACAGCACGTTTTTGAGCACTGAAGATTTTCTCTCATAAAGATTAGCTACTCCAGAACATTATTCCATATGACGTTGTTGAATAAAAATATGCAAAATATGGCTGAACTACACTCCTGGAAATGGAAAAAAGAACACATTGACACCGGTGTGTCAGACCCACCATACTTGCTCCGGACACTGCGAGAGGGCTGTACAAGCAATGATCACACGCACGGCACAGCGGACACACCAGGAACCGCGGTGTTGGCCGTCGAATGGAACTAGCTGCGCAGCATTTGTGCACCGCCGGCGTCAGTGTCAGCCAGTTTGCCGTGGCATACGGAGCTCCATCGCAGTCTTTAACACTGGTAGCATGTCGCGACAGCGTGGACGTGAACCGTATGTGCAGTTGACGGACTTTGAGCGAGGGCGTATAGTGGGCATGCGGGAGGCCGGGTGGACGTACCGCCGAATTGCTCAACACGTGGGGCGTGAGGTCTCCACAGTACATCGATGTTGTCGCCAGTAGTCGGCGGAAGGTGCACATGCCCGTCGACCTGGGACCGGACCGCAGCGACGCACGGATGCACGCCAAGACCGTAGGATCCTACGCAGTGCCGTAGGGGACCGCACCGCCACTTCCCAGCAAATTAGGGACACTGTTGCTCCTGGGGTATCGGCGAGGACCATTCGCAACCGTCTCCATGAAGCTGGGCTACGGTCCCGCACACCGTTAGGCCGTCTTCCGCTCACGCCCCAACATCGTGCAGCCCGCCTCCAGTGGTGTCGCGACAGGCGTGAATGGAGGGACGAATGGAGACGTGTCGTCTTCAGCGATGAGAGTCGCTTCTGCCTTGGTGCCAATGATGGTCGTATGCGTGTTTGGCGCCGTGCAGGTGAGCGCCACAATCAGGACTGCATACGACCGAGGCACACAGGGCCAACACCCGGCATCATGGTGTGGGGAGCGATCTCCTACACTGGCCGTACACCACTGGTGATCGTCGAGGGGACACTGAATAGTGCACGGTACATCCAAACCCTCATCGAACCCATCGTTCTACCATTCCTAGACCGGCAAGGGAACTTGCTGTTCCAACAGGACAATGCACGTCCGCATGTATCCCGTGCCACCCAACGTGCTCTAGAAGGTGTAAGTCAACTACCCTGGCCAGCAAGATCTCCGGATCTGTCCCCCATTGAGCATGTTTGGGACTGGATGAAGCGTCGTCTCACGCGGTCTGCACGTCCAGCACGAACGCTGGTCCAACTGAGGCGCCAGGTGGAAATGGCATGGCAAGCTGTTCCACAGGACTACATCCAGCATCTCTACGATCGTCTCCATGGGAGAATAGCAGCCTGAATTGCTGCGAAAGGTGGATATACACTGTACTAGTTCCGACATTGTGCATGCTCTGTTGCCTGTGTGTATGTGCCTGTGGTTCTGTCAGTGTGATCATGTGATGTATCTGACCCCAGGAATGTGTCAATAAAGTTTCCCCTTCCTGGGACAATGAATTCACGGTGTTCTTATTTCAATTTCCAGGAGTGTAAGTTCCTATGTCGACAGCCAACATTTCGCATTATATATTTCATTACGTGGGAAACTAATGAAATTAATATTCTCGGAAACACAGAAAACACATTGGAAATCAGTGTATCTCAGCCCTGGAATTGCCCGAAGCGTGCGCAGAGGGTGAATCGCAGTGCGCGCAAGTTGCCCTGCCTGCTGTTTGCGCAACGCTGCGTGCTGGCGCGTCGCAGGGGTGCCAAAACAAAACAAGAAAATACGCGCCGCCGGGATTAGTAGTTAATTAAAAACAAATATTCCGGCCATGCTCCGGCGCCGCTATTATTGTTATTCTTATCGCACGGCGCAGCATAAATATTCGTGCTGCGACCCACCCGCCACCTGCCGCTGACCGGTTCGTTACGCACATGCACATACATACAACCTCTCCCCTCAGACACTGTCTTCCCGTTTCCGCTTTTTTTTTCCTTTTACTCCTATTTTTATGGGCGACCGCTGTGGCCCCTCCGAACAATGACTGGCAGGCTGGGAACGTAAAATAATGTTTCGGCAGGATGGGGCAAGATTTTGTATCAGTGCACATGCGAGAGCATATGCTCCCGAATATGTTCCAAAGCGCTGCGCATAAAAACGGTATTCTTCAGGGGCTCATACCTCGGTTTCCTTTGGTGGTAGAAATGTAGGGATAGGGACCATTTGTACGAGGGTTGGAACTTAAATAGAGGCAACTATTTATTCACAACCAATATATGCTTGTACCTGTTACTGTCCGAAGTAGTCACCAGCGTTGTGTAGAACCCGTTGCCAGCGATGTGGAAGGCGTAGTATACCGTTAGCAGAGAGCCTGATCAGTTGATGGTGCGCATGGAGCGGTCTGCTGCCTGTCGAATCTCTGGAATAGTTCTGAAGCGTATGCCACGAAGTGGTTCCTTCATCTTCGGAATCAAATCAAAGTCACAAGGACTTAAGTCCGGGGAGTATGGTGGATGGTACAGTACTTCCCACTCCCATCGACCGAACAGAGCAGCCACAGCTTGCGCTGTATGCGACCACGCATTGTCGTGCAAAATGATGGGTGGGTTGCGCGGAAAGTCTCACCGCTTGTTTCGCAAAACTGGTCGCAGGTGATGCTCCAAAAACAAACAGTAATACTGAGCACTGACGGTCTGCCGTGGAGGAACGTCATGCGTTATAACACCATCACAGTCGTACACGAGAATCACCATAACTTTAGACCGCTCCATTCGCGCCATCAACAGAACAGGCTCTGCTAACGATATGCTACGCCTTCCACAACACTAGTGACTACTTTGAAGGACAGTAACAGGTGCAAACATGTAACTCTTTTGTATCGGTTGTGAATAAATAGTTGCCACTATTTAAGTTCCAACCCTCGTATACTCAAGAGGGAGATCCCCAAAGACTGGAAGATTGCCAGAGTGATATCAGTTTTTGAAAAGGAGACAAATATCTATGTAGTAACTATAGAAGGATAAGTTTACTTGATCCAGCATACAAGAAAGAAATAGTTCTGAGCACTATGCGACTTAACTTCTGAGGTCATCAGTCGCCTAGAACTTAGAACTAATTAAACCTAACTAACCTAAGGACATTACACACATCCATGCCCGAGGCAGTATTCGAACCTGCGACCGTAGCGGTCGCCCGGTTCCGGACTGAAGCGCCCAGAACCACACGGCCACCGCGGCAGCATACAAGATATACATTAGGATCTTAAAACACAAGATTTAAAAATATAATGGAAGTAGTACTTCATGAAGAGCAAATGGGTTTTAGGAAAAAACGCTCTACGATAGATGCAACTTTTATTTTACAACAGATGGTTCAAATACGCAGAAAATATAATAAATGGAAGTACATTGCTTTTATCAATTTTAAAAAATCTTTTGACAATACCAATAGACAGAACATTTAGAAGGTAATGACGAATCGCGAATATCCGATTATCACTCTAATTCTCAAAGGAAAATGACTAATTAGATACCAGCCAACGGAAAATGACTAATTAGATACCAACGAACGAAGGAGTACGCCAAGCCTGCTGTGTCCCCCAACTTTGTTTAACATTTATATATGTGAAATAATTCATACATGGAAAGCAGAATTTCGAAAAGGTATGTATCTAGGCAGAAGGACTCCTTTCAATAACTTACAATATACTGACGATGCAGTGATCCTAGCAGATAAAAAAGAGCACCTTCAGAAAGGAATTTCCTTACTAAAATAAATATATGCGAAATTTGACGTGGACATCTCTTTTATGGGGAAAGAGCATATTAGGACCAAAGCCGGCCGTGGTGGCCGTGCGGTTCTAGGCGCTACAGTCTGGAGCCGAGCGACTGCTGCGGTCGCAGGTTCGAATCCTGCCTCGGGCATGGATGTGTGTGATGTCCTTAGGTTAGTTAGGTTTAAGTAGTTCTAAGTTCTAGGGGACTGATGACCTAAGATGTTAAATCCCATAGTGCTCAGAGCCATTTGAACCATTTAGGACCAAAGCAGGAGCAGATCAAAAGATTTTAGAACAAGTAAAACACTTCAATTACCTAGGATGTGAGGCAACATTAGGCTACAGCAAAGATATAGAAATTAAGCTTACTAAATTGTGCCGGGTATGTGGAACCGTCAACAGAAACCTTAAATACAAAACTAAGAGAGATAATCAAATTAAATTCCACAAAACAGTGCAGTCCCCACACTGCTCTATGGAAGCGAGACCTGGGTTATCACAAAAAGCAAGAAATCCGTATACAGGGACAAGAAATCAAATTGCTGAGACAAGTGTTGCACAGTAGAAGAGAGGCTAAGGCATCAAGATATTAGAGAAGAACTAAAAAGTTTTAGTCTAAATGATAAAATGACCTGGAAGTGATGGAGAGTGACAGATTCCCTTTAAAGACTAGAAATTATGGGGAGGAAGGAGAGATACAGAAAGACACTGGCACCGATGGGTACATTAACAGGCAATTTCACCTAATACATCAAAAGAAGAAGAAGAAGAAGAAAAAGAAGAAGAATCGCCTTAGTGTCACTATCCTACACTATACGGTCAAAGTATGAATATTACACATTTCTTCCTGCTTAGACAAATGCAACAAATCAGTTGGTCCTTTTTGCAATTAATGCAGTCTTAAGGAGCTTGTGGAGGCACCATAAGTCTATCATTGGTTCCTTAGAAAACCCCCAAAAAAGATTTTTTTACCTTTTTTTCGTACCGAGACCGAGAAACGGATTCCAAGACGGGTATGCACAGCAAATGGCTGAAATTTGTATGAGATATTCCTAATATCCCGACCTCGGACAACGTTGAAAATTATTTTGATGGCTTCATTCGTTTCCGAGACACAGAGGCTCAAAGTTACTCTATTTGCACACGCAAAATACGCACGTAAAAACTGATGTGAGGTGAAAAAGTGACGTAGCACGAAGAAATATGCTGTAAAGTGTCTCTATTATCATCAGAAACGTTCTGGGAACCCCATCTTGTAGTACTGAAGCACATACAAATTTTTTGTGCAGATAAAATCCGGTCTGATGTTTAAAATTATATAGTTTTCCGTTATTTCAATTTTACGTAAGTAAACCATCAAAATTTTACTGACCCACAAAGTTCTTATCACGTGGCTGAGATGCCCTGCATCGCATGAATGACATGCCCAGGCGTAGCATGGAAAAGAAGGGAACCTGTGGAAAAATGCTGCCATCGCAACACAAAAAAGGTAAATACGATCTTATTTATTAAAAGACTATTACTGAAAAGTGGGGTACCGACGACCTCATTCCATCTTCCTCAGCAGCTTAAAAAAATTCCCAAAAATTTTGGCATGCGCATATATATTCGACCGCTTTTATGCGGAGAGAGAATGAGAGAGTGGCTGTCGGAAAGAAAAGGAAATGTAATAAATACTGGAAGATTACAGGCAGAGGTTGTGGTATAGAAAAAGCGAAGGAGACAATGGAAGTGTGAAGGAAAGGGATGGGCAAAGTGGCAGTGGAACATGGTTGGGCCGGTCGTTGTGGGCGAGCGGTTCTAGGCACTTCAGTCTGGAACCACGCTGCTGCTACGGTTGCAGGTTCGAATCCTGCCTCGGGCATGGATGTGTGTGATGTCCGTCGGTTAGTTAGGAACGAGTATTTCTAAGTCTAGGGGACTGATGACCTCAGATGTTAGGTCCCACAGTGTTTAGAGCCATTTGAACCATTTTGAACGTGGTTGGTAGTTACATAACAGTGCTACTAAGACGGTGGCCAGTGGAAGACGAACAAAGAGAAGGAGAATTTGAAAGTCGGTGACAGTCGGTGGTAATGACAGTGTCTACGACAGTGACACTGAGCAAGAGAGAGGTAGTGACATTGAGAAGAGACAGCAGCAGTGGGAACGAATGAATGAGTTACTAGCAGTAAGAGGCGGTCGTTGTGACCGAGCGGTTCTAGGCGCTTCAGTCTGGAACCGCTCGACCGATACGGTCGCAGGTTCGAATCCTGCCTCGGGCATAGATGTGTGTTATGTACTGAGGTTAGTTTGGTTTAAGTAGTTCTAAGTTCTAGGGGACTGATGACCTCAGATGTTAAGTCCCATAGTGCTCAGAGCTATTTGAACCATTTGAGCCAGTAGCAGTAAGAGAGAGCAAAAAGGAAAGCACTGATAGCGAGTTGAGACAGTAGTAGTAACACAGAACGTAAGAGACTGTGGCAGTAAGGCAGAAGACAGTGGCAGTTAGAGAGACAGAAAGAGATATGAGTTGGGCTGAATGAGTGAGTGAGAATGGGCAAATGCGAATGGATGGGTTATGAGCCACTTAGAAGGGATGGACTAGTGGGTGTGAGAGACATACATTTACAGGAGCTGTGGGAGTGTGAAGTGAGTTGCATGTGAAAAAGAGCCCGAATATGTTATTTTTGGAAAAATTTTGTAAATGTGCTTAGGAAGGCAGAATGAGGCAGCTGGTACCCACTTTACAGTCACAGTCTTTTAAAGAATAGCTATTCGCCTTCTTTGTGAGTCGATAGGAGCATTTTCCCGCTGGTCGTTTAATGCACAACTTGCTACAGCGTGTCACTTGATCATTTATCTACAACCACTTCAAGTGTGAACCAAAATTCTTGGAAACGGACTCGAGAGTGAAATTCCTGTAAACGTCTCTAACGTCCCGTGCGTAGTTTCGATGGAAAATATTGTGAAATAAGGGCAATTTGGCAACACTCTAATCAAATATAGGGTAAATATCTTAATTCAGTACTATGTAGCAGAGCTGTCCGGTTAGTGCAAGGGATAGAGTTTAGCGTTGGAGTACTCGAGTTCGATTCCGGGTCTAGTTGTATTTTTTGTTCTTATAATTTTAGATGGTTCAGATGTCTCTGAGCACTATGGGACTTAACTTCTGACGTCATCAGTTCCCTAGACCTTAGAACTACTTAAACCTAACTAACCTAAGGACATCACACACAACCATGCCCGAGGCAGGGTTCGAGCCTGCGACCGTAGCGGTCGCGCGGTTCCAGATTGTAGCGCCTAGAACCGCTCGGCCACCCCGCCCGGCTTATAATTTTAGACTGCACGCTTTGGAGTAAATGTGTGACTATTTCACGACAGTCTTTCCCAGGAAATGGATCGATCGTGGAGGTTCTGTTTCACGATCTCTGTATCCGCATGAAAAAAAAAAAGACTCTAGATTTCTTATTGAAGGAGCACGCTTATTCTAGTCCGGCGATGAGTGTGGGACAACTGATAGTGCTTACATGGTGAACTAGCGACGGTGGACGCAGGTACGCTGCGAAGAGTTCAGAGAAGTAAGATCCGGCGAGTCGCTACGCGTTTTGAAAGCTTTGAACTTCTGCGCTGCAGACTATATATGTTTTGTGAAAGCTATGCTGTCGCTGTTTGTGCATTTAAAATGTTACAGCTAGCTGCTCGTACTGAATGTAATATGTATGTTGAACGCCTCCACATCTGTGAGTTTGTAGTTATTTCTACGTCACAAGACATTTCATTTAACTGACCATTACTCTTAATGAACATTTAGGGCACGTCAGATCATAACTATCTGATCAAAAGTATTGGGATACCCGTATGTAATGTGGAATTGACCACTGGATGTTGCCGCGCGGGATTAGCCGCGCGGTCTAGGGCGCTGCAGTCATGGACTGTGCGGCTGGTCCCGGCAGAGGTTCGAGTCCTCCGTCGGGCATGGGTGTGTGTGTTTGTCCTCAGGATAATTTAGGTTAAGCAGTGTGTAAGCTTAGGGACTGATGACCTTAGCAGTTAAGTCTCATAAGATTTCACACACATTTGAATTTTTTTTTTTTTTAACCACTGGATGTCAGGGGAGACGGACCCTCCGGTATAGAAGGGGGCGGAGAGTATTGTGTTGTCAGTAGAGAAGCACTTACAGGAGAATAGGTATGTCTGAAGAGCTCAGCGAATGTGAACTAGTCATTGTATTTCACCTGACAAGGGAAACTCCCATCGCGCCTCCCTCAGATATGGCGATAAGATGGCCCGATGGATAGCCCTCCAAAAACTTAACACAGATCAGGCGTGAAAAGAGGAAGAAGGTGGTGTACTAAACTGTGAAAAATGAAGCAGAATCGAAACAGTGAACGCTCCAAGTCGAAATGTGCAACATCGGGAGAATTTGAATAGCTACAGCGTCGTGGTTGCGTGTTTACGGTGTTGGAGAGCGTGTCCCCTTATCTTTTTCTTTCTTTCTTTCTTTCTTTCTTTCTTTTCCCAAAGAATTATGAACTGCTCGTCCGTCCATTGAAGTGTCTGTTCGCTGTATTCGAATTTATGTCTGTGTCGTGGTGTAATAACGTCCTTTTTCCACAGAGAGATGTAAGGAAAGGACCTCCAGATGTACATACCCCCTATTTGTTCTACACGCTTACCACATGTTATGTCTCTTGCGTTCCGTGTTGGAAGTTTTGACTGTTGAATTCTTTTGTTGCAGCGCAGTTTACATCCGTTTATTTGTTGTCTTCATTTTTGCGAGAGCTGTGTGCGGCACATCGCCTGCTCTCGCTATTCATCATATTTACTTGTAAAGGTAATATATTCTTACTACATTACTCATGTTCTATACCCAATGTATAGCATGACAACTGCCAAGACTATAGGAGAACAGACACGTCAATGATCGGACGGAAAGTCCGTAATCTTGGAAAAAAAAATGGGGCAACAGGGAGATATGAACACGGATCTGTCCCGCTTTGAAGTCCAACAAAGTGACCACACAACTACGACGTCGTGATTCTTGCAGTTCGCTAGATGTTGCACATCTTCAGCTTGGGCCGTTCTCTGATGCTATTTTGTTTCTTTTTACACAGTTCAGTACACCTTCCTGTTTCCATGCTTGATCTGTGTTCCGTTTTTGACGCGCTATCCACTAGACCATTTTACCGCTAAATCTGAAGGATGAGAGGGGGGTTGCGATGGGGAGTTTCCCTTGTGAGTAACGTAGTCATCAGGGACATTTCGGTCCTTATAAAGGTTAGCTACACTGTACTCAATGCTAAGCGACACATGAGGGGGTATAAACTGGCGGTTGGACGGGTCTAGGTTTGACAAGTCGTGGAACGTATATCGAAAAGACAGATTAGAGGCCATAGGTCGAATTTGAATGTGACAATGACGTCATCTGGTCGCGTATAACTGGTGTGGATGAAACCAAATTAATTGCTGGATTTTTTACCGGCCACCCGATTCTTCTGTGACAGTTCTAGAGTCATTCAAAGGAAGTCTACGGCCAATAGCTAGTGATACAGGGTACCGACCGCCACGCACCGTACGGTGTCTTGCATCTATGTAGATATCGATGCAGAACGTCTGAAGAACATTACCTGCCAGCAATGAGGTATGGGAGCGTTTTTCCTGGTTGGGGTGTGGTCCCATTATTGCGCTTAACAAAACGCTAAATCGGATGGATATCAACACAATTTACATTTATGTACTACATGCAGTAGAGAAACGGTTTGGGAACGATACACCACCACAAATTTCTCTGGTTTTCGTTCTTGAGGAAAAATGGGGTGCAGTTCATCCACAGACTTCTGTACACCTCACTGAAACTGTCCCCTGCATAGTTCAAGCTGTCCTAAATGCGAAGGGTGGCCACACCCCATACTAATGTCCACTAATAAGTGTCCGGATACTTATGAACAGATAGTGTAGATCAAAGAAGTTTCTCCGTAACAGTTCCTTCTCTGCCGTAGAGGAATTCTTTAATAGAAAGAATTAGGCATATACCCACAGGAAAACAAGTCTCTACATAGGCAGCTTATAAATACCTTTTCGTAGATGTAAGCGGATTCTATAAGCTCTCTAAATGAAATCCCCCCTTCCCCCCCGCCCCTCCCCCCTCCTTTGATTGTCCGATGGGTGTATTTCCACCTTTTCCTTGACCATCGAATCCCAAACAGACGAGGCCGTGGTCATGTTCTGAATGTTCTTACAACTCATTAAATCTTCAGCGGAAATAAAATATCGAGCTGTACAAATTAATAAGGTCGATATGCAGCAGATGTTCAAAACATCGTTCTTGTGGTGTGCCCGTGGTTTGTGCGGTACTGAATTTCCCATCCGCTTCGCCTTATTCCTAATAACATGGTTTTCGCCAACCGGTTATAAAAAGCTGTCCCGCAAAGGTGGCGTACGTTAAGTAGGATTAACTGAAACGCATGTCGTCGCAAAAACTGGCCAAGGGGAAGACTTTCCAGTAGAGGAGAGCAAACTGTGCAACAAGCAAGGGGTATAAACAGCGCTGATGCATTAATTTTGTAAAACCTTCGCTTCAGCTTTTACCTGAAACATTTATGAACTCGTTACTTCCATTGTTTCCGAGTGCCAGCAACAGCCCGAGTAATGTGAACGAGTAAGATAAAAAATATCAAGTTAAAAATGGAGGTAAGCTGGCCCCAGTACAATAAAGCGAGTGCGTCAGGAGCGTTGTTCGTTCCCCAGGCCGTAGCAGCAGCGACTACGGAAAGTGCCAATGAGGGATTCTGAGCCCTCTTCTGCTCCCAGGTTATGTTTTTGATGTTACCGGCACGGATAATTTCTCTGCGCAGCGCTTAATATTTCTGCAAAACACCTGCGGCATCTGTTCCACGTTGTTACCATGTAGCGGCTGCGCAAAGGTCGTTGACCTCTAACCCCCCACCTCACCCCAGCTTTCTCCGTCCCTTCTTTGCTCTTCCGCTCACGTGTTTGTTGCACAGTATCTCGTTGCCTTTACAAGTACACCAAGCGTTGTCGCTTTCTAGATTTCATCTCTCTCTCTCTCCCTCTCTCTCTCTCTCTCTCCCTCTCTCTCTCCCTCTCTCTCTCTGTGTGTGTGTGTGTGTGTGTGTGTGTGTGTGTGTGTGAAAACAAAGAGAAACAGCTTTCGTGACTGATGAAAAACGTCACAGCGCGTCGTCACCGAACAGCTACTCGCATTGTGAGCGTAGGGTTGATCTGCTATTTCTGTCATTCTGCGCAACGGTTTAATCTGAGATTTACCCTTTCCCTGTGGCTCCTGCAAGATGCAATTTCCATCACCACACTACTACAGAAGTCAAACAGACGCTCCTAACGTTCTAAAGAGAAATGCCTGAAAAATTTTCAGCAATAAATATCTTCTGGAGTCGTCCGCTGTAAGGAAATGATACTGGAGTAGCACTAGTTAGTGTAAGAAAAACATGAAACTAACGAAAATTATTATTTATTTTGCAAAAATTCTGAGAAATCACAATGGCACTTTTAGTTATGAACTGAACACGTTATATCCTGGTTCTCTTCGGAATGTGAAGTTACTTTTCAAGGATGGGATTCGCTAATGAAATTTCTATACAAAGTTTAAGATTGTTATTGACTTGGCAGAATGGCTAAGAGGCGCGCCTACTCAACTTGAATAATTATCCTTTAGAATGCTGCTAGGTACGGTCGAAGCTGTCGCATGAGAAATGCAGTGACGTGTACTGTCATGGAGGAAATATGGGGCTCGCAATACCGTAAGCTGCGATGACTGCTGTCTGCGCCGCTCGCTGCTGACAAATAAGGTAACTCTTGTTCTATCTGGATTGACCTTCGCCAATCAAACTCTCCCTACGCCTTGATGAAGTCAAGGATTCCTATTCGCCCCTAGTCTATTGGCGTGGTACACCAGTCAGACAATCAATCCACCGCGATGCCACTCAAAAATTCGCTTGCAGGCGTTTAACTATAACTCTGTCCATTCACACCGCACAATAAGTGTGTCGGCCAACACAGTTGAAACGTCCCCTTTTGAACAATTACAAATGACTGTGCTTAAACTGACACACAATATTTTGTTAGCGCAACGCAATCTGACTTTCAATAATCCCTACAAAAGAATGGGCCCTGACTAACAGTAAACTATACCTTTCACAAATCACTTACCTCACAAAAATCTTCGCTACTCAAGCTACTGCAATACAGCGAGCGCCACTACTGCCAGCTAAATAAAAGATTCAAACTACTGAAGGCACTAACTACTGATAGGGATAGTTAGCAAATGAAAGGTATTAATAGAGAACAAACAATGTATTTACCTTGATATCATCATATATAAATATAGCAGTTCATGACAAATTTCAAACTCCGCCATCTCTCTTCCCACATCCATCACTGCTGGCGGCTCACCTCCAACTGCGCAACGCTACGCGCTGTTCACATCCAGCTGCCGCTGCCCAACACTACAATGGCAGACAACAATGCAAACTAGCCACAGACTGCACACAGCACAGCCAGTGATTTTCATATTGGGCGCTACGTAACGTTGCCAATAAGAAAACATAAACAGCCTACTTACATAGAGAAAACATAAACAGCCTACTTACACAGTGAATAACGCTTAATCGCAAGGACTCAAGATAGAGTCGCAATTCGATTCGCTCTCGACAGAGGTGCTCTCCCAGTGAAGTACTGAGGAGAGACTTGTTCCTCGCTCCAAGAGCGACAACGGAACGGCACCTCTCCACGCCAGACGTGAAGGGGTATATATTTCGGTCTTATCCATTACTCCTTCAGATCTAGGCGTCAGAAATATCGTCTGCCAATCAGCATTGCATGTGTGTACACCAGCCTAGAGTATTTCAACCCCAGTGCACACTTGTTATTTGCATATCGTTTACATGAATTCATACAACATTGACTTTATCTCATCGAGATCGGGTTCGAATGAACCGTCTTGATGTGTGGAATATGATTGTGAGGGCGGAATATGTAAGCAATGAAGGTCAGAAGACCAAGACATCTTACAGCCTCTGTATCCGAGATCGCTAAAAGAAGCTCGTGCGGCTCGAATCCTAGTGGTGATATAAATCTTCACGCTCAACATAAGGAATCCAAATGGAGGAGAATTGGTCACGCAATGTTTCTGATCACCACACTTACTTATCATTACAATTACTGTGCCTCGCAGAATATAAAGCAGTAAAATCAGTTATAGCGTGGCGCAAACCGAAATCCGACAGTCCAGTTCAGATGCAAAGCAAGGACGCCCTTTGTTGCAATACAGTCTTACGTTCTTAAGTTTTTTCCTTCAGAAAACCTCTGCCGGTTGAAGAGATTGCCTCACTGTATTTTGAGCCAACCTTCAAGGCCTCCGTAGCATCTATACTAATGTTCTGGATTCTCAATTTCCATGGTATATGATATTGAATAACGGCTCAGATGCTCTTTACCAGGCAGTAAAAATATTTTAGCAGACACATAAGGAAATATCTCTCGGAAAAGTATCCATTCTTATACACTTTTTTTAATTAATATTTTAGAGGGAAAAAAGAAGCAAGGATTACTGGATTGGTACAACGTCCACGCGAGAGTTAGGTTTGCCTGATAGTAATGTCAAGGCAACCAGCGTCGCTACGTGTGTAGACTTGAGTTACACGTCATTGTCAGGTCCAGTACTAAGTTTGAATACACTGTGTGAAGGAAAATTGTATATTTTTTGCGTGCACGATGTTGTCGTTAGTGTTTAAACTACTGAACCTCATGTAGGAAACAGTGCTGAATAAATGTTCTGTAGCATGTCAGTATTATGACGTGTTTTGTCGTTAGAAGTCACCTTCACATGTGTCAAATATAAAAATTATAAGTATACCCCTATCTTACAGCTTGCATCCTTGAGCATCTTAGTGGAAAAAGGCGAAGCGTGACGGTTTGTGGTGCTACTGGATATAACATACTATATCGAACAAATCGTTTTTTTCTTCTGCTAGAAGCAATATCATTTATTATGTTTTAATTTAGTACACTGCAACGAGTTTTGAGCATCAGTATCTAGCTATGTTGTAACTTACAATCTATTCTGAATTCAGACGACTCTGTAGCAAGTTGTTACGTGTGCTGTGCTTGTAGGGTTGTGATGTCATTCCGGAATATCATGTTCCGGATCACTGCGAAAATACGTGACAAATGAAGAGTTGAGCTCCGAAACTGTAAGGAGACATGTGACATGCGTCCAACAAAGGCTACATTATGCAACTGCTCAATCGACGAGATGGGCACTGTAAGCCCTACGCAACACGAACAAGAGTAGCAAACACCATTGGACGTCACTTGCTCGCTGTCCCCAAATGGCCCTACCCCATTACTTTACAAGAAGCGACCGCATCAAGACTGCAGTGAAGATAGTGGACGTAGTCTCTTTTAGATTGCTTCAGAAATTTTCGTTGTCAAATGCACGCCAAATTCGTCTGCTGATTAGTGAAATGCGTCAGTATATTGGATTTTTTCGTTTAGTTCAAATACAGACTTTTTTGCAGCTCAAAAGCGATAAATTCTTTCTATGGCTGCCAGCCCTCTCACCTTTGTGAAGCCACTCTTCTGCTTCGCTCATCATGGAAGCGCTTGAAGTCGGTGATCAGTGATCTGTTCTTTGATCGATTACAGATGTCCGCCTGATTCAGTCCAGTGCTTTGAGGTCCTTGCTTACTTCCTTCAACCATTTATCGAAGACTTCAGATCGGTTTTCTCGTATGGTACATTCGTTAGTCGGGTTGCATCGATGCTGAACAGATGTCCGTAGAACTTGAATCGTCCTTTCCATACTGACTCCATCAACCGTTCATTAACCCTGTACAGCTCTTTTCTTCATATAATCTAGGTATCCTTTATTTTCCGAAGGCTCCTGCTCCTAAATTCCCGGTCGCTGTGGCCGAGCGGTTCTAGGCGCTTCAGTATCGAACCGCGCGACCGCTACGGTCGCAGGTTCGAATCCTGCCTCGGGCACGGATGTGTTTGATGTCATTAGGTTAGTTAGGTTTAAGTAGTTCTAAGTTCTAGGGGACTGATGACCTCAGATGGTAAGTCCCACAGTGCTCAGAGCCACGCATTGTACACGAGGTATATAAAACGTAACGCACCGATTTAGTCAACTACAGTTTATTTAAATGCAGTTAACAGGGATCTTTAGTTATTGCAACAGTGTCTTATTATAATCATCAATATTTCGAAATTTACAGACAAACTGATTAGCTCATTTTTGTACCTATCAGACAGCAATCACGTAGAAATGTTAGTGTTAAAACTAGTTCAGTCATTAAATGAGAAATTAATTGCCAAAATTCAATTATTTCATAAAACGTGACAAGTAAGGGGGAACAGCAATATGACGGACGAAAATATTGCTCAAATTCAGGATTTTCTCCGCGGTACCGGAATGTAGTAGACAAATGGGATTTACTGCAATGGTTAAAGCATTCGCTGAAATTTTTATTGGTATTTTTTATTGAAAAATATTAATATCTTCACTGTGTAGTTGGGATTTTCCCGAGGCAGTCCTGAAAGGAGGCACATCGACTGCTGTCGGTGTAACTCTGGTTGTTGTTATCTCAAACATGACATTAACATATCACCCTGGTCCTTACAATGTAAATTTAGTTCATCGTTGTGATTTCCAATTTTTTTTTTTTTTTTTTTTTTTTTTTTTTTGCGGTATCGCTGATATTTGAAAAAGATGGCCATTTTGGACCCCTCTCTTTTTGGTCGAAAAACATACTGTGTATTACCATTTAAAAAAAAATTGGCCACGGTGAAGTAAAGAGAATTCATTTTGCTTCAAGGGAGACCAAAAGTCATTAAAATCGGATGAAAATTGTAGCGTGGGTGACAACAACCAAGCCGTGAAACATGGTTTTGACAAAAACGCCTCTAAAGTTTGACAAGTATTTATATTGCAAAAAAAAGTGACAAGGCTTGAAACTTACGAGATATCATCGATGCCTGGTCCATAATAACTATCGCACCGGCTACTGGAAAATGTATGAGAAGGTACATATTGATATTTAATCCACCGATTGGTTATTCTGAAGTCTAATAGCATTCCCGTGGTGCACTTTAAAACTTATGACCAATTTCAGTCAATGTTTCGTGTGGCTTCAGCCAGCTAGCGTTTAGTGGGAGTCAGAGAATGATAGTTACTGTTCGTTCACAAGGAAACACGTAAATACGAAAACGTTTCGCGTTATATGGCGAAAGTTCATCCCACAGTAAACTTAGGTAATACAATTTAGACAATTTTAAAACAGTGAGCAGCTTTTAATGTAATGAAGATCTCTAGAAAATCTGATAAATATCGGTCTGGTGCTTCATGATGTACCACTCAGCATTCCCATCAGTATGTAATTGTAGACCAAAAATACGGTCTTTTGCAGAATGCTACGTACGCTTAAGTAAAAAATCGCAATACCAAAAAGAAAAAAAGGTAAATGTCGTGTGACTAGGGCCTCCCGTCGGGTAGACCGTTCGCCGAGTGCAAGTCTTTCAATTTGACGTCACTTCGGCGACTTGCTCGTCAATGAGGATGAAAACATGATGATTAGGACAACACAACACCCAGTCCCTGAGCGGAGAAAATCTCCGACCCACCGAGCGAGGTGGCGCAGTGGTTAGCCCATTGGACTCGCATTCGGGAGGACGACGGTTCAATCCCGCGTCCGGCCAACCTGATTTAGGTTTTCCATTATTTCCCTAAATCTCTCCAGGCAAATGCCGGGATGGTTCCTGTGAAAGGTCACGGCCGACTTCCTTCCCCGTCCTTCCCTAATCCGGTGAGACCGATGACCTCGCTGTTTGGTCTCTTCCCCCAAACAACCCAATCTCCCCCCCCCCCCCCCCCCAAACAACCCAATGTCCGATCCAGCCGGGAATCGAATCCGAGCCCTTAGGATTGACATTCTGTCGCGCTGACCACTTTTTTTTATCGTTGTGTTTGGTCATTGCGGACGTCACAAGACATTCGATCAAGTTCGTTTGTTGATCCTTCCACTCAGTTTTTTTTATTACAGAGGCCAACCAGCGCTCTGAGCGAACACGCTGAGCTACCGTGCTGACTAGCACTCAGCTACCGGGGGCGGGCACCAAAAAGTAATTAATGTCGTGTAATGAAGTTTTCGGGTAATATATTTAAGTGATTAACTTTGCAGGACCACAGGTTAATGTCAGCACGAGATAAGCCATGTGCATGCATTGTGCTTTACAGGTGCCGGAAGTCAGTTCGTGGTATGGAATCCCATGCCTGTTGCACTTGGTCGGTCAATACAAGAACGGTTTATGCTGTTTGTGGATGAGGCTGGAGCTGTCGTCCCATATGTGCTCGACTGGAAACAGATCTGGCGATCGAGCAGGCCAGGGCATCATGTCGACACTGTGTAAAGTATGTTGGGTTATAACAGCGGTATTTGGTCGAGCGTTATTCTGTTGGCAAACAACCCTGGAGCGTTGTTCATGAATGTCGCCACAACAGGTCGAACCATCAGACTGACGTACAGGGTGCGTGGGATTCCCATGAAAGTACTCCTGCTTTCATACGAAATTGCGAGCCAGACCATAACTCCAGGCGTAGGTAGTCTTCCTAGCACGCAGATAGAATGATTGCAGGCCCTCAGCTGGGCCAACACAGGCTGTCACTGGCACCGTGGTGGAACCAGCTTTCATCAGGAAATCCAACCAACTTCCACCCTCCTCTCCATCGAGCTCTTGCTTGACAAACGGCGGTGGTTTGAGGTCAGTGGAATGCACGCTGCAGGGCGTCGGTCTCGGAGCTATCCTTGAGGCAACCGATTTGTAACAGTTCGTTGTGTCAGTACGATGGCAACTGCTGCTCAAATTGCTGCTGTAGATGCGGTACCACGCGCCAGAGCCATACGCCGAACACGATGGTCCTCCCTGTCGGTAGGGTCACGTGACCGTCCGGAGCCCGAGCTTTTTACGACCGTACATTTTCGTGACCACCACTACTAGCAATCATGTACAGTGGCTACATTTCTGCCATGTCTTTCTGCGATATCGCAAAAGGGACATCCAGCTTCTCGTAGCCCTATTACACGACCTTGTTGAAACTCAGTGAGGTGTTGATAAAGGCGTCATTGTCGTCTTAAAGCCACTGCTGACTAACACCACCTCATCATGTTCAATCTGAAAGGTAACTGACGTTCACGGCTGTATTTACAGCAGACGTGATTTGTATGCTCATAATGGCGCTTCTAGCGCCCTCTTAAGCCGTCTGCACACGGACCGTGCTGTCGAACGTTAACATTGAGCGTGCCAAGTTCAACGTGCTGCTGAACGCTCAGGAACGATGCGACTTGTGCATACGGTCCGTGGTCCCCAACGTGGTGTACGCGATCGTAACGCACTCCAGCGGCAGTTGTGGGATGTTCCTAGTTCGTAAATCACTATTTACTCAACAGGCTGCATAAAATTCCCACGTTAGCTCTATTAAAACGCACATTTCCTCCATTGTTCATATCCTAGTCACGTTGTTCTATATGTAATATATACAAATAAAAACTTCAATATCGATGTACATGTTTTAAGACAAAAAGTAACGTACCATGCCCAATTAATAAGGACACAGGCTTATAAAAGTTCCATTACAAACAGTGGGACACAAATTTGCAATAGTTCTCCACATAAGATAAACACTATTTTATCTTCCCCAAATTTTAGTAAAACCCTAAAGTCATTCTTACGTGATCACTGTTCCTACCCAGTAGCAGGAACTTTACAACATGTAAATCACGAAACTCTAAAGGAAAAGAAACAAAATATGTTTATACAAGTAGCGCAAGCTGTCCTGTAGATTAAGCCAATCGAACAAACTCACTCTTCAAAAAAAGGTGAACTTATATTTACATAACATCAAATATTATAGTATATACTTGCATTAAACTAACAATAAAGCATCAGAACCTATTATATACGCGAATATAATGAAAAAAAATTTTAGACCTGGCGAAATGCGAACCATCATCAGATCACGTATCTGGTCTTGATTCATCACGCTGCTCACTAAGCTTTTTTTTTTTTAATCTCATTTTGTTCGTTCGTGTTCGTTGCCTTGTTCGCGGCGGACGTCCCATGATACCCGTTGAAGTTCGTTATCGATCCATTCACTCAGTTTTTTTTATTACATAGGGCTGTTAACCCTCCGACCGAACACGCTGAGCTACCGTGCCGGCAAAAATGATTATAATGGACACACAACACTCAGTCCCCTGCCGGGAATTGAACCCGGGCCCCCTTGCTTGGAGGCCACTTGCTGAATGCTTTAATCGTAGCTATGTTACTAATTGAAATTTAACTATAACAAATTGTACCAAGAACAACATGTTTTTCATGGATCTTCAGACTGTCGTTACCTTCAAATGATATACTCTCATAATACGCAAGTTACAATAATTCTTTTGCCACGAATATGATGTCTCTCATTATTTTATTGCAACGAATCACGCAGTTAATAACAGGTTTTCGAATGATTCTCAATTTGCTGGTGCTCAGAAACGACATACACTCCTGGAAATGGAAAAAAGAACACATTGACACCGGTGTGTCAGACCCACCATACTTGCTCCGGACACTGCGAGAGGGCTGTACAAGCAATGATCACACGCACGGCACAGCGGACACACCAGGAACCGCGGTGTTGGCCGTCGAATGGCGCTAGCTGCGCAGCATTTGTGCACCGCCGCCGTCAGTGTCAGCCAGTTTGCCGTGGCATACGGAGCTCCATCGCAGTCTTTAACACTGGTAGCATGCCGCGACAGCGTGGACGTGAACCGTATGTGCAGTTGACGGACTTTGAGCGAGGGCGTATAGTGGGCATGCGGGAGGCCGGGTGGACGTACCGCCGAATTGCTCAACACGTGGGGCGTGAGGTCTCCACAGTACATCGATGTTGTCGCCAGTGGTCGACGGAAGGTGCACGTGCCCGTCGACCTGGGACCGGACCGCAGCGACGCACGGATGCACGCCAAGACCGTAGGATCCTACGCAGTGCCGTAGGGGACCGCACCGCCACTTCCCAGCAAATTAGGGACACTGTTGCTCCTGGGGTATCGGCGAGGACCATTCGCAACCGTCTCCATGAAGCTGGGCTACGGTCCCGCACACCGTTAGGCCGTCTTCCGCTCACGCCCCAACATCGTGCAGCCCGCCTCCAGTGGTGTCGCGACAGGCGTGAATGGAGGGACGAATGGAGACGTGTCGTCTTCAGCGATGAGAGTCGCTTCTGCCTTGGAGCCAATGATGGTCGTATGCGTGTTTGGCGCCGTGCAGGTGAGCGCCACAATCAGGACTGCATACGACCGAGGCACACAGGGCCAACACCCGGCATCATGGTGTGGGGAGCGATCTCCTACACTGGCCGTACACCACTGGTGATCGTCGAGGGGACACTGAATAGTGCACGGTACATCCAAACCGTCATCGAACCCATCGTTCTACCATTCCTAGACCGGCAAGGGAACTTGCTGTTCCAACAGGACAATGCACGTCCGCATGTATCCCGTGCCACCCAACGTGCTCTAGAAGGTGTAAGTCAACTACCCTGGCCAGCAAGATCTCCGGATCTGTCCCCCATTGAGCATGTTTGGGACTGGATGAAGCGTCGTCTCACGCGGTCTGCACGTCCAGCACGAACGCTGGTCCAACTGAGGCGCCAGGTGGAAATGGCATGGCAAGCCGTTCCACAGGACTACATCCAGCATCTCTACGATCGTCTCCATGGGAGAATAGCAGCCTGCATTGCTGCGAAAGGTGGATATACACTGTACTAGTGCCGACATTGTGCATGCTCTGTTGCCTGTGTCTATGTGCCTGTGGTTCTGTCAGTGTGATCATGTGATGTATCTGACCCCAGGAATGTGTCAATAAAGTTTCCCCTTCCTGGGACAATGAATTCACGGTGTTCTTATTTCCATTTCCAGGAGTGTATATACGTGTAGGCTTGAACTGAATGCCAATATGGCGCCTCACAGCTCAATACTAAAGGGAGATAGCGTCCATGAGACGTAGGTTGTGCCATCTGATTTGGTCAACGCTCAGACGTGCGCTCAGGATACCTGACATGCTAGATATTGCTGTGCACGCTCGGAAAGACTCCCGAACGTGCTATTCCACGCTATTACGTCAGAAACTCGGCACGCTCAACGCTCGGATGCACGATCCGTGTGCGGACGGCTTTACGCGATTGGAGCGAAATTGTAATAGACATCACCTTTCGATTTAGAAACACGCCTACCAACTTTCGTGTATGTCGCAAAAATTCTTCTTGGTTTTGCGATTTTCTTTGCGCCAGTATAATAGAGTCTGATGTACATAAATAAATACAAATGTTGTGCAAAACACATTTATTCGCATGCCTGCTTCCTGTAGTGTTCATCTAGACCTTATACCGCCAGTTTCAAAAGGAACTCCTTGCTTTGCATTGCCGTTAATAGAGTAATGTACAAAAGACAAGGCTCCAGGTACTGTGTCCATCGAGCGCGCGTCTGTGTCACAACGCAATACTGCAAGCTCTGCTTGATTCGCGGAGTTGTTGCTTTATGTATTTAAATCAGTCGCCGCTATGACTGCCCTCTTCTGGGCACAGTTAATTACGTTTCACTCACCCCGGTTTCCGCCCACCCCGTTCAGAATTTGTACGTCCCCCTAAAACTCTTTCTGAGCTAATTACGTCGCAATTACATGAAAACAGTCCTTTATTAGCTATCGGCAGTGAACACCCTTGCAATTACAGGTAATTACAATATTGCTGTTATTTACCGGCGACCCCGCTGACGAATGCCGCTTGTCCGCTGTTATCAGAGCGACAGGTGCTGCGCCCGGGGCGCAGGTTCTCTTGTTTTGTCATCTCTGGGGAGCACGAGATGTAGACAACAGCTGAACACCGCTCATACACACGCTCTCATTCTGTCGCGTCGCTTTCATTTTTTCCCAGACTGTTGTCATTTTTAACATTTCCGTAGAGTCAGTAAATGAGATTCATCTCAAACGTTTTTATGTCACATTACAAATGTAGCAATTTCCTGTCGTACTGGCGTTTCTATTTCACTCATCTCTTTTTTTCACACCTTCTATATTGTGTGCTTATGCGCCATTGTCGTTACACAGTTTTTCATTTCAGGCCTCCTTTTTTCCCCAGTGGTCGTTCTTGAAGTTTTTCTTTCGTTTCGTAAAAATGCATCTTGTGTGCAGATGGGATAGCCTTTAAGTATCTTTAGCCCTTAGTCAAGTTCCAAAGGAAGGTGGGAATCGGTGCGAAAATCTAGCGAAGCAGCATAAGTCACACAATATAGGAGAGTCTTCTTGTCCAGAATGTATCATTGTTAGGTTACTTTCAAAATAAGCTGATGAAATAGTTCCATTTTTAGCAATAATCATTTACTATTGCTCGCTCTACGAAAGATGCATACCTGAGGACAGAAAAGTTGCACAGGTCACCAATACAGAAAAAAGCAAACAGAAGTAATTCGCTGAATTCCAGATAAATTTCACTGAAATCGATTTGTAGTAAGATTTTGGAACATATTATCTTCGAACACTATGAGCTATCTTGAAGACAACGTTCTATGTTGAAGACAACGTTGTATTGACGTACAACCAGCAGGGATTGAGAAAATGATCTTGTGTAACATAAGTGGCTTTTCATTCACACGAAGTAATCAGCGTTATTGACAAATTTGAAGTTGATTGAGTACGTCTAGATTCCCACAAGGCTTTAGACTCCGTCCGTCTCAACCGATTCCTAATGACGTTGCGTACCTATGGACTATAAAGTCAGCTGTGCGACTGTATTCATGATTTCCACTCAGAAAGATCAGAGTTAGTAGTAATTGGCAGGAAGTCATATAGCGAAACCGAAATTACATCTAGTGTTCCGAAAGAAACTGTTCGTAATATGTATAGATGCTTTGGGAGACAATGTGAGCTGTCCTCTTAGATTGTGTGCAGATAATGCTGCCGTTTACCGTCTAAAAATAGTTCAAATGGCTCTGAGCACTATGGGACTTAACATCTGTGGTCATCAGTCCCCTAGAACTTAGAACTACTTAAACCTAACTAACCTAAGGACATCACACACATCCATGCCCGAGGCAGGATTCGAACCTGTGACCGTAGCGGTGACGCGGGTCCAGACTGAAACGCCTAGAACCGCACGGCCACACGTCTAGTAAAGTCATCAAAAGATCAGTTAATAGCAAAACGATCTGAAGAGAACAAAATCGACAGATGTAAAAGTAATTTCTGGATTTCCCCAGTAAAGTGTGATAGCACAATTACGTTTTACAATACATAGTGTGGAGTGAAACTTCCTGACAGATTAAAACTGTGTGCCGACCGAGACTCGAACTCGGGAGAGTTCGCAGAACAGATTTGGGTAGTTTGGAAGGTAGGAGACGAGGTACTGGCAGAACTGAAGCTGTGAGGACGGGTCGTGAGTCGTGCATGGGTATCTCAGACGGTAGAGCACTTGCCCGCGAAAGGCAAAGGTCCCGAGTTCGAGTCTCGGTCCGGCACACAGTTTTAATCTGCCAGGAACTTTCATATCAGCTCACACTCCGCTGCAGAGTGAAATTCTCATTCTGCATAGTGTAGAGTGTTCCAATGCCGGTGTACCAAAGTCTAGAGATGATAGATCAGATCATGCGGAACAACTTCTGTGAGAGGCGAAGTGTTCGCTGACGTTTCCTGGCAACGCTAGGCATCCTTTAGTATTTGCCAGTCCTGGGATGACGAGATTTCACCGAATTATCAGGGTCTGCTGCGTACTACCTACTCCAGTAAGTTGATGCAGTGGTTTTGAACAAGTAATACAAAAACAATGAATATCTCTAAGAACAGAAAGATATTTTAGAAACGAATGAGGTATTTTAACTTTGCTCGACCCACCAAGATTCACGTGGAGCAAATTACTGGATTGTAGGCAAAACACATTGCAGAATGAGATTTTCATTCTGCAGCGGAGTGTGCGCTGATATGAAACTTTTTGGCAGATAAAACTGTGTGCTGGACCGAGACTCGAACTCGGATCTTTGCCTTTCGCGGGCAGTTGCTCTACCTTTTTTTTTGTTCGCCCTTGTTCGTTGCATCTGCTCGGGGCGGACGTCGTAAGATATCCGTTTAGTTCGTTGTTGATCTATTAGTTCTTTTTTTTTTATTGCCATCTGAGCTATCCAAGCACGACTCTCGCCCCGTCCTCACAGCTTTACTTCTGCCATTACCTCGTCTCCTACCTTCCAAACATTACAGAAGTTCTCCTGCGAAACTTTCTTTCAGAAGTGCTACTTCTGTAAAGTTCGCAGGAGAGCTTCTGTAAAGTTTGAAAGGTAGGACACGAGGTACTGGCAGAAGTAAAGCTTTGAGGAAGGGGGCGTGAGTCGTGCTTGGGTAGCTCAGATTGCAGAGCACTTGCCTGCGAAAGGCAAAGGTGCCGCGTTCGAGTCTCGGTCCGGTACACAGTTTTAATCTGCCAGAACGTTTCAACACACATTGCGTATGCACGCCGCAGCGTGCTATACCCTGCCGCCTCGCAGGAGCATGACCAATACAAACTGGCGCCTAGTGTCATTGGGAAGTGGTAGTGAACTTTTTGTCTCACGGAAGTTGTTCATATGACGTGATGTATCACCGCTAGACTTTGTCGCAACAATTTTGAAACCTTCTTTATACACTGATTAGCCAGAACATTATGACCACCGTCCTACTATCAATATAAGCCCGTCCAGGTGATAGCAGCGTCATCTAGCGAGGAACGACTGCTAGTCAGACACATGCTCTGTGCATGTAGTATCAATGAACATGCTGCTCATGTGTAAAACAGGGAATCCACGTGATCTATCTGATTTTGACCGAGGGCAGATTGTAATCGCACAGCGGCTCGTCACGAGCGTTCCGGAAACAGCAGCACTTGTCGGGTGTTCGACGAATGCAGTGGTGTGTGTCCTCAACACGTTGCGAAACCAAGGTGAAAACACATCCAGACGTCGCGCGATTGGGCGGTCACCCCTTATTACAAATGTCGGACGTCGTAGGTTGGGCAGACTGGTGAAATAAAACGGGTGGCGAACTCCGGCAGAACAAACATAAAATAGTTCAAATGGCTCTGAGCACTATGGGACTTAACAGCTGAGGTCATCAGTCCCCTAGACTCAGAACCACTCAAACCTAACTAACCTAAGGACATCACACACATCCATGACCGAGGCAGGATTCGAACCTGCGACCGTAGAAACAACGCGGTTAGAGACTGAAGCGTCTACAACCGCTCGGCCACACCGGCCGGCGAACGAACATCAGACTTTAATGTTGGGCAGCATACAAATGTGTCTGGACACCCAGTGCACCGAGCACTCCTGACGATGGGCCTCCGTAGCCGACGGTCCATGTATGTGCCGATGTTAACACCACGACATCGGTAACTACGACTGAAATGGGCACGTGACCATCGGCACTGGACGTTGGCACAGTGGCAGAGCGTTGCATGGTCTGGTGAATCCCGATACCTTTTTCATCATGCCGATGGGAGAGCGCGAATCCGTCGTCTCCTTGACACCTGTATTGCGGGAGGGAGACAAGCTGGTGGCGGTTCCATTAGGCTCTGGGGAACATTCAGGTGGACATCCATGGGTCCAGTGGAGTTCGTACAAGGCATTATGACGGCCAAGGAGTACAGTGGAGTTCGTGCAAGGCATTATGACGGCCAAGGAGTACGTACACTGGTTGCAGCCCACGTACACCGCTTCATAACGATCATGTTTCCCGACGGCAGTGGCATTTTTCAACAAGATAATGCGCCGCGTCACAAGGCGAGGAGAGACGTCTACAGGCGTTAAAGTAACCTCTGGCGTGCCACAGGGGAGTGTTATGGGACCATTGTTTTTTACAATACATATAAATGACCTAGTAGATAGTGTCGGAAGTTACATGCAGCTTTTCGCGGATGATGCTGTAGTATACAGAGAAGTTACAGCCTTAGAAAATTGCAGCGAAATGAAGGAAGATCTGCAGCGGATAGGCACTTGGTGCATGGAGTGGCAACTGACCCTTAACATAGACAAATGTAATGTATTGCGAATACGTAGAAAGAAGGATCCTTTATTGTATGATTATACGATAGCGGAACAAACACTGGTAGCAGTTACTTCCGTAAAATATCTGGGAACGATTTGAAGTGGGATGATCATATCAAATTAATTGTTGGCAAGGCGGGTGCCAGGTTGAGATTCATTGGGAGAGTCCTTAGAAAATGTAGTCCATCAACAAAGGAGGTGGCTTACAAAACACTCGTTCGACCTATACTTGAGTATTGCTCATCAGTGTGGTATACGTACCAGGTCGTGTTGACAGAGGAGACAGAGAAGATCCAAATAAGAGTGGCGCGTTTCGTCACAGGGTTATTTGGTAAGCGTGATAGCGTTACGGAGATGTTTAGCAAACTCAAGTGGCAGACTCTGCAAGAGAGGCGCTCTGCATCGCTGTGTAGCTTGCTGTCCAGGTTTCCAGAGGGTGCGTTTCTGGATGAGGTATCGAATATATTGCTTCCCGCTACTTATACCTCCCGGCGAGATCACGAACGTAAAATTAGAGAGATTCGAGCGCGCACGGAGGCTTTCCGGCGGTCGTTCTTCCCGCGAACCATATGCGACTGGAACAGAAAAGGGAGGTAATGACAGTGGCACGTACAGTGTCCTCCGCCACACACCGTTGGGTGGCCTGCGCAGTATAAATGTAGATGCAGATGTAGAAGGCCAGGAGTGTGATTGAGTGTTTAGAGAAACACAGTGCGAGTTCCAGTTGACGTGTTGGCCTCCCAACTCGCCGGATCTGAACCCGATCGAACACATTTGGGATGTGATTGAAAATGGTGGTGTCACCGCAAGGCACCACACTTGCTAGGTTGTAGGCTTCAAATGGGCCGCAGTCTGTCAGTACACTCCGGACCCGCGAGTCGCCATTGTCGACGCTAGCAGACCGAGCGCCGCCACTCGGCAGGTCTTACGAGACAAGCTAGCGCACTGGCCAGTTCTACAGCCAACTTTAATAGGAATGGTTCACTTGTTATAGCGTCAGAGATCTTTTGCAGAGACGCTAGGTAGCATAACCTTCAGCTAAGTCAGTATCTACGACCTAGCCAGGCGCCACATACAGTTTATGCATTGATCTATATGTGTGAAGCAATCAGAATTGTAAAGAAGTATTGGCAGTTCAGTCTATAACTGCACTTGTAAATATTATTGTACAAAGTCAAGATCGACGTTCACGGCTGATGCTGAATTTAAGCTAAGTATTTAACTGTATTCCTGTCTACTAACTTTCTAATCACCTAAGATATTCCAGATACATCCCGTCAAGTATAGTTCATTGATCCTCACGTCAGCCTACGTGATCAACGCGTGCAATTAATGCCCACTCTTTGTGATGAGACTAAAGGTACGTTGTCCAAGACGCGACGCACACTAGCGACTGCGACGGGTCGCTACGTGACGTCAGAAGTTGCCTGCTGGCGCATGCGCAGTTCGAGTTTGGGATGCGACGCGCGACTGTTGCGGCAGCTGCCGCAGCACTGCACCAGTGAGCAGTGTTGCGACGGAAGTCGCACGACACAAAGACGTACGGCTGCCAGAAAGATGTCGAGCCAGTCAAGGAAAACTGAAATGAGCCACTCACAGGATGTGATGCTCTGTGAGCTGGTCTCGCAGCATCCTTGCCTTTACGATTTGAAGAACCCTAAATATAGAGACACTATGTTCAGAGACAGAATTTGTGAAGAAATTGGTGCACAGTTGAAACTGGCAGGTGAGTGAAATATATAATATTTTCCCATTAATGCAATTTTTCAGGCCTGTTATGAAAATCAGTATAATCCATGCAGATGTAGAATTAGAATGATGAAAATGAACTTGAAGGTCAATTTTCGCATTACTCTTTTTTGTGACGATAAAAATTGAAAACGGCAAGTACATTATAAAATGAACAATCTAAAGTACAACGATAAAGTTACATTTTACAATACCTTCACTTTGAAAGTAAACGGTAGATTGATGTCTTGATGATACTTTCTAGTTGTGAAAAACCACACCAGATTGTTGTACAGCTTTCTGTAATCAATAGATGTTCGTTTTTGAGGAAGGCGTTTCTCAACAGATTGCGCAAACAGTATGCTGCAATAAGGAATTTGTCACATTCACTTCAATTCATTGGTAGAAGATGGTGCTCAAAAAACTTGTGCCAAAAGTGCAGTACTGTTTTACAAGGCCCTTCTGATCTGACACAATTCACAATTGAAATTCGTCTTTTGTAAATCCTGGAGTCATCTTTTGAGTGCAGTTTGGCAAGATTAAATGTTCATGTCATCCATAACGATGTATGCTGTGAGAATATAAGAATATGGAAGTTCATTTGGATGGGAATAAAGATTCAGTCGGCTATGAAAGTTGCCTTAGCTTGTTCCAAAAGTTTCTGCATGGGAGAAACTGACAAGTATAATTTGGGGAAATTTTGTGAACAAGCACGGACATTATTTCTTCCACATTTCTGCCAGTGTATACTGTAGACGTTCAGAATCAAAATTCTAGAGATGTTTAAGGTGTAACCCTATCTTGTTGTCAAGAACTTGAAACAATGCAATGACGCTAGCGTGCGGTTATTGTTAATAAACTTATCTTTCATTGGAATTTTAGGTGAAATGTGCAAAAACAGATGGAGGAATATTCGGGACTCGTATCAGAGAAATAAACGAGAAAGAAAGCTTGGAACAGGTTCAGATGCCTCAGCAAAACCAAGAAAATGGGTTCTGCTTGATCACTTGGCTTTAAGAAACCTTCATTTCGTGGCATTTTAAATGAAATTGTCAAGAGCATATGGAGAAATATTGGTAACTCATACCGGAGAAATATGACATAAAATGGTTTCATTAGGTACAAATGTGTCAGCGAAACAAAACAAATGCATTCTCTATCGTGTGATGACCACACGATTCTCGTTGCGCGTCGACAGAACTGGCGGCTCGTCGCGACTCTCCCGGAGATGTATGAGCCCAAATCTCGGAAACGGAGATCGATATCATTCTGATCTCAACTTTAAAAATAATTTCGATATGTTAGCTTCTTTTCATCGGCAACGACGTATGACCTAACGTGAACCATACGTAAAGTAGCCAGCGACCACATTTTTCACTGTTCACAATTCAAATTTTATACAGTAGGTTACTTGTAAATTAACTATCGGAATAACTGTGACGAATATCGGAAAAATAGACACCTCATTAACAAGCTGTGATGTGAAACTGTAAGATACGCAAACATCAATTTTTTGTGCCTTATACTTTCCTCACAATTGATAGAGAAGTAATATACAGTGAAAAAAACACGCAAAACCGGAAGAGATACTTTTCAATTTTTTAAAGTAAAAGGTGAATCTGTATCGAAAAACTAACTCTGGGAGCCGATGTAACTTTGTTGCATTAACATACAGTATTTTTTACAGCAAGAAAATCGGAATTCTTATTTTTCTTATGTATTTGAATCCGCCGCCGCCGACCGGAGCTTGGGAAACGGAGACGACTCCAGTCGTGTTGCGGCCGTATCGCCGTCTGCCAGGGTGGGAAAGGAGGGGGCAGCGTCGTAGTCGCAGCCAACTGTCGCGTCTTGCACAACGTAACTTAAGAGTCAAATTGCGTGACTCAGCCGGGTCACCCTTTTTCCATGAGGCCCATACTTCCGCGTCACACATAACAGCGCCAACTCCCTCCATCGACCTACTAAGGCCTCGTCACTGCCACGCCACGACGCGTTGCCGCTGTTATCCGTGGCAGAGCTGGACATAACGGCTGGTAGGTAGGTGGTCACAATGTTCTGACTGATCAGCGTAATGATATAGTGCATAATGCTCCTTGAGGCTCTTTCGAGACGATGCGGTTGTTTGTAGGAAGATAGAAGATTGTAGTAAACTGCAAGAAGACCTGCAGTGGTTGCAACTGAACACAAGTATATTGGGCATGCATAGGCGAAGAAATCCACTACTGTATGGTTATCCCTTTGGTGACAGATCACTAAAAACAATGAGCCGGCCGGTGTGGCCGAGCGGTTCTAGGCGCATCAGTCTGGAACCGCGCGACCGCTGCGGTCGCAGGTTCGAATCCTGCCTCGGGCATGGATGCGTGTGATGTCCTTTCGAATCCTGCCTCGGGCATGGATGTGTGTGACGTCCTTAGTTTAGTTAGGTTTAAGTAGTTCTAAGTTGTAGGGGACTAATGACCTCAGATGTTAAGTCTCATAGTGCTCAGAGCCATTTGAACCATTTTGAATTAAAAACAGTAACTGCCTTAACATATCTTGGTAGGAGGAACCACATGGAGCGACCTAAAGTGGAATGATCGTATAAAAGTACGTGGAGGAAAATCAGATTCCAGGTTGGGACTGATAGGAATAATCGTGAAGAAATATAAATCGTCCGCGAAAGAAGCGGAATACAAAACACTTATTTGAGAGATTTATATAAATATTGCTCATCAGTCTGGAACTCTTATCATTTAGGTTTAATACAAGAGGTAGACAAGATCCAACGAAGAGCGTCACATTTCGTCACGGGATCATTTAGTCGGCGCGAGAGCATTACGAAGATTCTCACCAAACTCCTGTGGCAGAATCTGCAAGTGACCTGATGAACATCACGGAGAGATATGCCATTAAAATTTGGAGAGTGTACGTTCCTGACATAGACGGGCAACATATTACACTACTGGCCATTAAAATTGCTACACCACGAAGAAATTTAACCGACAGGGAGAAGATGCTGTGATATGCAAACGATTAGCTTTTCAGAGCATTCACACACGGTGGCGACACCTAAAACGTGCTGACATGAGGAAAGTTTCCAACCGATTTCTCATACACAAACAGCAGTTGACCGGCGTTGCCTGGTGAAACGTTGTTGTGATGCCTCGTGTAAGGAGGAGAAATGCGTACCATCACGTTTCCGACTTTGATAAAGGTCGGATTGTAGCCTATCGCGATTGCAGTTTATCGTACGCGAAATTGCTGCTCGCGTTGGTTGAGATCCAATGACTGTTAGCAGAATATGGAATCGGTGAGTTCAGGAGAGTAATACGGAACGCCGTGCTCGATCCCAACGGCCTCGTATCACTAGCAGTCGAGATGACAGGCAGCTTATCCACATGGCTGTAACGGATCGTGCAGCGAAGTCTCGATCCTTGAGTCAACAGATGGGGACGTTTGCAGGACAACAACCATCTGAACGAACAGCTCGACGACGTTTGCAGCAGCATGGTTTATCAGCTCGGAGACCATGGCTGCGGTTGCCCTAGACGCTGCACGCTGCGTCACAGACAGGAGGCGCCTGCGATGGTGTACTCAACGAAGAATCTGGGTTCACGAATGGCAGAACGTCATTTTTTGGGATGAATCGAGGTTCTGCTTACAGTAGCATGATGGTTGAATCCTTGTTTGGCGACATCGCGGGGAACGCACATTGGAAGCTTGTATTCGTCATCCCCATACTGGCGTATCACCTGGCCTGATCGTTTGGGGTGCCATTGGTTAGACGTCTCAGTCACCTCTTGGTCGCATTGACGGCACTTTGAACAGTGGACGTTACATTTCAGATGTGTTACGACCTGTGGCTCTTCCCTCCATTTGAACCCTGCGAAACCCTACATTTCAGCAGGATAATGCGCGACCGCCTGTTGCAAGTCCTTTACGGGCCTTTCTGGATACAGAAATTGTTCGGCTGCTGCCCTGGCAAGCACATTCTCCAGATCTCTCACTAATTGAAAACGTCTGGTCAATAGTGGCCGAGCAACTGGGTCGTCACAATAGGCCAGTCACTACTCTTGATGAATTGTGGTATCGTGTTGAAGCTGCATGGGCAGCTGTACCTGTACACGCCATCCAAGCTCTGTTTGACTCAATGCCCAGGCGTATCAAGGCCGTTATTACGGCCAGAGGTGATTATTCTGAGTACTGATTTCTCAGGATCTATGCACCCAAATTTCGTAAATATGTAATCGCATGTTAGTTCTTGTATAATATATTTGTCCAATGAATTCCCGTTTATCATCTGCATTTCTTCTTGGTGTAGCAATTTTAATGGCCAGTAGTGTAGTTCTAAGTTCTAGGGGACTGATGACCTCAGATGTTAAGTCCCATAGTGCTCAGAGCCATTTGAACCATTTTGAACTAAAAACAGTAACTGCCTTAACATATCTATGTAGGAGGAACCATATGGAGCGACCTAAAGTAGAATGATCGTATAAAAGTACGTGGAGGAAAATCAGATTCCAGGTTGGGATTGATAGGGGTAATCGCGAAGAAATATAAATCGTCCGCGAAAGAAGCGGAATACAAAACACTTATTCGACAGATTTTTTTTAAATGTTGCTCATCAGTCTGGAACTTTTTATCATTTAGGTTTAATACAAGAGGTAGACAAGATCCGACGAAGAGCGGCACGTTTCGTCACTGGATCATTTAGTCGGCGCCAGAGCATTACGAAAATTCTCACAAAAAAAAAAGGTTCAAATGGCTCAGAGTACTATGCGACTTAACTTCTGTTGTCATCAGTCGCCTAGAACTTACAACTAATTGAACCTAACTAACCCAAGGACATCACACACATCCATGCCCGAGGCAGGATACGAATCTGCGACCGTGGCGGTCGCTCGGCTCCAGACTGTAGCGCCTAGAACCGCACGGCCACTCCGGCCGGCTTCTCACCAAACTCCTGTGCCAGAATCTGCAAGAGACGTGTTGAACATCACGGAGAGATGTGCCATTAAAATTCGGAGAGCTTGCGTTCAAGACATACACGGGCAACATATTAAATTCCACTCACGTATGTCTCGTACAAGAACCACAACGTAAAAAGGCCGAGCCAATACGGAGGTTTTCCGACAATCGTTCTTACCACACGCCATTCGCGAATGGAACGGGGCTGGGGAGAACAGATGGTAATACCGTAAGTACCATCCTCCACACATTTTAAGGCGTCTTTCGGAGTATATATGTAGATGTATGTTGAAAAACGCGGTCCCTCGCCTTTTCCTCTTATACCATTTGGACTGAGCAGGACACCACGCAGGCCAGTGCACAGTGCGGCTGGCGCTAGGGCCAGACCCTCGTTGTCGCCGGCTCTGGATGCCCGGGACGGAGACCAGGGGTGCTCGTTATGGTTTTACGAGCCGTACGCCTCGGCTCTTTTATCTGGTCCCGGTACGCCCAGCTTTTAGTGTCGATGTCATTCCGCGGTCGCTGCCCAGCCGATGGCGGCGTGCAACCCTTTCCGCGGCACTCGTTTCACCGTCTTTGCTGTCACCCTGCGCCCCTTTCTCCTTCTGCCTCGTCCTCGAGTTCAAATTTCCACCGTCTTACCTGAGATTAACTTGACAGCTGGACCTTTCACTCACAACGCGTTATTCCACTGCACGTGTTGGTCCACTAGTTAGGGCAGTATACTTATATTCGTGAGAAGCTGGGCTCAAATCGCTGTCCGGATATCCTGATTCAGTTATTCAATAGTTTCCATTAAATCGATTAAGGCGGATCCCGGGATGGTTTCTTCAAAAAGAACCCAGCCGAGCTCTGTAAATACCGAGTTTGTACTCCATCTGTAATTCGTAATTGATACGACATTAAATCCAAATCCTCTCCTCTTTCTGAAACAGCTGGCGCCTTCTGTCCTTTTTTTTTGCCACCTAATCCTTCGATCACAATATACTCTACCGTATCTTCCTTCGTTGTCGTTGTTGCCGTGAGGCACCGTTATACCAAGTGGAAAGGAGCGTCGATCTTAGAGCATGAGATATGGTAACCCAGTCATTGACAACACACAACGGTCACGGTAGCACCTGATTCCAGAATAGCTGCAGTAGTTAGGATCTAGCAACTACCCCCTCTTGACCAGGTCCCCAAAACTTAACTCGTAACGAGATCCCTTCGAAGCAAATCGTCATAAAGATCATCTATAAAGGTTTTGTACACCGATAAGAAATGTTACAGTTTATGGAATAATAACACATACGACCAAACTGTCTTGTTTCTTCTGTTTTATTTAACGTAACTTTGTTCACAGTTTTATTTCGCATTCATCACTGATTCACACTCTGATGTGGATTATATGCGAGTGTCTGAATCTTAACTCCCTAGTTCCATCGAAACCCTTTGATGAACAGTTTTGGTTACTCGACACCAACAGTCAATGATAATGATACAGTATTTTGTAATTGACTCTTCTAGTTTAGCCACCGCCCTCCACGAATGTTTGCTAGCCGTAAGACAATTACACACTTTTCTCTCCGGTCTGCTATTATTAAGAGTTCGCGTAAAAGTTAACGTTTTTCTTCTTTTCATAAATTGGAGCCAGCTCTCCGCGATATAATAATAATAAAAAAAAAAGGTCTCAATACCGCGTCCCTCGTGAGATGCGTATAGATTCATCCCGGAATTGACCACCCTGTAGGTGTACTCAATTTAATGACCACACTTCGCTATCCGCGATTTCGTGTAACTAAATGTCCTTTTGTTACTCTGATCGTGTATAGTAGTTATGTAAAACTCGCCCCTATATTTTTTCACAACGCACAATTAGCACTTCTTTACTTGTTTATTTCTAAGAGTAAACGAAAAAATGTCGCCGTATCATTAGCTTCGTCGATGTAAAGCAAACCACCTCAATATGCCCAATCTTACCTATTCTTATAGGATCGGCTACCTTACTCGTTAATTTACTACATATTATTTCCAATAACACTAAACAGGTATCGCCGTTATATTTCAATTGTATTCAAAAGCATGTTATTATTATTATGACCGACCAAATCGTAACAAATCGCGCGGCGTGCGTTCTTACCGATAGCTTTACACTCGCCCAGTCTTTATTCATGCAATATTATGTATAAATATACAGAAAGGGCCGACAGATCGATCTCTCTACCGTAACCAATAGTGGCAAATACGCTATTCAAGTTCCGTTACATCTATCTTGACTCGTATTGTTACAATACCATGCTTGATAGTCAATGGTGACAGTATTAAAGACACTGTGGACATTACTCTGGTCTGGTGAGGATCCAAACACTCCAAGAGTAAGCACACCAGAAAAAAAATTCTCATAAGTTGTGCGCACTGTTTGTCCGAAAATCACGAAATGGACTACCAACATACCAGGGTCTTGGCACAGACATCTAAATACTGGGACAGCGTCGTTAGAGAGGCTATCAAAATTCTTACCAGGGACGGACTCGTCAACCGAGATTGCGGCTACAGCCTCAGCAGGGCATGGGAACCAGCATTGAGTCTAATTAAAAAGACGCCCAACAAAGGAAACGAACGGGCGACTAGGGCGAACGAGACAATTTCACCGACGCCACCACAGACGCCGACGCCAGCGTCTCACCGACCGCTGACGCACGGGCGTGGACCGCGGAGAGAACGTCTCGCGAGGGGAGGGGATTTAAGACGGCGGCCTGCCCTCAGGAGCTCAGTTCGTCAGCGCACCTGACGATTGCGACGTGTCTGATCGCCGAAATATTGTGCCCGTTTATGGACCGGCAGTACACCCATGGACTGTTCGTCCATTGTTTTTAATTCCCTAAGAACAGCGACTATGCTAGCTGGACTGTAGGTAACACTTTGGAACTCACAGTTGATTCCTTCCACTGGTTTAATCAGATTTTTTAGAACCACCCTTCACAATGCTCGATGGTCCCCACCCATCATTACTTGAGTTCCATCTGGTCTTCGTTTAGCTGCAGTTGTTTCTTCACGTTTCCAGTTCACAGGCACCTCACCAACAGTAGACTTGGGCAGCTTTGAAATGTCCCCGACAGAGTTGTTACTGGGTGACGTCCAATGAGAAGACCACGTTCGAAGTTACTCGGGTCTCGTGACCTACCGATTCTAGCGTTACTGCATCTCTGCTGGCAGCACAATACTTCCCGCTTTTCTTTTTTTTTCCGACGGGTCCGCCTTTACTGACACCTAGTAGTCAATTCCGCATTACATGAAGGTGGCCGGATGTTTTTGATGACATAGTTTATGTGTTGTGAAGACATCGTGACAGTTACAAGCGAAGGGTTCATACAGAAGGGTATCAACAGCTGTTCACCGCGCGCAGTATTCGCGAATGGAATAGGAAACGATAATGGCACATGAAGTACAGAATGCAATGTTCGTAACGTCGCTCGCAGAGAGTAGACGTATCTATAGACTCACCTAGTCACATCGGTGATGTACATAGCGGTTTCAGTCTGCATCCCGTGCTGTAGGGGAGGCCCATGAGAAATACGGGCCCCCGCAACGAACTTGTGACGTCACACTAGTCGTCTTGTGCACAATTCTCCGCGAACGCTTGGCTCCAAGCAGGGCCCACGGGAAATCAGTATACCAGTGGAAAGGTACCCACTAAAGCTCTTAACTTTGTCGTTTTCTATCGAGAGCTCGAATTCGTTTAATTGAGCAGTTAATAATTATTAAACTCGTCTGAAATAGTTACTCTCTCCTCGCCGGAGACGGCTGCTAGCATTCGTAAGACCTGCAGTGCAGCAACCTGTCTTCGTCATGGGCCTCGGCTGTAGGGCGACGACGCCACAGTGGGAATGTGAACCCTGAACAGATGTGGGACGAGACAGACTTCATATCTCCCGGTATAGCCCGGCTCAGAATGTAGGCCGAAGACTGCTCGGGTTACAGTCGGGGCACTGGTCACTGTCCGTGGCAAAACAAATTTATTATTACAGCCCACATGCAGCGGTACAGCACGTGGGATGCTTCAACAGCATACGTCTGTACCCTCCAGCTGCTAATGCCAGGGGTCATTTGTAATTATTACTACCACGCTCAGTTTTAGATTAATGCAATTAAAATATGTTTTCATTCAATTATAAAATTTAAAATGCAAACAGTATTTTCACTGCCTCGCCTACCGCTGTTGGCGGTGAGAGGATACAGTGTTAGTAACGCAGCGGGTAACGTAATGAACAACCCGCTTCGTGTAGATTGCCGGTCAGTTTCTATCTGACCGTCCCGGTTTGACTGTTTTGCGGTATTCCTGTATATCTTCAGGCGACTGGTATGGTTGTTGCTCCAAAACCTATTTTAAGCACAAGGCGCACATAGCACGCTAGGATATGCTCTCTCAATGTCTTGACGTCACAGATACACCCACATAATCGCCGAATATCAGTCACCATCCGGGGGATGCTTTCGACGTCAGTTTCCTCTCTTGGCCGAAGACTTACACTTGTTCTCTTGTTATCTTTATTTTAATATACACTCCTGGAAATTGAAATAAGAACACCGTGAATTCATTGTCCCAGGAAGGGGAAACTTTATTGACACATTCCTGGAGTCAGATACATCACATGATCACACTGACAGAACCACAGGCACATAGACACAGGCAACAGAGCATGCACAATGTCGGCACTAGTACAGTGTATATCCACCTTTCGCAGCAATTCAGGCTGCTATTCTCCCATGGAGACGATCGTAGAGATGCTGGATGTAGTCCTGTGGAACGGCTTGCCATGCCATTTCCACCTGGCGCCTCAGTTGGACCAGCGTTCGTGCTGGACGTGCAGACCGCGTGAGACGACGCTTCATGCAGTCCCAAACATGCTCAATGGGGGACAGATCCGGAGATCTTGCTGCCCAGGGTAGTTGACTTACACCTTCTAGAGCACGTTGGCTGGCACGGGATACATGCGGACGCGCATTGTCCTGTTGGAACAGCAAGTTCCCTTGGCGGTCTAGGAATGGTAGAACGATGGGTTCGATGACGGCTTGGATGTACCGTGCACTATTCAGTGTCCCCTCGACGATCACCAGTGGTGTACGGCCAGTGTAGGAGATCGCTCCCCACACCATGATGCCGGGTGTTGGCCCTGTGTGCCTCGGTCGTATGCAGTCCTGATTGTGGCGCTCACCTGCACGGCGCCAAATACGCATACGACCATCATTGGCACCAAGGCAGAAGCGACTCTCATCGCTGAAGACGACACGTCTCCATTCGTCCCTCCATTCACGCCTGTCTCGACACCCCTGGAGGCGGGCTGCACGATGTTGGGGCGTAAGCGGAAGACGGCCTAACGGTGTGCGGGACCGTAGCCCAGCTTCATGGAGACGGTTGCGAATGGTCCTCGCCGATACCCCAGGAGCAACAGTGTCCCTAATTTGCTGGGAAGTGGCGGTGCGGTCCCCTACGGCACTGCGTAGGATCCTACGGTCTTGGCGTGCATCCGTGCGTCGCTGCGGTCCGGTCCCAGGTCGACGGGCACGTGCACCTTCCGCCGACCACTGGCGACAACATCGATGTACTGTGGAGACCTCACGCCCCTCGTGTTGAGCAATTCGGCGGTACGTCCACCCGGCCTCCCGCATACCCACTATACGCCCTCGCTCAAAGTCCGTCAACTGCACATACGGTTCACGTCCACGCTGTCGCGGCATGCTACCAGTGTTAAAGACTGCGATGGAGCTCCGTATGCCACGGCAAACTGGCTGACACTGACGGCGGCGGTGCACAAATGCTGCGCAGCTAGCGCCATTCGACGGCCAACACCACGGTTCCTGGTGTGTCCGCTGTACCGTGCGTGTGATCATTGCTTGTACAGCCCTCTCGCAGTGTCCGGAGCAAGTATGGTGGGTCTGACACACCGGTGTCAATGTGTTCTTTTTTCCATTTCCAGGAGTGTAGTTTTTTCGTGTACCTTCTCTTTTTTATTTTTGGGGCGAAGTTCTTGTAAGAGGCAAAGAGGAGTGGTTTATTCGGTATTTTTTCACTTTCATGCTTCAAATAAAGGGACAGAATGTGCAAGGTGTCAGGCAAATCCAACACCTTCCATGAAAACCCTGACATGATAAGCGAATCCAGTAGTATGTCACATAGCTCCGAATAAATCGTGACATTAAATTAACCAAAGTAATACGAGTAACGAGTGAGCAAATGGAATACCACAGACTAACACAAGAATGCCTAAATGCATGTCATACCTTCCCACCGTGAGACAGACGCAGTTCCGAGGGGAGAAACGAGAACAGAAGCCGAGAGCAGAACCGTGTTAAGCGAGAAGGCCCTACGGTAACGGACGGACACCCACGTAGCCAGCTAGCCGCTAGGACGACACCACCCGCAAGTTTTAGCGTGAGACTTTTTCGCGTCTCTGTCACGTTAGGACCACCCCCCAGCCCATGTTAAAAGCTAGACCCCTCCAGAAGAAAAGTATAGATCTTACGATAACACAAAAAGGACTACACCACCAGCAAGTTTTAGCGTGAGACTTTTTCCCGTCTCTGTTACGTTAGGACCACCCTCCAGCCCATGTTAAAAGCTAGAGCCCTCCAGAAGAACACTATAGATCTTACGATAACACAAAAAAGGGCTACACCACCCGCAAGTTTTAGCGTGAGACTTTTTCGCGTCTCTGTTACGTTAGGACCACCCCCCAGCCCATTTTAAAAGATAGAGCCCTCCACAAGAACAATATAGGTCTTACGATAACGCTAAAAGCACCACACCAGTTGCAAGTTTTAGCGTGAGACTTTTTCGCGTCTCTGTTACGTTGCAAACTTTAAAAACATTGCCCCACCACGAAAAGTATAACATTTCTCATTGGATAGACAGAATTTTTGTAGGCGGAGCTTAAGGTTAACATTGAGACCCTGATTGGTCAGATGAAAACACAGCCAGATAGTTTTTTTAAACCAACTTCGGTAAATTGTGGTAAGGAGAAGTTAGGAGGAGAGTTGCTTCCGAGAGGGCGAGCTGGACGGAGCTGTGCTACCAACCGCCCCCTGACGTACACCGACAAGATAATGAACGCACGCGATGCCGCATAACAGCGCATAAAGCTTCACTCAGAACTGCAGAAGTCTCATCTGTTACACCCCCTTTTTGCGTAATACTAGTGTCGATCGTCAATTAAAGCTCATGGTGTTCACATTTGCCACTTGAAGTAAAAATCTGAAACGCGATGATTTTTCTGTAATATAGTTATTGAGAAGCCACATCAGTCACTGTAATTTACGACAAGTTAGGTAAGTAATTAAAGATAATTGAGGGTCACTGTAGACCATTTTGATAGTTTTCTCTCTTGTGAAACTTAATTTAAATCTAGATTATAGATGTGATATGGCATAGGTCATCCTTCGATCCATTGTAGAACTTGGAAATCCATTCAGGGAATATTCGTTCACATTTTTGTTGAACGCAGTTGGTTTTTACCATCCTGTATTAAAACATTTCCTTTTATCAATAGTGCAATTTATAAACGATGTTTTGTGAGTAGAATAAAATTTCCAATGGCAAACTTAACTGCTTTTTGGACGTTATTTTATCAGCTAACTAAAAATAGGAAAGCCGTGAACCCCTTCCACTAAATTTAGTTAGTATTAAGATTCCTTTACAGGGAGTGCAGTGGAGCTGACGCTGAAATCATTAAGTATTTGGTTATATCATCGCTAGTCTCACTGAACTCTTCTGAATTCTACATGTCATGTGTGGTCTGACGTCTCCTTACCAGCAACAGGTCCCAGGTTCAAACTAGTCAGTTCCCTAAAAAACACGCTCAGAGCGTCGTTGCGCGAAAGTGGTAGGGAGACACGATATAGAAAAAACAGACACCACGCAGAATGTTTAGAAATGAATTATAAGAATAGCCTGTGAAGGCTGAATATTAAGTTGGATCAGCGAAATAAATCGTGGGCCGTGCCATATCAGACCTTAGAATTCGATTGAAAAAGACTGTCCTGGAGATAATAAAGTAAAAACCATCGATAGTTGTTTTTACACGAGGAAGACTTCCACATTGCCCGGATTGTATGAGGCTCGGCGGCGTCAATATCCTATTCAAAAGTTGAGGCGGGTATGTCGTATTTATGTTGAATGATTGGGTTTAACTATGAGAATTCCAGTCACTAGTCCCCGAGCGCTAAAGTCCCTTAATAGCATGAGTTTTGCTTATTCGACGCGGGTGGACCGACCGTAATAGGGGCCTAATGCAAAAATCCCCGATTACTGCAACGGATCCAGTACATAAAAGTGCTACTGATGCCCTAAAATATGCGATCTACAGGTAACTGCGTTAGATGTCCAACATCCCACAGCAATAAAAGTTCCATCACACCGCTAGTGAAAAAAATTGAAAGAGTAATCCGCCACAGTCATGGAATAATTATCATTTCCCACTTCACGTAACGTCCATTGCGTAATAAGGGAAGCTGTACTGCTCTGTAATTAATTGAAAATAAGTTATCAAACTGTCACTCAACTTTTCTGATCATCCAAATGAAAACAGTGAAATGCTGTACATGAATATTCGGGTCAATACTGAAATCACATTTACAGACACTATGCCTTGTCTAGCAACCCTACCACAACAAAGGTCAAAAATTAATTATGATTGTAGTGTTGCTCACGCCGCTAAATATTCCATTTTCGGGCAACAAAAAAGTTATATTATGTGGCAGGTGTCATTAGAGCACAGTTAATAAAGTCATTTCTTGAAATAATGGATAAACTAGGCACTCATCTTTTCGTGTTTCCCACGCTGGTGTCGTTGTGAACTCATGGCTCAATCGTCGAAAATCTAGGTAGTGATGATTCCAAGCTCGGATACAAAGAGGCCTAGGTGTTATTCTGCGATATTCAAAAGTTTTATAGATGTGTTTCATAAACCATTCTTGAAGATTAAACTTTTGCAAGTTAGGACAATGGTGATGTAAAAAAAAAAAAGTAATCAGCACTCCGAATTTAAGTTACACTTCTTTTTTATTCCTTTTGTTGCAATAGCACGTAACTCGTTCCAAAACATCACTTCACAATATAAAACATACTTGAAAATATCTTCCTCACTGTTAAAGTTCACATTTCGTAAACTGACTACAATTTGCGTCTTTTTAATATGACGACCAAAGCTTGACTCTCTAATAACCGCTTACGCGCCTAAAAATCATAGTTACAAGTACGTCAAAGATCATAGTGACAAAAGAAAGAATACACATAAGAATAATATCATTGCAAAAAAGTACGGCCAAACTTTCAGGAAACATTCCTCACACACAAATAAAGAAAAGATGTTACGTGGACATGTGTCCGGAAACGCTTAATTTACATGTTAGAGCTCATTTTAGTTTCGTCAGTATGTACTGTACTTATCATGATTTCATACGGGATACTCTACCTGTGCTGCTAGAACATGCGCCTTTACAAGTACGACACTGCCGGCCGGTGTGGCCGTGCGGTTATAGGCGCTTCAGTCTAGAACCGCGTGACCGCTACGGTCGCAGGTTCGAATCCTGCCTCGGGCATGGATGTGTGTGATGTCCTTAGGTTCGTTAGGTTTAAGTAGTTCTAAGTTCTAGGGGACTGATAACCACAGATGTCAAGTCCCATAGTGCTCAGAGCCATTTTGAAGTACGACACAACATGGGGTCCATGCACGATGGAGCTCCTGCACATTTCAGTCGAAGTGTTCGTACGCTTCTCAATAACAGATTCGGTGACCGATGGATTGGTAGAGGCGGACCAATTCCATGGCCTCCACGTTCTCCTGACCTCAACCCTCTTGACTTTCATTTATGGGGGCATTTGAAAGCTCTTGTCTACGCAACCCCGGTACCAAATGTAGAGACTCTTTGTGCTCGTATTGTGGACGGCTGTGATACAATACGCCATTCTCCAGGGCTGAATCAGCTCATCAGGGATTCCATGCGACGGAGGGTGGATGCATGTGTCCTCGCTAACGGAGGAGATTTTGAACATTTCATGTAACAAAGTGTTTGAAGTCACGCTGGTACGTTCTGTTGGTGAGTGTTTCCATTCCATGATTAATGTGATTTGAAGAGAAGTAATAAAATGAGCTCTAGCATGGAAAGTAAGCTTTTCCGGACACATGTCCACATAACATATTTTCTTTCTTTGTGTGTGAGGAATGTTTCCTGAAAGTTGGGCCGTACCTTTTTGTAACACCCTACATTAATGAAATCAAATCTGAATGTTGTCACAGAGCCCGCATCTCGTGGTCGTGCGGTAGCGTTCTCGCTTCCCACGCCCGGGTTCCCGGGTTCGATTCCCGGCGGGGTCAGGGATTTTCTCTGCCTCGTCATGGCTGGGTGTTGTGTGCTGTCCTTAGGTTAGTTAGCTTTAAGTAGTTCTAAGTTCTAGGGGACTGATGACCATAGATGTTAAGTCCCATAGTGCTCAGAGCCATTTGAACCATTTTGTTGTCACAGAAATGTGTTAACTATTTTACAGAAACACAGTAGAATATTGCTGGTATCGAGAGGTTGAGGTGAGGTGCCGTAATGGTTACGTAATTTAAGTACCATTACACTTGTAACGTCTAAATAAAAATAAGTCATCACATTGACACTCCAATACGCTCATCATGTAAAAGAAAAACACTAAAATGCTGTACACGAATATTCGTCGTATATTACGAAACCGCATTTACAGCTCGTGCGCCTTTTAAAATCTAATTATTTTTCGAAGAATTTCGAGCAATATCTAGTTCTCTCTCAATATTGTAATCGAGCGAGTAGCTCATTTCAGCCACCTGGACTGCGACATTTCTCTTGCTCGCGTTGGAGCTGAAGCACAGAGCTATGCAGAACTAGCTACTGTGAAACGCGAGCTTGGAATCGAGGCGTCCCAGAGCTCACCATTCGAAATGCGTGATGTGTTTTGTTATGTTGCGTGTAGTCCCAGCGGCTCCCCGCGGCGTGTAATCCTCGCTGCTGCGGCAGACGGAACAAACAGAAGCACAACAACGGCACGCTGCAACGTCGGCCCCGCTATCTGAGGGCAAACCGATACTCGCCGCCTCCGCTGCTGCCACGCCCTCCGCCGTCTGCGTCTGTTTGACGTCACGTTTTACGCGATGACAAGCCTCTCCCCACCTGCCGCAGTTTCTGTCTGCAGTAGCGTACCTCGGAGGACTTCGTTTGCCTGGTAAACGTTTTCCACTTTTTCTCTTGTGTGGTAACCGTTCTACCGCGGCCGAAAGACCTTTGCAAAAGAGTAAATTCTCATCGCAGCATCCAAGAAAAAATCCACAAGATTTCTTGAGAGACGAAGAAATGACCGTCAGAGCAGAGAAGTAGTAATGGAAATTACTTGTCCTGAGGACAACGTTTTTACCTTCCCTCAGTTGTTTAGCGTTGCTGGCTACCGAAATGGAAGTACTGATTTCGGTTCCCGTTGATTATGTCATTCTTTTTTCTGCGGCAGAAGGTCTACAACGGGTTTACTCAGACCTGGAAAGTAAGATCAGAGAGTGTTTCTACATCTACATCTACATCTATACTCCGCAAGCCACCCAACCGTGTGTGGCGGATGGCACTTTACGTGCCACTGTCATTACCTCCCTTTCCTGTTCCAGTCTCGTATGGTTCGCGGGAAGAACGACTGCCGGAAAGCCTCCGCGCGCTCGAATCTCTCTAATTTTACATTCGTGATCTCCTCGGGAGGTATAAGTAGGGGGAAGCAATATATTCGATACCTCATCCAGTAACGCACCCTCTGGAAACCTGGCGAGCAAGCTACACCGCGATGCAGAGCGCCTCTCTTGCAGAGTTAAGTTTGTTAACATCTCCGTAACGCTATCACGCTTACCAAGTAACCCTGTGACGAAACGCGCCGCTCTTCTTTGGATCTTCTCTATCTCCCCTGTCAACCTGACCTGGTACGGATCCCACACTGATGAGCAATTCTCAAGTATAGGTCGAACGAGTGTCTTGTAAGCCACCTCCTTTGTTGATGGACTACATTTTCGAAGGACACTCTCAATGAATCTCAACCTTGCACCCGCCTTGCCAACAATTAATTTTATACGATCATTCCACTTCAAATCGTTCCGTACGCATACTCCCAGATATTTCACAGAAGTAACTGCTACCAGTGTTTGTTCCGCTATCATATAATCATACAATAAAGGATCCTTCTTTCTATGTATTCGCAATACATTACATTTGTCTATGTTAAGGGTCAGTTGCCACTCCCTGCACCAAATGCCTATCCGCTGCAGATCTTCCTGCATTTCGCTGCAATTTTCTAATGCTGCAACTTCTCTACATACTACAGAATCATCCGCGAAAAGCCGCATGGAACTTCCGACACTATGTACTAGGTCATTTATATATATTGTGAAAAGCAATGGTCCCATAACACTCACCTGTGGTACGCCAGAGGTCACTCTAACGTCTGTAGACGTCTCTCCATTGAGAACAACATGCTGTGTCGTGTTTGCTAAAAACTCTTCAATCCAGCCTCACAGCTGGTCTGATATTCCGTAGGCTCTTACTTTGTTTATCAGGCGACCGTGCGCAACTGTATCGAACGCCTTCCGGAAGCAAGGAAAATGGCATCCACCTGGGAGCCTGTACTTAATATTTTATAATATATCAACGTAATAATTACCAAAACTGTAACTTAGTCCACTGAAGTGGTGTCAAATCGAAAGGCCTGTACAGGGGCGAGAGCCAAACGACATTTATTATTTGTAGTAACATTTTTGGAAACAACGATCTGGTAATTTATATAAAATCAGTGAAAAAACAGTCTAGATCGCGATGGCTATTTTATTTGCATGACCGGTTTCGGCCTAGGCTTACGCCATTTGCAGACAGCACCATTTGCTGAAGTCGACGTCGAGTAGAAGAGTCAATTGACCTCAGTCGCTGAAACTACGTTTTAATGTCATACCCATCGCGATCTAGACTGTTTCTTCATTGACTTTATATTTATTATACAGGGTGAGTCACTAACTATTGCCACCAAGAATAGCTTCGAAAGTATAATAGGAGCTGAAAAGTTTGTGGGACGAAAGTTTTATGGGACAATGGGGGCCGTAATATGACATCTTTCCTGTGAAACACAACTAGCTCTTTATTCACACGAAGGGTTGAGTGCTATTGAGAAGGGATTTCAGATCGATTCCATATTTCTGGATTTCCGGAAGGCTTTTGCACTGTACCACACAAGCGGCTTGTATTGAAATTGCGTGCTTATGGAATATCGTCTCAGTTATGTGACTGGATTTGTGATTTCCTGTCACAGAGGTCACAGTTCGTAGTAATTGACGGAAAGTCATCGTGTAAAACAGAAGTGATTTCCGGCGTTCCCGAAGGTAGTGTTATAACTCCTTTGCTGTTCCTTATCTATATAAACGAATTGGGACACAATCTGAGCAGCTGTCTTCGGTTGTTTGCAGATGACGCTGTCGTTTATCGACTAATAAAGTCATCAGAATATCAAAACAAACTGCAAAAGATTTAGAGATGATATCTGAATGGTGCGAAAGGTGGCAGTCGACCCTGAATAACGAAAAGTGTGAGGTCATCCACATGAGTACTAACAGTAACTCGTCAAACTTCGGTTACCCGATACGTCAGTCTAATCTAAAAGCCGTAAATTCAACTAAATACCTAGGTATTACAATTACGAACAACTTAAACTGGAAGGAACACACAGAAAATGTTGTGGGCAAGGCTAACCAAAGACACACTTAGAAAATGTAACAGACCTACTAAGGAGACTGCCTACACTACGCTTGTCCGTCCTCTTTTAGAATACTGCTGTGCGGTGTGGGATCCTTACCAGATAGGACTGACGGAGTATATCGAAAAAGTTCAAAGAAAAATCAAATGGCTCTGAGCACTATGGGACCTAACTTCTGAGGTCATCAGTCCCCTAGAACTTAGAACTACTTAAACCTAACTAATCTAAGGACATCACACACATCCCTGCCAGAGGCAGGATTCGAACCTGCGACCGTAGCAGTCGCGCGGCTTCAGACTGTAGCGCCTAGAACCGCTCGGCTACTCTGGCCGGCTTCAAAGAAAGGCAGCACGTTTTGTATTATCGTGAAATATGGGAGAGAGTGTCACAGAAATGATACAGGATTTGGGCTGGAAATCGTTAAAAGAAAGGCGTTTTTCGTTGCGACGGAATCTTCTCACAAAATTCCAATCACCAACTTTCTCCTCTGAATGCGAAAATATTTTGTTGACACCGACCTACATAGGGAGGAACGATCACCACGAAAAAATAAGGGCAATAAGAGCTGGTACGGAAAGATATAGGTGTTCATTATTTCCGCTCGCTATACGAAATTGCAATAATAGAGAATTGTGAAGGTGGTTCGATGAAGCCTCTGCCAAGCACTTAAATGTGATTTGCAGAGTATCCATGTAGATGTAGATGTAGACGTTGGTTTTTTGTTGCTAGATGGGGTCGCTTCAGAGATATGAAGGTCAACTTTGTTTTTTTAAATGGGATGCTATAGTTTGGTACTTCTTTTCTGATAGCAGCTATCGATACGAATCCAGTGGTGTGTAACACTAAGGTCTTTGAAGGTCAACGATGGTCAAAAAGGTGGCATGAACGTCCATTTACAGAAGGTGTTCGAAGTGATGACCATTGGTATCAACGCAGTGCAGGTTTGGGTGGTATTCCTTATCACTTCGGCACTTACCGAAGCACACGCTCTGACAATTCTCTCTCGCATATCGTCTGGTGTAGTTGGAACATCTTTATAAACAATGTCTTTTACGAATCCCCACAATAAAAAATCCAGAGGTGTCAAGTCTGGTTAACTAGCCGGCCACGACACATCTCCTCCGCGTCCAATCCAACGATTTGGGAATTGTCTCTGCAACTCATTTCTAGCCATCAGCGAAAAATGTGCCGGACACCCATCGTGCTGATACCACATTCTGTTCCTTGTTCCTAAAGGTATTCCTTCCAACAATGGACTGAAAGTTTTTGGGATAGCATAATAAAATAAGCGATCGAAATAAAACGTTGTGACAACACGCTCAATAAAGACGGCGGCCTGCAGCTAAGCAAAGCGTGAGACCCGGCCATCGGAAGGCTGAAGCGCGCTCGGCTGCCGCACAACGCAAACGTTACCAAATATGATGTCGGAGCTGGTACCAGTGACGTCACGGAAGGTAGCGCCGCTATATAAGGGCGGCAGCAGCAACCGGAAGACAGTCACCACTTGACAATGACCGAGGAGTACTTGGCCGAAAGCTCGTGGACTAAAAAAAAAAATTTAAAAAAATGTACAAATGTGTGTGAAATCTTATGGGACTTAACTGCTAAGGTCATCAGTCCCTAAGCTTACACACTGCTTAACCTAAATTATCCTAAGGACCAACACACACACCCATGCCCGAGGGAGGACTCGAACCTCCGCCGGGACCAGCCACACAGTCCATGACTGCAGCGCCTAAGACAGTTCGGCTAAGCCCGCGTGGCGCGTGGATTTTCATCCACATCTACATCTACATGGTTACTCTGTAATTCACACTAAAGTGCTGGCAGAGTGTTCATCGAATCATTTTCGTACTACTTCTCTACCATTCCACTCTCGAATGGCGCGTGGGAAAAAGCAACACCTACATCTTTCCGTTCGAGCTCTGATTTCTCTTACTTTATTATGATGTTCATTTCTCCCTACGTAGGTGGGTGTCAACAAAATATTTTCGCATTCGGGAAAGAAAGTTGGTGATTGAAATTTCGTAAATAGATCTCGCCGCAAAGAAAACCGCCTTTGTTTTAGTGACTGCCACCCCAACTCGCGTTTCACATCAGTGACACTCTCACCCCTATTGCGCGATAACACGAAACGGGCTGCCCTTATTTGCACTTTTTCGATGTCCTCCGTCTATCCTACCTGGTGAGGATCCCACAACGCGCAGCAATATCTCAGCAGAGGACGGACAAGTCTCTTTAGTGGGTTTGTCACATCTTCTAAGTGTTCTGCCAACAAAGCGCAGTCTCTATTACTCCTCACCCACAATATTATCTATGTGGTCTTTCCAATTTAAGTTGATCGTAATTGTAATTCCTAGGTATTTAGTCGAATTGACAGCCTTTAGATGTGTGCGATTTATCGTATACCCAAAATTTATCAGATTTCTTTTAGTACCCACGTGGATGACCTCGCACTTTTATTTGTTTAGTGCCAATTGCCACTTTTCGCACCATACAGAAATTCTCTAGATCATTTTGTAATTGGATTTGATCGTCTGATGATTTTACTAGACGGTAAATTACAGCATTATCTGCAGACAATCTAAGGGGGCTGCTCAGTTTATCACCCAGATGATTTATGTAAATCAGGAACAGCAGAGGGCCTATGATGCTACCTTGCGGAACGCCAGATACCACTTCTATTCTACTCGATGATTTACCGTCTATCACTACGAACTATGACATCTCTGATAGGAAATCACGAATCCAGTTACACAACTGAGACGATACTCCATATGAACGCAATTTCATTAATAGTCGCTTGTGAGGAACGGTATCAAAAGCCTTCTGGAAATCTAGGAATATGGAATCGATCTGAGATCTCTTGTCGACAGCACTCATTACTTCATGGGAATAAAGAGCTAGCTGCGTTGCACAAGAAAGATATTTTCTGAAATCGTGTTGGTTATGTATCAGTAAGTCATTTTCTTCAACGTGATTCATAATGTTGGAGTACAGTATATGCTCCAAAATCCTACTGCAAATTGAGGTCAGTGATATGGGTCTGTAATTCCATGGGTTACTCCTATTTCCTTTCTTGAATATTGGTGTGACCTGTGCCACTCTCCAGTCTTTAGGAACAGACCTTTCGTCAAGTGAGCGGTTGTATATGATTGCCAAGAAAGGTGCTATTGTGTATGCGTACTCTGAAAGGAACCTGCCCGATATACCATCTGGACCGGAAGACTTGCCCTTCGTAAGTGATGCGAGTTGTTTCGCAACACCTAAGATATCTACTCTTATGTCACTCATGCTAACAGCTGTTCTGGTTTCGAATTCTGGAATATTTACTTCATCTTCTCTCGTGAAGGAAATACGGAAAACTTGCCGTGGCTGGAAGCCCGAGAAATTTTTATTGTCTCAGTGACCTGGTTTTAAACAAATGAGGACGGCTGCATCTCATGTTTGGAAAATGCTACACTGGAAAAGGCACTCCCAACAACATTGTACACTACGAACAATGCACGACATTTCATAAGGAAATATCATCTAGTCTAGAAATACTTTTGGTATAGTATCTGTAGCAACAAGGTAGTGTATTCAACAATAATCTGTAATTCGTGCTTGTAAGGGGCAGCGTACGCCATTGTTCTGCCCCCTTTCTTATCCCGTTTTTACCGTCGGCTACATTTACCTTTTTCATGGCTATTTTCCCGGTGTAGTAATACGTGCACATATCTGCGGCGGAGGGAAAGAAAAACAGAACAACATAAATTAAAAAGAAAAAAAATAATAATAGGGGAATGCGGCGAGAGCCTAATAATTAGTCGAAACGCTAGACGAGGCTGGATTTCCATCTGGAGAAACGATAAGGGACTCACGGTGCATCTAAATTAACAGGAGGTTGCACTGCGTGTGCGAGTAATTCCCACATTTGCTTCTCCGCGCCACTATATACGGGGCTCTGCTCTTCCGGCGGCTAATTATTTTCACTGTTGTTATTATTTGGAGTTAGTCTGCTTTTTCCCCCCCCAGGTTTTCCCTACTCTACCTTACGTCTCTCCCCTCCCCCCCCCCCCCCTACAAAACCCTCCACCTACCCTGCATCACGTCCTCGCCTGTTTGCAAACATGAGCGCGGGATGGCGACGCACACACACACACACACACTCGCGTGCTGTAGTAGCCGCAGGCGCAAACATTTATCACGGCCATCTTGAAGCTGTTAATTATAAAGTTTATGCAGCCAGCCCGCCAGACAGCACGTCGGCGCATGCGCGTGTTTCGACCGCTCAGTGGCCGGATGTCGACCGCCTCTTGTTCTGCCGACGCTGCGGCATTATCTCGCGCACTAGGGGAACCCCCGCTGCGCCGTCCTCCTTTCTTTTTCTCAGCCGGGCGGAGGTCAAGGAAAAAATAATGAAGATCTCCTTCGTTGGGACCGGTGACGCCATTTCCTTTGTAGCTGCATACCTATTTTATAACACTGGCAGCATCCTACGGCGTAAAGGGTGTTAAACACGTAGATCCATCTCGGTGGAAAAAAAAACTACTTTTATGATTAAAGAAATTGATTTCAGCATGCGATGATGAGGTGACTTCGCCTACAATCTCCGATTGGAACGTAAAGTTAATCTTGTCCAATAGCGAAACGCTTATTTGCCTAAACAGACTAACGCTGGCACCTGCATTACGTTTTCTGCGAATCCTTGTGTAGCATGTGGCTTTGTGTACTTTATGTTCTACCACAACTTAGTATTACCTACCGCTCCAACTTAAATAACAGCATCGGGAATTTTTTAGATAGCTTAGCAAGAAATACACTCATCAGCCAGAACAATATGACCACCGACCTACTATCAACATAAACCTGTCCAGGCAATAGCAGCGTCACCTGGCGACGAGTGATTGCTAATAAGACACACGCACAGGGCATGTAGTATCAGTGAGCGTGCTGTCCGTGGGTAAAATGCAGAAAGCGCGCGATCTATCTGATTTTGACCGAAGGCAGATTGTGATGGCCCGGAGGCTCGGCATCGGAGCTACCAAAGCACGACTCACGCCCCCGTCCTCACAGCTTTACTTCCACCAGTACCTCTTCCCCTACTTTCCAAACTTCACAGAAGCTCTCCCGCAATATACGGCGTGCTCCAGGGAAGAGTAATAGGACCATTACGATTTATGTTACACGTTAATGAGTTAGCGGGGAAGCCGTAGTTGAAATGTAAGGCTTCTTGCCTATTATCCAACTGTCATGAAGCGTTGGCCACTGAAAACTATACTAATACACAATTAGCTCTTAATGACATATCCGCATCGTTGTAAGACTAGGAACTAGATCTTTATGTGTAGACCTTAATGTATAGAAATGAAAGATTGTGTCAATTCATGAAAAGCACCAATGTAGTAGTCTAAGTTGTTGTTGTTGTTGTTGTTGTTGTTGTGGTCTTCAGTCCAGAGACTGTTTTGATGCAGCTCTCCATGCTACTCTATCCTGTGCAAGCTTCTTCATCTCCCAGTACCTACTGCAACCTACATCCCTCTCAATCTGTTTAGTGTATTCATCTCTTGGTCTCCCTATAGGATACTCGATGTTAACAAATTTCTCTTCGTCAGAAACGCTTTCCTTGCCATAGCCAGTCTACATTTTATATCCTGTCTCCTGCGACCATCATGCATTATTTTGCTCCCCAAATAGCAAAACTCATCTACTACTTTAAGTGTCTCATTTCCTAATCTAATTCCCTCAACTATCTATTATCCTCGTTTTGCCCGTTTTCATGCTCATCTAATATCCTCCTTTCAAGGCGCTACCCATTCCGTCCAACTGCTCTTCTGGGTCCTTTGCTGTCTCTGACAGAATTGAATGTCGTTGGCAAAATGTGTTTATTTTTCTCCGGGGATTTTAATTCCTACTCCAAATTTTTCTTTTGTTTCCTTTACTGCTTGCTCATTATACAGACTGAACGACATTGGGGACAGGCTACAGCCCTGTCTCACTCCCTTCTCAATTACTGCTTCCCTTACGTGCCCATCGACTCTTATAACTGCCATCCGGTTTCTGCACAAATTGTGAATAGCATTTCGCTCTTAGTATTCTACCCCTGCCACCTTCAAAATTTGAAATAGTCTAAGGATGATAGTTAATGCTGAACCCTATTCCCACTGCACATCAGGTTGGATATCTCGAACAGGTCGGTCAGAGGGCCTGAAGATTCCATAGTGAAGCGCGAAAACTTATATAAACAGATTACATACAGAAATTACAGCTGTAGGTGTTTTTAATTTTACATTTTATATTCAACAACCGAAGTCTATCAACCATCTTGAACAAAGATGGACTTACAAAGAATCTCGTCTCCTTTCTCCGCAGTAACCTATTATAAAAAATTTTCCATTTCTTCTGGTTCATGTAAAAGATTGTATCAACTTTTTTTAAAATTATGACGTAATGTCGTACTCAGTGAGCAGTCATACCAAAGTGTAAGCGACTCTGCACACCAACGCAGTGAGACGTATAACTTGCTTCTATCTATTTTTATGAAACGGCCTTGATGAGGAAATGCGAGATATTTAATACTGCACAAAAGATTACGAACACTCTTTCTTCCGACACTCGGTTGTAAAATCGACAAAGTGGCTAGGAGGTTGGAGGGGGAAGGGGGTATGACTGTGAAATACGAAGTACCTACCACCACATCTTAAAGTGGTATATGATATACGATCTCTGTTCAAAAAATTGCGTCTGAACGAAATGCGGTTGGCATCCTTGCAGATTTCTGTGTTTAATGTGTAACGGCCGGAAGTTTCATTGTTGTATGTCTGCTAGTTATTGTTCAGTGCTGTATTGAGCAGAACGTTGGGTAATTTCCAAAAATGATTGCCTATCCAAGTCTTGGGGTCCAAAAGGTACATATCGAACGTGCGATCGTAAATTGATCATATGACTGGTGGCGGGCGTTATGAGTATGTTTATGATGGTCATTACAGCAACGACAAAAGAAGAGCGTTTCAAAAATACTTGTAATTGCAAAGAAGACGACTTACCTTAACTCGTCGTCGGCGTTGTCGTCATGTGAAAGTCCATTACGGTGGTCTGGATGGATAATTTGGAAGAGTCAAACCATGTATTGTTCCTGATAGTCGTTCGTTTTCCGCACTGTCCGCAATGAAATTGTACCGGTATTTCAGCATCGACACTGTTCTTACGAAGTTTTACACACTTCGCACCTCCACAGTCTACACAGTCCATTCTTTCCTCGTCCGGTAGTACTCCATATTTGCGACAAAAAGTCGAACAATTTTCTGCGCTGGATAAACATGGAATTAGATTCTTCCATGTGAGAGAATCCGCCGCAGAAACGTCAAGAACACCAGATATCCCACTCACTAGCGACGTACATCATCTGGGTTTCCGTAGCAGCTCGGAGGTATGTCATTTAGAGCAACTAAGGGAACGACGGCAAACGGATAAAAATGAGAATCACAAATAATTGATCACAACGCCCGCCACCGGAGTCACATGATCGATTTACGATCGCACGTTAGATATGTATCGTTAGGACCCCATGACTTCTATAGGCAATCATTCTCGGAAATGACCAAACGTTATGTCGCACGGCTTGCGAATTCCGAGATGCCAGAGTTAGAGGAGCAAAGCATCTGCAATAAATTTTGCGTGAAACTCAGTAATTCTTTTACAGACACACCAAATGATTCAGGAAGCCTACGAAGATTATTACTTAAGCTGTACTCGGTGTTACGAATGGTTCACACGGGTTACAAATGGCCGGACTTAGGTTAAATGTGAATCGTTCACGACGCCCTTCCCGTCTACCGAAGACTCTCGCGTCAGGAACGTCAAAGAAATTTTGCGTGCCAATTGCAGACCGACTGTCTGAAAGATTGCAGAAGAATGTAACATTTCAATTGGATCATGTCATGAAATCCTGACACAGCAACTTGAAAAGTAACCGACTGTCTGAAAGATTGCAGAAGAGTGTACACTACTGGCCATTAAAATTGCTACACCAAGAAGAAATGCAGATGATAAACGGGTATTCATTGGACAAATATATTATTCTAGAACTGACATGTGATAACATTTTCACGCAATGTGGGTGCATAGATCCTGAGAAATCATTACCCAGAAAAACTACCTCTGGCTATAATTTTAACGGCCTTGATTCGCCTGGGCATTGAGTCAAATAGAGCTTGGATGGCGTGTACAGGTACAGCTGCCCATGCAGCTTCAACACGATTCCACAGTTCATCGAGAGTGGTGACTGGCGTATTGTGACGAGCCAGTTGCTCGGCCACCATTGACCAGACGTTTTCAATTGGTGAGAGATCTGGACAATGTGCTGGCTACAGCAGCAGAGGAACATTTTCTGTATCCAGAAAGGCCCGTACAGGACCTGCAATATGCGCTCGTGCATTATCCTGCTGAAATGTATGGTTTCGCAGGGATCGAATGAAGGGTAGAGCCACGGTTCGTAACACATCTGAAATGTAACGTCCACTGTTCAAACATTTCTGCAGGATAATGCACGACCGCATGTTTCAGGTCCTGTACGGGCCTTCCTGGACACAGAAAATGTTCGACTGCTGCCCTGGCCAGCACATTCTCCAGATGTCTCACCAATTGAAAACGTCTGGTCAGTGGTGGCCGAGCAACTGGCTTGTCACAATACGCCAGTCACTGCTCTTGATGAACTGTGGTATCGTGTTGAAGCAGCATGGGCAGCTGTACCTGTACACGCTATCCAAGCTCTGTATCACTCAATGCCCAGGCGAATCAAGGCCGTTAAAATTATAGCCAGAGGTAGTTTTTCTGGGTACTTATTTCTCAGTATCTATGCCTAAACTGCGGGAAAACGTAATCACATGTCAGTTCTAGTATAATATATTTGTCCAATGAACACCCGTTTATCATCTGCATTTCTTCTTGGTGTAGCAATTTTAATGTCCAGTAGTGTAGCCAGTAGCAGTATGTGGTTTAATAAACTCTCGCAAATCTATGAGACAAACTATTAAAAATATTAAATGGTGACTTTGTTTTATGCGTACACGGTAGGGATCAAAAAGGCGTTGCACTTAAATGAGTGCTGTTCATAGCTTTTACTAAACGTCGGACTGCCACCCTGTTTGAACCATCATCCTCTGTTATTTTCCTCTCGCGATCGCATTTGCTCTTTTCCCACAGATCTCCCTTCTGTTTTCCTCACAAATACATCCAGCTTTGAATAAACTGGTTGGTTGAAAGGTCACACTGCATATCGGTAATGCATCGCACCATTCCGCGCCATTGCGAAGCCCCCAGTGCGACGACCACCAACATGTCCTTTGACAATGTTTCACTACATTCGGTTTTCCGCCTCTTTTTTTAATTTTTCACGTACGGACATCGGTGCGCGGTCGCAGACAGAGACGTGTGAGTTGCGGCAGCAGCTGTTTGCTTCAGCAACCCGCCGTCTGCCGTAAACACAGGACAGTAACATGTCCTTTGACAATGTTTCACTACATTCGGTTTTCCGCCTCTTTTTTTAATTTTTCACGTACGGACATCGGTGCGCGGTCGCAGACAGGGACGTGTGAGTTGCGGCAGCAGCTGTTTGCTTCAGCAACCCGCCGTCTGCCGTAAACACAGGACAGTAGGGTACCGCGCCGCCAGCAGCGTGTGGTGTGGTCCCGGCAATTTCCGAGAGCCGCGGGCGCAACATCATTTCGCGGCTCTCTAGCCAGCGACTCGGAATTTCGCAGACGAGCGTCGACGGGAATCTGAACCAGTATCAACAGCCCAGCCGTTGCGGTTGTGCTAAGCGCACTCTCGTATCTCTGTATTTTCAGTGCATCTCCAGAGGTAAAATCGCTCATAGTTCCATGTTACGTCATCTATTCCATGGTATTTTGTTCATATGTGGGTCCAGAGCGTCCAAGGATTTTGTGCAAGAAAACGCTGTCCGTAATAGGTTGTATAGCTGCCCTTCATCTGTTGTGCGATTGGCCAGTTCCGATTCTAAGTCGTTTTCCGTCACCTTCACAAACACATGTACATGGTGGAGTATTAAATTAAAATATATACATTGTGTGATATAGTTAACTGTAACTATTATTGGTTTTACATTCCGTAGAAGCACAACGCAGTTCACCATAGGCTCTACATATTGTGGCATATGTTCGGAAAAACCATTCCATATGTTGACCCACACGTCGAATAATGCACCTGCATTGCAACCTGAGATCGAAAACATCATACTAGAAGCAAATAACCACTTCATCTCATGTATAATATAATGCATATGGCGACATCCACCCCTCTCTGATCCCTATTCTCTTTGACAATCTAAATCACTCACATAATTTTAATTTCCATGCCATGTCACTTTTATAACTGTTCGTAGTGTTTGTCACTAAAAATGAATACTTGGATTTCTACCTTCAATAGTTTAAATACCTTTTTATAATATGTATTTAATGAATACCATCTTGACATTGTAACATATGGTTCATTAATCTACACTGAAGCGCCAAAGAAACCGGTATAGACATCCCTGTTCAAATAAAGAGATATGTAATCAGGCAGAATACGGCGCTGCGGTCGGCAACGCCTATATAAGACAAATGTCTGGCGCACTTGCTACAGCGGTTACTGCTGCTACAATGGTAGGTTATCAACATTTAAGTGACATTGAACCTGGTGTTACGGTCGGCGCAAGAGCGATGCGACACAGCATCTGCGACGTAGCGATGAAGAGGGGATTGTCCCGTACGACCATTTCAATGTGAATATCAGCAATCCTTTGAAACATCAAATCTCCGACATCGCTGCGGCCAGAAAAGCATCCTTCAAGAAGGAGACCGACGACGACTGAAGAGAATCGTTCCAACGTGTCAGAAGTGCAACCCTTCCGCAAATTGCTGCAGATTCCAGTGCTGAGCCATCAACAAATGTCAGCATTCAACGAAACATCACCGATATGGGCTTTCGGAACGGAAGTCCCACTCGTGTACCTTTGATGACTGCACGACATAAAGCCTTACGCCTCGCCTGGGCCGTCAACTACTGAGGACTGAAAAGATGTTGCGTGGTCGGACGAGCCTCGTTTCAAATTACATTGAGTGGATGGATGGTACAGGTATGGAGACAACCTCATGACTCCAAGGACTCTGTATGTCAGCAGCGGACTGTTCAGGCTGCTGGAGGCTCTGTAACTATGTGTGGCGTGTGGAGTTGGAGTGTTACGGGATCCCTGATACGTCTACATGCGACTCCGACAGGTGATACGTACGTAAGCGCCTTGTTTGATCACCTGCATTCCGACCGACAGTGCGACATCCCACACGTCCAAAATTGCTACAGAGTGGCTTCAGGAACACTCTTCCGACTTTGAACACTTCCACAGGTCACCAAACCCTCCAGACATGAACATTATTGAGCATATCTGGGATGCCTTGTAACGTGCTGTTCAAAAGAGGTCTCCACCCCTCATACTCTGACGGATTTATTGACGGCCCTGCAGGATTCGTAGTGTCAATTCCCTCCAACACTACTTCAGACATTAGGGTGGGATCCTCAGTAAGCAAAACTGGCGCCTTTGGGCAACTGAGAATTCGCATTTCGCGATCGAGAAGTCTCTTCACTCTCAACAGGTGACTGTTGGTGTGCAGTGTCCAGTCACCGAATAATCGATGCGATACTCCTTGATGGCACGTTGGCTATCAACCGGTACCTGAAAGTTATGAAATACGATTTCATCCCCATTATCCAAAGTGACCCTGATTTTGACGAGATGTGGTTCATGCAAGACGGAGCTCGAACCCATCGAAGCACAGGATTGTGTGACGTGCTGGAGGTCCACTTTGTGGACCGCATTCTGGCTCTGGGGTAGTTCTCCGGATCTGAACACATGCGGCTGTATTAAAGACAAGGTGTACAGCAATAACCTCAAAACCATTGCTGAGCTGAAAACAGTCATTCAGGACGTCATCAATGTTGGGACACTTCAGCGGGTCATATAGAATTTCGCTATTCGTCTGCTCCACATCATCGCCAATGATGTGAGACATATCCAACATGTCATAACCTAAATCCGAATATCTGTAGCGAAGTTTACATGTTGAATATAGTGTATGCACACTGTAGTTTGTAACTAATTTACGTATTTTTTCATATAGTTCAATAATTGTCATGCTGTATGAACCACGCCCCACCTATTGTAATGTCAATGGGCGCATCATGAATTTGCAGTTAACATCAGGGTAATTATTGTCTTTGAATAAAAGTCTCGTTTCTGTTCGTCTCACTCCTTATTTCTACCCTTCAACCTGTGAATAATACTGTAGAAGTTCTTTCTACGTATGTTCCAAGTTTCATCGAGCTGTGCTGTTTGACGATGAAACGTCATGCGAAAGTTACTACACTACTGGCCATTAAAATTGCTACACCACGAGGATGACTTGCTACAGACGCGAAAATCAACCGACAGGAAGAAGATGCTATGATATGCAAATGATTAGCATTTCAGAGCATTCACACAAGGTTGGCGCCGATGGCTACACGTACAACGTGCTGACATGAGGAAAGTTTCCAACCGATTTATCGTACACAAACAGCAGTTGACCGGCGTTGCTTGGTGAAATGTTGTTGTGATGCCTCGTGTAAGGAGGAGAAATGCGTACCATCACGTTTCCGACTTTGATATATGTCGGATTGTAGCCTATCGCCATTGCGGTTTATCGTATAGCGACATTGCTGCTCGCATTGGTCGAGATCCAATGACTGTTAGCAGAATATGGAATCAGTGGGCTCAGGAGGGTACTACGGAACGCCGTGCTGGTTCCCAACGCCCTCGTATCACTAGCAGTCGAGGTGACAGGTATCTTATCCGCATGGCTGTAGCGGATCGTGCACCCACGTCTCGATCCCTGAGTCAACAGATGGGGACGTTTGCAAGACAACAACCATCTACACGAACAATTCGACGACGTTTGCAGCAGCATGGACTGTCATCTCGGAGACGGTGGCTGCGGTTACCCTTGACGCTGCTTCACAGACAGGAGCGCCTGCGATGGTGTACTAAACGACGAACCAGGGTGCACGAATGGCAAAACGTCACTTTTCGGAGGAATCCAGGTTCTGTTTACAGCATCATGATGGTCGCATCCGTGTCTGGCGACATCTCGGTGAACGCACATTGGAAGCGTGTATTCGTCATCGCCATATTGGCGTATCACCCAGCGTGATGGTATGGGGTGCCATTGGTTACACGTCTCGGTCGCCTCTTGTTCGCATTGACGGAACTTTGAACAGTGGACGTTACATTTCAAATGTGTTACGACTCGTGGCTCTACCTTTCATTCGATCCCTGCGAAACTCTACATTTCAGCAGGATAATGCACGACCGCATTTTGCTGGTCCTGTACGGGCCTTTCTGGATACAGAAAATGTTCGACTGCTGCCCTGGCCAGCACATTCTCCACATCTCTCACCAACTGAAAACGACTGGTCAATGGTGGACGAGCAACTGGCTCGTCACAATACGCCAGTCACTACTCTTCATGAACTGTGGTATGGTGTTGAAGCTGCATGGGCAGCTGTACCTGTACCCCAAGCTCTCTGTGACTCAATGCCTAGGCGTGTCAATGCCGTTTTTACGGCCAGAGGTGGTTGTACTGGGTACTGATTTCTCAGGATCTATGCACCCAAATTGCGTGAAAATGTAATCACTTGTCAGTTCTAGTGTAATATATTTGTCCAATGAATACCCGTTTATCCTCTGCATTTCTTCTTGGTGTAGCAATTTTAATGGCCAGTAGTGTATAAGTTTTGCTCACCATTGTGTATTATTCAAGCAGTGGATGAGGAGGCGTTAACAGCTTGCGACTGGAGTAACCGTTACTACTGGAAGACGAAAACGACTAACCTTTAGTAGAAAATGTCAAAGGGGAAGTAGTTATTGGCGAATAGGGGGGAAAAGACTTGCGGATGCGAATAAGGGACTTGCGGATGCGAATAAGGGACTTGCGGATGGGACAAGGCAGTTACGGATACGGTACGAGCAGCGTTTCTCCCGTCGGCGCCGACCTCCACGCCTAGGCCACATACGAGTCATGCCGCTCCGCCTGCCAGGAGCCGGCGGGCTGCAGCAGATGCTGCGTAGGAAAGCCAGCGATTCTCCGCGCGCTGTGTGGTCCGCTGCTGCCCCGCCCCGCTCACACACCTCAAACAAAGGCCGCCCGCTGCTCGGCGCTGCCGAGTTGACGCGGCTCAGAGCCACAGATACACACAGCCCACACACCTACACCTACACAAGAGCCGCAGCGGCGGCGGCGCGTCTTTCATGTCCAGCCCAGGCAACGGTCTAGCTATCCACTAGTAGCGCTAGTGCACACGACCTACGAGCCAGGTCGCACAACAGGGTAAGATCGTGCGCCGAGCCTGGCCTGTGAAACTTTGAATGTTCCCATGCGGGCGTACTAGCCGCTATTTTTGTTTCGTGTCGTGTCTGAATCGCCTTTCGTCGCCCGGCCGCAGAATAACAACTCTGTAGCATGAAGGAGAGCGTTCGCTATGATACATCTACATCTACATGGATACTCTGCAAATCACATTCAAGTGCCTGGCAGAGGGTTCATCGAACCACTTTCACGATTCTCTATTATTCCTGAGACGTCCCCGTAGAAAAAATTATGAATTACTGTGCTGATAAACCTCTTACATTATTTGATCTTCAAACAGTTGCGCAGAACTGAACGTAATTAGACATTTCGCTCTTTACGTATTCTGATCAACACTAAACTGACACACAAAATTTTTAGCGCAACGCGATCTGACTTTCAATAATCTCTACAAAAGAATGGCCCTGACTAACAACAACCTATACCTTTCATGAATCACTTACCTCACAAAAATCTTCGTTACTCGAACTACTGCAATACAGCGAGCGCCACTACTGCCAGCTAAATAAAAGATTCAAACTACTGAAGGCACTAACTACTGATAGGCATAGTTAGCAAATGAAAGATTTTGATAGAGAACAAACAATGTATTTACCTTAATAGTGTTCAAAATTCATAGCATATATCAGTTCATGACATCCAGTCTTACAAATTTACTGTATCTGTCCAGATCATCCGCTCTCAAAACTCCGCGAGCTCTCTCCCCACATCCACCACTGCTGGCGGCACACCTCCAACTGCGCAACGCTACGCGCTCAGCCAACTAACTGCCCACTACAATAGAGAATATTTCAACAATGCCACCCAGCCACAGACTGCACACAGCACACCCAGTGATTTTCATACAGAGCGCTACGTGGCGGTAGCGTTACCAATATAAGAACCTAAACATCCTACTTACATTCCAGTCTCGTATAAGCGATTCTCCGCGAATGCAAATAAATAAATCGCCAGGTCCTGATGGGAGTCCAATTCAGTTTTACAGAGAGTACTCTACTGCATTGGCTCCTTACTTAGCTTGCATTATCGCGAATCTCTTGCCCAACGTAAAGTCTCGAGCGACTGCAAAAAAAAGCACAGGTGACGCCTGGATATAAGAAGGGCAGAAGGACGGTTCCTCAAAATTACAGACCAATATCCTTAACATCGGTTTGTTGCAAGATTCTCGAACATATTCTCAGTTCGAATATAATGAATTTCCTTGAGACAGAGAAGTTGCTGTCCATGCATCAGCACGGCTTTAGAAAGCATCGCTCCTGCGAAACGCAACTCGCCCTTTTTTCACATGATATCTTGCGAACCATGGATGAAGGGTATCAGACGGGTGACATATTCCTTGACTTCCGGAAAGCGTTTGACTCGGTGCCCCACTGCAGACTCCTAAGGTACGAGCTTATGAGATTGGTTGCCAGATATGTGAGTGGCTCGAAGACTTCTTAAGTAATAGAACCCAGTACGTTGTCCTCGATAGTGAGTGTTCCTCGGAGGTGAGGGTATCATCTGGAGTGCCTCAGGGAAGTGTGGTAGGTCCGCTGTTGTTTTCTGTCTACATAAATGATCTTTTGGACAGGGTGGATAGCAATGTGCGGCTGTTTGCTGATGATGCTGTGGTGTACGGGAAGGTGTCGTCGTTGAGTGACTGTAGGAGGATACAAGATGACTTGGACAGGATTTGTGATTGGCGTAAAGAATGGCAGCTAACTCTAAATACAGATAAATGTAAATTAATGCAGATGAATAGGAAAAAGAATTCCGTAATGTTTGAATACTCCATTAGTAGTGTAGCGCTTGACACAGTCACGTCGATTAAATATTTGGGCGTAACATTGCAGAGCGATATGAAGTGCGACAAGCATGTAATTGCAGTTGTGGGGAAGGCAGATAGTCGTCTTCGGTTCATTGGTAGAATTTTGGGAAGATGTGGTTCGTCTGTAAAGGAGACCGCTTATAAAACACTAATACGACCTATTCTTGAGTACTGCTCGATCGTTTGGGATCGCTGTTAGGTCGGATTGAGGGAGGACATAGAAGCAATTCAGAGGCGGGCTGCTAGATTTGTTACTGGTAGGTTTGATCATCACGCGAGTGTTACGGAAATGCTTCAGAAACTCGGGTGGGAGTCTCTGGAGGAAAGGAGGCGTTCTCTCGTGAATCGCTACTGAGGAAGTTTAGAGAACCAGCATTTGAGGCTGACTGCAGTACAATTTTACTGCCCCCAACTTATATTTCGCGGGAAGACCACAAAGATAAGATAAGAGAGATTAGTGCTCGTACAGAGGCATATAGGCAGTCATTTTTCCCTCGTTCTGTTTGGAAGTGGAACAGGGAGAGAAGATGATAGTTGTGCTACGAGGTACCCTCCGCCACGCACCGTATGGTGGATTGCGGAGTATGTATGTAGATGTAGATGTCGTAGAGCGCGCGGAAAGAATGAGCACCTATATCTCTCCGTACGAGCTCTGATTTTCCTTATTTTATCCTGGTGATAGTTCCTCCCTACGTAGATCGGTGTCAACAAAATATTTTGGCATTCAGAGGAGAAAGTTGGTGATTGGAATTTCGTGAGAAGATTCCGTCGCAACGTAAACCGCCTTTCTTTTAATGATGTCCAGCCCAAATCCTGTATCATTTCTGTGACATTCTCTCCCATATTTCGCGATAATACAAAACGTGCTGCCTTTCTTTTAATTTTTTCGATGTATTCCGTCAGTCCTATCTGGTAAGGTTCCCACACCGCGCAGCAGTATTCTAAAAGAGGACGGACAAACGTAGTGTAGGCAGTCTCCTTAATAGATCTGTTACATTTTCTAAGTGTCCTGCCAATAAAACGCAGTCTTTGGTTAGCCTTCCCCACAACATTTTCTACTTCCAATTTAAGTTGTTCGTAATTGTAATACCTAGGTATTTAGTTGAATTTACGGCTTTTATATTAGACTGATTTATCGGGTAACCGAAGTTTAACGCTTTCTTTTTAGCACTCATTTGGATGATCTCACACTTTTTGTTATTTAAGGTCAACTGCCATTTTTCGCACCATTTTGATATTTCTTCTAAATCGTTTTGATCTTCTGATGGCCTTATTGGTCGATAAACGACAGCGTCGTCTGCAAACAACCGATGACGGCTGCTCAGATTGTCTCCCAAATCGTTTATATAGATAACAAACAGCAAAGGGCATATAACACTACCTTCGGGAACGCCTGAAATCACTTCTGTTTTACTCGATGACTGTGCGTCAATTACTACGAATTATGACCTCTCTGACTGGAAATCGCAAATCCAGTCGCATAACTGAGACGATATTCCATAAGCAAGCAATTTCAATACGAGTCGCTTGTGTGGTATAGTGTCAAAAGCCTTCCGGAAATCCAGAAATACGGTATCGATATGAAATTCCTTGTCAATAGCACTCAACACTTCATGTGAATAAAGAGCTAGTTGTGTTTCACAGGAACGATGTTTTCTAAACCCATGTTGGTTATGCATCAATAGACCGTTTTCTTTGAGGTAATTCATAATGTTGGAACACAATATATGTTCTAAAATCCTGCTGCATATCGACGTTAACGATATGGGCCTGTAATTTTGTGGATTACTCCTACAACCTTTTTTGAATATTGGTGTGACCTGTGCAACTTTCCACTCTTTGGGTACGGATCTTTCGTCGAGCGAACGGTTGTATATGATTGTTAAGTATTGAGCTAATGCATAACAATGCTGGCGCAAACGTTTGAAATTCACAGACTTTCGAACCTAAGTATTAAGACCGTTGGCCACTGATGGATTGAATGCCGCCTCGTGGAGCTGGTGCGGTACGAAACGTTTGCGGTGTACAACAAAAAGCTGTGACCAAACTTTCCGGAAACACTCCTCACACGTAGAGGAATAAAATGTGTCCTACGGACATCGGTGCGGAAACGCTTTATTTACATGTTACAACTCATTTTCTACTTCTCTTCCTAATCACATTAATCAGGGAAAAATTAACCGGTTTGACTCGCGCTTAACAAACAGAATGCAAAAAAATGTGCTGAATTATTCAAACAATGTTGGAATGAGGAAAAAATTTGGCGACATGGGAGAAATCACGAATGTACATTAGACTCTCGTGTAAAATATTGAAGTAAATTCGTCAAGAACTTTTAGAGATTTATCGCAACACAGCTTCCCCTTCTACGAGGGTTGCCCAGAAAGTAATGCACCGCATTTTCTTCTTCAACAATTCTTTATTGAACATGATGAGAATTACATACACGAAAGAATGGTGTTAAATCTACACACTCTATTTTTTCACGTAATCTCCACCCTGTTACATGGCCTTCTAATGCGAAACAAGGGCGTGTACGCCCTGTCGGTACCAATCCTTGTCATAGTGGCGGAGCCAGTGCTGCGCTGAGTGATTACCTCCTCATCGTCCTCAAAATGTCTTGACAGATGCAGGGCGAACTGCTGAGTCGTAATGCGCCCGTCCTCGCGAATGACAACATCAGCTTGTTGCAAGATGCCAGGTGTGACATCGGTGGATGGTCTCCCCGACCGCTGCAAATCAAGGAGCTTCGCCGAACCGCCTTCTGATGACCTTACACTCCGTGCCCAGCGACTAACTGTTTTTCGGTCGACAGCAGATGCTCCATAGACTTGTCAGAAGCGTTTGTGTAGTGAGAAATTCAATGATGGAACGTTGCTTGTAACGTAAATCACCTACAGACGCCATTTTGAAACTGTCCTGCTGTCTGTCACAAGTGACGAAAACTTGACGTGCTCGCTTAGGAGACTTCATAATACATTCATTACGTTTACACTTCGTAGAATTGTTTTCGGCATTACTTTCTGGACAACCGTTGTATATTACACATTTACTTATATAATTTATATTTAAAAAATGTGTGTATGGACAGTGTCTTCAAAGGAGGATATAAGATGAACATCAACAAAAGCAAAACGAGGATAATGGAATGTAGTCGAATTAAGGCGGGCGATGCTGAGGGAATTAGATTAGGAAATGAGACACTTGAAGTAGTAAAGGAGTTCAGCTATTTGGGGAGCAAAATAACTGATGATGGTCGAGGTAGAGAGGATATTAAATGTAGACTGGAAATGGCAAGGAAAGCGTTTCTGAAGAAGAGAAATTTGTTAACATCCAGCATAGATTTAAATGTCAGGAAGTCGTTTCTGAAAGTGTTTTTATGGAGTGTAGCCATGTATGGAAGTGAAACGTAGACAATAAATAGTTTGCACAAGAAGAGAATAGAACCTTTCGAAATGTGGTGCTACAGAAGAATGCTGAAGATTAGATGGGTAGATCACATAACTAATGAGGAGGTATTGAATAGAATTGGGGAGAAGAGAAATTTGACTAGAAGAAGGGATCGGTTGGTAGGACGTGTTCGGAGGCATCAAGGTAACACCAGTTTAGTATTGGAGGGGAGCGTGGAAGGTAAAAATCGTAGAGGGAGACCAAGAGATGAATACACTAAGCAGATTCAGAAGGATGTAAGTTGCAGTAGGTACTGGGAGATGAAGCAGCTTGCACAGGATAGAGTAGCATGGAGAGCTGCATAAAAACTAGTCTCTGGACTGAAGACCACAACAACAACATATAAAAACTCGCGCGTGTTGGAGTGCAACGTTGTCTCAAAATTTCAAAGCAATCAGTGGAAAACTTTCCGAGATAAAAAAAATGCTGACCAAACGAACATGAGATTTTTTGCTAGAGTGAAGAATAATAAAACCGACCGCAGATGGCGCTGACGGATGGATGTTCGTGTGCCCACTTTCCGTGTGTACGTTGTGTGTTGCAGGCTGTGTGATTGACGAAGCCTACTGTAAGCAGCAAAAAGTTTCACATCACACAAAATGTCAAGCCTTTTTTGGACGCATGTGTGATCATGACTCTTTTCAGACACACGAATGTCGTAAATACCTACATCATGCACTACCAGTTGGAGGCGACTTTTAACAACCGATTATAGACTGGGATGACTATGGATTCATTGCCAGGGATCCAGACAAACAGTCATGCGCAGTACTTTTGAAAAAGCTTTTTGAAAGCTATCTTAGTTGCTAATTCGGCAGCCCACGCGCAATGGAAATATCTTACAATGGGACCATCCTACTCGTTAATCACAGATTTCTATTAGTATTATGTATGTCGTAGAGGGACCTGTCCTGTGTACCTGCCCGCATCTCATGGTCGTGCGGCAGCGTTCTCGCTTCCCACGCCCGGTTTCCCGGGTTCGATTCCCGGCGGGGTCAGGGATTTTCTCTGCCTCGTGATGCCTGGGTGTTGTGTGCTGTCCTTAGGTTAGTTAGGTTTAAGTAATTCTAAGTTCTAGGGGACTTACGACCACAGCAGTTGAGTCCCATAGTGCTCAGAGCCATTTGAACCATTTTGAACCTGTGTACCTGGCCAGCGGCTTTTCATGCGACGGCCCCTTGTTTATGAGAAAACCGATGCTGAAGTTTTATGCGTACTTCCTGTACCTGTAAAGTTCAGACACATTTGGACCACGCGTAAGTAGCGCAGCAGCTAAGGGTCCTCCCGGCTGTCTAGCTGGCGGTACAGGCTCAAAACCTGCCCGTACAGTTTCTCTCTCTCTCTTTGCAGTTTCATCGAACTGAATATTATTAAACGTTCGTGTCATAATTTTTTTTTAAAAAAAAATAATCACTTTAGTCGTTGTTATTTCATTAATAAATCAATAATTACAGCAAACTTTCTTCAAATTTCTGTTCCGTTTGTGTTTCCTGGTTAAAGTTGCAAATATTTGGGAAACGTTCGCCTAATTCGTGGCTAGGGCAGACTGGTCAGACACTTTACGATCACGTGTTTGTAGATGAAAGAAAAACGTGCGCCTGGACCGAAATAATAATCTCCTTCAAAAGTACTCCACTTTGACAACCCGGTGATGTTTACTTTTACAGACAGGTTAAAATTTTCAAGAAAAAAATTCAAAATGCTCCACACTTGCTGAGAACTGGCAGAGAAATCGCTTTGAGTGAAGACCACATAAAAATACTTTCTTTAATTTTGCCTCAATTTAGTGCTCTTGCTTTCGCAGAAATGATCGAATGCTCATGGTTCTTATCGTAATTGATCGAAGAAAGAACGATCATTATGAATCTAAACAAACTGTGTTTTTCGGTATCGCTTTTGTAAAATTCGTGTGCCTACAAGGCAGTAGCTTTTCTTAACTGTGCGTGATGTTGTTATATGAATTTGTGCTTTGGTTACTTCTACGACAAATACCAGCCGGAATTCTGTTTTAACACAGCAGCCCATAAGAAGATTCCTTAACCTTTTTATGTAACAAATGGAATACACATTTGAAGAAAGTCTGCTGTAATGATTGATTTATCTGAGTTGATCACTAGAAACATGTTGCCTGATAGGACGACTCTCGCTTCAAATTGTATCGAATGGACGGGCGTGTACGGGTATGGAGACAACCTCGTGAATCCATGGACCCTGCATGTCACCAGGGGACTGTTCAAGCTGGTGGACGCTCTGTAATAGCGAGGAGCGTGTACGGTTGGAGTGATATGGGACGCCTGATACGTCTAGACACTACTCTGACAGTTAACAAAAACGTAAGCATCATATTGGATCACCTGCATCCATTCATGTCCATTGTGCATTCCGACGGAATTGAGAAATTCCAGCAGGAACCTGCAACACTCCAAACGTCGATAATTGGTACATAGTGGCTCCAGGAACACTCTTCTGAGTTTAAACACTTCCGCTGCCCACCAGAGTCCCCAGTCACGAACATTACTGAGCATATCTGGGATGCCTTGCAACGTGCTATTCAGAAGATATCCCCCCCCCCCTCCCATACTCTTACGGATTTATGGACAGCCCAGCAGTACTTGAGAGATTAGTCGAGTCCATGCCACGTCGTGTTTTGGTACTCCTGCATACTCGCATGGGCCGTACGCGATATTTGGCAGGTGTTCCAGTTTCTTTGGCTCTTCGGTGTAGATGTAGAGGTAGTTATTTAGTAACGCAAACCTCGGACGAAGACCACCGGATGGATATTACGACACCGTCGTTTCATTTGTCCTGCCATTGCGCACTGTTGCATCCGAGCACAGTTTTGTAGTGCAGTCGGAACGTTGACGTCAATTTGAGGGTTGTTGGGGTATCCACCTTTGTTGTCGGAGATGAGAGGGATAAAGCTCTCCGAGGTAGAACTGTGGTTATTGGTTGCAGTGGTAATCTTTTAGGATTAATGGCAGGATGGGTATGCTGAAGAGTTCAGTATTTATTTAAGTAATTCATATATTATCTCTTTGATAACTTATAAAAGATATGCCAGTTCCTAACCCCTTCTTTAATAAATGTCAGACTCAATTTATTCTTATCAACAGGCCACTCGCCTAAGGTTACAAGAGACGATCGCTATTCCGTAAATTGTTCTTGTTAATTACGAAACTACAAATGCTATCTATTCCTTGAGACAAAGACAGATCGTCTTATGTTCAAAGCTATTCCTCAGAATAGATAATGATTACTTATCTTGCAGTTGATGTGCGTGTCTCCAGATCTGACCACCGACTTCTCGCTGAGAATGTTACTTCTGCATTCTTCTACTGCTACTGCCTGGCGTAGCTGCACGGTGTCTCCTCAAAGCGGCCACTACTGCTCTCTCTGTCTGCATCCTCCCTCAGAATCTCTTGCTTATATACCGTTTTAAGTAGAGGCTGACCTTCTATAATAGCCGTTCGGGATATTTCCATCTACTGGCTCCTTCGACACGAAAACACTTTAACGTTCGATTTCTCTTACAGGTTTCCACTGGATGTTACCACTTTCCGTTCTAACAACCCTACCACAACAAAGGTCAAAAATTAATTATGATTGTAGTGTTGCTCACGCTGCTAAATATTGCATTTTCGGGCAACAACAAAGTTATATTATGTGGCAGGTGTCATTAGTGCACAGTTAATAAAGTCGTTTCGTGAAATAATGGATAAACTAGGCACTCATCTTTTCGTGTTTCCCACGCTGGTGTCGTTGTGAACTCATGGCTCAATCGTCGAAAATCTAGGTGGTGGTGATTCCAAGCTCGGATGCAAAGAGGCCTAGGTGTTATTCTGCGATATTCAAAAGTTTTATAGATGTGTTTCATAAACCATTCATGAAGATTAAACTTTTGCAAGTTAGCACAATGGTGATGTAAAAAAAGTTATCAGCACTCCGAATTTAAGTTACTTCTTTTTTATTATTTTTGTAGCAATATCACTTCGCAATATAAAACATAATTGAAAATATCTTCCTCACTGTTAAAGTTCACATTACATAAACTGACTACAATTTGCGTCTTTTCAACATGACGACCAAGACTTGACTCTCTAATAACCGCTTATGCGTCCAAAAATCAGAGTTACAAGTACGACAAAGATCATAGCGACAAAAGAAATAATATACATAAGAATAATATCATTGCAACATAAACATATCGATGTATCAAAGTACCTCTACATTAATGAAATCAAATCTGAATGTTGTGTAAGATGGCAAGAACTATGCCCCTTACATGAAGTCATTAAAGATCACCTAACTCACGTTGAGCGAACAGTAGGGCTGAACAAAAATGACTGACAAGGCACAATGCATCTTGTAGAGGGTATAGTATGGACATATTGGAATAATTAATGTCGAGTGATGGTTTTAAAGTAATTCACACGACTTGAAAACTTTGTGGAAACGCGTCGATTTACTGGAGGCTAGTTTATCCCAGGGAAGTATTCAAGTTGACCACCATAGCCGGCGGGGGAGCGGCGAAGGGAAGCGACAATAGGCAGCTTAGGGCGGCTCAAGCTCTGAGAAAGCGGTAAGGGGGTGTGGCCTCCAGCTGCCTTAAGATGAGTGACAGTGAGTCGGTGGTTGACCCCATGCTGGTGTACCGGGAAGCAGACGGAGAACTTGTACGCCTGTTGATAAATGTCCGTCATCCCGTTTTCAGTGAAACATGCGAGAAAGCCGCGCAAAGCTACGGTGGAGCGGTCAAGAGAGTCAAAATATGCGTGTTCGTGACTATAGCAACTTCACGCTGAATTCATGGTCCACAGAGTCTGAAGTAAATCAGGTGAAGAGCTACAGAATGATATACGCCGGCCTCCGATGGGAACGTAGGACCGAGGAATTTGAAGTACTCTCCTGGGAGTCAGAATTCCGGAAAAATTGGTGTTTGTGCAGACGCTAACCTTGGCGGGTGGCCTGGGAGGAGCTAATTATAAGAAGTTGAGAGGAAGGGAAATTTTGTGGGAATTTGTTCACTTCCCAGAGCAGGCATTGGTCGGCGTTGGGAAGCGATGCATAATTAACGTGACTTGCGCTGCAATTGGCGTAAGTGATTTTGCTGGAGGGGAAACTGAGGCGAAGAGTGGACTGGGAGAAATCTATGTTGGGTCTTCTGTTCTGAGCTTGCCTAGAGTGCGGACGTGGCGTTCTTTACTCAGCTTACCTGAGAAAGAGTGAGCATCTCTGCAGTTTAGGACTTAGCAAATGGAACGATTGAACTTGGAGATAGGAAGTTTTGGTTCAGGTATGTACTGAGCAAGATAGCTAGGAGTGAATAGACTAGCACAGCCTTGCAGCACCACGAGGTCGGCCGACATCCGTACAACGACACCGCTCCGCCACGCTGTATTTGGTGATATTGCGCCCGCTCCGGCCACTGATTCATTTGTTGGACCACGTCGGTAAAGTTTCCACGAGGGTTTCATGGGCCGTGTATTTTAGAATTCTTCTCGCACTTCGCATTACGCCTGGGTCAGTCGATAGGAATTACTTTTGATTTATCGCGCTTTACTCCACGCAAACGCAATTTATTACCAGTGCCTGTTAGGAGAGTCATGTAATGTGATGATTGAAGGTCGGGAGTTAAAATAAATCTGTGCTAATCGACCACATCTGTTTTCAATCAAGTAGTTGAAATCCCAAGTCACTTTCTTAATTAATTTTATGTTCAACATTTGCATCTGGTGTTGAATAGCTGAATATAACATCAATGTGCACCCCTTTTAATTGAAAGGGATCAATTCTGAATCAATTAATGTCAACAACGCCACCGCAGTTCAATCAAGTTCAAATGGCTCTGAAGCACTATCGGACTTAACATCTATGGTCATCAGTCCCCTAGAACTTAGAACTACTTAAACCTAACTAACTGAAGGACATCACACACATCCATGCCCGAGGCAGGATTCGAACCTGCGACCGTAGCGGTCACGTGGTTCCAGACTAAAGCACCTAGAACCGCACGGCCACACCAGCCGGTTTCAATCAGGAGTCACAGGGCCTTATTACTTTCTTTGCGTTATCCGACAATGCGGCAGTTTTGCACTCTTTGATGATCTGTTAGTCAATTACCTGGGGTGAACACACACCAAAACCAGATAAGTGAGGGGGGGGGGGTGTTACAGTTGTCTCAGAAATATGTTAAGTACTTTACAGAAACGCAGTAAAATATTGCTGGTATCGAGAGGTTGAGGTGAGGTGCCGTAATGGTTACGTAATTCAAGTACCATTATAACGTATACTGGAAAGCTTCCTCTAGCGTCAGGGCTTGTGCCTCTTTGCCCAGACTCCTTTCATTTGATGTGACAAGTATTGCTTATTAAATTTTTTTTCTCGTGACTGGACAGCACGGATTCGATTTAGGTGTTTTCCCTGTGCCCTTATATTTCAGGCAGTGCTGAAGACCCTTCTATCTGATTAGAAAGAATGACATTCGCCTTAGGCGAGCGAGAGGGAGAGCGGGCGTCCTCGGAGTCGTCGCAGTGCAAGACTGCCCACAGGCGGCTGGCGTCTTACGGGCGGCGTCCCGACGCTGGCTCAGCACTGCGCGTTGCGGCGGTCAGTGCGTCGCCTCCTTCTCCGCCATTGGCCGCACCTGCGGGGAGCAGCCTGCCCTGCCGATGAGATGAGATGGGCCGCCGACACGACGCCGGGCACGCCCTCCAATCGCCGGGAATTGGCCGCAGCGCGGCCGGGAACGGGACGAGATGGCCGTGCCGCCCGTCCGCGCTGATCGAAGCATCGTCTCGTCCCGTCTCGCCTCGTCTGCCAGCAGAAGGCCAGACCAGGGAGGACGAAGGGGCGTCTGTCCGTCTGGCGGCGTGGGCGCTGTCGCCGCGTCGTGGCGCAGTCTGGTCCAGACGGCCGCACAGCAGCGGTTGAAGCACCACAAGTACCATCGAGTGTCTCCCCCAGGAGCCAATAAGTGTATACAAGCGAAAAAAATAAATGAAATAAGTTACAGAGGAATCTGTAAAACCATACAAAATAAAGGACAACAACTTCCTGGCAGACTGAGACTCGAACTCGGGACCTTTGCCTTTCGCGGACCAGTGCTCTATCAACTTTTTTTTTTTTTAATCTCATTTTCTTCGTTTTCGTTCGTTGCATCTGCTCAGGGTGGACGTCGCAAGACACCCTTTTCAGTCCGTCGTTGATCCATTAACTCAGTTTTTTTTTTTTATTTTTTTTATTACAGAGGGCAGCTAACCCTCTGACCCAACACGCTGAGCAACCGTGCCGGCATCAACTGAGCTACTCAAGCACGACTCACGCCCCGTCCTCACGGCTTTACTTCTGCCAGTACCTCGTCTCCTTTGGAAGGTAGGAGACGAGGTACTGGCAGAAGTAAAACTGTGAGGGCGGGGCGTGAGTCGTGCTTGTGTACCTCAGTTCATAGAGCACTTGCCCGCGAAAGGCAAAGGTCCCGAGTTCGAGTCTCGGTCCGGCACACAGTTTTAATCTGCCAGGAAGTTTCATATCAGCGCACACTCCACTGCAGAGTGCAAATCTCGTTCTGGAAACATCCTCCAGGTTGTGGCTAAGCATTGTATCCGCAATATCCTTTCTTTCAGGAGTGCTAGTTCTACTAGGTTCGCAGGAGAGCTTCTGTAAAGTTTGGAAGGTAGGAGACGAGGTGCTGGCAGAAGTAAAGCTGGTGAGGACAGGGTGTGAGTCGTGCTTGGGTAGCTCAGTTGGTACAGCACTTGCCCGCGAAAGATAAAGGTCCCGAGTTCGAGTCTCGGTCCGGCACATAGTTTTAATCTGCGAGGAAGTTTCATATCAGTACACACTCCGCTGCACAGTGAAAATTTCATTCTGGAAACATCCCCTAGGCTGTGGCTAAGCATTGTCTCCGCAATATCCTTTCTTCCAGTAGTGCTAGTTCTGCAATGTATGCAGGAGAGCTTCTGCGAAGTTTGGTAGGTAGGAGACGAGGTGCTGGCGGAATTAAAGCTGTGAAGACGGGGCGTGAGTCGTGCTTGGGTTGCTCAGTTGGTAGAGCACTTGCCCGCAAAAGGAAATGGTCCCGAGTTAGAGTCTCGGTCCGGCACACAGTTTTAATCTGCGAGGAAGTTTCATATCAGTGCACACTCCGCTGCACAGTGAAAATTTCATTCTGGAAACATCCCCTAGGCTCTGGCTAAGCATTGTCTCCGCAATGTCCTTTCTTCCAGTAGTGCTAGTTTTGCAAGGTTCGCGGGAGATCTTCTGTAAGTTTGGAAGGTAGGAGATGAGGAACTGGCAGAAGTAAAGCTGTGAGGACCGGGCGTAAGTCGTGCTTGGGTAGCTCAGTTGCTGGCACGGTAACTCAGCGTGTCAGGTCAGAGGGTTAGCTGCCCTCTGTAATAATAATAATTAAAAAAAACTGAGTTAATGGATCAACGACGAAGTGAAACGGGTGTCTTGCGACGTCCGCACCGAGCAGATACAACGAACGAAAACGAACAAAATGAGACTAAAAAAATGTTGGTAGAGCAATTGCCCGCGAAAGGCGAAGGTCCCGAGTTCGAGTCTCGGTCCGGCACACGATTTTAATCTGCCACGAAGTTTCATATCAGCGCACACTCCGCTGCAGAGTGAAAATCTCATTCTGGAAAGGACTACAAGTTTGTTTGTGTGGCCATATTCCGCAGCAAGCATATAAATACTTGTTTTGCAAATCAAACTGTCTTTTCCTGCTTCTAGTTATTTTATTTACCCCATACGCGTTTCGCCTTCTCCTGTTCTAAGGCATCATCATTGGGGTCTATAACGATACAGTTTGGTTAGTTATAGATTATCAAACAGTTCATTTCGTGATTTTTTCTAAAAATGTAATTACTTGCGATTTGCTGATCTGCGTTTCCTCACATCTGGTCTGCAGGTCGCACTACCACTTTTATCACTGTTCTATATTCACATCTATGTGTTTTCGCCATCCACACACTGTTCACCATGTTTCTCACTCTTTTTTTTTTGTGGAGGACTACCGTGCTTTTGTTACTTGATACAACTATTTCGTGGTACACTTCTTTTCACAGCGTAAATATTGCGGCTCCATTACGTGTTTCATCGTCTTTGGTATGTTTACCTATGTGTTGCCACCCTAACGAAGTATATGTTTGTTACTAACTTCTGTTTATGATGTTTATAACGTGTGTGCGCGTATGAGTGAGAGAGAGAGAGGGAGGGGGGGCTAGAGCAGATTTTGGGGGGGGGGGGGGGCGGCGGTCATGAGTATAATTAGAATCAACAATAAAATGGACCTTCTGACCATGCAAGAAAATTACCACATACATAAAACCAAAGCAGAGGGGAAAATCCTGTTGAATGACCAAGTGCACATGCCAAGCAATTCATTATTTACACTAATAGATTAGATAACAGAATAATTTTCGCAAAAATGATAAATATAATAATACTGTTCAATGTAATATTGAAACGAAAAGTCAAAACAGCTGTCACCAAACTTCTCAGCCACTCGCTAACAGCTAGTACAACTGCCACCCCCACCCCCCTCCCCAAAAAAAAAAAAAAATCTGCTTTAGCCCCCTCTCTCTCTCTCTCTCACTCATACGCGCACACACGATATAGACATCATAAACAGAAGTTAGTAACAAACATATACTTCGTTAGGGTGGCAACACATTAGTAAACATAGCAAAGACGATGAAACACGTAATGGAGCCGCAATATTTACGCTGTGAAAAGAAGTGTACCACGAAATAGTTGTATCAAGTAACAAAAGAACGGTAGTCCTCCACAAAAAAAAGAGTGAGAAACATGGTGAACAGTGGATGGCGAAAACATATAGATGTGAATACAGAACAGTGATAAAAGTGGTGCTGCGACCTCCAGACCAGATGTGAGGCAACGCAGATCAGCAAATCGTAAGTAATTACGTTTTTAGAAAAAATCGCGAAGTGAACTGTTTGATAATCTATAACTAACAAAACTGTATCCCACTACTGATGCCTTAGAAAAGGAGAAGGCGAAACGCGTGTGGGATAAATAAAATAACTAGCAGCAGGAAAAGGCAGTTTGATTTGCAAAACAAGTGTAAAATAAAGGACATGTAACGCAGCCTTTTTCCACGATTAAGTTCCTAGAGAACGAAGCAAGAACAAAATCAAAGATACACTGCCTAACCGCATTAGTGTGACCGCTTGTCAAAAGCGTGAATAAGCAACTTTTGCAGCGCGCACTGCTGCGAGAAGTGCAGGGAGAAAGTCTCTGAGACTCTGGAAGCTACCGACGGGCTGTGGAGTCATGCTCCCCCAAGTGCCGTTGCCAGCTGCACTAGTTATCATGGTTGAGGATCAACGGCGAGGTGGTCCCACAGATTCTCCAGTGGACGTACATCCGAGGAATTTAGTGGCCAGGGGATAACGAAAAACACATTCTGGTGCTCTCAGAACCATACACGTACGCTGCGAGCATACATTGCATTGTCCTGCTGGTGGACGCCATCGTGCCGAGCGAGGAAGAAAACTACATGTACGTGTGAACGTAGTCCTCAAGGACAGACGCATACCTACGTTGATCCGTTGTGCCTTTCAGAATCAAGAGATCACCCAAGGAATGCCACGAGAAAGTTCGCCGACCATAACGCATGCAGGGTGTTTGCTTTCAGATATTTCACGCCGTACTCGCCAACACCATCTATCCGATGGAGCATAAAATGTGACTCATCCGTAAAGGACACCAGTCACCGCTCGGACATCCAGTTGCGGTACTGCGGTGCAAACTCGAGTCTATGTAGGCGCCGAATAGCAGTCAGCAAGGATTGCTTGAACCAGGCGTGTGCTGCGGAGACCCATATGCAGCAACGTTCGCTGAACTGTCGTTGAGAAGACCGGACGTGTGCGCTTTCCTCAT